>NC_084832.1:111433975-112058975 GCF_033115175.1 Lepus europaeus
ATAGCCTTGGCAGCTCATGACAAGAGCCTCAGGTGATTACTGATGTCATCAATAAGAGTGTCAATTGTTAAATCAACAACAGGAATCCCTGTGCACTTACTCCCCATGTAGAATCTCTGTCCTTAATGTGTTGTACTATGTGAATTAACTGTATACCTAGCACTCAAACAGTACTTTATACTTTGTGTATCTGTGTGCATGCAAACTGTTGAAATCTTTACTTAGTATATACTAAACTGATCTTCTGTATAAAGATAATTTAAAATGAATCTTGATGTGAATGGGATGGGAGAGAGAGTAGGAGATGGGATGGTTGCAGGTGGGAAGGAGGTTATGGGGGAAAAAAGCTGCTATAATCCAAGAGTTGTACTTTGGAAATTTATATTTATTAAATAAAATTTTTAAAAAATATTGTTTACTACCACTGTGAGGTGCCAATGTGCCTCTGCATCCTTTCTACTAAAGCACTGTCTCTACTCCTTATCTTTAGTAAATGCTTGGACAAAGCCACAAATGAAGAACACAATGCAATCTCCACAAGAACAATGTTCAGAGACTTCAGGATCTACATTTAGAGGTGCTATGGTTTGGATATTAGTTCAGATGTTCAGTGTCCATGTGCTCAAAAGTCGTCTGTTAATGGTACTAAGATGGTGATGTTTGAGGAGGGGGTCTTTGGGAGGTATTGGGATTGGGTTGAGTCATTAGGGAGGAGCCCCATGATTAAGTCCTGCTGGCTTTATAAGAAACCACACAGGCATAAACAGCACATTCACTTTCCCTTCTGCTGTGGGATGCTCTGTGCCACTTGAGGATCTACCAGCAAGAACACCCTCACCAGATGCTTAACCAGTTGCACCATTTGATCTTGGACTATGAACCCCCATCAAAATAAAGCTTTTTGTCTTGTAAAGTTAATTTTCTCAAATACTTCCTTGTAGTGACAAAAAGCTAACACAGAGGGGAAATAATTCTCAAAAAAAAAAAAAAAACTAGAAAGAATATATGAGATTTTCATAACTGCAGAACATACACCCTCTCCATCTGAAATATCTACTTCCAGTTCCCACACCACCCTTGGGCTTTCCCCAGTTATAACAAGGGGAAAAGAACAACTTTTGAAAGAAGACGTTTATTTGCATATCTAAAAGTGTTAGTCAAGAAATTTTCCTAAAACAAAGGAACAGTTTACTCTCAAAGCTGAATTCAAATTGCCCCCAGAAGAATATGAGTCTCTTAGATTGGCAGGATTTTTAGCTTAAGAAAAGAAAAAGTTGAAGCTGAGGTCCAAGCTATAAGTGTTCATATTATTAAAAGATGAGTAATGCCTTTTCCGAGGTGTCAAAACAAGGTTTCAAAACATGAATAGCATTCTAAAAATCACAAAATCTTTCTCAAAGATTTTCAAGTCAATTTTGCAGAACTCTAAGCACCATATTTGGAGAAATAGCCGTCCATAGAACTATCTCTGAAGGGACAGAATGATGGGTAGGAGAGGGAAAGCCACAAGGGGTCTGGAATGAAGATGTGATGGGCCTAAGTATCTTAATCATTTTTTTTCAAGATTTATTTCTTTATTTGAAAGTCTGAGTTACAAAGAGAGAAGGAGAGGCAGAGAGAGAGAGAGAAGTCTTCGATCCGCTGGTTCATTCCCCAGATGTCCGCAACATCTGGAGCTGTGCTAATCTGAAGCCAGGAGCCAGGAGCTTTTTCCAGGTCTCCTACACAGGTGTATGGGCCCAAGGACTTGGGCCACCTTCTAATGCTTTCCCAGGTCATAGCAGAGAGCTGGATCAGAAGTGGAGCAGCCAAGACTTGAACCAGTGCCTATATGGGATGCCAGCACTGCAGGCAGCAATTTTACCCGCTATGCCACAGCGCCAGCCCCTAAGTATCTTCATCTTTATTCCAGGTTCTTGCCCCAACAAAGACTTCAAAGCAGAGGCATAGATACATGCACAGATGAAAGCAGGATTTATTTCTAAGAGAGCAAGCATATTCACACATAAGTGCAGGTCGCCCCACATGGAGAAATAAATAACTATCAGGAGTGTGCCGGAGAGTTGCCTATGAGGAGAGAGTGAGAGAGGGCCAGGGAAGGAGGCATCAGCATGGCCCAAAAGCCCAGAGCAAAAGAAGGGCCCCTCCAACATTATCAGCTTCTTTTATGAGGCAGGGGGTGGTACCCTAATTGAATATACAAAAGGGGTGGAGTTTAGCATGTGTGAGGCTTTCTGGGAGTTTCATGGCACCTCTATGTAGAATTTAACTTTCACATGGCCATCATGGTATCTTGTGCTTCCTGGTCCCAGATGAGACAGATACATCATGAGAAAGTACTAAATTGACAGATAAAGAGAGAGAGTTCCAAAGCAGAGTTGGCAAAAGTTCTAGCTCACCTACGTTTATCTGACCTTACTGCCTGGTTCTCCCACATCAAAGGATGACCAGAAAATCTGTGTCACCCAGGGGAGGCCTTCTCTTGCCATCTCATCAAATTCTTTCACCAACCACCCCTCACCCCAACTACACACCCACATATTCACACACACATACACACTTCCTAAAGCAGGGCAGGAAAAATACATTTTTCTTCTACCCTCCTAGGTTCTCCAGCTAGCAGAACACAGGAGCTTTAGTATGGAAATGAAGACTCCAAGAAAGCGTTAGGCCTGAGCATTTGCATGCTAAGTTTGAGGAAGACTGCAAAGATAAAGAAAACAAGATGGGACAATGGGGCAGGATCTGGAAGTAGTAAACCGCAGGGAACTAAGCAAGCTCCGTGCTCAGATTCTTCCAGCATCCCCTGTCTTGAGCAAGGAGGATGTTCCTTCCCTCTGGGTATAGGGAGAGCAGATCTCACAGGAGGCTGTTAAGACTTGCTTCAAGGGAACAGGAAGAAGAGAGCAGAGTCCACTGCACCTGTCATGTCTTAAACTCCTTTGGCTAAATATATGCAGTGCACCAAGGCACCAGTTTGGGAGGTAGCATGTTACTAATCCTATCACGAACCTCATTTTTATGGGCTTTTTTTCTCCTTTACACGTATCACTACCTAATTTTTTTTAATTCCTATTTTTTTTTAATTTACCTTGTTTCATTTTGCTTTTTTATGGCCTTATTTACCAAAATATGAGCTCCATAGAGCAGGGCTTTCATAAATTTTATTCAATTTTTTTGTATCATCAAGGCCCAGAGCAGTGCCTCAGACATGGAAGGCACTCAATAAATATTTATATGGAGAGATGGAAAATCCTGAATTTCTACAAAGCAAAATGTCAGATTCTAAATAAATTGACTATGCTATGATAAAAGCACATTTTTAGCAAGTAGACATGCAATTTTTGCTTATTTTAGTCTCCAAATTTTGCTTTGTAATGCATAACATGCTGGTATCAAAGTATTTCAAAATAAACCATCCCAATGTGTAGCAGTCCCTCCATACTAGTCACTAAGACCCCAAAGGCAGAAATTGGGCCTTGGGCCTCGGTGACACAATGCTTCCTCAGTAAGCACTAAATTCTTAAGGTGTAGCTAACGAATAAATAAAGACGGGATTTTTATTTCCCACCAGGACCCATGCTATCCCATAAAGTGAAATATCAGCTTCATTTGATCTTTGAATGTAAATTAGAATTGGTTGGAATTACGACGTCTTTGAAAACAGGAAAAAAAAAAAAACCCTATTTAAGAGAATATTTATTGTTTCTCTAGGAATGTGTACTTTTTGACAAGTGACCTATATCTTTTAATAACTCCAAATTGTATAATAGTTCTTTTAAAACGTATGAGAAAAAATAAACATTTTGACAGATTTACTTTAGACTTGATGCTCGCTCCCTAATGACACCTATTTTTCATCAACTTATCAGAGCAATCAGGCTATGAAAATAACTACAAATTATTATATAAAAATTTTCTCTCATGATCCTATTTCTTTGTAATACAGCTTTCAAAAATTCATCTCACAGAAAGCAGCAAAATAGTCAAACTTCACACTGAATAGTGAGCAAAAATTGCAAGGAAATCTTTGAAATGGAAAAGTATGAATTGCCTACTGGCATAAGGGAATAAAGAAAGATTTAAGGAATAGAATTCTGAGGCCAGAAATACACATTGACATTTATGGTTAATTGATTTCAACAAAGCTGCCAAGACAATTCATTGAGAAAAGAATAGTCTATTCACAAATGGTGCTGGGATCACTAGAGTCTCATATGCAGGAGAATAAAGATGGAGACCTCCCTCACACCTGGCTCAGAAATCAGCTCTCAGTGGAGCTGGTGCTGTGGCGTAGCAGGTAAAGCCGCCGCCAGCAGTGCCAGCATCCCATATGGGCGCCAGTTCAAGTCCTAGCTGTCCATTTCTGATCCAGCTCTCTGCTATGGCCTGGGAAAGCAGTAGAAGATGGCCCAAATCCTTGGGCCCCTGCCCCTGCATGGGAGACCTGGAAGAAGCTCCTGGCTCCTGGCTTCAGGTTGGCACAGCTCCGGCCATTGTGGCCATCTGGGGAGTGAACTAGTGGATGAAAGACTCTCTCTCTCTCTCTCCATCTCCCTCTCTCTGTCCCTCGTCCTCTCCTTCTCTCTTTGTAACTCTCTTTCAAATAAATAAATAAATCTTTTTTTAAAAAAAAAAATCAGTTCTCAACCATACACTAATAATAAGATAATATCCAACACATATAAGGAGCCCAAACAGCTCAGTAACAACAACCCAAATAACCTGATTTTAAAATGAGCAAAAAATCTGAAAACATACTCCACATAATCTGACATGCAGCTTGGGGTGAGCACTGTGGTGCAGTGAGTTAAGCCCTACTTGGATTCCCTGCATCCCATAATCAGAGCCCCTGGGGTCAACTCCCACCCCACCTCCAATTCCAGCTTCTTGTTAATGTGCCTGGAAGGTAGCAATACTTGAGTTCTTGCCACCACCATGGGAGACCAGATGGAGTTCCCGTCACCTGGCTTCCGCCAGGCCTAGCCCTCACTGATGGGGGCATTTGGTGAGTAATCCAGCAGATGCTTCTCTCTCTGTCTCTCCCTTTGTCTCTCAGTTTTCCAATAAATAAAACCTTTTAGTAAAGGACATAGAGCTCTTTATGAGGGGCGGGGGGGGGGGGGGAGGAGGAGGGAGACAGGGAGGGGAGAGGGAGAGGGAGAGAGAGAGGGAGAGGGAGAGATGGTTTGATTCAGTGGCAGGTACTGGTGACCTTGGATCTGCCCACTGGAATGCTTTGACCTCTACAGCCAACTACAACACAAACTCTCTAGGCCACAGACACAATGGCAAAGAATCTCAACGTGAAAGGACCAGTTTAGAAGACCACCAAGACCCAAGGATCACTGTGAGGGAAACACCTGGTGGTGAAGTTTCTAAGACATGGAGTCCTTTCCAGATAAGAGTGCACGGAGCGCTCACTGATTTGCTCAGTGCCCTGACGATTGCCAATGGATCATTTCCGCTGGCAATGAGCCAGGAGTGCAGGCTGTCACCACTGTAGATACCTATGTCAACTATTCTGATAAATCAGCAGGTGTTTTTTTAAAGACCTCCAAATAGCCAACAGATATATATGGGGAAAAAAAAAAAAAAAGCTCATCACCACTGTCATCAGGGAAATGCTAATCAAAACTTCAATGAGAAATTATCTCACACCTGTTAGAATGGCTCATCACAAAGATGAAAACGACAAATGTTAGTGAGGACATGGAAACAAGGGATCCCTCAAACACTGTTGTGGGAATGTGAAATAGTAAAGCCATTATGAAAAACAGTATGAAGAACCTTTTAAAATGTTTAAATAGAACTAACATATGATGCAGAATTCCCACTAAAGAGTATATATCCAAAGGAAATGATATCAGTGTCACTTGCACACCCATGTCCATGGCAGTATTATTTATAAGAACCAAGATGGGAAAACAATTTAACTGTCCATTGATGAATGGATAAAGAAATTTAGTATATATACATCACAGAATACTAGTCAGCCTTTTAGAAAGATAATCGGCCTAGTGGTTAAGATGCTGCTGAGGGTGTCAGTATACTACGTCGTAGTTCCTGGGTTCAAGCCCTGGCTCTGTTCCCAATGCATACCCTGGGAGGCAGCAGATGATGGCTTAAGTAGTTAGGTCCTCCCACCCATACCCATATGGAAGACCTAGATTGAGTTCCTGGATCCTGGCTTCAGCCTGGCCTAGCCTGGCTGTTGCTGGCATTTGATGAGTAAGCTAGTAGATGGAGCGCTCTCTCGCTCTTGTTCTCTCTCTCTCTCTCTCTCTCTCTCACCCCCCCCCATTTTCTTCCTATCTCTCTAACTTGCAAATAAATAAAAATTAAATTTAAAAAAAATCACAGTGATGTACAATTTAGGCAGATAAAATCAAAGGAGAAACAATAGCAAGCATCCATGAGGATTTGAAGAAAATGAAATCCTAGGGGGCTGGTGCTGTGAAGCAGTGGCATGTAGCTGGCATACCATTTCTGTGCCAGTGAGTCCTGGCTGCTCCAATTCCGATCTAGCTCCCTGCTACTGCACCTGGGAAAGCAGCAGAGGAAGTCCCAAGTCTTTGGGCCCCTGCACCTTCACGGGAGACTCAGAAGCTCCTGGTTCCTGGCTTCAGATCAGCCCAGCTCTAGCTGTTGCAGCAATTTGAGGAGTGAACAAGCTGATGGAAGACCTTTCTCTCTGTCTCTCCCTCTCACTGTCTTAACTTTACCTCTCATATAAATAAGTTAAAAATCTGGAAGGAAGGAAGGAAGGAAGGAAGGAAGGAAGGAAGGAAGGAAGGAAGGAAGGAAGGGAGGGAGGAAGGGAGGGAGGGAAGAAGGGAGGGAGGGAAAGAAGGAAGGAAGGAAGGAAGGAAGGAAGGAAGGAAGGAAGGAAGGAAGGAAGGAAGGAAGGAAGGAAGGAAGGAGAAATGTCCAGAATGACCAAACCTTCAAGACAGAAAATGGTTGCCAGGACCTAAGAAGCTGGGGGCGGGGGGTGGGGGGAGGAGTGGAGGGGATGTGGAGAGATTGCTAATAATGGGTATGTTGTTTTTTGTGAGGAAGGAGTGGTGAATATGTCCTAAAATTATATAGTAGTAGTAGTTGTACAATTCTGGGAATGTGTTCAAAACCACTAAACTCTAGAATTTAGAAGAGTAAATTTGATGGTATATAAATGATATCTTAGCAAATTGTTATTAAAAAATAAGAGTTGGTTTTGGGGACAACATAGAACATACCTCAATTCAATCCTATTATTAGATATTTCCTCCTATTAGATATTTCCTTCTCTGAACAGGAAAGAACCTTAGCAATCTTATTTTTATTTATTGAGCAAAGACAACCAGTAAACTACCTTATTCTGACTATTGAAATGTACTATATGAATTGTGCTCACCTTCCTGAAAAGATCAGGTGAAATAATACAGGGCAAATTACTTGAGAACAAAAACTGACCCTGTAAATATATTACATCATTGTCATTTTTTCCAATGTTAAAGGCTTAGAAGTCTATGCCCTTTCTTTTAAACCCCTCTACTAGCTTTCCACATAACTTTTTCAAATAGTTTCTTCTACTCCTCATAAGAAGGATTAAAATATTATATGAGAAACCTTATAATCTTATTAGAAAAGTCTTCATTTACTGAACTTGCTTCAAAAGGCAGCTTTGGGGGCTAACACCATGGTGCAGTGAGTTTAGCCACAGTCTACAGCACTGGCATCCCATACATGTGTCAGTTTGAGTCCTGGCTGCTCCACTTCCAATCCAGCTCCCTGCTAATGCACCTGGGGAAGCAGCAGAGGGTGGCTGCAGAGTATGGGCCTCTGCACTCATGTGGGAGAGCTAGAAGAAGCTCCTAGCTCCTGGATTCAGCCTGGCCCAGCTTGGGTCGTTGCAGCCATTTGAGGAGTGAATCAGCAGATGGAAGATTCTCTACCTATCTATCACCCTCCCTCTCTCCCTCTCTCCCTCTCTCTGTCTCTCTGACTTTCAGATAAATAAATAAATCTTTACAGGAAAAAAAGGATAAATAAAAATAAATCTCAAAAAGAAAAAAAAGACCACTGGTTCCTTTCTTCTCTTCCTTTACCCTCCAACTTCCTCCAAGAGGGGAATAAAAAAACCAATGTTTTAATTTTTAGTGCTGTCCAATACTATGTCTAAGTAGCTTAACATAGACAAGAGTGATAGGGATACATATAGTATTTGTCTCTTGAATTATTGAATGAATATTAAAGTGGTAATCTAGAATCTATTAAAAACAGATTAAAAATTTTTTAAAAATCAGGAATGCAGAACAAACTGAAATACAGGAGAGACCATTCAAATCCTTGGCCTGAAGGTGCAAAGTACTTGTAACCTGTGTTACTCAATGTAACCTGGAAAATAACAAGAAACAACAAAAATGTACGTAAAAATAAATAAATAATATGTAAAGTGGTAATCTAGACATCTTTCCCTACATGAGCTTTTAATGGGAAAACAGAAACAGCGTAAGCCACAGACTTCTATTGAGGTTTTACAAAGAATTTTACTATACCATGAAAGTGGTATAACATTAAAATTGGGAAGAAAATCTATGGAAATAGGCATATGTGTAGCAAACAGAACAGAAGGGATTTGGGCAGGCACTGGTCGAGGTGAATCAGTGGATGGCTCTTACTCTTTCTGTCTCTGCTGTGTGTGTATGCTGCTCTCTGTCATTCTCTCTCTCCTTCTCAAATAAACATAATTAACTGATTGATACTTTTAATGTAATGAAGGGGGAAAAACCATATCACAAAGTTAAACAATAGGAAAAACCATCATGCTATAACTGAGTTAAATAATAGGAAACATCCATATCTTGCAGTTTTTCACCATTCTAGACAAGTTTTCATTAAATTCTGGTGAGGTTACTAGAAAAATAGCTGGATTATCCATGTTTCTAACATGGCCCTCGAAAAGAAACTTTAAGATAATCATTCGTTTGCCTTCTTCTACCCCCAAAATCTCCTTCGGATGACATATCTAGAAAAAGTTGTTTAGTTATTATTCTCCCTTATGCCTTGTCTCAGTCTATTCTTGCTGCCATCACATAATACAGGTATGGTGATTTATAAACAACAGACATCTAATCCTCACCATTCAGGCTGAGAAGTCCAAGATCAAGGTGTCAGAAATGGAGTGTGGTGCAGGCTCACTCTGCTTCCAAGATGGTACCTTATGGCTGTGGAAGTGACAAAGGGCAAAAGGATCTTTCTAACTCCCTCCAGCCCTTTTATAAGGGCAATAATCTAATCCATGAGGACAGAGCCATCGTGGCCTAAACACCTTCCAAGTTCCCCACATCTTATTACTCTTGCATCGGGGATTAAGTTTCAATATGAATGTTGGATGCCACAGACATTGAAACTATAACACACTTTCCATAATAGCTTCACTCTGAGAATAAAATACCAGAAAAGTATGTGTGTAGAATCATAACTTTAACTCTCTAGTTGGCTTGAACACTCTGGAAGGAACAATCAGTCCTTTTATGATGCCAGGATAGTGTCACTAGCATTTGGAAGATTTGGTAATCAACACAAGAGCTGAGTGCTGTCGTTCATGTTCGCAAAGACACAGGAGTATTTCCCTGAAGAGAGACTCCTAAGATGGTTCTTAATGAAAGCTTAGGATTTTGCTAGACCAAGAAACAACTTTGAGGAAAGCTTCTTGCAAACCAGGAGGCCAGAATGGTAAGAGACACAGATCATGCAGAGCCTTTGTGTTTACTCAAAGCAGTTGGACTTCGTCCTGTGGAACAACCCTTGCAGAGCCACTCAAGAGCTCACTAGCAGGAATAGACAAACTGCAAACTGTATAGGATAGCTTTCCCCAAATGCCTCTACCTTCAGACTTCATGAGCTACCCTACAGTGAGATGCTTCTCACCAAAGCTTGCAACAGGCACCTATGCAGTGATTACGCTCTAAGTTCTCGCTCTGCGGCTCATCACACTCAGACCTGGTTGCCTCTGTTGTGCGGATGCTTATTTGTTTTTGTCTTTGCTGTTGGGTGTGCTTGTTTTGCTCTCAGCCTGAAGTTACTCTCTATTTCTACATTTACATTTACATTACATTTCTACATTATTTCTACATTTACAAAAATCAATTTGAGAGCTAATCATCAGAATTTAGTTATCTTGTGTGTGCCATAACAGACATTCATTATGTATGCACGTTGTTTTTCATCCAAAGAAATTCTAGGCAGATAGACACAGGCTATGGCTCCATAGGTTGGCTTTCTGCTAACAGGAAACCAGTTACTTAGGCAAATAAGAACACCACAGCTTCTTCATTAACCCAAAGAGCTGGAAAGCTGTTCAGTCTGGCTTAGGCTGGGGATCCAATCAATCTTGCTTTCCAGGTCAAGCGACAATATTTGCTCCGCATTTATTTAGAAGATGGTAAATCATCAGCCACACCTGCCACTACCCCTTCAGGTGTGTTCTATCATAATTTTAGTGACATTTAGGCTGTAACTGAGAACTTGACTCCAGTTCAAGAACTTCTGCTTATGTGCAAGTATTGCTAATAGGATTGCTGCAGAACAAATGTTTTCATCATATAAATTATTCCTACTTTGTCGTGACAAGGTTTTATTCTAAACTTCCAAATACTTACAAAAAGTCACCTTAAAGAAAAACCATTCAGAAGCTCCTCTCATTCACATGACAAAGCCAAATGTAACTACATACTGTTTTGCACCTGCCTAGTTCTGTTTTGATTTCAGAACAAACAAGCTGTAGTTTCACTGAGTGGAAGCACCTCAAAAATGAATTACTGCTGAAGTCACAAACAATCCACTCCTGACAGATGCTTAAACAACGCTGATGAGTTAATAAACATTCATTTGTTCTTGTTACCCACAGAACTGTCACTCTTATTTTATCTGACTTTTCTGACACCGAGCTATGACATCTCACTGAAAATACAGGTATCTGAGCAGTGTTCTACTGCATTTTAAAAGTGAGTTCTATGAAAACTATACACAAAGACCTCCCTATTTTCAGGGGAAAATATTGCTTGGGCAAAGCCTTTTCATCTAAATCTTCTCATGACTGAAAATCATTTTAGTCTCCATTAACTCATAATTAGATTACATGTCAGGGAGAAGGACTTCGAAACAAAATATCTACCAGTCCTACAAACATAGCATTTTAAAACCCTTTAACCTGATTGCTAGTCCTTTACAAGACTTCCTATTATGTAGTTCAATAAAAAATAAACATCGTCCATCATCTGCAAATGCTATGCAGATTATTAGTTTATTGATGTGTTCATCAGATCCCAAGATTCCTTTGGATAGAAAATACTTTGCTGCTGCTTTACAGACTTGAGCCCACTGGTTAGATTTTAAATAAAAGTGGTCAATCAAATAGCACAGCTCAAAAGAGAAGCAAACTGTTTTGTGGATACGGAGCGCCAGGCCCACTGAGAAAGCAATGACTGCTTGGTTCTTTGGAAAAAAGAACCCGGAAGTGCTTTCAAAGTGGATGCCTCGGCACTATCTAAACAGGAGGACACTGCTGTGCCTGCAGCTTGCCGTCTGCCTAGGAGGAGCAGCCTGGAGCAGGAGAAAAGAAAGAAAACATGAAAACAGCAAGCTGATGTCCACAAATTAGTTCTCACGCCCAACTACCTGTGGTTCTCAGTCCGCACTTCTAAACCAAATCAATAGCAGCCAGTGCAGATTTGGGGCAATCTGTTAAGGTCAACTTTTGATTCTTTCACTTTGAAGCACAAGCTTTCTTCCTAATGCTTTTTTGATGCATTAGTAGAAAGGATACAGTACAATCCCTTAACTCTGTCTGGATTCCATTTTGCCTCTGAATGTATTTCAGCATTGTATTTGAAATTGTATTGGGAACTTCTGCGGGTAGACACTTAGCCTCATGCTTAGGATGCCCGCATCCCATTTGGGAGTACCTGGGTTTGATGCCCAGCTCCGGCTCGAGACTCCAGCCTCCTACCACTGTACACCTTAGGATGCACCAGGTGATGGTTTAAGAAACTCAATTCGTGCCAACCATCTGAAAGACCCGCACTGGGTTCCTGGGTCCTGGCTTCCACTGGCCTAATCACGACCATGGCTGGTATTCGGGGAGTGAACCAATGGATGGGCTCTCTCTCCTTCTTCCTCCTTCTCTCTCTTTCTCTCCTTGCATCTCAAATTAAAAGAATAATATATATCAGGAACTTCTAAATTTCCTGATTGGGAAAAAACATGAGAAAAAAAAAATTACACTTGAGGCATGAGACTACAAATTGTTCTTCAGTTATTTAATCTACTTATTATAAAGAAGGAAAGATACTTATCTTCCTTGTTGTGTTGTGAAATTTTCACCAAAATATCATCCTTCCTTCTGAAAATGCTTTCTACCAATTATTTTTATTTCATTAAAACTTCATGATCCCTTTTAAATGTTTTCTCTGAGTAACCTGGACTGAACTCTCCCCAGGGCCTGAGATTAATGAATATTTTTCTCATCACAAACCTCTTGGACTTGTTAAAAGCGCCCTCAAATACACAAGTTGTTCTTTCAGAGATAGTGATACTGCCCTTGGAGCTCTGTGTTCAGAACAAATGCATCTATTCTCAATATTTCAAGTGTATTCAAGAAAATATTGGCAATTACTATCCTAAAGCAAAATGAATACTACATCAAATTTGGACAAATATTCCTAACACCCCACCCACATACACACACCCTGTGGGTACCACTTCTTAGCCACAGTGAGAATACTTCACTTGAAAGTGTCACCCTATTAGTATCACAAAGAACCCCTTCAAAGCTGCTGTGCATGGTTGTGGCTCAAGATTGGCCCCAATCCAACATAACCAAGCTAAGCTACAGCTGCTTCCAAGGCAGCTCCAACAAGCAGCTGGCAAGCTGGTGCCTTGGAGAAGGTTCTTGCTGTGCTGGGCTACTTTCTGGCACTCAGGCAAGCTTCAAAATTGTGAAAGCCCCACTTGAGTAACTGTCTGGTATTTGTCAAAAGTCACCAACGTGTAAAACATCACAAAAAACTGTCTTAGTAGTTCAAAGACTTGGTCTGCTCCATTGCTTTTAATTAGCCCATCCTTACCCAGTAAAATTTATTTATTCAAAGTTACATTTATTAACTCTACCATTCAATTTAAACCAGTTGCCTAAGCTCAATGGTCAACTAATTTTCACCTCTGCCTCAGGACACGGGAAAAAGCATGAGCTGGAGTAAAACACATCCATATTTATGTCTTTTGTGGAAATTTTATAACATTAAGCCTGAGAGCTCAAATGATTAGAGCAAGGTGCTAATGAGGACAAGGTTGTGGATTTAATTTCTGTATGAGCCAATTAATTTAGACAAAACCACCATTCCACAGATGCAGATTAAACTCCCAAATCTGGTCATCCATGTAAAAAAAAAAATTGTCAGTAAGCTCAAGGGGGTATGAAGGGAAAGAGTGTGGGTAGCCCACGGTATATCATCATTATTGCTTAGAGGAAAGAGGAAAATTGGTGACTCATTCATTCAGAAATATAGTGTGTAAGGTAACACCCAAGCAAGGGGTGGACAGGAAGAAAATTAAGGAAGAACAACTTACAACTTACAATCTGGCATCCAATGTCCAACAAAGAAATGAAATGTAATGTGAAGGTTAAGACATGGAAAAAAGAAACTACAACATATTATGAAGTATGAGAAGCATCAAGCAAGTTAAAGAGCATCAGTATCTTGTAAGTGACTGAGAGTTTATGTTTATCTAATGTGAAAAAGTCAACACTGGTCTGGAACTTAACAGGAAAAGAAGAAGATTCTAAAGAGTCCAAACTAGATAATAGAGGCTCTTGAATACTAAATAATAAATTTAAACTTTATCTTCTACAAAACAAGGAATTATTAGAAATGTCTAATACAGCAGTGATCTTCCTAGAACTCCAAAGAACTTAAGCTAGTAGTGGCACGTAAAATGCACTGGAGATTGGAGTGTGGATAAAAGCAGCCAAAATCAGGATTTCATGATGGGGAGTACCCCAGGTGTTAGTAAGAATGGAAACTGGGGGCCAGCACTGTGGCACAGTGGGGTAAGCACACCCCTGCAATGCTGGCATCCCTTGACAGTAGGGACTCCATTTTGGAGTACTTGAGACTCCATTCTGGGAAGGCACCCCCTACAGTGAGACTCTGGTCTGAGAGCACCTGAGACTGCGTTCGGGAAGGCAACCCCCCACCATGAGACTCTGGTCTGAAACTATGATCTAAAACTCTCGGACAACAGCAGTCCACTACATCACACTTGGCAAAGCATAGAAACCCCCTAGCATGATCGCTCAGGCTTGGAAGTGGATAGGCCGCACCTGGGTTTATGATAAAAATGTAATTTGTCTATGTCCTACATATGATTTAAGCCAATATCTGGATTAATGTCAAAATTATAATTGAAATTGTTAAGATTGTAACTGGTATTGTCAAGATTATAGTTGATAGTAGTTTCGTATAGGTTTTAGGTTAGCTTGACTCCAGTAACTATGTATTCGTCCCTGATCCTAGCAACCATGCATTCCCCTCCTGATTTTGTGGCTTTTTCCTTTAAAAACCTTATTGCTTTGGGCTTCGGGGTCAAAAGTTCTTTGGGGCATGAGCCCACTCTCAGCCGCTGGTAATAAAGGACTCTAAAATTTATCAGTGTGTGGCACTCCTCTGTTAGCACTTGCTCAGGCACAACAATATTAGCAACAGTTCAAGTCCTGCCTGCTCTACTTCTAATATAACTCCCTACTAATGCACCTAAGAAAGCAGCAGTAAGTGGCCCATATCCTTGGGCCACTGCCACCCACATGACAGACCTACATGGAATTCCAGGTTCCTGGCTTTGGCTTGACCCAGCCCTGTTCATTGCAGCCATTTGGGGAGTGAACCAGAGGGAGGAAGATTCTCTCTCTCTATGACCCTATCGGAATAAGATCAAAGTCAGCGAACTCTAAAGGCTTCCATAGCCCTGGCAACTCATGACTAGAGCCTAGGGAGATTACTGACGCCATGAACAGGAGTGTCAAATTGTTAAGTCAGCAACAGGAGTCACTGCGTACTTACATCCCATGTGGGATCTGTCCTTAATGTGTTGTCTAATGTGCAGTGATGCTATAACTAGTACTGAAACAGTATTTTTACACTTTGTGTTTCTGTGTGGGTACAAACTGATGAGATCTTTACTAATTATATACTGAATCGATCTTCTGTATATAAAGATAATTGGAAATGAAAAAAAAAACTGGTGTTAAATTGGAAATGGCATAGAAAATTAATTAATTTTTTAAAAAAATATTATGTAGGATCTCTGTCTTTAATGTGCTGTACACTATTATTTAATGCTATAACTAGTACTCCAACAGTATTTTTTTCACTTTGTGTTGCTATATGGGGGCAAACTGTTGAAATCTTTACCTAATATATACTAAACTAATCTTCTGTATATAAAGAGAATTGAAAATGAATCTTGATGTGAATGGAAGGGGAGAGGGAGCGGGAAAGGGGAGGGTTGCGGTGGGAGGGAAGTTATAGGAGGGGGGAAGCCATTGTAACCCATAAGCTGTACTTTGGAAATTTATATTCATTAAATAAAAGTTTAATAAATGCAAAAAAAAAAGATTCTCTCTCTCTCTCTCTCTCTCTCTCTCTCTCTCTCTCTGTCCCTCCTCCTCTCCCTCTCCGTAAGCCTGCCTTTCAAATAACAAAACTAAAAAAAAAAAAAGGAAACAGATTCAAAAAATATTAGAAAAATGAAAATAGAATTCAGCAAATAATCAAATGGAAGAACTTCCTGAGGTTTCAAAATTTAGTGACAAGACACCAGAGTTCCATATCAGAGAGCCTGATTTGAATCCCAGAAACTCCATGCTTCCTATCCAGTATTGCTGCTAATGCACCTGGGAAGCACCAGATGATGGTCTAAGTACTTGGGTTTATGTCAGTCACAGGGGAGGCTCAAAAGGAGCTCCTGGATCTTGGCTTTGACCAGGCCTAGCCCTAGTTGTTGTGGCCATTTCCTAAGTAAACCATGGGTAGAAGATTCCCTCCCCCCAGTTACTCTTTCAAATAAATATAACTTTAAAAAAAATCTAGTAACAGAAAATTTTCATACCATGAACAGAAACAAAGGAGTTAGAATTAACTAGGAGGGGTTAGGAAGTATGATGAGGATGAAGCATTGATGTTTGTATATACTGATTTTGAAATATTGATAAAACTTTTATCTGGATTCTTACAGCTCATTAGTAGTTGTAAAAAGGGATAAGGTGGGGCTGGCACTGTGGCACAAAGGGTTAATGCCCTGCCCTGTGGCATCCCATATGGGCGCCAGTTCTAGTCCCTGCTGCTCCACTTCCAGTCCAGCTCTCTGCTATGGCATGGGAAAGCCATAGAAGATGGCTCAAGTCCTTGGGTCCCTGCACCCATGTGGGAGACCTGGAAGAGGTTTCTGGCTTCTGGCTTCAGATTGGCATAGCTCTGGCCATTGTGGCTAGTTGGAGAGTGAACCAGCAGATGGAAGACCTTTCTCTCTCTCTCTCTCTCTCTCTCTCTCTCTCTCTCTCTCTGCCTCTCTTATCTCTGTGTAACTCTGACTTTCAAATAAATAAATCTTTAAAAAAAAAGGGGGGGGGGTCATAAGGCAACAATACCAAATGCTGTAGAAGCAAATGGAGAATGGAAGCACAGAAAAATCTATCTTATTTGATAAAAAGGAGACCTGGTAGTTCACCATATATGTCTCTGTTCTTCATCTGGGTGCGCTTGTACTTCCTCTACTACCCCATTGGTTAGATGGGGCTATGAGACCAGCTCTGGCCAATGAGTTGGCAGAAGTGACATGTTACACTGCGAGGCCAGAAAATGTAATTTGCTGGTGCCAAACCCTGCAGAGTCCTTTTTTTTCCTCTGCCAAGGCAACGTGCCATGTCCCAGATGTGGGCTGCATCATCACTCTGGATCTTAGAGCAAAGAGATAATGAACCAGAGTCCCCAGCCGACCCACAATGTCATGTTGGTCATCCATACGGCATGCACAAAAAGCAAAGCTTTGTGACTTTAAGTAGCTGAGATTTGGGCTGAGATCAAGCCCATGCTGTGATAGAGGATGACCTTGATAACCATCAAGATAACAGCTTCACTAGAGAAGTGAGGAGAAAGGCTGTCTTGGAAGGTGATAACTGATAGAATGGAAAAACAGTAAGATATTCAACAACATCACCATGTTATTAATCTTGTTCATGAAAAGATAGAATTCAGCTCCTTTGAAGGTAACAGAAGAGAGAAATAGATGGTGAAAGTTGTTTTAGTGTAAGAAAGCAGTAAGAAGCAAACAAAAATAATTGTGGGAGAGGAATAGATTAGTAGAATAAGATTGCAAAAGATTTGGAAGAAGATCAAGGGTTATTTTTAGAAATTAAGAGTCACACTCATTCCTGAAACGGCAATAATGAAGAGAAGGACTAAGTAGCCATCAGGAAATGTTAAGATGGCAAGGGAAGAGACTGAGAGAGCTAGTGTCAGATGGCTTTAACCAATCAATAGTGCCATTTCCTTATCCAGAATTCTATCTCTGTTTGTGAAATACTAAATAAAAGCCAAATATTTTGTAAAATTCCTCCTCTTTCTAGTATGTGATGAGTGACTACAATGTTCTAAACACAGTGCTAAGCACCATGAAGGAAACAATTATCTAAGACATGTATAGTAAGCTTTTCAGTAAACTTATATACAAATGAGAAAGAAAATTAACATAAATATAATTAGTGAATATAAGAAAATTGCGTGAGATACTTCAAAAAGTCCATGGAAAATTAAATTAAGATAAATTTATTTTGATGCAAAAAATATATTGAAATCCATAGGGGTCAGCACTATGGCACAGCAGGTTAATATCCTGGGGTGCCGGCATCACATATGGGCACTGGTTTGAGACCTGGCTGCTCCACTTCCGGTCCAGCTCTCTGCTATGGCCCAGGAAAGCAGTTGAGGATGGCCCAAGTCTTTGGGCCCCTGCAGCCACATGGGAGACCTGGGGGAGGCTCCTGGCTTCTGGCTTCAGATCAGCACAGCTCCGGCCAATGCAGCCAGTTGGGGAGTGAACCATTGGATGGAGGACCGCTCTCCCTCTTTCTCTCTCTCTCTCTCTCTCTGCCTCTCCTCTTTCTGTGTAACCCTGACTTTCTGATAAATAAATAAATCTTTAAAAAAAATCCATGATAAGATGTAAAATACAGAGGTGAGAATGATAATTAAGGTCTAGAAGAGTCAGGAAAAACATTAGAGCTTGAGGATATAAAAGGTTTGAATAAAATCACAGGCAAAGAGAGGAATTTCAAATGATTAGATTAATCCTGGCCAGGCATAAAGTCCAAAATGAGCCTGACATGCTATTGAGAGAAGAAACTGAACTGTCCAGGATAGGGGATATGTACACATGTTAAGTCAGAATTTTTAGTTAAATACAACAGAAAACAACTCTGGATAGTAATTTAAGGGTTTGAACACCTCATAAAATCTTCAGAATCACAAAACAAGGTTTAGAGGCAAACAGCCAAAATGATAGCATAAGGGTAATCTTGTAGAGAGTCTAGTGCAGAACTTGAATACAGGCACAGACACCTCAGTTGGCATAGATGGCTCCAAATATTGTCACTGATACCTCTGGAAAATGGTGGGAGTGGCAGTTGCCCCACTGCCTCATGCTCACTTTGCATTCCATAGGGTCTCTGTCTCTGCATCTCTATGACTCAAAGACTGGGAGAAGTATATCCAAAACAGAGTCTAGACTGTGTGCTCTGATGGGGAGGCAGGAAAAGCCATTATCTGGAATCTGCAGCAGGAATGTAGTTGGACTTTGGAAGGTTTCAGACTCCCCACATAGAATGAGAGTTCCTTTGGTATGTAGCCTAAAGTCTACTATTCTGTATACTAAATAGAAATAGGACTGGAATAATTCTTGGAAGGCAGAAGCCATGAATATAAAATACCATGAACTGGGGCATTAACAGAAGTATGGTGTGTGTAACAAACAGAATAAATGATTTATAAACCTTAGTTAAGTGAATAATTACAACAATGAGGAAGAGTACACAGAATGGAAAATGGAGTAAAGGGAGTTTAGAATGCTAGGCTGCAGCGGTAATCTAGACACGAGAGAATGACATCTTGAATTAGGGATGTAGAAACGGAAATGGGAAGAAAATCAACCACTTAAAAATATTTCAAAGAAAAAAATCAACAGGCTCTAGTGACTGAGTGTAATCAATAAAAGAATAAATTACTTCCTGCAATGATTCCAAAATTTTGAGCATAGGTCACTGAGGAAATTTAGATCAAAGCTAACCTGGGAGAATTTTCATTCTGAAGACTTCAAGTTTTCCTCTTCCATCTTCAATCTGTTGTAAAATCATCTAGCACCTTTCCCATTGCTATTGTTTAGCTTCCAGTTCCAGAATTTTTGCTTGTTTCTTTTTTTATAATTTAAAATTCTCTGCTGATTTTTGATCTGTTATTAAGATCATATTTTCCTTTCATTCTTTGAAAATATTCACAATAATCAATTTAAACTTCCTTAAATCCAAATTATAAGCTGTGTTGCAGTTCTTGATTTTGGCTTATATTACGCTGGTTTTTAAACAGTCTATAGTAAGTTGTGGAGAAATCATTGTGTAGACTCTCGAATCTGTTTTCTTCCTCTGAAGAACTGACCGGTTTTCAAAGGTACCTTGATGACCACCTTGAAGTTACAGACTTTATGGCTTTACGCTCAGTAAAGTGCAGAGTCTTCTCAAGTCCCTCTACCTTGGCAGAATTCAACTTCTAGACTATTTTCCCTATGGGTATTTCCAGAGATTCGTCATGGATTTTGCTATGCCAGGTGTACTCTAGGCTTCGTCCTAAGCTTCATCCTTAAAAGTGTTTCTGGCATCTTAGCTAGAAAATGGAATTAAAATGAAACTCTATTTTAACTTTTATTTATTTACTTCCATTTGTGGTTGAAAGACAGAAGACAGAAAGATGGAGCAAGAACTTCCATCTGCTGTTTCACTCCCTAAATGCCTACAATAGCCAGGGCTGAGCAGGAGCCAGAAGCCCAGAACTCAATCTGTGTCTCCCACACACCTGGCAGGGACTCAAGTACTTGAGAAATCACCTGCTGCCTCCCAGGGTATACACTAGCAGAAAACTGGAACAGAAGCAGAGTGGCCAGAACTCAGTGTTAACCACTGCACCAAACATCTGCCCCTGTAAAATACAATTAAAAATAAGCTTCTTTTGTGCAAAAAAAGGTTTGAAATCCATACATAGCTTTCTCATTTTCCATGAACTTTTCTTTTGAAGACCTCATGTAGTCCTGAGATACTAAGTCGATTTCTCTGCTGTAGCTAAGCTGGAACCCTAAGGCCCCCAGTGCTGCTCAATGTCTAGCATCTCTATTCTACTCTCATAACCTCAAGCCTCAGCTTCCTGGTAAGCCTTGAGTGGTCTCATCTGGCACTTATGTATTTAGTCCTCAGCCAAGATGGTGAGGAACCACTGCACAGACGTCTGGGGGTACCCCCTACACAACTTTTCCTCTCGCAGCATTCCTGCTGCTTCTGCTATCCTGAACTCTAATCTCTATCTGATCAGCAAGACATAATCTCTGTGAATTCCAACCCCTCCTGCTGTAATTAAGAAATGTTTCCCAAGCAGTCATCCAGGTCAATTACGGGGCTTACCTTGTGAGTTTCTCTCCCTCAGGGATCACAGTCTTGCACTGCCTATTGTTCAAAGTCTGAAGTGTTGCCACATCTATTTTGTCCTGTTGCACAGTGGTTTATGACATGAGGCTAACCTTGTACCAGTAACTCCATTGTAGCCAGATGCAGAAGAATGAAGACATTAAGCGAAGGGGATGTTGAAACAACAAACTGAAAGTTCAATAGACTTCTGGCATCCCCTTTGCCTCAGGCTCTTATTCTGAGGCCAGCCAGTCTATGCTCATTCCTCAGGAAGCCCTTAAGTACAGGCTTTGGAAGAGCCCCTCTCCCTGGCCTTTGTCTAGACGGTTTGTTTTCCAGTTTGACATTCAATTTTTTTCCCCAACCCTTCAAGTTCATTTGCTGAGATGGGAGAACAGGGTGCTTCTTTCTCTTGCTCTGAATTTTTGGCAGCTTTGAGACCAGGAGCTGTGATGTTGTCTGCATTTTACGGAGAGATTTCTTTTTTCTCTCTCCTTATCAATGGCTTTCCCAATAGGAAAAGAAATGACTTACCCATTGACTCAGCCTGGGAGAAGAGCTGTTCTAACTAAATGGCTTCTCCCCTTAAAATCAATCTGTCCCCAGTCTCCGGGCCTGCCTTCCATGAGGTGCAGAGTTGCCCTGCACATGCCCGGCCGTGGTGCCTGGCATGGGCTAAATGAGTCAGAGTCACAGGAGGGAAAAGCAGGAAGCTGCTTAGGCCTTGGGCACAGGCACAGCTCAAGTTCATATGTGCTAATAAAACTAAACCCAGAATAGAAAGGGATATGATTGATTGGCTCCCTCCAGCTCCAACACCCTGCTTCAGGCCCAGCTCTTTATTTTGGTGACTCATGTACAGTTTCCTTTCACTTTGTTTAAAGGTCAGTTCTTGCTTCCTTTATGCCTCATTGGTTTTATCAAACCTAACTCTGTGAAGCAATCTGCCAGCTCCAACCCTTTGGGACAAACACCAACTCTGATTCCTTCTTCTGGATTTCTTAGTGAAGATAGAAGATTAGAACCCCAAGGAAAAATGCCATTTTCATTTCTTAAGTAAGCTTTGTCTGGTGCTTATGTTTGGCTGTTGATTAAAAAACAATGTAAATCATACATGGACCAGTTAATTTAACCTTGTTCCTCTCACCTTGGCTAATCTCCTAACTCCTAGCTTTCCATTCAAGTGGAATCTCAAAAGAGGACAAAATGAAAAGTGAAACTCCCAGATGCTTAGTGGGACACTAGCTAAAACATCATGCTGAACTATTGATCAGCGGCATCCTTTATGCATACCAGGAACAGAACTATCATTACACACATTGTCAATACAAAGGGACCCCAAAAAGTCCATGGAAATGATTTAATTAAAGGATGAGTTTCTGGGCCCAGCACTGTGGCATAGCAGGTAAAGCCACTGCCTACAGTGCCAGCATCCCATATGGGCACCAGCTCGAGTACTGGCTGCTCCACTTCTAATCCAGCCCCCTGCTAATGTCCCTGGGAAAGTGGCAGAAGATGGCCCCAAGTCCTTGGGCCCCTGAACCCATGTGGGAGACCTGGAAGAAGCTCTAGGCTCCTGGCTTTGGATCAGCCCAGCTCCAGCCATTGAGGCCATTTGGTTCACTAACCAGCAAATGGAAGACCCCTCTCTCACTCTGCCTCTGCCTCTCTGAAACTGTCTTTCAAATAAAATTGGGGGGAAAATGAGATGGATTTCTTTTGATACAAAAAAAAATTTGTTAATCTATGTATAGTTTTCTCATAATATACGTTCTTTATGAACATTTCCACCCTTCATATGCAAGGATTTTAGAAAATTGGGGAACAAAGAAAAAAACCTTCATCTTTTAGTTCCATTTTCCATGAATGCTTTGAAGTAGTATTGTAGAAGATTTCTCAAAACCAAAGATATTTCCTTCTTTGATGTTAGACCCACATAGATGAAAAGGTTAAACATTAGGAAAAAGCACAATATAAATTTTTTATCCTCAGAGCAGTAAGATCAATAATTATGAATTATTTATTATTATTAGCATCATAAAAATTTTTTTCTCAGTAAGTATTATATGCAACACATTATGCCATGTAACACAATGGAGAATAGACAATGAGCATCCTTAAGGAATATGTGAAATACTTGAAAAGGCAAGACACGTTCATTTGAAAATACTGTCAACAATACAAAATAGTATCAAGAAGTGTCAAAATAAATGATGCAGAAACCATGAGGTGAAAAGAAGAGTGAGTACTGTGTACCTTAGGCTATCCATCATCAGTCTCACAATGGACACTGGGGTCTGAAATGAACTTTGCAGTTTAAATAGAGTGTATGAGATTGAGCCATATGAAATTGTCATATTTTTTGGTCAATGATGTTGAATATCAACTTAGATGTTCTAACTCAATAGCTAGGGAAGTGTTGTTTCCTACAAGTAAAGGGAAGTTTGGAGTCTGAAGCAATGGATCGCATCAGAAGTAAAAATTCACATGGATGAGGCTGGAGGGCATTATGTTAAGTGAAACAAGCCAGACACAGAAAGATAAATGCTACATGTTCTCACTTACATGTAGAAGATTAAAAATTCAATTTCATGGAAGTAGAAATAGAATAGTGGTTGACGGGGGCCAGGAGGGGTGGTAGAGGAGGGAATGGATTGAGGATGGTTAACAGTAGAGGGGTAAAATTGGATAGGAAGAATAACTTCTACCACTCTAGAGAATAATAAATATTGTTGACAACAACCACTGTATATTGTAAAATAGCTAGCAGAGAGGATTTTTAATGTTGTCAACACAAAGAAATAATAAATGTTTGAAGTGATGGATACACCTGATCTGATCACATTATACATCATGTACCTATATTGGTATAGTATATGTCAATTAAACACTTTTTAAATATAAAACAGAAAGTAAAAATCCATTCACTAGGTTCCTGTGTCTAGTATAAGTAGGCTATTTAACCAAGATTCTGCAAGGTGAAATCGTATAGGATTTTCTATTTTCAGTTATTTATTAAAATGAAAATAAATGCATGGAAGATTATCAAAGACTACACATCTGTTATTTAATCCTCACAAATGGGATACATATTTCCTCATTTTTTACAGTTAGAAACTAACGTCAGAAACAACCTTGCCAGGTCACACAATAGAAAGCTCAGGAGTTGAGATAAAAACAGATCCAGGCCCCCCATTGTGTCTTATCCCAGGGTACTACACTGGTGAAGGAAATTCTTGCCCCTCCCCCCTTAAAATAATTAAGTTATTAATATTTTAAGATATCTTTCATTCGTGTGTGATAAATCAATGAAAATTATTCCTAATTTGCTACAATCAAAATCCTATAGATCTTGGGTTTGGCATAGTGGCTAAGACTGCTTAGAACACCTGCATCTCATACCAGAGCGTCTGGGTTGAATCCCAGCTTTGTTCCTGATTCCAACTCCCTGCTAATGTGCACCCTGGGGGCAGAGCAGGTGACAGCACACGTACTTGAGTCCTTGTCACCCACATGTGTGACCCAGATTGAGTTCTATGCTCCCGGCTTCAGCCTGGCCCAGCCCTGGCTGTTGTAGGCATTTGGGGAGTGAATCAACAATGGGAGTATCTTTCTCTTTCTGTTTCTCTACAATTCAAATAAATAAAATAATTCCTAGAAGTAATACAGATCCTATACCATGTATGCAAGGGGAATATTTTTAATATCCATTCATTATTTTGGATTATCTTCTAAAGGGAATTATTACAAAGAATTTGATACCACAGCATTCTTACAAGCCACAAAGTTCAAAATTGAGCCTATTTTTCCTCAAAAAATTTGCAGATTGTATCCTAGGACATTCTCCATCCACATGATGCCTGTCCAGAAAAATAATCCTGCTGAGGCCAGCGTTGTGGAGCACTGGGTCCAGCCATGGTTGCTCATATTGGGGAGCCAGTTCCAATCTTGGCTACTTTACTTCTGATTCCTGCCACCCACATTTGAGACCTGGATGGAGTTCCTGGCTTCTGGGTTCAACCTGGTCCACTCACAGCTGTGTGGCCAGCTGAGGAGTGAACCAGCAGACAGAAGAGGGGTGTGGGTGTGTGTGTGTGTGTGTGTGTGTCTTTCTCTCTGACACTCTGCCTCTCAGATAAAATAAATAAATCTTTAAATTCTTCCATCTGCCAATTCTTGAGGTGTTCTTAACCGCAGTATTAGATACTCTAGAGGAAGATTTCAAAGACATCAAATCTATTTCAGTGAAATCAAGACTCTGCACAAAGCTGATGTGTTTTCTATGTTTTAAATTAGTTTATATTTTTTCTAGAGCTACATTAATTATTTCCAAGCTAATTATGACAAATTAGATTCATCTCATTGTGCTATATTTACAAGTCAACTTGGAGACATAGGAGAGCAGCTAAATATTCAGAATTTTTTCCTTTTTTAATTGTTTCCTTTATATTACTCTTCTCATTGTTTCTAGAAATCTAAGGTACTGGGGGAAAATGAGGGATAAAAATCTTTTATACCAAGAGTTATTACTTAATAAGTATTAAGAAATTGGAAACCTACTCTCTTAAAAATAATAATTGAAAATAGATGGCCTAGTTAATTTTGAATTAAGGAACTAGAAATCAAAACTGCTTCTCAACCATGTTATAAAGTACTATAAAATTATTCTTCCCTAAAGGTGTTAACTATACCTTTGAGATCCCAGAACAGTTCAAGTAATTCACATACAGAACACAGACCACTGCCTCGTTTCTTTTTAATGCTCTGCATGTATTCATTACTATGTGACCTCATGTAAATTATTTAACATTTCTCCACAAAAGTAATTCTGACACTGACTACTTTCTGATAAACAAATTATTGTTTCACCACATCTGAAAACTGTTTCAGATTTATTTATGTAATGTTTAGAATGATGTACTAAAAAATCAATCTGTTAAAACAACAACAACAAATAAACAACTTATTTGAAATGCAAAGTTACAGAGAGAGGGAGAGATAGAGAGTTCTTCCATCTTCTGGTTCACTCTCCAAATGGCTATAGCAGCCAGGCTGAATCCAAGAGCCTGGAAATCCATTTGAGTTTCCCACATGGATGGCAGGGGTCCAAATACTTCAACCATCCTCCGCTGCCCTCCCAGGCATGTTCTCAGGAGCTGTATCAAAAATGGAGCAGCCAGGACTTGAACTGGTGCCCATATGGGATGCCAGCATTGCAAGTGGCAGCTCAGCCTCCTGTGCCAAACACCAGCCCCCGAAAATGTTTTGAATAATCATTATTTCATAGCATATGAAAACCTTTTTGTTGATCATTTTACTCACTGTTGGTGACTTTTGAAATATAAACTGTACAAACTTTTAAATATACTAATTTGTGCAAGGTATTTGTTCTTACACAATCCCTTGGAAATTAGCACTCACCACTTCTACATCCAAACAACTCATTTACTCTGTAATCAACAAATCTAGCTATATTTTCCATCCATTCTTCTAACTATTAATAGTTTCCTTATTTTTTTTAAGATTTATTAATTTATTTGAAAGTCAGAGTTACACAGAAAGAGGAGAAGCAGAGAGAGAGAGAGAGAGAGAGAGAGAGAGAGAGAGAGGTCTTCCATCTGATGGTTCATTCCCCAGATGGTCGCAACAGCCACAACTGATCTGAAGCCAGGAGCCAGGAGCTTCTTCTAGGTCTCCCATGGGGTACAGGGGCTGAAGGACTTGGGCCACCTTCTTACTGCTTTCCCAGGCCATAGCAGAGAGCTGGATTGGAAGTGGAGCAGCTGTGTCTCGAACCAGCGCCCATATAAGATGCCGGCACTTTAGGCCAGGGTGTTAACCCACTGTGCCACAGCGCCAGCCCCAATAGCTTCCTTATTTTTATTTATTTATTTTCATTTTTATTTGAAAGGCAGAAAGAAATCTTCTATCCTCTGCCTCACTCCCCCAAATGCTCACAGCAGACAGTAGAGGGCCATGCTCAAGCCAGGGTCCCAGAACTCAATCCAGGTCTCCCACATAGTGGAAGGACCCGGCTGCTGTGTCCCAGGGTGCATGTAAGCAGAAAGCCGAATTGGAAGCAGAGCCAGGGCTAGACCCAGGCACACTGACAGGGAATGTGGGCATTACAAGCAATAACTCTTACTGTTGTGCCAAATGCCCACCCCAAAGCCTCCTTCCTGTCATAGCTAATGCATTTGAGCCATTGCTCATCCTTTTGAACAGTCAGTCTTGCTTCCTAGAATTGATTTTTCCTTCTTTCTCTCTCTTCTCCCTTGGCTTCAACAGAATTTTACTATCCCTGTTCTTTTATGTTTCCTTTGTATCTGTTCTTTCTCCTCCAAGCTGCTAAACATCTGCTCCAATGCGCAACTCCTTCTTTGCCTCCCTTTGTCTTAGTCTTCCTCTGCGACACCATCCATCATTCTATCAAAGCTTCAGATTACACCACATGCACCAGTGGCCAAATTTGCCTCCAGCCCAGAACATCTTTTAATCTCTAGACTCCAACATTCAATGAACACCCCACATCTCCACCTACCTTTCCCTCACTGTGATTCATTTCTCAGGTGAAAATCATCTATTCCTAGACACCAATTCCACAGGATCTATTTCTTTTTTTTAAAGATTTATTTATTTATTTGAAAGAGTTACACAGAGAAGGGGAGTCAGAGAGAGGGAGAGAGAGGTCTTCCTTCCACTGGTTCACTCCTCAATTGGCTGCAACAGCCAGAGCTGCATCAATCCAAAGCCAGGAGCCTGGAGCTTCTTCTGGGTCTCCCATGTGGCCACAGAGACCCAAGGGCCTGAGCCATCTTCCGCTGCTTTCCCAGGCCATAGCAGAGAGCTGGATCAGAAGTGGATCAGTTGAGACTCGAACCAGTGCCCATATGGAATGCCGACACTGCAGGCAACAGCTTTACCCACTGTACCACAGTGCCAGCCCTGGATCTGTTTCTATTAATGATAGACTAACCTCAAGATCTACATGATATACAACTTTGGAGTTGTTTTAATTCTTCCCTCACCTTTGACCCAGACTTTAGATCACTCAAGTTCACATCTTTCAATTCACTACTTTGTTTACCAACTCTGTTCTTAACATAGAGCAAACAGTAGTTAGCAAGAGCAATGTTCTAATTTTTCTTTAGTGATTTGTATAATGCCTTTTTTTTTTTTTTTTCAAAATTCTGTGCTCTAAAGGAAAAAAAAAGGAAGGGACTGTGTTTTATGCATACAGGATAATCTTTTAGCTGAATCATTAAAATGCTGGAAGTGCAGGAAGCAGTAGGCTACAGGATTTCAACAAAGAAGGGGTCTGGAGGTGGAAATCTGGGAAGGAAGGTATAGAAATTTTGTTTGAAGTTACAATGGCATGGTTATCTCCCCGTTTCCACTTAGGCTTAGGTGACCTTGTGATCCTGATGGAGATTCTGAGGGCTATTTAAAAAAAAAAAAAAAAAAAAAATCCCAGCACTGCCTTGGCTGCTAATCGCATTGCACGAAAGTAAATTTTATTAAAGATCAGATAAAGCCAGCTTCTAGAGATGGTGAAAAGAGCCGTTTTCATTTTTTCTGGAGGCACAGCCAACCCCCACTGTGTCCAGATCCAAAGGATGTGAGGAAGACCCTCCTGGTTTCCTTCCCCTGCTTGCCCTATTCCCCCTGATTTCACTGATCTGCTCAGCCTGGATTCTCTGTGCTGAAAGATAACACCAAGGAAGCTGCCTCTGTCTGCTCGGAGCAGGACAAAGCATCTTCACCTCATTGCATAGTCCCAGCCTGTTATTCTAAGGAACCTCTGACTCTGTTCCTCCTTTCTGATAGTTTCTGATATCCTAACATGAAATAAGCCAGAACCCCAGGAGAGTCGTAAGCACTGCACCCAGCATGGGTGAGGGTTTTGAAAATGTCGCCTGCAATTCACATTGCCCCCCAACATTCAACACAATGACTAATGCAACTAAATCGCCAGTGAGTAAACCAACAAGTCCTCTGTAAAGATCCACAGATGAAATGGAAGTGGTCTAAACCCAAAAATACTAAATTCTAATCAATGTGTAACGCTTTATAAAACACAATAAGAGCATTCAATCTTTTTCACCCCTTGAATTAGTGGTGCTTTCCTAATGAATCTAGGTTGTTAATGAACTTGGCTCAGCTCTAGTCAAATCGATGAAGCATTTCTATCTAATCAGTATGCAGAGGATGTGTCCATTGATTTCAGCATAATACTTAGTATGTGAACTACCAAAACACAGTTATTTACAATCTGGTGCACAAATCTCTCTCTTACAAATATTATGAAAAATGCTGATGTTATAGAGATACCCTAAAATACAGAGTTCAAAATGTCTTCAAATGGGATGTGAAGCCTCATATCACTTCAGGCATTTTAGAAAACCATGTTCTATATTTTTACTCAATAAACCAACTGGAATAAATGTTACATAGCTGGAGACTGGATGTGCTTGATTGGCAACACCCCTGTCTTCACCGCCTGGTTTCACTATCCATTTGCAGAAACCGGATGGAAAATGGGACAGAAAAAAAAAAAAAAAAAACAGCTTTATGGGGTCCTGCACTGTGGTATAGTGGGTAAAGCCGCCACCTGCAGTGCCAGCATCTCATATGGGTGCCGGTTCTAGTCCCGGCTGCTCCACTTCCAATCTAGCTCTCTGCTGTGGCCTGAAAAAGCAGTAGAAGATGGCCCAAGTCCTTGGGCCCCTGCACCTGCATGGGGGAGACCCAGAAGAAGCTCCTGGCTCCTGGCTTTGGATCAGCACAGCTCCAGGCCACTGCGGCCAACTGGGGAGTGAACCAGCAGATGGATGACCTCTCTCTCTCTCTGCTTCTCCTTCTCTGTGTGTAACTCTGACTTCCAAATAAATAAATAAATCTTTAAAAAAAAAAACAGTTTTATGTGTGGATTCTTGGGTCTAGAGAGAAGCAAGTGCAAAGGAGAGCGTCCATTCCATTTTTCAGCCTGCCCCAGGGATTCAGCCTGAACTGTCCTGTAGACCATGGCTGTACAGGAAGCTAGAAGCAGCTGTTTACCCACGAACTACATGAGATGGGCAGCCAGGTTAACAATGTTCAAGGCAGAGCTGCAGAGAGGACACTTTGCCATTTCTGCAAATCACTCAGCATGGCTCCAGTTTTGCACTAAAAATGAAGAGGAACCCAGCAGTGTGTATTTGGCAGTTTGGAGATCCTGCAGCTTCAAAAGCATGGGAGAGTCTGCTGGGTGGAGAAGCAGCGGCTCCACAGAGGCCAGTCCTCAGCGGCTCGCAGCCAGCAGCTCTCCAAAAGGAGACTAAAACAGAAAAGCATGACAAGGGTTTTACGAGCACGAGTGATCTCAGGAATGGCTGGGGACTTTCAGAGGTTGTGCAGGTGGGAATCAACCAGCTAATAAAATGAAGCTATAAGCTATCAAGATTGTAACCAAAGCCACTGACAATTGGGGACATTCGGAATATAGTTATAAATTATAAATCAATGTCCATCTGATTCAAAGTTAACCATTCCAATTTGTATGTATGTGATTTCATTTAAGAGTCTGAAGTTGTCAGGTATTTGGACACCAGACTATCACCCTTAATTTGATCCAACTCTTTTTCTTGTTTTTTTTTTTTTTTTTTGATTATTCATCCAACCTAAATAGAAAACAGCAATACACAATTTATTGAGTTTTCTTTTTGAAAAACAGCATTAAGCAATGTGGGAGAAGAAAAAAAGGAATAAACAGTATTTCCTGATTAAACACAAAATGTACGTGGGATTATGAGATGACATACGGAGAGCAATTAAGAAATAGGTCAGGGGCTACAACCATATGACACTGGCTTGAGTCCCAGCTGCTTACTTCCAATCCAGCTCCCTACTAATGTGCCCGGGAAAGCAGCAGAAGATGACTCAAGTACTTGTGACTCTGCACCCAAATGGGAGACCCAGATGAAGGTCCTGGCTCCTGGCTTTGGTTTGGCCCAACCCTGGCTGTTGCAGCCATTTGAGGAGAGAACCAGTGGATGGAGGATGTCTCTATCTCTCGCTCTCTTTTTCTCTTTCTCTCTCTGTAACTTTACCTTTCAAATAAATAAAAAAGAAATAGATCAGGAATATATGTTTCTATGTACATAGAATATTCTGAAAGGATCCATATGGACAGCAGTTTCCTTAAGGACTGAAAGACAGGGATGGGTGGGAACTTTTTTCTTTTGTCCATTTGTACAATTTGAACTTCTTTGCCATGTGCTAATTTTTCTCTTTCAAGGACAAAATAATTGAGTTGTGTTTTTCTAAAGTAAATACGGAATGGAAAATTACTGTAACCTAGTTATAAGCTGAACAAAAACATAGGTCTCTGGAGTCTGACAAATCTGGCATTGCTAACCGACCTAAGCCAATTAAGCCTTTGAGAGTGTCTGGTTCTTGTTGGTAGAGGTCTGTGATCTCTGCCACTTAACAATAGATGAAACACTCTCCACAGTCCTACCAACAGGTAAGATATAATAATAACAGCAAATCTCAGACATAATATTATGACACATGCTAATTTTTTTACTACTCCACAGGCACTAAAAATGGCATATAATCTTTGACCTTGGTGAAGTCCTTTAGGCACTGAAACATCTATCTTGCAAGAATAGCACATGCTGAAATATTTTACCAGCAGAATTGGCTAATCTTTTACTTAGATCAGACAACAGGATATTCCATTAAGCAGCAGAATATGGGACCAAATGGAATCCTTGGACTGAGCGCATCTTCAAGGAGTTTTAGGCTGATGGACTCCCTGTTATTAATATGTAATATTGTCATGCAATACTGTTATGCAACTTTTAGAGAGGCACCTGTCTATTATTTCTAGTGGATAGACATACCTCACCACTTATTCTACCTACAAAAAACATTTTCTGCAAAGGTAGTACAGTACGATGATAAAGAAGACTATCTGGGCTCAAACCTAGTTAAACCACTTCATAGCCATAAACCTAGGGTAAATTATTTAAACTCTCTGTGTCTCTTTTCTTTCATCAGTAAAATAGGGATGCTAACTATGCCTATCTTAAAAGGTGAATACGAAAATTAAGTAAATTCATATTTAAGAGCTTAGATCAGTGTCACATACATAGTAAGTGGTCTATAACTGGATATTAAATATATTAAAGTGGTAACCTTTATGCTCATTAATGGTCTCTCTAATAAAGATTCTCACAGTGGTATCAGGCATTCATTCAGCCTTGGAACATATAGATAGTGAAGCCTTGTGAAATAAAGGGATGGTTGATTACTCCTCATTATAAAATTCTAAGGGCAAGCATTCAGCAGTTAAGACATAAGTAGGGGGGCCGGCACTGTGGTGCAGCAGGTTAAAGCCCTGGGCTGAAGTGCCAGCATCCCATATGGGCGCCGGTTCAAGTCCCGGCTGCCCCTCTTCCCATCCAGCTCCCTGCTATGGCCTGGGAAAGCAGTAGAGAATGGCCCAAGTCCTTGGACCCCTGCACCCACATGGAAGACTTGGAGGAAGTTCCTGGCTCCTGGCTTTGGATTGGTGCAGCTCTGGCCATTGCAGCCATCTGGGGAGTGAACCAGCAGATGGAAGACCTCTCTCTCTCTCTCTGTCTCTACCTTTCTCTGTAGCTCTTTCAAATAAATAAAAATTAAAATCTTTTAAAAAAAAAAGAAAAAAAGACATCAATAGGGGTCTCCACGTCCCATATCAGAGTCCGACGTTTGAGTTCCAACTCTTCCACTTCCCATCCAACCTGGCCCAGCCCTGGCTGTGGCCATTTTGAGGGTGAACCAACAGTTAGAAGATTCTCTCTGTCTCTCTCTCACTCTGCCTTTCAAATTAATAAAAATGTATAACATTCCAGGGTTCCTAAGATTATAGTTCCTCTCCTATAATACAACCACTGGAGGTGCAGGTGTCATGTTGCCCTCTTTATGTCACAATATGGTAACTAAAGTTTGGTGACTTAGTGAGAAAATGCTGGTATTTGGATTAGGCTACTGCAGTCTGCAACTCTGGCCAAGTCTTTTGTCTTCTGTCATGCATCTATAGGAGGAAATCCCTTAACTTGCAAACAGGACAAAATCTCAGCCGTTACTATATTTGTTTAAAAGATTTATTTATTTATTTATTTATTTGAAAGGCAGACTGACAGAAAAAGGGACACAAACACACACGGGTGTGCGCACACACACACCGGGGGGGGGGGGGGGGGGGACAATCTTCCATTCATTGCTTCACTCCTCAATGCTTGCATCAGTCAAGGCTGTGCCAGATCAATGACAGGAGACAGTAACCCCAACGGAGTCTGCCACTTCGGTGTCAGGAACCCAAGTGTTTGAACCATCATTTGCTGTCTCTCAGGTGAATTAGCAAGAAGCTGGATCGGAAGCAGAGGAGTCAGGACTAGAACTAACACTCCAATATGGGTTACAGGTATCCCAGATGGTGGCTTAACCCTCTGTACCACAATGCTGGCACCAGCCCCTCACATTCTTGATGATCTAAGGATATGTTAGAAACAAATATATGGGGCCAAAATTCTGACACAGAAGGTGAAGACACTGCCTGTGACATCAGCATCCCTTGTGGGTGCCATTTCATGTCCCAGCTGCTCCACTGCTGATCCAGCTCCCTGATAATGCACCTAGGAAACAACAGAAGATGGCCCAAGTGCTCGGGCCCCTGCACACACATGGGAGACCCCAAAGAAGCTCCTGGCTCCTGGCTTTGGCCTGGCCCAGCCCTGGCTATTGTGGCCATTTGGGAAATAAACCAGCAGACAGAAGATCTCTCTGTGTGTCTATCCCCCTTTCTATAACTCTGCCTTTCAAATAAATAAATAATTTTTTTAAAAAAGAAACAAACATATGTCAACCAATTAGAAAACTCAGATGAAAGGCACACATTCCTTGAAAGACACAGCCTATCAAATTTCTTCATGACATTGACAAAGACTAATTTTGTTACACAGGACACAAAAAAAACTACTCATAAGAGGAAAAATAAATAAAAGTTAGATATCAACACAATTTTTACTATTTGAAAGATACTATTAAGAAAATTAAAAGGCAGGGGGCCAGCACTGCGGCATAGCAGGCTAAGCATCCTCCTGCAGTACCGGCATCTCATAATGGCACCCTTCATGTGCCAGCTGCTCCTCTTCCAATCCAGCTCTCTGCTATGGCCTGGGAAGGCACTGGAGGATGGCCCAAGAGCTTGTGACCCTGTACCTGTGTGGGACACCTGGAAGAAGCTCCTGGCTCCTGGCTTCTGATCAGCTCAGCTCCAGCCATTGCTGCTATTTGGGGAGTAAACCAGTGGTTGGAAAACTTCTCTCTCTCTCTCTCTCTCTCTCTCTCTCTCTCTCGCTCTGCCTCTCAAATAAATAAATAAATCTTTAAAAAAGAAAGAAATAAAAAGGCAAAGCATAGACTAGGAGAAAATGTTCATAACTGATATATCTCCCAAAGAATTTGCATACAGAATAAAGAATATGTCCAGCTCAACATGAAGTCAAACAACTTAAATTTTTCATGGGCCAAATATTTTTTAAAAACTTCTTAAAATATGTATAAATGTCCAAGAAGCACACAAAAAGATTCCCTGTATCATTAATCATCAGAATAATGAAAAATCAATCCATAATGAGCTATACCTACACAGATAAAATTAAAAAGAATGGCACTACCAAACGTTGACAAGAATGTGAAGCAACAGGAACTTTGATATATTTTTGATGGGAATATGAATTGGTATATTCACTTTTGAAGACAGCTTGATAGCTTCTTATGAAATTAAATGTATACTTATCATACAACTCAGGATTTCTACACCTAATTATTTTCCCAAGAGATAGAAAAATGCATGCAAATGGGGGCCAGTGCTGTGTCATAGCAGACTAGGCCTCTGCCTGCAGCACCGGCATCCCATAAGGACATCGGTTCATGTCCCAGCTGCTCTTCTTCTGATCCAGCTCTCTGTTTATGGCCTGGGAAAGCAGCAGAAGATGGCCCAAGTGCTTGGGCCCCTGCACCTGTGGGAGACCTGGAGGAAGCTCCAGGCTCCTGGCTTCAGATTAGCCCAGCTCCAGCCATTACAGCCATTTGGGGAGTGAACCAGTGGTTGAAACACCTCTCTCTCTCCCTCTCTCTCGCTCTCTCTCTGCCATTCTGTAACTCTGCCTTTCAAATAAACAAATAAAACCTTTTTTAAAAAAATGCATACAACAAAACTTCTGCAAAAAGCTTCATAGCAGTTTTTTTTAAGATTTATTTATTTATTTGAAAGGCAAAGTTACAGAGAGACAGAGGCAGAGAGAGAGAGAGAGAGAGAGAGAGAGAGAGGTCTTCCATCTGCTGGTTCACTCCCCAAATGATTCCAACAGCCAGAGCTGTGCCAATCCAAAGCCAGGAGCCGGCCCCAATAGCAGTTTTATTAAAGCCACAAATGGAAACATCAAAAGGTGAATTTTGCTATATCCATATAATATGCTATGTCCATAATAATATATAACTTAGCATTAAAAGGAAAGACATACTTCACATACAGCATCAATAAATCTTGGAGCTATAATGCCAAACAAAAGAAGCCAGAAACAGAAATGAACACACCAATCTACAGTGGCAGAAACCAGATCACTGAACCTGTGAATGTAGCATAAATAGGAAAGGGGTGTGAGAAAAGCTTGTGGGATAATAGAAATATTCTAGATCTTCTTTGGGGTGACATTTATTAGAGACTATACACATATACCTCTCAAATTTTATCAAATTCTACTCTTAAAAAATATGTACATTTTATTTTATATAAAGTGTACCCAAGGCGTTTGCCACAGCTTGAGTGTGTCACCCAAAGCTTATGTACTGGACACGTAGTCTCCAGCACAACAGAGGTAAGAGGTGGTACCATTAAGAGGTGATTAGGTCACGAGGTCATTAACCTCACAAATGGACTAGGGCCATGATCACAGGAGTGGGTTTCCAATCAAAGGATGAGTTTAGCCCCCTTTTCTGTCTCTTGCATGCTGTCTTGCCATGTGATGCCTTCACTATGGATGACCCAGCAAGGAGGCCTGCACCAGATGTGGGTCTTTGGTCTGGAACTTCTCAGCCTCCAGAGCTATAGGGAACAAATGTCTGTTCTTTAGGAACTACCCCATCTTGGGTATTCTGTTGTGGCAGCTGAGAACAAACGAAGATAGTGATTTCCCTTAACATCATGATCACTCACACGAGACCTTACAAGACCTCACTCAACCTTTATCTAAAAGATACAAATGATGCTATCCACTTTACTGTACTAGCAAGAGAATTACATTAAATAATTCACATAGACCATTTAGCACAATGCCTGGCTCATAGTAAGAACAATTGCAATGGAAACTAAATAACTGCTGTGGAGGTTAAGAGCAGTACCCATGACGTTATCCATTAAGTTTCCCTAGGGAGGTGATTTCTGAAACAACCACTAAAGAAAGACATGAATTATTAGGGAGAACATTTGCCACAGTAATTTTATCTCAGTGTTTTGCTAAGATGAATATAGTAATGGGAGTCCATCAGGTACACAAGCTACATGCAATCATGATGAAAACTGAGAAAGAGGTTACAAAGAAAGAAAGGGTGAGAGGTAATAAGCACAGAGATGTAAAAATTAGGATAGGACATAATAGGATGCTTAGCAGAGAAATGACATACAGAGATCAATATTTGGAATAGGCTATTCTGAAAATAATGTGGAAAAGAATAGAAGCAGGGCATGACTCCAGATAAAGAAAGGGAGTAAAAACTTATTGTTCTGCTATGCAAGACTAGACTTAGAACATAAGAGATCTTCTAGGGAAATATTTTCAGAAATTGAATCTAATTAGAAGCAGGAAAGAAAATGGAATTGCAAACAACTTCCAAGTCTTGAACTAGAAAAATCAGTTGTCATTAATAGGAATGCCCAAGTGCACAATACATGCAAGAGAACAGAAAGTACAAAAGAGAATGTTAGTATTTTAAAAGGAAAGTAGAAGATATGTTAGAGGTTGCAAGAGTCATTGGGACTTATATGAGTTTGCTAGGGCTGTCAAAGTACCAGGAATTAGATGACCTAACTAACAGAAAATTGTTGTCTCACTGTTCCCGAGCTACCAGATCAAAGTGTCAGCAGGGTTAGTTCCTTCTGAGCACTGTGAGGGAGAATTTGTTCCATGCCTCTCTCGTGGCTTCTGATGGTTGCTACAACCTGGGGCATCCTGTGGCATTGACTGCTTTACCCTGATCTCTACTTTCATCTGGACATGATGTTCTTCCTGTGTACAGTTCTATATCCAAATACCTCCTTCTTATAAGGCCATCAGTCTTACTGGATTGAGAGCCTCCATAATTCATATGACCTCATCTTAAATGGTTACATCCTCCACAACCTTATTTCCATATAAGACCAGCTCTTGAAGCACTGGGCGTTAAGTCGTCAATGTATGAATTTGGGGGAACACAATTCAGCCCATCACGGTAGTGTTCACCAAACATTTCTAGCTCTCCCCTTTCTGGACATAAGTCAAATTGTACCTCCCCCGCCTCAATGCAGTTATTTGTAGTCATATGACTTGTTTTGGCCAATGAAATTTGGGAGAAAGTGACATGCACCATTTCCAGCTGGAGTTTCAAAGGCCAGTGTGTGACGCACCACATTCTCTTCCTTCTGCTGGGGTCACTGTGAAGGCACGTGTCAACATCAACCCTCCACCAGCCCTATCACTATGAACTACAATAAGCAGAGCTCCCCTTTTGATTCACATGTGTGGTACAGCAAGAGCAAGAAATAAACTTTATTGCATTGAGATAATTAAATTTTGGGGTTGGCATTGTGGGTCAGATGGTTAAGCCACTGCCTACGGTGCTGGCATCCCATACAAGTGCTGGTTCATGTCCTGGCTGCTCTACTTCAGATCCAGCTCCCTACTAAAGTGCCTGGGAAAACAGTGGAAGATGGCTCAAATGCTTGGGCCACTGCATCCATGTGGGTCTCCCAGAAGAAGCTCCTGGCTTCTGAACCAGTTCAGCTCCAATCAATGCAGCCATTTAAGGCATGAACCAGTGGATAGAAGATTCTCTCTCTCTCTCTCTCTCTCTCTCTCTGTAACTCTGACTTTTAAATCAATAAATAAATCTTTAAAGAGAGAGAGAGAGACAACTGAGTTCTAGAAAGCACCTAATTGCCAACCTATGAGTGAATTTTCTTGGAGTTTTCTGCAGTCATAATCAAGCCACCAGCACTGATTCCATGTGGAGCAGAAGTGAACTGTCCTACAAAGCCCTATTCAAGCAGATTTGTAAGCAAATAAATTTGCTGATGTCATTTTAAAACATTTAAGTGCTTTGGGTAGTTTTCTTTATGCAGCAATGGATAACAAACAATTAGTACCTTTTATGATATTTGAAAAATAAGAAATTATTTTTTTATATCAGTAATACCTTATTCTTTAGTAAGAATAAGATGCGTGATAAAGCCAAGAGTATATACTCTCAAACAGCACACACTTAGGTTAAAACTCTACTTTGTTCACTTAATATCTGGGCATCCGTGGACAAAAACCCAACCTGTCAACCTTGGTTTCATCATTCATACAACAAGCATAGAAACAGCTACCGCTCAGATTAAACACAATGACCTGAACAAAGTACCTGAAACAAAGCCTAAATACAACAAATGGGAATAGCTATTGTCACTCTTCTTTTGTTATAATTATTAAGTGCTCATCAAATGCCTTCAGAGAAACAGCTATGTGGCAAGCATAGGCTGGTGGCAGGAATACAAAGACAAGCACATGCCAGTACTGTTCTATCAGGGATCCTATGGTCTGCTCGTTGTATCAAGCTCAGCAGATGAAAGCTACAGGTTTTGTGGAAAAGTCTAACAAGGAAACCTAATGAAGATGGAAAGTCTGGAATGCGTTCTCTGATAAACAGTAGACACTAGCCAGGTGAAGGAAAGCATAGCAGAAAGAATGGTGTGGATAGAAGAAACAACACCATGAGACTATGAAGCGTGGAAGACTTGTATGTTCAAAGAACTGAAATAAGTCTGCAAGAAGCCTGGCCCTTTCAGCAAGGGGCAGAGTGGTGTAACAGAGACTGAGAGCCTTGTTTTTATTGAGGGTTAACCCAGAACCCACATCCTGAGAGGCATACAGCGGTCTGGCCCTGCTGTTACAAATGCCAGTGAGGTGTGAATACTATTTAGAAAGGAAAGGTTAATGACCCATGAAGCAATAATTCCCAAAGACCAGCCCATAGCTTCATGCTGTGCTGTGAATAAGTGTTAGTGCTCAGAGGTGAGATAGGAAAAATAAGCACAATGTATACAGTAGTTAAATATATTTGATTTTGAATCATATAATCATGTCCTTATAGGAAGTAACAGTTTCATCACAAAATAATCCTGATGACAGTTGGTTTTATTTTCAATATCTTTACCTAGAAAAGCCAACAGATGACTACATCCCAAAAGCAGCTATTTCTCACCTGACCTCTGTGAGTCCAAGAACAATTGCCTCAAAAGGTAACAAGGTCTAGATTCCTCCTAATGCTAAACAGTGATTTTTTTTTAAAGGGGCAGCAGAGGCAAGGCATTTGTCCTAGAGGCTAAGACATCAAGTACGACACCCCTGTCCCATGTCAGAGTACCTGGGCTCAACTTCCAGCTCCAGCTTCTGACTCCAGCTTCCTACTAACACAGACCCTGGGAGGCAACAGTGATGGTTCTAGTAATTGGTTCCCTGTCACCTATGTGGGGGACCTGATAGAGATTCCAGCTCTCAGCTTCAGCATGGCCCAGTGCTGGCCACTACAGGCATTTGGGGAGTGAACTAGTAGATAGGAGCCCTCTGCCTCTTTCTCTCTTTCCCTCTCAAATGAAAAAGAAAGAAAAAGGGGGGAGGGGAGGGAGCAGGGGAGTGAGGGCAGTCAGTGGTATATATAACAACCAGTAGAGAGCAGAGGGCAGAAGTGAACCTCCACTTCCTCAAGCTGACACTATCGAATCTTCTTTTGAAATTTTTGCTTATTAAAAAGAAGAATATCAAGGATTATAGATTCATAATCATATTCACACATCTAATATTCTTTATGTAGACAATGTATTGAGGAAACAGCAGTGCAATTTTTTTCATGAAATATAAATGCCAAACTCATGCATAATTTAGGCACCATAAAGCCAACAGACCATGTAGTTTGGTGTTTAATTATGATCCCTTGGTTCTGCCCGATGAGCACCATTAATCAGTCCAATCAGTGTCTGAAATGTCCTATTTCTGTCTACAAATAAACACATAAATAGAGGTGTTAGACTTAACAGAAATACGCTTGTGTACAAAGCATTTCTTGGCCTAAAAGGAATTTAGAAGCAAATAAGTGATTGACACAAACAATATATTTTTTCTGAGATTTTTAGATATACACGGAAAAGCATATTTTTAAGAATCTTGACCTTTAGCTCAAACAAACATTTTCTGCTATTTAATTAGTAATTCTTTTTTAAAGAAACCTTCCGAGTAGCCTCTGTAATACTCATAAATTTAGAAAACATCGTCATCCTTTAATTTAATAATATGAGAACATTCTGCCCTATGAATACCTAAAGGGCAGAGAAACTTCTCAATGGTTTCACATTTGCTAACTCCCCAAGAGCCCCTCCCCTCTGTCTCTCAGAGAGAGACAGATCACACTGATAAGGCAGGCTGTCAGCATGAAGCCCTGGATTTTGTCTTCTCACAAATCTTATGGCTGCCTCGTTACATTGCCATAACAACGCAGATCTATGGAACATTTTCAAATGGCTAGAAAGGATCTTCTCTCCACAGAGGCTACAAACATTTACAAGGTAAACATTATCATTAGCCTCCCTAAAAGTTGATTGAAAACCCGAGTTTAGATCTGCTCCTATCATGCCAGCAGCAGCCTTATTGTTTGTTAAGATGTGTCACTGTTGCCTCTCTAATAGCAAAACAAGCTTGGTCAAGGACTTCCTCAGACCACCCACACTGCTTCCCTCATGGTAGAGCACTCTCCCATCAATCACTGAGCACTCTCGCTTATGTCTCTATTCTGTAATCTCTGTGTGTAGTGCATTGTAGCCCTGTGCTGACTCCAAACTGCTTTGCAAATATCATCTGGCAGTTTCAACCATAAATATATCTCAAAGGCCTACCAGCTTATAAATTTGAAAGGAAATACTATTACTACTGCTTCCTATATCCTGGAGGCTTTATTCACTTTTATATCATTAATAAATATTTACAATAAAAATGGATAGACAGAAGTGGTTAATAGCATGAACTTTAACTTTAAACAAAATTTGAGTCCTAGACCCTGTCGCATTTTAGCTGTGAGACTAAACAATTAAAACTCTCTTAACATCCTATTCTTAATCTGTATGTTAGTGGATATTAGTGTCTATCTCACAGATTTCTGGTATTTTTTTTTAAGATTTAATTATTGATTTGAAAGGCAGAGTTACAGAAAGAGAGGCAGAGACAGAGAGAAAAATCTTCCATCTGTAGGCTCACTGCCCAAATCCTGCAATGGCAGGAGCCAAGCTGATCCAAAGCTAGGAGCCAGAAGCTTCATCCGGGTCTCTCACATGGGTGCAGGGATCCAAGGACTTGGGCCATCTTCTATTGCTTTCCCAGGTGCATTAGCCGGGAGCTAGATAAGAAGTGGAATAGCCGGGACTCAAATCTGAGCCCATATAGGATGCCAGTGCCACAGGTGGTACCTTTATCCACTACACCACAATGCCAGCCCCTCGTAGATTTCTTTCTTTCTTTCTTTCTTTTTTTTTTTTTTTTTTTTTACAGGCAGAGTTAGACAGTGAGAGAGAGAGACAGAGAGAAAGGTCTTCCTTTTTCCATTGGTTCACCCCCACCAAGTGGCCGCTACGGCCAATGTGTTGCAGCTGGCGCGCTGCACCTATCCAAAGCCAGGAGCCAGGTGCTTCCTCCTGGTCTCCCACGCGGATGCAGGGTCCAAGGACCTGGGCCATCCTCCACTGCACTCCCAGGCCACAGCAGAGAGCTGGACCGGAAGAAGGGAAACCGGAACAGAATCCAGCGCCCCAACCGGGACTAGAACCTGGGGTGCCGGCACCGCAGGTGGAGGATTAGCCTAGTGAGCCATGGCGCTGGCCTCGTAGATTTCTTATACAGATAGAATGCTAGTATTAAGGTAGGCCAACACTATTCTGAGTGCCATCAAGGTGCCATGAGACCTGAAACGCCCAGCTCTGCCATTGGGGGGAACCCCACCACAGCCCTAGCTCCAGTGCTGCCTATGGTGTCCACACAGTGGGCAGCTCTCAGGGTCAACAGGCAGATCTCCTGGATGGCGATGTGGCTTTCAACAACCTGGTGAGCTACCACCTCCTGCCTGGGAGCAGACAGTGGCACGAGGAGGGAGGAGATGAGCTGGTGTTGGAGGTCTGTAGATAAGCAACACAACCTCAAGGTCAGGTACAAACACTGTCTAGGTCAAGTCTTGCTCCATGTATTTTTAAATGGAAGAGCAATTTTGCTTGATATGCACCTGCCCAGCCATGTATCTCTGGAATGCCACAAAGGTGGAAGATTTCAGGAAGAAATTCTATTTTGAAAAATGCATTCTTTGGGATATTTTAATGTTTAAAGTCAAGATGGTGGAATAAGTCACTTTCTGATTGCCAAACTACTCTTCTCCAGCCCTGCTGAATGTGGATCACAAGCTCTCACTGAAACTTGGTTAAAGGGGAGGAGGAGGAACTGCTTATAGACAAACGAGATCATTCCCGGAAGTCCAGGGTTGGCACTGTCCAGCAGCCCTCTGTTGTTTGGTTGCTGTTCTTTACCTAAAATTTTCTTTGGATTTTTATAGACATATAGATTGGTGTAACCACACTCAGGAGAACAGTTCCATCTCCACACAAAACTTACCGGTACTGCCCTTCTGTAATCACACACTCCCCCAGCCCCTACACTGTTGTCAACCACTGGTAGGTAGTCCATCATGATACTTTTGACTTTTTCTAGAATGCCCTAGAAATGGAATCATACAGCATCTACTCTTTGGAGACTGGCTTTTTTCACTCAGCATAGGGCCTTTGAGTTTTATCCAAATTTTTCTGGGAATTGACTGAAGATTCCCTTTACTGCCAACTATAGTCCATCATAAGGCTGTACCCCAATACCTAAGCATCTTTCAAATGGCTTTCCAAAGTGGCTCATTTACCATCTGATTATCTTGTTTTGTGCTGTGTCTATTCACGCTTTTTGCTCATTTTCCTGCTCTTTGTTAATGCCCCTAGGAAGACAGCGAGAGACCCAAATGGAGGGAGAACCAAATGGCGTTCCAGGCTCCTAGGTTCAGCATGACACAGACCGAGCTATTGTGGCCATTTGGAGAAGGAACCAGCAGATAAAGATCTCTGTCTCTCCCTTTCTGTGTAACTCTGCCTTTCAAATAAATATGTAAGTAAATAAATGACATATTTTAAATTAAAAAAAAAGGTAGGCCAAGTGCCTATGGCATAATAAAGGTCCAGTAGATGATTGTTAGTGTAATGATTTCTCATTCCTCACACTCAACAATGAATGGAACACCTAGTATGTCCCTGGAATCTTCTAAAGGTTGAATAATGAGCAGTGAATAAGATATACATGTCCTTTGCATTTTCTGGAGTTTACGTTCTGATGCATGAGACATGCAATAAACAAACAAATCCGTATGTAATTACAAATAATAATACAGACCAAGAAGAAGAAGGGGGCTGTGATCCAGGACACCAGCAAAAGGAGAACCTACTTTCTATGGGGGTCATCAGGAAGGGCCTCAGTGAGCAGATCATCTTCAAACCGCACTGAGGAACATCGCCTGTGACAAGTGGGAAAAATCGAAGCACAGATGCTGAGCAGGAAAGTTCTCGGCCAGTGGTAGAGAAGAGACCCTAGGGTCTAAGAAACACTACCAGGGCTGAAAGATCTCCAGAAGCCAGAGTTTTGTGGGATACAGAATGAAGTTTGGGTTTTCTTCTACATTCACTGGGGAGCCTTAAAGAATACAATATCATGATTTGATTTATTTTCAGGGGATAATCCGGGAAAAATACAAAAGTGGATAACAAGTTAGAACATGATTGCAATAATCTAGGCAGGAGATGATAGAGACTGGGACTTCGTGGTGGAGGTGGTGGAGAGAAAGAAGGGTTTGAAATATATTAGAAAGGTAGGAAAATCAAATCTCACCAGAACCCCAATGAGGACAAGGAGGACTTGCGCCAACATGGATGTATTCCTTTATGTATTCATTCCTGTAGCTATCACGTAGTCACGACACGGTCACTGTTCATCGGTTCTCAAGGAACTTTTACTTGTGGGGAGAGAAGGAAAGTGGGGAGAGGAGAAAAGAAGAGGAGGGGCCGCGCAGCCCGCCCAGATCCCAATGTCCCTTTATGCTGATATCGTCCAATCAGATGAAAGGGCGCGTATAGTCTCAGGTCAAAAGTTCATCTGTTTCACCTGGTTCTTCCCAGTTGTTTATGCAGAGTCCATTCTGTTTCATCTGTTTCACCTGGTTGTTTTCGTAGGACTTGTAGTCGACTGATTGCTGCAAACTATGCGGATGAGGAGGTTCTCACAGGTGGCCAGCCTGCGGTTCCCCACAACTAGTTACAAGCACCCGATAAGGTGCTTGTTACTATGTTACATATGTGACATATTAATAATTTTGAGAGATTAACATTCAATGTTGTTGTGTGATTGTTCAGGTGTTCCTTAGCAATGCTTTCCTCCATCTAAGACACTCAACACTTTCCTCTATTTGCATCCTTATTTCCCAAAGCTTGCAGTAAGACTTAGGGAAAGCAAAAATGCCTCATCATCAAGAAAACGCCTCAAGCTGAGGCGTTCAGAGTGTGTAAAGTCTAATCCCATCTAACACAGCAAAAAGTATGGAACCTCCTTATGAAATGTGTCTTTTGGCTTATCTGGAAGCTTTAGGGATCCCCACATTATTTTTTTCAATTTTAATTGCTTAGTTGTAAATACATATGTAACTGCACTCATTCCCTTACAAACAGTTCCAACAGATGCCATGGAATACTTGGTTGTGTAATGATTAGGCTGAATTTGCTAAGAACTCAAAAACTGAGTTGTTCTTAGAAAAACAAGCAATTTACTGGCAGGACTTTAAAGCTTCTAATAGTCTATACCAATAGAATACTTAGGGAAGCATCTATTAAGACTTGCAGATTTGAATTTAAGACCAGACACAGGGTGAGTTCTTGGCACAGAGATTTACGACACCATTGAAATACTGGTATTCCATATCAGAGTGCGCAAGTTCGAGTCCCAGATAGGGACTAAGGAAGACAGCAGTGATGGCTCAAGTACCTGTGTCCCTGCCATTCACATGGGAGTCTGGACTGAGTTTCAGGCTCCTGGATTCAGCCTAGTCTAGCCTAAGCTATTGCAGGCCTTTGGGGAGTGAATCAGTAGATGGAAGATCTCTCTCTCTCTCTCTCTCTGTGTGTGTGTGCATGCATGCGTGTGTGTGTGTGTGTGTGGTATGTCTTCAGCTCTCTGTTTCTCAAATAAAGATAAACTTTTTAAATTACAATTTCTTAAACTTTTTAAATTAAAAATAAAATAAGACCATATGCACCTGAAATAAGACTCGGTATCCACACACAGATACTCTCTGCAACGTGAAAGCTGAGTGAGTCTATCATTGCACTTATCAGGGAGCAGACTCCACATGTAATTTCAATCACTATTTCATTCATATTCCATCAAAATGTAGGCTACCAAGGTACAAACATATTCTGATCAGTAAAACTTCCTTGTGGGATGTTTCTCAACAAGTGAGAGCAACATATTTCTACCACTGCTACTGTGTGCAGACAACATAATAAAAGGAGACTTGAGAACATATCATGAAGCAATTTCAGTGTTCAGAAGCCCAGTGTGATGCAATTTGAAAACAACCAAAGAACCAACTCATTCTTCCTTGTTGTGGTACTATAGTTACTTTTTTAAAAGAAATTTTAAATAAGCCAGCGCTGTGGCGCAGCAGGTTAAAGTCCTGGCCTGCAGTGCCAGCATCCCATTTGAGCATAGCTTCGAGTCCCAGTTGCTCCACTTCCCATCCAGCTCCCTGCTAATGCACCTGGGAAGGCAGCGAAAGATGGGCCAAGTCCTTGGGCCCCTGCACCCATGTGGGAGACCCAGAAGAAGCTCCTGGCTCCTGGCTTCAGCCTGTTATAGACCTAACCATTACAGAAACTTGGGGCATGAATCAGTGTATGGAAGACCTCTCTCTCTCTTTTTCTCCCTCTCTACCTCTCTCTCTCTCTCTGCATCTCTCTATAACTGTCTTTCAAATAAAGAAAACAAATCTTTAAAAAAAGAAAATTTATTACCAAAATCAGAAAAATGAGTCTTGAAGGAGTTAAACCACATCGTAGGCAATTTTGCTAGCAGAAAAGAGGGTAACAGGCTGGCATTGCAGTGCAATGGGTTAAGCCGCCACCCGTGACACTGACAATCCATATGAGAGCCAGTTGGTGACCTGGCTGCTCTGCTTTCAATCCAGCTCCCTGCTAATGAGCCTGGAAAGGCAGCAGAAGATGGCTCAAGTGCTTGGGCCACTGACACCATATGGGAGATGGAATTCCAGGCTACTGGCTTCTGTGTAGCAGGCCTTTGCCATTGCAGCCATTTGGGGAGTGAACCAGTGGATTGAAGATCCCTGTCTCTAACACTGCCTTTCAAATAAATAAATCTTTAAGAAGAGAGGAAGAAAGCAAAACTGCTAAACACAGAGGAAGACATGTAGCATGGTTATTAGGACACCAGTTGAGATACCTGTGTCCCAGTCAGCATACCTAGGCTGTATGCTCTGCTCTGGCTTCTGATTCTAGCTTCCTGCTGGCCTGGACCCTGGAAGTCAGCAATGAAGGCTCAAGTGGTTGAGTCTCTGTCACCCACATGGGAGTCTTGGATTAAGTTCCCAGGTCCTGTCTTTCCAGCCCTGTGGGTAGTGGGGGGGTCCACTAGCAGATGAGCGCTCTCTTTGTTTGACTGTCTGCCTGTCTTTCTTCCTCTTGAATATATTTTTGAAATTGTTTCAAGTGCTAAAGACAGCGTAGCATATCGCCTGGAAAGAAAAGTGTGTGCAGAATCAGACTGTGGAGAGCAATACAGAATAATGATGCATCTGGAAGACATAAAATGGGAGATTTCAAAGACTGCTTTCTCTAGTAAGTAAAATAGCATTTGCTTTCTATTGAGCATGCAAGCAAGGCTGGGTGATGTACTAGACACCTCGTGAATTGTACCTCTAATTTTTACAGTAACTCTACAAAGTAGGTCTTATTGCCCTAATTTTGCAGATAAGAAAACATCATGAGGTAATGCACAACGCTCAAGATTCCTCAGCTGGCAGAACCAGTGTTCCACTAGTACATGCATCAAACTCTAAAGACTACCGCTGCTCTGCAGGGTTGTTCAACCTACACTGTTATATACCATGGTCCTGCTAAAAACACCTGTTCCCCTCCAAAAATGGTTACAAAGTTTGTTTAAGTTTTTGTTTAAGCTTTATTTATTTATTTTAGAGGCAGAGAGAGAGAGAGAGAGAGAGAGAGAGTCTTCCATCCACTGCTTCACTCTCCCCAGATGGCTGCAACAGCTGGAGCTGAAGGGAGCCAAAGCCAGGAGCCAGGAGCTCCTTTCTGATCTCCCACGCGGGTGCAGGGGCCCAAGGACTTGGGCCATCTTCTACTGCTTTCCCAGGCCATAGCAGAGAGCTGGATCGGAAGTGAAGCAGCTGGGGATCAAACTGGTGCCCATAAGGGATGCTGGAACTGCAGGCTTTACCCACTTTGCCACAGCACCAGTCCCATTTGGTTAAGTTTTAAATGCTAAAGTTTAGAAGCCCTAACTCCTAAACTGACATCTTAAACTGAATTTGAGAAGCCCCAAGCATTTTGCATGAAAGAAGACCATAAGACACATTTTCAAAAACATGGCAAAGTAGTCAAATTCTAGGAAATTCTGACAGGCAGAACAAAGTGACATGTGACAGCTAGATTGTGAGTGGCCTATTTTGTTCAATAGTGCCAGACAGTCTAAGAGAAGAAATGTGCAACTACAAACAGTATCTTACTTTATAAAGAGTGCGGCACATACTGATAAGTATCTTTTTTCAAAAGTCTGATTTTGGTTATTTCAAAATTTGTTTATTTGAAAGGCAGAGTTATAGACAGAGACAGAGAAATATCCCATCTGCTGATTCACTCCCCAGTTGGCCACAATGGCCAGAGCTGGGCCGGACCAAAGCCAGGAGCTTCTTCCAGGTCTTCCACATGGGTTCAGGGGTCCAAGTACTTGGGCCATCTTCTGCTGCTTTCCCGGGGAACATTAGCAGGGAGCAGAATCAGAAGTGAAGTTGCCAAGAATTGAACGGGTACCCACAGGGATGCCAGCATTATAGGTGGCGGCTTGACCCACTACACCACAACACCAGCCTGATAATTATCTTCTAATATCTGCTACCCATTTATTTCTTTTAGTAATAGAACTCCTGGGTTTCAGCCAGCTTGAGCTATCCAGGTGGACAGTCCCATCACAGGTTATTCCCACAAACAGAATATCTGGTTCATGTCTGTCAAATTGGAAACAAATCTGGATGGGGGCAGGCGCTGTGGTGCAGCGGGTTAAAGCCCTGGCCGGAAGCGCCGGCATCCTATGTGGGCGCTGGTTCTGGTCCTGGCTGCTCCTCTTCCCATCCAGCTCTCCACTATGGCCTGGGATACAGTAGAGGATGGCCCAAGTCCTTGGGCCCCTGCACCCACTTGTGAAACTCCGAAGAAGCTCCTGGCTCCTGGCTTCGGATTGGGGCAGCTCCAGCCGTTGCGGCCATCTGGGGAGTGAACCAGCAGATGGGGGACCTCTCTCTCTGTCTCTACCTCTCTCTGTAACTCTGTCTTTCAAATAAATAAAAATAAATCTTAAAAAAAAAGATAACAAAACAAAACAAATCTGGAAGGTGGGCATTTGGTATAGCTGTTAAGACACTGTTGGAACATCCAATCCCATATTGGACAGCCTGAATTTTAATCCCAACTCTATTCCCAACATCGGCTTCCTTCCACTATGCATACCAGGAGGAAATGGTGATGGCTCAAGTACATGTGTCCTTGCCACTCATGGTAAACCTCAACTGAGTTCCAGGCTCCTGGTTTTGGCATGGCCTTGCATTGGCTGTTTTAGGCTTCTGGGGAGTAAGCAGGCAAAGGGGATTTCTCTCTCTCTCTCTCTCTCTCTCTCTCTCTTTCTCTCTCTCCCTCTCCTTCCTTCTCCCTCCCTCTCAAATAAATTAAATATATTTTTAAAAATTAAAAAAAAGGGGCCAGTGTTGTGGCTTACTGTGTTAGCTTCCACCTGTGATCCCGGCATCCCATGCAGGTGCTGGTTCACATCCCAGCTGCTCTGCTTCTAACCCAGCTCCCGGCTAATGTCCCTGAGAAAGTAGCAGAACATGGCCCAAGTGCTTGGGCCCCTGCACCCACATGGGAGACCCAGAGGAAACTCCTGGCTCCTGGAAAAGACTTAGCCCAGTCCCATGCCCTAGCCATTACAGCATTTTGGGGAGTGGACTAACAGATGGAAGATATTCTCTCTCTCTCTCCCTTTTCCCCTTCCCTCCTTCCCTCCCTCTCTGTGACTCTGCCTTTCAAATAAATAAATAAATTTTTTTTAAAAAAATTTTTTTAAAGCGTAGATCTCATTCAGTAAAACTATTCAGAAGGTGGGGCAAGGAACTTTTGCAACAAGAACATTCTATGAGATTTGCAAACATTAGGCAAAAAAAAAAAGTTTTCCTTTCATAGGGAGAAGTAAACAGGGCCAGAAAGAGCCAGGAGTCAGCATGTGGGATGAAGGGATGGCAGAGTTGGGTAGTTCATCACACTGAAGCATATTTTACCCCAAGGCAGCCTGGTTTTCTTAAGGAAGAGTTGTGTGCTATCTCTGGCTGAGAGTGGGCCAAAGCTCAGGGGCCTAGACAAAGGAGAAAATCTTCACCACACTTTGATTAATAAGCATTTTGTTCGCAGGTTAGTGGAGACAAGACATTCAACTGATCATTTATAAGACAAAGATTAGGAATTTAGAAAGTCTCCATCTAGCCATGTCATAGGTAAACAAGAGGGACATCCTTGAGTCTTATTCAAATCACAGGTAATATGTTTCTTTGCAATAAAGCTCTTTCCCAGAACATGAATGGGAGAAGATTTTTTTTTTTTTTTGACAGGCAGAGTTAGACAGTGAGAGAGAGAGATAGAGAGAAAGGTCTTCCTTCTGTTGGTTCACCCCCCAAATGGCCGCTATGGCCGGCGTGCTGCGCCGATCTGAAGCCAGGAGCCAGGTGCTTCCTCCTGGTCTCCCATGCGGGTGCAGGGCCCAAGGACTTGGGCCATCCTCCACTGCCTTCCCGGGCCACAGCAGAGAGCTGGACTGGAAGAGGAGCAACAGGGACAGACAGAACCGGCACCCTGACAGGGACTAGAACTTGGGGTGCTGGCGCTGCAGGCAGAGAATTAGCCTAGTGAGCCACGGCACCGGCCTTGGGAGAAGCATTTCTTTAACCATTACTGTTTTCCAGGGTCAAAGAGCTATAACGATACTATAATAATGATACTATGATACTATAATGAAACTGTAACTATAATAATGATACTACAATCTCCAATGAAATTTGCTTGCCTTGTACTTCTTAAAGGTGAGAATCTAGACATGGTGGTGATAAGACACCCTTAGGAATGGTGTTACCAAAAGATAGGAGGAAACTAGGTTCTTAGGTCCCTGCCTGACTTTGTGGAACAGAAATGCCTGCTTGCCCTGAACAGCTCATCTACCTCTAGACTATTAGGTAAAAGAGAAATAAACATTTATCTAGTTTGTGTCATTGTACTTTGAAGCCTCCAAGTTATAACCCTTTAGCTTGTACCTAAAGAATATAAATAGTTTCTGAAAACCCTAAAGTGTTTTTGGCATCATGGTCAACCTGTCCACCATCATCTTCAACACTATGGGAGATGATATTGAAGGCAGAGTGTTAAGTGCCCACTTCTCATCACATTCTCACCAACCTATGAGTGCCTGAATTACCAAAAGCTCAATTTTGCTCTTTTTTTCTGAATCACATAGCCAAAGAATTCCTATTCCGTGATGAGAATTTTCATTCAACTAGCACTGGAGTACAAATAAGTATAGTAAGACTGCATGTACTTTTTTCTGATTCAGTAATAATATATTAATGAGAACATTTGTTTGTGGTATTATTAGGGCTCTCATAAAGTTGCTAAAATAACAGAGTGTCCTATAATTTGATTGAAGTGTCAATAAAAGCCTTCTTAATCAGTGACAGGGTATAAAACATGCTTCCCCCAAATCCAGTGCCTTGGCATTGGAAGGACCAACAGAAGCAAGACAGTCACTCTGGTCTTCTACCCCTTCTCAACCCTGAAGCAGGAATCCTCTGCTCTTCCTTTAAAGTAGGTTACAGAGCTTCTGGAGAAGGAATTTTCTTATCTTCAAAGACACAGAGAAGCCAAGAAGCTAGGTCTGCCCAAACAACAGCTGCAAGACCACACCCTTCTCCACCAGTCACACTTCTGCATGACTGCTTGTAAAGACAGTTATCCTGCTTCTTTAGGTTGTCCTTTCTGAAGGATCCCATGTCACATAAAACTTAAATCTGTATGCTTTTCCTTTGTTAATCTGTCTTTCGTTAAGTGATTCTCAGCCAGGAACCTAGCAATGGATAAGGAAAGAAATATTCTCTCCTACATGGTAAATGTGGACATAGGAAGATATGGAAGTTCAACAGGAATGAGTAAAAGAACTAACATCATTACCAAACCTGTATTGCTTCTTATCAGATGTTGTAACACACCTCTTAAAGTTCCTTCCCAGTGATAGCACCCAGTAGGTATACTTTGCAAAATCAACAACTACATGTGTGTCTCTTATACATCTATTGTTAGTGGCACAGCACATCAAATTCCAAAGAGCTTTCTTTTAATTATTTAAATTTCTCAAGCAGTCTTAATAACTTAAATAAAAGATATTGATTAGTCTTGCATTCATCCAGTGGAAAAAACAATCCAATATCAAGACTGCTGAGGAAGGTTGTTTGTTCAATTTAATCTAAACAAAGAATTGGTTAATAGTAATCCTTGCAGCCTCTTTGATTCACTGGATCATTGGATCCACTGTCTCAGCTGAGTTCTTAATGATTTTCAAATACATTTTGGAGAAGTTACCCATTCTAGCAAAAAATGAGCCTTAGTAAATTTTAATTCCCTGTGTCTCCTGCATTTCCTATTTGTGATTTTAATATATTTTAAATCATTCCATATCTTTATTGAACATTGCCCCTTTTTAAAAACAGGTCCAAAAAGAGGTATGAGACCGAATACATGGCATCATTTTTCAACTATTAAGTATTTAAAATTTCAAAAACATTGTTTTTTCTCCTAAAACCCCCTGCCAATAACTTCTGAATTGTGAGATTTAAAAAGATAAGCTCTCCACTGGGGGTATTATCAATTAAGAACATTTTTTTTTTCTCTGCAGTAATTTAAAAATCTTTTACATATTGAAAACAATCTCACTTCCAAAAGATTTGGTGCTTCTTGCTTATGCAAAACATCACTAGAAAAGGTCATCTTTTTTTGTACTGTAGAAGCAGCAAGGGAAAAGGGCACTAGCAAAGCAAGTCATTAAAAATTTTTCCTTTTCATTCAAGCTTAAAATTGTACCTATCATTACAAACCAAAACAATAATGACCTATCATTACACTGAATTTGCTAATAAATAAGAACTGGATACTTTGGAAAGTCCTTTACAAAGTAGATTAACAAAAGTAGTTCCTGTTAAGTTGACTACTTATATATATATACTGAAGGAGTTCAGAATATGCCGAAGTGGCTTAAGGGTTCTTTTGAACCTGAGATATCTGAGAATCAGAAAAAGGTTTTTCCTGGCACTCTCTAAAAGCAAATCTCCCCAGGAGAAGTCAACTGTCATGAATCTCCCTTGGCCTCAGAAGTTCACAGCCAGGCAAAATTGACTCCTATCACCAAAGATTGGCCAAAAGAGAAGGCAGAACTTGTATCAGAAGTCACCTAAATACACAATGTCATCAAACTGCTTTCCTAAGGATCTGTTTATCTTTCCTAAATGTCATTTGCTCTTCCAGAAACACCCGTGTGCCCCTCATCATCCCCTATTAAGAAGGTATGTAAGCCCCAAATTCTAACCACCTCACCAAGGCACCTTGGAGAACACTCTTCCATAATTAAATACTTTTTTCTCTTGCTAATCTGATTTTTGTCATTTTAATTTGCAGAGCCTCTTTTACAGATCTTAAGACAGTACAAGAAAAGTTTTTCTTCCTTAATAGTGTTTTTCATTTTCTAAAGAAACTTGTTTCTCATATTCTTACTAAATGCCAGAGAGAAGATAGCTTACCGAAATGCAGACATAACCTGAATTAGTCATATACCAATGCATTCTTAGACATTCTAATTATTAAACATTCTAAGTTTGGTATGTAATAGGAAATGCAATTGAACAGATGACAATTTGAACATCTTTTATACACTCAAAAGAACTTCAAAAAGTTCCTGGGAAGATGGAATTAAAAGATGTTTATTTTGATGCAAAAAACACCCTTAAAATTTGTATATAAGTTTTCTATAATAAATGTTTTCTTAATGAACTTCTTGAAGATCCTACAAATGCAGATTTCAAAAATTTTTACACCAAATAAAGTTATATTTTAATTCCATCTTCCACAAACTTTTTTTAAAGATTTGTTTATTTATTTGAGAGGCAGAGTTACAGACAGAGAAAGGGAGAGACAGAGAGAAAGGTCCTGCATCCATTGGTTCAGCTCCCCAATGGCCACAACAGCTGGAGCTGGGCAGATCCAAAGCCAGGAGCCAGGAGTTTCTTCCAGGTCTCCCAAGTGGGTGCAGGGACACAAGCACTTGGGCCATCTTCTACTGCTTTCCCGAGCTTTTAGCAGGGAGCTGGATAAGAAGTAGAGTAGCTAGGACACAAACTAGCACCCATATGGGATGCTGGCACTGCAGGCGGTGGCTTTACTGGCTATACCACAACACCAGCCCCTAATACATAATTTTAACTAATTATCCTAAAATAATTAATATTTCTGCCCCTCTCTTTCTGGGAAATTTCTTTTTTTTTTTTTTTAAGATTTATTTTTTATTTATTTGACAGAGTTACAGAGAAAGGTAAAGACAAAGAGAGAGGTCTTCCATCTCCTGGTTCACTCCCCAGATGGCTGCAACGGCCGGAGCTGTGCCGATCTGAAGCCAGGAGCCAGGAGCTTCTGCTGGGTCTCCCACACAGGTGCCAAGGATTTGGGTCATCTTCTACTGCTTTCCCAGGCCAGAGCGGAGAGCTGGATGGGAAGAGGAACAGCCGGGACTAGAATCGCCGCCCATTTGGGATGCGGGCACTTTAGACCAGGGCTTTAACTCACTGTGCCCCTCTGGGCCCCTCTGGGAACTTTCTAATTCTTGTCTTTCACAGTCCCCTCCACATAGATGTAGAGAAGCACATTTATGAAGTCAGAGTCTGAATTGTGCACAATGCATTAATGTTTTAGAACTGTGTGGCAACACTGTACAACTTCTCAGATATTATTAACTGCTATATCCCAGCACCTATTCAAACAGAGCATGACACAATTATTAAATTGAAAGGATGTTTGACCTGCACAATATAGTATGATACATATTTGAAGTTTGTTCCTTCCACATCCTTAACATCTCCTGAGTGACAGGAGTATCTTTTGTTATAAACAATGAGCCTCTTTGGATCACACTCGAGTTTATGCTAACAAAGTTGGGTTCCCTCACGGTGGGGTTGGTCACCAGATGGACCAAGTGATTAGAAGGTTGGAATTGCCTGTCCAGCAACCTCTGGGAGGTAGAAATTGGAGCTGGAGATCATACGCTATAAAAACTCCCAAATAACAGGTTTGCTGAACATGTGCATGTACCAGGAGGGTGGCACGCACTTGAGAGGCCACCTCTGGAAGCACCACACCGCCCTACTTTGCTCTACTTATCTCTTTATCTGTGTGTTTATCTGCATCCTCTCTAATATCCTTTTTATTAAACTGATAAACAGTGGCCAGCATTGTGGTGTAGCAACTGAAGCCACCATCTGCAGAGCCAGCCAGCATCCCATATGAGTGCCAGTTTGAGTCTCAGCTGCTCCACTTCCCACTCAGCTCCCTGCTAATGTGCCTGGGAAAGCAGTGGAAGATGGCCCAAGTAGTTGGGCCCCTGCACCCACATGGGAGACCTGCATGAAGCTCCTAGCTCTTAGCTTCGGCCTGGCCCAGAGCCCCGACCATTGAGGCTACTTGTTAGCAAAATGGCACAGTCTTATCTATGGTGCCATCTATTCTCCGGATACCATCTTAGGCTCTAGACCCCACTGTCATTGCTAGAAGTCAGGTGACCAGATAGCCCAACAACAGGTATCAGTTCCACCCCCACCCTAATGGGATTTGCTGCTCCTACTTCCCTACCCACCCCCGGACAAAAGTTTAACAGGACCTGTTCCAGAACATGTGCTCTCTCTCTTAATCTCTCACCCTCTTTATCCAGCCCCCACCCAATAATAAGCCTTTCCCTTAACTCCGGTGTTTGGGTGTTTTGTGGTGGTCTCACGCCACTTGTGAAGTGAACCATTGGATAACTTCTCTCTCTGCCTCTCCTTCTCCACAACTGCACTTTTCAAATAAATAAGTAAATCTTTAAAAATAAATAAATAATAAAAATATTCCTTTGAGTTCTTTGAGCTATCCTAGTAAAAAAAAATTTAAGGCTTATTTTATTTATTTGAAAGGCAAAGTTAGAGAGAGAGAGAAAGACAGAGCTATCATCCATTACCTCCTTTACTCCCCAAATAGCCATAAAGGCTAGAATTAGTCAATGCCAAAGCCAAGAGGCAGGAACTCCCTCCAGGTCTCCACATGGGTGACAATGGCAAAGTACTTGGGCCGCCTTCTACTGCCTTCTCAGATGCATTAGCAGGGAGCTGGATCAGAAGCTGAGCAGTCAGGACTCTAACGGACACTCTCATATGGGATGCTGATGTCCCGGGTGGCGGCTTCACCAGCTGTGCCAAAACACTGCCTCCTCCCACCCATCCTGGTAAACTGTTGAACCCAAGGAGAGTGGTGGTGGGAACCCAGGTTTATAGCAAGTAAGTCAGAACCACAGGGTACAACCTGGGACCAGGGATTGATGTCTGAAAGGGGGTTGGTCTTGTGGGACTGACCTTACCCTATTCTCCAGGCAGAATGTTGGAACTGGATTGACTTTAGCACTCAACTGGTGTCTGTCCAAGAACTGCTTGGTGAGTGGAAATGACCACACACATCTGGTCACATAAGTGTTCTGAGTGACATGTGTGTAAGTAGAGAGAAAACACAGTTTGCTTTTTCCTTGTAAAACCTTAATTAAAATGACTAGCCCCTTAAACAACTGATTCTCAAGTAAGAGGAATTTAAGATTGACTGCTACATTGTGGAATTCCTATAAGGGAGCATTTTCTTCTACAGCATACACCACAGGGAGGTGAGCACTCACAATTGGCTGCACACATTGGACAAGCGTCCTAACCTCACTGAGATCATTTTCTCCTTTATAAAATGGAACCAATGCTGGGGCCAGTGCTGTGGTGAAGCGGGTAAATCCGCTGCCTGAAGCATTGCATCATCCCATATGGGTTCCAGTTCAAGTCCCGGTTGCTCCACTTCCAATCCAGCTCCATGCTAATGCACCTGGGAAAGCAGTGGTGGATGACCCAAGTGCTTGGGCCCCTGTACTCACATGGGAGATCCAGTAGAGGCTCCAGGCTCCTAGCTTTGGATCAGCCCAGATCCAGCCGTTGCAACCATTTGGGGAATGAACCGGCAAATGGAAGGCCTCTCTCTCTCTCTCTGCCTCTGCCTCTCTGTAACTCTGACTTTCAAATAAATAAATAAAAAAAATTTTTTTTTAAAAAAATGGAACCCACACTGTGAAAATTAAGTCAGGTAATATATACATGGTGCCTAGCACTGGACCAGACATTCAGTAGACACCTCTAGATGGTAAAATTCATTTTGCATGAGCAAAAGGGAAAATTTATTCTACCTGGTGACAGTGGTCTGACTCTGAAGAAAAGTAGCAACATTTTCATAACATTGAAACCAAGACTGTGTACAGCCTTGAATGCTGATGCTAGATACCATCAGGTCCTGGTCTCCCCGGTCTCCCAGCCTCCCTCCCTTTAGCTTCAAGATTTCTTGCCCTTTTTTTATGATTGCAAAGCAACCACTTAGGAAAATTAACTCAATGAACTGAGGAAGTGGGGCAGGCAACCCTACAAAGTCCCTAATCACTGATCCTAGACCATCAGCCCTGCTAACCAACCAGGCTCCTGGACAGGCACCAAACACCTGTCCACCCGAGGTTCAGTCTGTAAGAACCTTTGCCCTTAACCCTTTGGGGACCCCACGAATTCAGCAACAGCTGCTTGCTCTGAGTTTTTGCTGTCAGTACCTCTTCGTCTCCACCACCTCACTGTCAGTGCTTGGTTTGAGGTGCACCAGTCAGGTGAGCACACTCAGCCTTAAGGGTGTTCTGTATCAACATGCACAAACCTTCCACCATATGTACAAACATTTCCTTCTCTATCTTCTTTTTCAGCAGAATGGAACAAAGAGGAGCCCAGTCCCAGCCAGAAAACAACTGCCTTTCTACACCTGACCTACAGACATTCAAGAAAATTAAAATGGAGCCCAGGCTCGAGAAACATCTAGGCAGATTTAAGGAGTGAAGCCTCACAAGTGACCTGAGCCTTGTTTGTTGTGAAAATATAAGTGAAACTTAACAGGAGCTAAGTCTTGTAAACGCCTATATTAAAGAAAAGCAGAACTTTCAACCAATCAGAAAGAGCCAATAAACTTATATAACCTGGAACTTTCCAATGGAATAACCCAAGTGAAGGCAACCATGCAACTGCAACCAATGAAATATTTGTGTTGCTTTCCTTCTGGGTCTATCCTATAAAAGCTGCCCTGGGTGGAATTCCTAATTCAGAGCTTGAATCTCATGAGTCATGGTTTGGCCAAACAAACTCTTTTGAAATGTGATTTTGTCTCGCTTTACTTTTTAAACTACAATACCCCACCCCCACTGCCACCTCCATGGCTTTATTGTGTATTTCACACAATTGATCTCAGATCTGCTGGCCTCTGCATGGGGCCATCGGCAGAGCTCTTGAGCCTCCCTTTGAAAAGGAGAAAAGATTTACAGCATTCTGTCCCAAACGAATTTCTTCTCAGCACCTAAATTACACAATCATAAAAGGGACAGGAAACTATATACTAACTTCACTTATATCCAATAAAATTACCATTCACAAGCTGATGCATTAATTGCTTTTCTTTCTCCAAATAAGGGTTTAAGTTTCAGCTCACAGGAAAAACTAATAGTGAGAAGCCTTTCGTGAAATGATCCCAGCAAAGCCTGACCGGGAATGTGAGAAGGCAGGGTAGGAAAAAGAAATAAACTGCAACTGAAATTTTCAGCTCACGCTGCATTGCAGAGTAATAATTAACCAAAAACCTTCCAAACGTCAACTTTCCTTTGATTATTATTCACCCTTCATGGGGCTGTTTTCCCTTGCTTCTCGGGATGACCCTGAACGAAGATACTGTGCAGTTTAAGTTGGGGAGACACCGGTTACTATCAATTTTGACCACAACAGATGTCAAACAACAGCCTTCAATACTCTTTCAGAAGCTTTGACTTTGTTTTCTGGAAACCGTAAAAAGAAGTCTTTTTTGTTGGTGCTGTCTTGCTTTGATAGGTGGTTTGCATTTCTTCCATTCAGCTCTGTCTTCAGAGAAAACCTTTATCTGGCATTGCTCTGTGCAAAGGAAAAGGAGGCCTCAGGATTGCAACATAAAAGAGTTCCAGGGAGGCGCCCGCCCGGGCACAGGTTTGTGTTGGTTCCGGGTTCTCAGCTGACCTTCTGGTTATAACAAATCTTTTGGAAAGATTAAGAGGAAGATGCTGGGATTCAAAAAGTACCTTAAAGCTTACTGAATCCCATAACTGGAGAAGAACTTTAATAGGAAACACACAAACAACAAAAAATATTAAACACGAAATGACGTGGAGTGGTTTCCTAAAATCAACAAACTGCTTTATTAACGATGGGACTTAATAAAACAGTGGACAGCTTCTTTCTTCTTTGGCTCTGCCCCTAGCGACAAAGAAGAGGCCTCCGTTTGCACAGCTGTTGCCTTAAGAACCCCGTAACAAAAGGCTGAAACTTAAGTTTGAATTTGAAAAAAGGGACAAGGGACAACCAAAATCTCTAATAGCAGGGAAGTAAACAACGCAGCCAGAAACTCTGCGAGGTCAGGAAGAAGAGTTCTGTGAAATGCAAACTTGGGAGCTTGAAGTGGCCAAGTCAAGTCGGGGTCTGAGAGCAGACAGGGAGGCAGAGCTCCGGAAGCTACAGAGTGATGATCTGGACTGGACCGCAGGGGGGACATCCGTGGCCCGAGGCTGTAGGGTGAAAAAGCCAGGGATACCTTCTGAGCTCCAAAGCTGGAGATCAATTTGGTTCTCCCCAGGAAAGATGGGGCCAAGTGAGAGATGACTTCAAGAGCCAGCCTCATATTATGTCCTCTGACCTCTGGAGTCCCTGGGCAGAAAGGAAGGAACTGGAAGAGGCAGGAGGAGGTGGCTGCTCCTAGCCATCCTCCCGTTTAAAATACGTTTCTTGCCTTTTATTGACTCTCACAAAGAAAAGTAACTCATATTTTACAAATATGACAAAGCCTCTTGGGAAAATAAGCAATAAACTGCCTTAGACTATTTATTATTTATAAACTATCAAGTTTCCAAAAGAGATTGAGGCATCCAGATAATGGAAACTGAAAACACTAAAACAGAACATTAAATCGAGAGCCAGAGAACAAGATGCTGGGATCTGAGGGGAAGCAGCCCCCCAGGGGAGCAGAGGGAACGTGTGTCAGAATGTGTAGAAATATCCTTCCCTTTTTGTTGTGCCGGCTGTGATGTACAGAACTGAAATTTAAATTCAATTGGAGTGAATGCACTTCACACAAAGCTGCTTCAAAATAATTGTGGGAAAACATGGAATTTCAAAAGAAGCTTATTTTGATGCAAAAATTTTGAAATTCAGGCATAATTTTTTCACAATACACATTTCCATGAACTTTTTTTCTTAAAGATTTTGTTTATTTATTTGAGAAGCAGAGTTACAGACACAGAGAGGAAGAAACAGAGAGAGGTCTTCGGTTCTCTGGTTCACTCCCCCAAATGGCTGCAATGGCCAGAGCTGGGCCAATCCAAAGACAGGAGCCGGAAGCTTCTTTCAGGCCTCCCACACAGGTAAAATGGTGCAGTCTTATCTGTGGTGCCATCTATGCCCCAGACATCGTCCTAGGCTCTAGCCTCTGCCACCATTGCTGGAAGCCAAGTGACCAGATGACCCACCGCAGGTGTCAGCTCCACCCCCACCCTTAAGGGATCTGCTGCTCCTACTTCCCTGCCCACAAAGGTTTAACAGGACCTATTCCTCTAACTCCGGTGTTTGGTGTGTTTTGTTGCGGCCTTACAGGCCATCTTCTACTGCTTTCCCAGGCCATAGCAGAGAGCTGTGTGGGCAGAGGAGCAGCCAGGGATATGGTATGCTGGCACTGCAGGCTGTGGCTTAGCCCACTATACCACAGCACTGGCCCTTCCATAAACTTCCTAAAGATTTCTTATATGCATGGATTTCTTCTTTTTTTAGTACCAAAATAAACTCATCTCTTAATTCCATTTTCCATAAACTTTTTGAGGTGCTTTGTATTTGTTTCATTCACATTCCAGCTGCAATAAGAAGTATAGAAGGTGGGCAGTGCTGTGGTATAGCCAGTAAAGCCACCACCTACAGTGCCAGCATCCCATATGGGCTCCGTTTGAGTCCTGGCTACTCCACTTCTGATCCAGCTCTTCGTTATGACCTAGAAGGCCAGCAGAAGATGGCCCAAGTCCTTGGGTCCCCACACCCATGGGGACACCCAGGGGAAGCTCCTGGCTCCTGGCTTCAGATTGGCACAGCTCAGATAGTTGCGGCCAATTGGGAAGTGAATCAGCAGATGGAAGACCTCTCTCTCTCTCTCTCTCTCTCTCTGCCTCTCCTCTCTTTGTAACTCTAACTTTCAAATAAATACATCTTTTTTTTTAAAAAAGGCAGCATAGAAGGAATTTGGTAAGATCCAGTAATATTAACTCAATCACTGTTTGTGGAATACATCTATGTGCATTTCCTCTCTTCCATCCAAGTTAAAGGGTTTCCTCTCTGGTTTCACAAATCCTCTACCTTAGTACTTATGGAAAGGAATGCCATTGCCATGGGAACATTTGATGTAACAGTGACACTGGAGCTTCACCTTTTAAGTCCAACACCAGTTTTCCAGATGGAAATGGAAAAGAAAGAGAAGGACATTTTTCAAGAGAAACCATGAGTGCAAAAGAACAGAGGAGAAGAGACCACATGGTGTTCAGGAACCTGTCACCACTGGGAGGCTGATAAAAGTCTCTAAGAGAGGTTGGAAACTTTAGACTTTAGAGAAGGACCAAAGATGATTTAAAAAGGGAGTAACACGAATGTTACTCATGGGTATTATAAACAAATCAAGTGTGGATTTCACTATTTTTGCACAAAAATAAATTTATTTTTCACTGTTCCACAACCTTTGTGAAGTGTCCTTGTATTATCCATTTGGGGTTTTGTTTTTCATTTTATTTTTATTGAGTAGAAGTAGGTAACATAACTGAGTTATATTTTCATCAGTCAAGAAAATGATTGCTTAATCAGTGTTCTTGAAACCTTTTGACACATAGTAAGAGATGTGCCTCTCTTTTCCCTCAAAATCCATTGGTATAGATAATGGGCAACCCCTTGTATTCTTGCCTCTTTTAGTGAATATGTGAGTATACGCAGTGGCCGCCCCAGAGATGACCAATCACAGGACCATCATGGCAACCCCAGAGAGAACTTCAAACCACAGGTCAGGATGGTTTGAGTTCTAGAAGACAGCTGTGTATTGAATTTGGAGGATGGATTGATAGACAGGTAGATAGGTGATGGTAGATTCATTGTAAGGAACTGGTTCACAGTTTACAGAGTCCGGTAAGGAATGGTCAGAAGACTGGATGCCCAGCGGATCCCAGGCTGCAGTTCCAGTCTGAAGAGTGGCAGGCTGGAAATGCTAGAGACCCGATGTCCCAGTTCCAGTCCAAATGCTGTGTCTGCAAGAGCCAGGAAAAGCCAGTGCAGCTGATGAAATCTAAAGGCCATTTCCTGGAGAATTCTCTCTTGTGCAGGGAAGACCAGTCCTTTTTTTTTCCCCCAAGCCTTCAACTGATTGAATGAGGCCATCTACATTATGAAGGTCAATCTGCTTTTTTAAAAGTACACCTGGGGCCGGCACTGTGGCGTAGCAGGTAAAGCTGCCGACTGAAGTGTCCGCATCCCATATGGGTGCCAGTTGGAGTCCCAGCTGCTCCACTTCCAATCCAGCTCTCTGCTATGGCCTGGGAAAGCAGTCGAAGATGGCCCAAGTCCTTGGGCCTCTGCACCCTCATGGGAGACCTGGAAGAAGCTCCTGGCTTCAGATCGGCGCAGTTCTGGCCGTTGCGGCCAATTGGGGAGTGAAACAGCAGATGGAAGATCTCTCTCTCTCTCTCTCTCTCTCTCTCCCTCTCCTTTTCTCTCTGCCTCTCCTTTTCTCTCTATGTAACTCTTTCAAGTAAATAAATAAATCTTCAAAACAAAAAAAAAGTTCACCAATTTAAGTGACAGCTTCACTCAAAATACCTTCGTGGAAACATCCAGAATAATGTTTGGCCAAAAAGCTAGGCACCCTTATGGCCTAACCAAGTTAACACAAAGTTAACCACCACATGGAATCACCACAGTGGATGTGAGAGGTGCCATCAGGGGTTGACCAGGTTCAAAGTAAGAGGAAGAGAGAAAAATCAATATGATTAGAGAACAAGTGAACAAATGAAGATGAAAAAAGACAGACCCTAAGAATGATATCAAGAATTCTAATTTAAAATAATGGATAATCTGGCAGGCACCGTGGCTTAACAGGCTAATCCTCCGTGAGGCGCCGGATTCTGTCCTGGTTGCCCCTCTTCCAGGCCAGCTCTCTGCTATGGCTCGGGAAGGCAGTGGAGGATGGCCCAAGTCCTTGGGCCCTGCACCCCATAGGAGACCAGGAGAAGCACCTGGCTCCTGGCTTCGGATCAGCGCGATGCGCCGGCCGCAGCGGCCATTGGAGGGTGAACCAACGGCAAAAAGGAAGACCTTTCTCTCTGTCTCTCTCTCTCACTATCCACTCTGCCTGTCAAAAAAAAAAAAAAAATGGATAATGAAGAAAAACGAACCAATCAGATGAACAATAATCCTCAAGGTTATATATTTTTTCCCTTTATTTTTCCTTTTCTTTCTCTATAACAAGCCCAAGTTTCTTCACTTCCTGGAGTATATATTCACTATTCACTTTTTTTTTCTTATAAATTGCATCACCATTTAATGTGCTGTACACTGTTATATAATGCTATAACTAGTACTCCAACAGTATTTTTTTCACTTTGTGTTGCTATATGGGGGCAAACTGTTGAAATCTTTACCTAATATATACTAAACTGATCTTCTGTATATAAAGAAAGAGAATTGAAAATGAATCTTGATGTGAATGGAAGGGGAGAGGGAGCGGGAAAGGGGAGGGTTGCGGGTGGGAGGGAAGTTATGGGAGTGGGGAAGCCATTGCAACCCATAAGCTGTACTTTGGAAATTTATATTCATTAAATAAAAGGTTAATAAATGAAAAAAATAAATAAATAAATTGCATCACCAGTTTCTCTGAAAATCATTATACTTACCAAAAGTATTTCATATTTCATTTGTGAAGATACATATTATATTTCTAAATCCATCTTAAAACATGCATTTCAGGGGCCAATCCTGTGGCACAATGGGTTTAAGCCCTGGCCTGCAGCACTGGCATTGCCTATGGCCACTGGTTTGAGTCCCAGCTGCTCCACTTCTGATCCAGCTCCCCACTAATGTGCCTGAGAAAGCAGTGGATGATGGCCCAAGTGCTTGGGCTCCTGCATTCATGTGGGAGACTCAGAAGAAGCTCCTGGCTCCTGGCTTTGGATCAGCTCAGCTGTGGTTGCTATGGCCATTTAGAGAGTGAACTAGCAAACAGAAGACCTCTCTCTCCTTGTCTCTACCTCTCTCTGTAACTCTATCTTCAAATAAATAAAATAAATCTTTTTTAAAAATGCATTTCCATAACTTATAGTTAACAATGGAAGCTTGAATACTTTGCCTCCATTTCTTACATAGTACCTCCATTCCCAACAAAACAAAATACATAAACACATAAGAATTAGACCTACAAGAAACAACAACATAGCAATAAAATTTGTGGAATGGAGGGGTAGGCATTTGCCCTAGCAGTTAGGACACCAACTGGGATGCCCACATCCCATGTCAGAGTGCTTGGATGCTAGTCCTGGCTCCACATCTGCGTCCACCTTCCTGCTAATGTTTACCATTAAGGCATCAGGTGGTGCTTCAAGTAGTGGGGTTCCTGCCTCTCATATGGGAGACTCAGATGGAGTTCCAGGCTCTTGGCTTTGACCTGGCTACGGAGGGATTTGGGGGAAGCCAGCCAATGGAAAATCTCTCTCTCTCTCTCTCTCTCTCTCTCTCTCTCTCTCTTTCTCTGCCTCCAAAATAAATTAAATAATTTTAAAAGCTTTTTAGAAATCTAACTGAAAATCAAATAAAAATTAAGAAAATCTCATTTTCTTTTAACTGTCATTTTATTTGAAAGGTGAAGATATACACACACACAGAGGGATTGAGATCTTCCATCCACTGGTCTACTCCTCAAAAGCCCACAGCAGTCAGACCTGGGCTAGGCAGAAACCAGAAGCCAGGAACTCAACCCAGGTCTTGCACATGAGAGAACCATGGCCTGCTGCCTCACAGGAGGAATGTCAGCAGGAAGCTGGATCAGAAGCAGAGCTGGGACTCAAACCAGGCACTCCAACGTGGCATGCAGGATCTCAAGTGGTATCTTAACCACTGTACCAAATGCCTAACTCAAAATCAGTTCTCCACAAAACCTGAGCAAGTGGAGAGACAAGGAATCTTGAAAGGAGAAGGAAGGTGCTTCCATGGGCAGAAAGCCAGACTGTTTGCTGAAACTCTGATGCAAAAGACAATGAAGTCCACTCTCGGCTCCATTCATCCAGGTGTTTACCTGTCACCAACTCCAGCACAACACTGGATGTTTTCTCAGGCGAGCTGGGGCATGATGTGTGCTATGATGAAAACTAGGATGAAGTGAAAAGTCTCCAGGTTGAAAGGCAAAATTTTTAGTAATTTGTTCCCAGAATGAGGGGAACTAAGCTAACAATCTCCAGCAAGAAATAAGAGCACCACTCTAGAGAAACTAGCCAGCGTACAAGAAAAGGACCCATAGATGCCTACAGTCAGAGTCTGTCTACATCCTGATCATCCAGCAGTGAAGCCAGCACTGGACAAGTCCTGTTGGCACACACTGAGCTTTCAGCTGACCTTCCAGTACCCGTGATGGCTTAAATGTGCCCCCTTCAAAATTCTGGTGTTGAAACCTGGTATCTAATGTGATAGTATTAAGAGATGGGCCTTCTGGAGGTGACTGGCTCTAATCAGCTCCTCCAGGATGAGGCGAGGGCCTTTTTAAAAGAAGCCTCCTGGGCTGGTGCCGTGGCTCAACAGGCTAATCCTCCGCCTAGCGGCACCGGCACACCAGGTTGTAGTCCCGGTCGGGGCGCCGGATTCTGTCCTGGTTGCCCCTCTTCCAGTCCAGCTCTCTGCTATGGCCCGGGAGTGCAGTGGAGGATGGCCCAAGTGCTTGGGCCCTGCACCCCATGGGAGACCAGGAGAAGCACCTGGCTCCTGGCTTCGGATCAGTGTGATGCGTCGGCCGCAGCACGCCGGCCACAGCGCGCTGGCTGCAGCGGCCATTGGAGGGTGAACCAACGGCAAAGGAAGACCTTTCTCTCTGTCTCTCTCTCTCTCACTGTCCACTCTGCCAGTCAAAAAAAAAAAAAAAAAAAAAAAAAAGAAGAAGAAGAAGCCTCCTGAGGTGTTCAGCTCTCAGGCCTTTCTGCATTCTGCCATGTGAATCACAGTGCTGCGTCTCCCCTCTGAGGACCACAACAAGGCACCCCACTGAAAGCCAGACATGTGAGCCTGTAGACACCTTGATCTAGGACTCCTAGTTTCCAGAACGGCGAGGAAATAAAGCTTTGTCCTTTATAGACTACCAGGTCTGTGGTGTTTTGATACCATTGCCCCCAACAGACTAAGACAATGCCTCACCATTAAATATACAAAGACAGCCAGGTACCATTGCACCTGGTGAACACTTTTTATATGAAAGTAGAGGCAAGGGGCCAGCACTGTGGTGTGTAGTGGGTAAAGCTACCGTGAGTCCCGGCTGCTCCACTTCTGATCCAGCTCTCTGCTATGCCCTGGGAAAGCAGTGGAAGATGTCCCAAGTCCTGGAGCCCCTGCACCTATGTGGGAGACCCGGAAGAAGCTCCTGGCTTCAGATTGGTGCAGCTCCGGGCATTGTGGCCAATTGAGGAGTGAATCAGCAGATGGATGATCTTTTTCTCTCTCTGCCTCTCCTCTCTCTGTGTAATTCTGACTTTCAAATAAATAAATAAATCTTAAAAAAAAAAAAAGAAAGAAAGTAGAGGCCAAAGCAGGACAAAGAAAATGTAGATGACAAACAATGCAAGAAATAGAAGAAAACAACAAAAACAAAAATCAAGCTCCCTTGTTAGCCTCCGGCCCTGCTGTCTCTAACATGCCAGAACACCATGATTTCAATTCAGTTGTAGAGTTCTGAAGGAGGGATGTTCAAAGTGGATGTGGAAATTGCCAAACAATCTGTGACTATCAAAACCATGTTGGTGGGAAGTGGGATACACAGCAGACTCATAGAATGGCAGATGCCCTAAACAGCACTCTGGCCTCAGAATCAGCCCTTTAGGCATTCGGATCTGGCTGAAGAGCCCATGAGAGTATTTCAGGCATGGAAAGCCAAGACACTCTGGGAAAAAAAAAAAACAACTAAATAAAAGATCTCTGTGAGTGAGATCCCAGCGGAAAGAACGGGCCATCAAAGAAGGAGGTACCTTTCTCTGAAGGGAGGAGAGAACTTCCACTTTGACTATGACCTTGTCTAAATAAGATCAGAGTCGGTGAACTCAAAAGGCTTCCATAGCCTTGGCAACTTATGACAAGAGCCTAGGGAGATTACTGACGCCATAAACAAGAGTGTCAATTATTAAATCAACAACAGGAGTCACTGTGTACTTACTCCTCATGTATGATCTCTGTCCTTAATGTGTTGTTCAATGTGAATTAATGCTATAACTAGTACTCAAACAGTACTTTACACTTTGTGTTTCTGTGTGGGTGTAAACTGTTGAAATCTTTACTTAGTATATACTGAATTGATCTTCTGTATATAAAGATAATTGAAAATGAATCTTGATGTGAATGGAATGGGAGAGGGAGTGGGAGATGTGAGGGTTGCAGGTGGGAGGGAAGTTATGGGGGGGAAAAGCCACTGTAATCCAAAAGCTATTCTTTTGAAATTTATATTTATTAAATAAAAGTTTTAAAAAAAGACCATGTTGGACGATTTGGGAATGGATGATGAAGGAGATGATGACCCAGTTCCTCTACCAAATGTTAATGGAGCAGCATTTAAAAAGCTCCTTGTTGATGTACCTGGAAAACCATTAGAAGATGATACAAGTGCTTGGGCCCTGCTACCTGCTATGTGGGAGATCTGGATAGATTTCCAGGCTCCTAGCTTTGGCCTAGCTCAGCCCTGGTCATTGTAGCCATTTGGGGAATGAACCAGTAAATAGAAGATCTCTCTCTATCTTTCTCTCTCTCTCCCTCTCCCTCTCCCTCTTCCTCACCCTCTCCCTCTCCCTCACTCACCCTCTCTGTAACTCTTCCAAATTAAATAAATAAATCTTCGGGGAAAATCAACTCTAATATCCTAAGAGAGAGAAGAAACACTATTACATCAGTAAACTAATAACAGGATGCTTTTAAAAAAAAATTCTTAGAGAGCAAGAACTCATAGGATTAAAATATGATAGAAATTAAAATGTTAGTAAAGGTTTTGCAATATAAAGCTGAAGTTGTCCAAAAAGAAATAAAAACATCAATAAATCAAAACTCTAAAAAAAAGTTAAGGGCCGGCACCGTGGCTCACTTGGCTAATCCTCCGCCTGCGGCGCCGGCACTCCGGGTTCTAGTCCCAGTTGGGGTGCCGGATTCTGTCCTGGTTGCTCTTCTTCCAGTCCAGCTCTCTGCTGTGGCCTGCAAAGGCAGTGGAGGATGGCCCAAGTGCCTGGGCCCTGCACACGCATGGGAGACCAGGAGGAAGCACCTGCCTCCTGGCTTTGGAATTGCGCAGCACGCTGGCCATAGCGGCCATTGGGGGGTGAACCAACGGAAAAGGAAGACCTTTCTCTCTGTCTCTCTCTCTCTCACTGTCTAACTCTGCCTGTCAAAAAAAAAAAAAAGAAGAAGTTAAGAAGGAAAATCTACAAGAAAGTTCAACATTCAAGTAACAGAAGTTCCAGAATAAGAAAAGAGAGAAAATGGATATGATGAAATTTTCGAAGAAAAAAAAAAAAAACAAGGAAAGTTCCCAGACCTGAAGGAGGTGAGTGTTCAGACTTCAGGATCCTAGGAGCCCACTTAAAGCACAGCATCACACATAAAGGCATTTTATAGGGGCCAGGGCTGTGGCGTAACAGGTAAAGCCACAGCCTGCAGTGCTGGCATCCCATATTGGCACCAGTTCAGGTCCCGGCTGCTCCACTTCTGACTCAGCTCCCTGCTAATATGCCTAGGAAAGCAGTGGAAGATGACCTAAGTGCTTGGACTCCTGCACCAGCGTGGGAGACCCAGAAGAAACTCCTGGCTCCTGGCTTTGGATTGGCACAGCTTCAGCCACTGCAGACATTTGGGAGTGAACCAGCGGATGGAAGCGCTCTCTGTCTCTCTCTCTCTCTCTTTCTCTAACTCTGCCTTTCTAATAAATAGGTCTTTTTATTTTTAAAGACATTCTAGAAAAACTTCAGGATATTGGGAATAAAAAAGTCCTAAAATATTCCACAGAGCAAAACAAGATCACATACAAAGTAATGAAGAATGGAAACGATACTGGCTATTCAACAATTCAGAGCCACAATGCAGTCAGAATCCCAAAAGAAAGTTCTTTTCGATTTAGAATTCTAAGCCATTCAAATTATCAATCAGGTGTGATAACAAAATAAAGACATTTCAAGGTGAGCCAAACCAGAAGTTTTAGCTGTCAAGTGCTCTTTCTCTGGAAGCTACTAGAACAGCAGTTCCAAAGATGATATGACTCTGGGCACTTGTTAGAAATGCACATCTTGAGACCAGCAGTCCATGCAACAGTTAAATCACCACTTAGCATGTCCCATCTCATATCAGAGTACCTGGTTTGAGCCCTACCTCTACTTCTGATTCCAGCTTCCTGTTAATGTGTCTTGAAAGGCAGCCAGTGGTGGCTGAAGTTCTTGGGTCTCTGCCATCCATGTGGGAGACCCAGATCAGGTTCCTGGCTCCTGGCTTCAATTGGCTCAGCTCTTGCTATTACAGGCATTTGGGGAGTAAACCAGGAGATGAAGACCTCTCCTCGCTCCAAAATCTCTCTCTCTCTCTCTCTCTCTCTGTGGCTCTCACTGCCTTTCAGGTGAATTAAGTAAAAAATAACATCACCTCAGAACTGAATTAGAATCTCTGGGAGTGAGGCCCTACACACTTTGTCTTACCAAGCCTTAGTGCTGCAGGCGAAAGTTTGAGAAACTTCCCCAGAGGATGGACTCCCTGAGAAGGCCAAGCAAACCAAGAAAGAAGAGATAGGAGCCACAAGAGCACAAGAGCCACAGACCCCAGATTAGAACAGGGCAGAATCTAGAAGATACTTAGTACGAATTCTCATTTAAGGTGTGTCCTTCATTGCTCTAACACTTGTCACCTACTAGTGTTTAAGTCACCCCATCCATCTTATGAAACAGGCCTTATTGTTTCCTCCATCTTCACAGAGGAGGCAACTGAGACACAAGATCAGAATTCCAACAAGCAGCTGCAACGCAGGCACCACATGCTCCTAATTACAACATACTCTGGGCACCGAGAGGAAATGAAAGCCAGACAGCATCTGATGTGTTTAAATGTCTGAGTGATTTACACCTCTCTGGAAGACGCTGAAGATGAGCGAGGGATAGACACATAGAAAGCCAAATGAGCAAAAGTCAGGCAACTATACTGGAGAGAAAAACAAGTTGAAAAGGAAAAGAGGAAGAAATGAAACAACCACAGCACACTGCACGGCTCAGCTGGATCTAATATGAGGGAGCTTCAAAAAGTTCATGGAAATGCAAATTATATAGACATATTTTTTAGTTTGTTTATATTTTATTTATTTGAAAGGCAGAGAGAGGGATCGATCTTCCACATACTGGTTCACTCTCCACATGCCCGCTACAGGTAGGGCTTGGCCAGGGTGAAACCAGGAGCCTGTAAGTCCATCCAGGTGTCCCACATGGGTGACAGTGGCCCAAGTACCTGGGCCATCTTCTGCTGCCTTCCTAGTTGCATTAGCAGGGAGCTGGATGGGAAGTGGAGCATCCAGGACTCCAACAAGTGCTCATATAAGATGCTGGTACCAGAGGGAGCAGCTGAACCCACTGAGCTGCAACTCTGGCCATTATATTTTAATTCCATTTTCCTGCAAACTTTTTGAACTATGCTCATACATAGCCCTATGAGAATAAATACTGAATATGAATTAATAAAAAATTATGATATATCATAATACTGAGAAAATGTATAGCAAGGCAAAATACAAGAGGAGCAGGAGAGAGGGGAGAGTTAAATTCTCATTCTCCATATTAAAAATTAGTGCCAAAAATTTAAAAATTAGGAAATAACTACAAGCATGTTAGTAGCTAAGAGTTAAAATCAGTTGCTCCAGTGGAGGAGAGATGCGGAACAGACGTAAGGTAGAGACTGTTCCATTATTATTGCCATAAGCCTTTTTTTTTTTTTTTTTTTTTTTTTTTTTTTGACAGGCAGAGTTAGTGAGAGAGAGAGAGACAGAGAGAAAGGTCTTCCTTCCGTTGGTTCACCCCCAAATGGCCGCTATGGCCACTGCGCTGTGCCAATCCGAAGCCAGGAGCCAGATGCTTCCTCCTGGTCTCCCATGCGGGTGCAGAGCCCAAGCACTTGGGCCATCCTCCACTGCCTTTGCAGGCCACAACAGAGAGCTGGACTGGAAGAGGAGCAACCAGGACAGAATCCGGCTCCTCAACCGGGCCTAGAACCGGGTGTGCCGGTGCCGCAGGCAAAGGATTAACCTAGTGAGCCGCGGCGCCAGCCAGCCATAGCCTTCTAAAAGCAGTGATCTTTCCAATCATTCCTGTATTTGTTTAAAAAATGCATTTAAAAACAAACTTACTCCAAAATAGCAATCAAAATTCAGCAAATATTTCTAAATTTTTTCTGATAGGAAAAAAAAAAAAGGACAAAGGCCGTCTGGGGCTTTCTCCCTTGTCACCAGTGTGGAAGCAGTTCTGTGTCCCCAGCAGGATGCCCAAGACCCTGGAATTCTGGATTTCATGTTCAAAAGAACAGGTGGAAGGGGGAACTGCAGACAGTTCATCTTAATCCTCCCATCGGATGATGGCAGTATGTTGTCTTCTCAGTGGTCATTCCTACAGAAACATTCATCATCTAGAATTTCTAGTATGCGTAAGATTGTTATGCCTTTGTCTGTGCTTTGTTGTTGTTGTTTTCCAATTTATTTGACAGGCAGAGGGAGAGACTGAAAGAGATTTGATCTTCCATCCATTATTTTACCACCCCAATGCCCACAACAGGCAGGGGTTGGGCCAGACCAAAGCCAGGAACCCAGGGACCCGATTATTCTCAAAACAGGACACAGGCACGAGCCATCACCTGATGCCTCCCAAGGTATGCGTTAGCAAGAAGCTGTAGTTAGGGCCGGCACTGTGGCACAGTAAGTAAAAGCCGCTGCTTGGGACACTGGCATTTCCTGCTGAGCGCCAGATCACAGCCTGGCTACTCTGCACTTGTGATCTGGCTTCTGCTAATGCACCTGGGGAACAGGGTAGAATGGCCATTTACTTGGGTTCCTGCCACCCACATGCGAGACCCAGAGAGATTTTTAGGTCCCAGGCTGCTACAGACATTTGGGAAGTGAACAAGCAGATAAAAAATCTGTCTGTCTGTCTGTCTCTCTCTCTCTCTCTCTCTGAAATAAATAAATATTTAAAAAAAAGAAAAAGCTAGAGCTGGAAGTGGAGCCAGAACTTAAATCCAGGCATTCCAATCTAGGATGCAGGCATCCCAAGTGGCATCTTATCAGGTGTGTTAAGTGCCTACCCCATGCCTGTGGTTAAACATTCACAAACAGAAGCTCTTTTGTTATTAGACGTTCATTTATTCAGTCATTCTTTCATCCAGACAAAAACATTTATTGAGCTCCTACTATCTACTAGAAACTTACTATTTCTTTTCTTTTTTTTTTTTTTAAGATTTTGTTTGTTTATTTGAGAGGCAGAGTTACAGACAGAGAGAGGGAGACACAGACAGCAAGGTCTTCCATCCGCTGGTTCACTCCCCAGATGTCCACAATGGCCAGAGCTGAGCTGATCCTAAGCCAGGAGCCTGGAGCTTCCTCAAGGTCTCCCACAGGGGTGCAAGGGCCTGAGCACTTGGGCCATCTTCTACGGCTTTCCCAGGCCATAGCAGAGAGCTGTATCGGAAGAGGAGCAGCAGAGACACAAACTGATGCCCATATGGGATGTCAGCACCACAGGCAGAGGCTCAGCCTACTATGCCACAGCACCTGCCCTTATCACTTTTTTCAATTTTATTTATTTATTTATTTATTTAAAGAGCACAGTTACAAAGAGAGAGGGGGAGAGAGAGAGGGAGAGAGAGAGAGATAAAGAGAGAACTTCCATTTGCTTGTTGGTTCATTCCCCAAATGGCCTCAACAGCCAGGGCTGGACCAGGCCAAAGCCAGGAGCTTCATTTGGGTCTCCCACCTGGGTAGCAGAGGTCCAGACACCTAGGCCATCTTCTCCTGCATTTCTAGGCACATTAACAGAGAGCTGGATTGGAAGTGGAGCAGCCAGGACTCGAACTGACGCCTATATGGAATGCTGGCAGCAGCTTAACCCTTTATGCCACAATGCCAGCCCCAGTATTTTATTTCTTAAAATTATTTTTCCACTAGGTATATTTTCTAGTCTTAGGGATTAAGATGTTTCAAGGTTCATTATTATCAGCTTTTTTATGTGTTAATTAGAAAAGGCAGCCTTCTGTGGTATAATGATTAATTAAAATGAGGATAAACAAGATTATCCTAAAAAACGGAAAAGAGCCAAGATTTACTTTCTAAATTTAGATCAAGTTAGTTTAAATGTTTCTCTTACCCAACATGTGTCACTGGGCTCTGTTGTCACACGGAAGAGTGTTAACGCTTATTTAAAAAGGCTATCTACCTCCTGCTGATGATTTATGAGAGAGACTTCTGTGTTTCCCCTCAAGACAGAAGAGTACACTCAGGGAGCTGAAGGGTATTCTGCAGTTCTAATCGCTGTGTTCTCACCCCATCCACAGCTCCCCTCCTCAAATCCCAGCAAGCAAACATGAGTCTGTCGTTCTCCAGAAGGATCATTAGCGGGGTTGAACTAGAGAATAAACAGGACAAACTCTTGGCTAGTGAGTTTAGAAGTGACATCCAAGTATAAACAGCAAATCTGGAAGCAATTCCTCCCAAGCCTGGTTTTGCCTTCTGAGTTGAGCTGGCGGAAAATCCCAGAGGGATGTGGTGAGCCGAGAGACCACTCAAGGTAGCAGTGTCCTGCTTTTTTAGACATCCTTTGTCTATCTTAAAGAGGGCAAAAAAATGAGAATCTCAAGTCCAGGATCAGGAATCAGAGCAGGGGAGCCCTGTACAACTGATCTACCTGGAACTCCCCTGTACTTCTGGCTTGTTAGGCAGCAGAAGAGATCTGTTCAGGATACAAAAAACAGAAGAGCTGAGCCAAACCCATTCACCCAAACTTTCCTGTGCCCCTGTATATCTACAGGGCATATTAGAATCTCTCAACATAACATCAGTGTAACACCTTAAACTTGTTGGTTGAAGCTACAACCCAAAATTCTACTATGTACCCTAAATCATGGATTGAAATCCCAGGAGAGGCAAATTGGTATTCAAATCCAGAAGCCAACACTCCTAGGACTGTCAACACACCTTTTGTTATCTATATCCCCATCAATACTAGATGCCTCTTCAATTAGCATATGAATGCTAGAAAGAGATGTTATTGTGGAGATAAGTGGAATTCAAGATAGCTTGTTTAACGAACAGAATATGAAAACCCACCCAGACCTGTAATTTTACCCCTTTAAGGGGAACTCTTGAGGTTTGTTTGGTAAGTGAGCCTATGTCTAAGCGTTGTTGGAGGGTTTCCAGTTGTGTGATGCCAACTCTACAGATGTAGTATTCTATCTCCAGATAGTGCTATGTCTGCTTTGAGTCAACATTGCACGCAAAGAGATAGTTGCAGTCCCCGAAAGATTGGAGAGCTAAGACTTCATCAAGCTTACAGAATAGTTGGTACAAACACTTTTAAGCCTGAATGTTAATAAATGGTCTTCTTAAATAAGGCCTGTCTTTGTGGCATAAAGTGTGGGGAATAATTCAATTTCATGATATTTACTAAAATATTTACTAAAATAATCTCAGGGTATACAAGACCAGACTGGCTTAGGTTTACAACAGCCCCCATGAATGTAACGGGGTTAGCTGACAGAGAGTGAGATCTCAGAAGGGATTTTCTGATCATGACAAAGGGACAGGGCAGCATAAGGAAACTTGAGTGACACAACTGAGAGTGAGGGATGTGAATGTCTTGATGGAAACTGCCATCCAGCAAGGACTACACTCAGAAACCACACAGGGTTGTTTCAGCAGATAACAGCATGGAAAACTACTGACCAAGGCCCACATGCCTTCCTCCTTCCTGGGGACATGAGGTTGAATAAATGCAATACAGGAAACACTGAGATAAATTTGAGTGACTCACCTTGCCAGGAATTGACTAAAATTATAGCTATTACCATCCAGAAGAATAGGGTCTCTAAATAGATATTAAGTTGGAATTAATGGAAGAAAATTGAAAAATTTCCCTTCCTTACACATCTAAGTTTTGAGTTTCCAGAAATTCATATGTATACTGTTCAGAGCAAGAAAGAATAGTTCTGGGCCTCTCTCAAAGACCTTTTGTTTTAAGCCTTGACACCAGCTCTGCTACATTTTCTCCTTCAGGAGCTTTTTTTTTTTTTTTTGACAGGCAGAGTTAGACAGTGAGAAAGGTCTTCCTTTGCCGTTGGTTCACCCCCCAATGGCTGCTGCGGCTAGTGCGCTGTGGTCAGCGCACCACGCAGATCCGAAGCCAGGAGCCAGGTGCTTCCTCCTGGTCTCCCATGCAGCTGCAGGGCCAAGGACTTGGCCATCCTCCCTGCCCTCCTGGGCCACAGCAGAGAGCTGGACTGGAAGAGGAGCGACCGGGACAGAATCCAGCGCCCTAACCCAAAGATGGAAAGATGTATATTAATGTCTTGCTAAACTATCTATTTCTATAAGAAAAACTCCCTTTACTTCACTTATGACAAGAGATGTGTGGGTTTTTCCCAAACTAAGTAATATGCCAACTCTCTGCAGATGCCAATTGGCATTCTATGATTTTTTTTAAAAAAATTATTTTATATTTATTTTCTTCAATTTGAAAGGCAGAGTGACAAAGAGAAGGAAACGACAGAGAGAGATCTCTTATCTGCTGATTCATTCCCTAAATGCCCACAACTAGCAGGGTTGGGCCAGGTCAAACCAGGAGCCAGGAACTTCATCTGGGTCTCCCATGTGGGTGGCAGGGTCCCAAGCCCTTGAACCATCATCTGCTGCCTCCCAGGATGTATTATCCAGAAGCTGGATTAGAATCAGTGTGTCCAGGACTCCAACTGGCACTGACCACTGCGCCACTTCTTATTGCTGTACAAAGTCCAGAATGCCACCTGTGCTTTGAAGAACTGGCTATAAACCTGAGGTTCCCAGCACCTCTTCTTCAGTTTGACCATTGCTACAAGCTGCTCAAAGAACCACGGGAAGCGCTTTATTTACTGTTACCTTATTATAAGAGGATACAACTCAACAATAGCCAAATAAAGGAGAAGCACAGTGCCAGGTATGGGCAAGGGGGAATGGAGCTCCCATGTGCTCTGCAGAGTGCCTGCCCTAGCCCCTCCATTTATTCACTAACTTGGAAGCTCCCCAACCCAGTCCTTTTGGAATTTTATGGAGGCTTCACTATGTGGGCATGATTGATTAAGTCATTAGCCACTGGTGAATAACTCAACCTCCAGAGGTGGGTGGGAGGGAAGGGCTGAAGGTTCCAACCCTCTACTCACATGGTTGGTTCCCCTGGCAACCAGCCCCAATCCTGAGGTTACCTAGGAGCCCCCAACCATCAGTCATCTCATTAGCATACAAAAAGACACATCACTTTGGAGCTTCCAAAGGTTTTAGGAACCATGTGCCAGAAAACAGGGCTGCAAAACAAATAAGCATTTCTTATTACAGATTGTATCACATTATTTGAATTCAGAAGAAAAGAAAGTATCTTAAGGGTGTGGCATGTTTTGTAATAGGGAGAAAGGTAATGATGAGGGAAATTTATTTTGAATCCACTCCTAGGAATTTTGCTTCCCGTGTAAAACTGATATGATCTTTTTGCATTCAGCAAACGCCTCACTATAAGCCAGACATTGTGTAAGGAAGACACTGGTTTCACCAAGATGTATAAACCATCTTCTGACATCAATAGGTGAGACAGACAATAGACGCACTAAGAGCTGTGCTGATGGAGTTAAGTGAAGACCAGTGAAACAGCCCATCTCGGACAGGAGGACTCTGAGACTGCTTCCAGAAGAGTCTTCATTCAAACGGGGTCCCATATCTGCCCAGCAGAAAACAACCTTTCCAGGCATCACTAACATAAGATGTCACTTGATACAAAGCATGAATGTTGGAGAATGTGAGAAGTCCACGGGCTAGAAAGCACACCAGTGGACGAGCAAGGTGTTGTACTGGAAAGATCAAGTGGAGTCAGACTGTGAGGATTCATGGATGCTTTCCTGAAGAGACTGTAAGGTATCAACCATTTCCTCCAATTGGCCTGAAAATTTCAAATGATATGGGTGAGGCAGGGAGTCAGAAAGGGATAAGGAGCTAAGGACTGCCAACACCCAAGCCCTGTGTACCCCCCAATCCCTTGGCTGAAGACTCCCACCCACTCCTGATCACACAGCCAAGTCTCACCTTACATCAGACACCAGATGCCATGACACTTTCTTGGCAATCACCACATGTACTACAGCCCAACCTCAAATCCTGTCTCCTTTGGATCTTCAGTTGGGCCCTGCCTTCAGCACCAACGATGTCCTATGAAAGACAATACCAGCCTACATGGACAAGTCTCTCTTGAGGTTGCCCATACTCATGTCTGAGTATGTATTATCTTTCTGCATTTCAATAAATCCTGTTATCTGCTCTATCTATGACTCAGCTGTATTCTTACAAGTGAGAAGACAAGAACCTGGACTAAGCCTAACTGAGGGACCCTCTGGGTTCTTGATCATCACACATTCCCACCCCCACAACAAAGAAGTGCCCTAATGGAAGCACAGTGCTTTGGTTTGAAATGTGTCCCCTAAAGGAGGGACCATCAAAGAAGGAGGTACCTTTCTCTGAAGGGAGGAGAGAACGTCCACTTTGCTTATGGCCCTGTCTAAATAAGATCGGAGTTGGCGAACTCAAAAGGCTTCCATAGCCTTAGCAGCTCATGACAAGAGCCTCGGGTGATTACTGACGTCATAAATAAGAGTGTCAATTGTTAAATCAACAACAGGAGACACTGTGCACTTACTCCCCATGTAGGACCTCTCTCCTTAATGTGTTATACTATGAAAATTAACAGTAAAAATTGTCTTCAAACAGTACTTAATACTTTGTGTGTCTGTGTGGGTGCAAACTGTTGAAATCTTTGCTTAGTATAGAGTTGGTCTTCTGTATATAAAGATAATTAAAAATGAATCTTAATGAAGAATGAGATGGAAGACAGAGTAGGAAGTGGGACAGGAGTGGGGGTGGGATGGTGGGTATGGGGGAGAAGAACCATTATATTCCAAAAGCTGTACCTATAAAATTTATATTTATTAAATAAAAGCCTCCTAAAAGAAAAGAAAAGAAATGTGTCCCCTAAAGGATCATGTGTTAGAAAACTAATTCTCTCCTTCATATGTTCACAGTATTTTGGGGGTGGGGCCTCTGCAAGGTCATTAGGATTAGATGAGATCATGAGGATAGGGCCCCATGAAGGCACTGTGGGCTTTACAAGGAGAAGAGAGGTCTAAAGTGGCATGCTTGCTGTATCTTGCTATGGATACCCTCCACCATGTTTGACACAGGAAGACGGCCCTCACCAGTAGCCAGAGTCATTCTCTTGAACTTCCCAGCCTCCAGAAATATGAATGAAATAAGCTCTGTTATTTATAAATTAAACTGGTTTGGGGCATTTCTGTAGCAATAGAAAACAGACTGAAACACAGAAGATGGGCCAGGAGTCCTAAGCTCTACACCCCTACCCCACCTTTCTTTACCTCTTTTTAACTTGCAGGAACGACCTAGTTGATTTCTGGGTTTTCTTGGTTTTTTTGGAAGGGGTTTTGTTTTGCTTTGCTTTTAAGTTCTGAAATCACTCATATAAGGAGTCAAATAATAAAGGGCCTTTAATTAAGAAAGTTAAATGACCATATTTACAGTTTAGAAAGCCAATTCTGCCTGCAAGGTAGGGAAAGGATTAGAGAAGAGACATACAAAGTGAGAAAATCCCCAGTTAGACTATTAAGGTAGCCAGACAAGGGATGACATAGGGTCTAAACCAAGGCAGTAAATAAATAAATAAATAAATAAAAAATAAACCAAGGCAGTACAGTTGGAGTATGACCTTTTATATAGCAGGGAGAAGGAACAGACTCAAGAGACATTTTAGAGATTGGATCAACATTCATTTTCAATGCCTCCAGCACAAGCCACAGTTTGGACATAGTAGGCAGGGAACCCATACACGTTTCACTCCTTCTCTGGTAGATTGGTTTAATGCAAGCCACTGTAGCTCCAGTCTATTACCACAAGGAGATGAGACATGGGGTTCTTATAACACTACAGCTTCTAGACTCTTGAGCATATCATCATTTGCTGACTGATAAGATTTTGTGGAACTCTATATTAAATTCAGTGGTTCATGCTTGAACATGGAAAAAGTCAACCATGTAGAGGTATTAGGTGGGAAGGCAGGTGTTAGCCTATGTGTATGAAAGGAGTCAAAGTGAAGGAAAAAGGGAACTTCATGCAGGAAGGAACATAGAAGCCCTTAAAGCAGCCATGCCTTTAAAACAGCCCAGCGCTAATACACAACATAAGTCCTGCCCATGTCAGACTACGCTGAGGGGGCCCTAGCCTCCCCTCCCAGCAACATTCCAGAGAAACCTTCCCAGCCCAGCACCAAGGCAGGAATTCAGTCAATAAATGAAACCCTGGGAGGAATTTCACAAACTTCACACCTAGAAAGCCCTTCACCCGGCAATACTCCAGAACAAAGAGGAGGGGGGAAAATGGCAGGACAAGGTGCGTCTCTACCCATAAAAATCCCAGTGGAAATGCAGACTTGGCTCTCGGTTCTTTGCTGAGTCACTCACCTAGCCTGTCAGGTGTACTGTTTCATTAAACTTGACTAACTAACTTGTTGCCAATCTCTGCTCCATATCTGAAGTTTTTTCCTAATGGGGGACAAAAACCTCTGTTCCAACCATCCCCAGTAACAGTTACAGGTGGGACAGGTGTTGTGGCCCAGTAGGTTAAGCTGTTACTTTGGACATTCTCATCCAATACTGGAGCACTGGTTTGAGTGCTCTGTCTCTGACCCAGCTTCCTGCTGATTGGCCTGGGAAAGCAGCAGAAAACAGCTTAAGTACTTGGGTACCAGCTACCCATATCAGAGACCCAGATGGAGTTCCTGGCTTCTGTCTTTAGCCTGGCCTAGCCCCAGGTGCTGTGGACATTTGGGGAGTGAACCACCAGATGGAAGATATATATCTCTGTGTGTGTTACTCTGCCTTTTAAATAAATAAATCTCTGTGGGAAATAGTTTTTAAAGTTATACAATATTGTTTGACATCAGTTCCAAAAGAGCAATGTGGTATTTTGCTATCTTTTTTCTTGATTCTTCTTCATTTTCTTTTTTTTTTTTTTAAGATTTGTTTATTTGAAAGTCAGAGTTACAGACACAGAGGGAGAGATGGAGACAAAGATCTTCCATCCACTGGTTCACTCCCCAGATGGCTGCAACAGCCAGGGTCAGGCCAGGCCAATGCCATGAACCAGGAGCTTCTGTGTCACATGGCTGGCAGAAACTCAAAACTTGTGCCATCTTCCACTGTTTTTCCCAGGCCACTAGCAAGGAGCTGGACTGCAAGTGGAGCAGCCGGGACACAAACCAGTGTCCATACGTGATGCCAAGAGGCAACCTAACCCTCTACAATACAATGCTGGCCCTACTCTTCATTTTCTAAAAGGAGCATCTGAGTCCAACTTTGAAAACAGAAATTTGGAAAAAAATAATTGTCATAAATGAAATAAGCCATAGATAAAACTCATTTTGTTATTGTTGCCATGCTACACTGGTTAATATCATGTGACACAATGCTTGGCAAAGATTGACCTTTCCATTGGTCTGATCTTATAAGTGGGCAGGATAGCGTATTGACTTTTCTTTTTAGATTTTATTTATTTATTTATTTATTTGAGAGGTAGAGTCACAGATGAAGAGAGGGTTCACTCCCCAAATGTCTGCAACAGCTGGAGCTGGGCCAATCCAAAGCCAGGAGCCAGGATCCACTTCCAGGTCTCTCACGTGGGTGCAGGGGCACAAGGACTTGGGCCATGTACCACTGCATCCCCACAAAGATAGAAGTGGAGCAGCCAGGTCTCCAAACAGCGCCCATATGAGGTGCCAGCACTGCAGGCAGAGGCTCAGCTGACTACACCACAGCGCTGGCCCCGACTCTTCTGTGATCTGTGACATGATGGTGAGATGCTCCAGCCTTCTCTCATGCATTACCCATTCAGCAGCCATTTACTAAACACTTGCTTTGCAAAAAGGCTTACAATAGGTGGACACCCAATGTATAGTAGAATGCAATGTAACACGATCTTAGTCTAGTAGAGCTTCCAGTCTTAGCAGGAGAGACTAACACTAAACAACTCATCAGAATGTGATAACTGTTTTGAAGATGAAAAGACAGCCACAAGAGAATACAGAACTGGGGACCTCACCCAGCCCCCACTTTCTTTAAAGATTTATTTATTTATTTGAGAGTTACAGAGACAGAAGGAAACACACACACATGCACACACACACACAGAGGGAAGGAGAGGGAATCTTCCATCTGCTGGTTCACTCCCCAAATGGCCACAAGGATCGGAGCTGTGCCAGGCTGAAGCCAGGAGCCAGGAGCTTCTTCCAGGTCTGCCACATGGGTGCAGGAGCCCAGGGACTTAAGGTCATCTACTGCTTTCCCAGGCCATTAACAGAGAGCTGAGGGGGAAGTAGAACAGCTAGGACTCGAACAGGTGCCCCTATGGGATGACAGCGCTGTAGGCCAGGGCTTAACCCACTGTGCCACAGCACTAGCATTGTGGAAGTAACTTTTGACTTGTGAATGAAGGACAAGCTGCTGCTTCCACAAATAAATGAAGAAGAAAAGTTCAGGCAGAGTAGACAGCGGGAATGTAGGCCCTGGACAGCCGGAAAAAAGCTGCTGCAGCTGGAGGGCAGAAAGCCACGGGGAGAGTGAAGAGATGGACTTTGAAAAGTACTATCACGGGGCCAGCGTTGTGGCGCAGTGAGCTAGCTGCCTCCTGCAGTGCTGCCATCCCATAGGAGCTCAGGTTTGAGTCCTGGTGCGCTGCTTCCAATCCAGCTCCCTGTCGATGTGCCTGGGAAGGCAGCTGAGGATGGCCAAAGTCCTTGGACCCCTGCCACACACGTGGGAGATCCAGATGAAGCTCTGGGCTTCTGGCTTCAGCCTGGACCAGCCCCAGCCATTGTGGTCATTTGGGAAGTGAATCAGTGGATGGAAGTACTCTCCCACCTACCTACCCCCTAATCACTCTGCTGTTCAAATGAAATAAATCTTAAAAAATAAATAAATAAAAAATACCATCCTACAGAGATGGATACTCCCTGTTAAGGTTCTGATTTAGTCTGAAGGTCGAAGAAACCTTGACGGAATTTCAAAATGGGTAACATCATCAGACTTACATTTTCAAGGACCTCTCTGACTTCTTGGTGAAAGTGGTCGGAATGGGAATGAAGTGGCTTTAGGGAGACCACGTAGGAGGATTGATCAGAAAGGTCACCCAGCTTCAGTGCCGCACAACTTGATAGCAACAGCTTAAGTTGCAGAAACACATCTCACCAGAGGAGGGTCTGGGCCGAACCAGGCCTGGGTGTTCCAGGCTGCAGAGCCCAAAACGTGTCTTGCGGATCTACGTTTGATGTCCTGTCGCAGGCCAGGACACCACAGCCGCTCCCACTGCCACCACGTTGGCCAAGGCCTTGTGCTCACTACTATTTCTGGGTGCTCTTTTGCTCTGTTTGCTACACAGGACTGGAGCCTTCCCCTAAGACCTGCTTCGACTTCAGCCTACCCCCCAGCCCCTGAATACCTCAGTGGTTCACTGCACATTGGATCGGCCTCATAGGATAGTAGGTGCCTGCCCAGACATAGGCCTTTTCTACCGCCTGCTTCAGCTTCAGCTGTTCTTCCCTTCCCTGGTCCTCTCTGCCTTACAGGCCTCACCCGACCCCTCCCCTGTCCTCTCCAGACACGTCCCTGAGCGGAGGCATATAGAAGCTGAGCTTACAGTAATGAGATGTCCATGTAGAAGATCTTCCCTTTAGCAGAAGAGAGCTCTCTTACTCCTCCAAGACTGCAAAGGCAGACTTATTATTTTTAAAATTTCACCGGAAATACCATCCCGCCGGTCCTTAGCCACAGATGCCCACAGTTATCAAAATAACCAAGATCATGTTTTCTGGCAAAGAGGATCCTAAGCCTTGCTGGCTCAAATTTTTTCCTCAGAAATATTTGACTGTTGAGATTTGTTTGCCTTTAATCAACCTGCGTGTCTAACTCCCTCATTTGTCTGAATTCCTGCAGTAAAAATGATACACCTCTGTAGCACGAGATGCCGCAAAGCATTAGGAGTCAAGGAGCTACTGGCATGTAATCTGTAGCAGGTGCGCTGTTAGATTTAATAAGCATGTCTGAGGATTCAGGGATTTTCTTTTCCTTTTTTTTTTATAAAGAGGCCTCGAACCACATGGGCAAAATTTAAACCAAAATGCGAAATACAATCTTAGCAAACAAACAATTCTCCACCCTTACCCTTTCTCAACTCCTGAAAGAAGAGAGTGAGAGAAGTGTTTTCACCAGTTTTGCAGACACACTTCTCTTGTTTTATTCTTTGCTTTTCCAGGCCAGGCAAGATAGGACCTTCCATAGCAAGGAGCTAGCATAAGATGGGAATCTGAAAAACATCGATAGGTTTCAAACTAATGTCTTTTTAACTCTGTGCTTATGCTTCATTTTTAAAGACCTTCTTCTAAAAATAGAATCCTCAGGGTGACCAGAACAAAACCGTAGAATTGAGTGAAAAATGCTTCTGCCAAGTTGTGAGACTGATGGGAATTAAAGTAGCTGAAACGTAAGCTTGTGTTATTGTAATGTGAAGTGTTCACGCGTGCCCTTCATCTAAGCAATGCAAAATATTTTCAAAACAAGCATCCCATGACACTCCACAGCATGGGTCCTACTATTACAGCTTTCAGAGGAAGCAACTTATCATGCAGAGACTCAGCATGTTTTGCGAAAATACTGACCCCTTCTTTCTTAATGCGACTCTGAATGATCAATTTTTTATTATACTGGGTTGACCTTTTATTTGGTAACCTGATTGCTGTCCAAAATACCAGTTAATCTTATTATCTGCTAAATTACAAGGGACAATAAAAAAAGGGTGAATAATGAAGTTTCAGGTGTTTTGATTTAGTAGCCCTTTTTTTCTTGTTTTGGAGTTCCCAGCCATACTACAAACTTGACTAATTTAGAGGTGGGCATTTAGCCTAGCAGTTAAACACCTACATCCCATAAAAGCACATGGGTTTGGGTCCCAGCTCCTGCTCCTGACTCTAGCTTCCCACTAAGGTACACCCAGGAAGGCAGCAGGTGATGGTGCAAGTAACTGGGCTCCTGCCACCCACACGAGAGACCTGGACTGAGGTCTGAGTTCCTTGGCTCCCTCCAGCTGCTGCGGGCATTTTGTGAGTGATCCAAGGGACAAGAGCTCTGTGTCTCTGTTTACCTCTCTGTCTCCTCTCTGCCTCTCAAATAATATGAAAATAAATAAAAATTTATATTAAAAGTGTTTAAAAATAAATACAGTTTGACTACTTTAGCACTTTATAGCCTATTCTCAAATTTAGGATTTTCTTTATCCTCGGTTCCTTGTGCTTGTGCATGTATTTCATAATCAGTAGATTAATTTTTCTGCAGTGATGAAAACATCAAAGAGCTTCAGACACTTGAGCCACCCTTTGGAAATTGCAGCTCACTGCTCCACCTAAGCAGAAACAAATAAGTGTCAAAAGGAGGGGCGAGGAGGAGACTCAGAGATCCAGTGGCAAAGCCCCCGTGGGAATCAGGGAAGCAGAGCATTGATTGTGTTCATGGGATACTTCGGACAGGAGCCAAGGTCTGAGGCAAGAGAAAACTGAGAACCAGAGGCTTGGACTTCCCCTATCACAGTAGTCAGGAAGAAGCTAACTGTTTTATTCAAATATTTCCAAGAGCGTTTCCTGCTTACTATATGCCCTCTGTTCACATTTTTTATCACCTGTTTTTTCTTAATGCTTACAAATGTATTTGTATTCATTTGAAAGGCAGAGTGAGAGAGAAGAGAGAGAAAGAGAAAGAGAGATAGCTTCCATCCTCTGGTTCACTGGTTCACTTCCCAAATATGCATAACTGCTGGGGTTGAGCAGGGTCAGTCAGAAGCCACAACTCCAACTGGGTCTCCCACATGCATAGGCTACCACCTACTGCCTCCCAGGTGCACATTAGCAGGAAGCTGGACTGGATACAGAGGCAAAAATTGATCTTGGGATGCCTGCCCCACAAAGCCTACCCTAGTGATTCTTAATTTTTTTACATAGATGCTTAACCCTCCAGATCTCATAACTTCTCCTACTAAATTCAGTGATTTTGTTGTGATTATTTAAATCCCATAGCTTATCCTTATGTATCTTATAGTTTCTTACTATAAATCTATTTTAAATATTTACTTATTTGAAAGGCAAAGTTAGAGAGAGAAAGAGAAATCTTCCATCCACTGGTTCACTCCCCAAATGGCTGCATGGTTGGGGCTGGGCCAAGTAGAAATAAGAACCTGGAACTCCATCCAGGTCTCCCATGTGTGTGGCAGGTTCCCAAGCACTGGGGCCATCTTCTACTGCTTTCTCAAACACGTTAGCAAGGAGTTAGATAGGAAATGGAGTAGCCAGGATTGAACCAATGCTGGCAACGCACACAATGACTTCCTAAACCCACTGCCCTACAATAGCAACACAGAACTATATATATTTTAACTCAATATTAATAGTTACCCACTCTGTCATTTAAGATTCTTGCTACATTTACTTACTTTGTTTTAGTCCTCAATCTGGCTTTACCTACCTGTCTTTCTGAGCACACTCAGGGTGCTGACCTATCTTCTAGGGGGGTGCTGCCTATCTTTGGGGAAATTCCGGAAGACCCTCTCTGAAAGATGCAAAGATTGATTAACAGTTCCTCCTTGGGGTGGGCATTGTGGTGCAGCTAGATAAGCTGCCACTTGAGTTGCTCACATCCATATGGGAGGGCCTGCAAGGAAGTCGCACCTCTGTTTCTGATCCAGCTCCTGCTAATGCATCTGGCAAAACAGAAGATGGCCCAAGTGCTTGGGCCCCTGCCTCCTGCGTGGGAGACCCAGTTGGAGTTCCAGCTCCTGGCTTTAGATTGTCCCAGCCCTGGCAGCTGCAGACACTGGGGAGTGAGTGTATTCTCATACAGACACATGACTGTACTTCGGAATATTTTTAATTCATGTAACCAAGAGAAGTCAAGATCTATGGAGACAAGAGTTCCAATCAAAGATGCACTCTTTACACAAAATTACAAATACAAAATTAGAAACAAAAATGAATATATGTTTAGAAAGAGAATAAATCACAATACAACTTTATTTTATTTTTTAAAAGATTTATTTTATTTATTTGCAAGGTAGGGTTACAGAGAGATATCTTCCTTCAACTGGTTCACTCCCCAGATAGCCACACAATGGCTAGGGCTGAGCCAGGTTGAAACCAGAAGCCAGAAACTTAATCCAGGTCTCCCGCATGGATGCAGGGGCCCAAGCACTTGGGCCATCTTCCACTGCTTTCCCAGGTGCATTAGCAGGGAGCTGGATCAGAAGTGGAGTAGCAGGGGCTCCAACTGGGGCCCATTTGGGATGCTAGTGTCACAGGTGGTTACTTCACCCATCATGCCTCAATGCCAGACCCAAAATATAATTTTAAAACCATTAAATACATTAAATATCATGCAACAAGGCAAAAATAGCATACTATCTTACTAATTAATTGCCGGTAAACCTCTCTAATACATTTTTCTTTTATTGTTTTGGTTTTCTACTCTGAAAAAGCATGCAAAATTGCAACACAGGAGGAATTCAAATACAGTTTTAGATTGTTGCTACATTATACTGAGCTACATAAGTGTGTAACTGAATTTCTCTTACATTACATATATTGAGTAAATGGACTGGCAGGTGTAGGAGTGGAGCCACTGGAGCACTGTATTCCACACTATGTCCCTGCGCTGTTAGCAGTTCTGTACGCCGTTTCACCTGGATCCACTCAGCTTTATAAGATACTCTAAGAGATCCCACATACAGGCATGCAACATGCAGGATGCCAAGAGACGTACTATTGGTAATACTCTGAAAATTTGTGATGTGTAAACACAGAAATAAGATGAATTTTATTTTGCATGAATCTCATAAAAAAAGAAAAACATGGTGCATTTATCATTATACACTCCGTATTGGTAGTTATTTTCTTGGCAGGAGAAGAGGAAGGGTAAGAGAATATTCTGCTTACAGACCTAAATTCCTAATGATTAGACATTTTCCACAGGTTTCATGCTTTTCAAACCTTTTGTTCTCTTCTACTGCCCACAAGCTTCAGTGCCTAGGGCTTTGGGATCCACTCACATCACAATGTGATTTTTGATCTTGTACCTTCGTGCGACTATCCCAAGTGGACAGCAGCGTTTTCTGGAAGTGATCCTTTCAAAGAGATACTAGCTTGCACTTGGAAGTGCCTGCCACCTAATCATTCCCAAAATGCACCATCCCTACCAGATTGTACACTGGACGAAATATAAAGGAAGGAAAACCTGAGTAAGACAGCAGTTTTAACCAATTGCAGTTAAATTTGGCAAGTTTTACATAATCATATGGTCATGAGAACACTTTCCTCAGGCCTTCCCAGGGCTTTGGAATGAGCCATATAAGAAAGGACCTTGAAGTGTAAACTCTGTTGGCTTCACAATAAAGTTCTGCATTTATTCTAACTTGATATATTTTTTAAATATTTATTTGGAAGTCAGACCTACAGAGAGAAAGAGAGACAATAGAGAGAGATCTTCCATCTGCTGGTTCACTCCCCAAATGCCTGCAATGGCCAGGGTATGCCAAGCCAAAGCCAGGAGCCAGGAGCTCCATCTGGGTCTCTCACATGAGTGGCAAGGGCCTGAGCACTGCCTTCCCAGGCCACTAGCAGGGAGCTGCATTGAAAGCAAAGTAGCCAGGACATGAACTGGTGCCCATATTGGATGCTGGCGTTGCAGGCAGTGGCTCTACCCACTATGCCACAATGCCAGTCCCCTAACCTGATATTTTAAGATTAAATGCTTGGTTTGGTTTACTATGGGTTAAATTATATGCACTTATAGTGAGAGACCATATAAGTTAAAGGTAATTCTTTGTATTAAGATCTATAAGCATGGGACTGGCACCGGGGTGTAGCAGGTAAAGTCGTTGCAAGCGGTGCCAGCATCAAATTTGGGCACCAGTTCGAGCCCCGGCTGCTCCACTTCCAATCCAGCTCTCCGCTATGGCCTGGGAAAGCAGTAGAAGATGGCCCAAGTTCTTGGGTCCCTGCACACAGGTGGGAGGCCCAGAAGAAGCTCCTGGTTCCTGGCTTCGGATCGACACAGCTCCAGCCATTGCAGTCATCTGGGGAGTGAACCAACAGATGGAAGACCTCTTTCTCTCTGCCTCTGCCTCTCGGGTAACTCTGCCATTCAAATAAATAACTAAATCTTTTTTTAAAAAATCTATAAGCACAACTGCAAACACATTGGAAAAATTGGCAAAAGTAATGAAAAGGGATTTCAGCCACATACCACAATAGCTGATTTGTGTCATGTCAATCAACAACATTCTGTATCCCTCACATTGCTCCATCTGCTTATTGCTCCATACTAAAAATGAGAAATTACAGATTGGTTCATCTACTCTCCTTTCCTTAAATTTCTCCTTTTCCTAATTTTGTTACTTAAAACTGTGGGTTGGAATTTTCCAATGAAACTCCAACTTTCAATTGTTGATTATACAACACCCCATTGATTTTTATATATTAACTATGTTAAGACAAATAACAAATATGAATTTGTGAACACAACTATGAAGCCATTCAAATATTAGCAGATAAGAAGTCATCCTATTTTCTGCAGCTACCTACTGACTTTTCCTGTTGCTCATGATTTAATTCAACAAACATTGGCTGTGTGTGGAACCTGCAGCAGGGTGGACAAGACAAGTGTGATTCAAATAATCATGAAATAAGGATTATAATTCAAACTATGATCAGCGCGATGCAGGAAACATTGTGAGGATAGAATAAAAGGAAGATCTGATCTGGTTTGTTTTGTCCTGGAACAAAAGAAGAGGATGTACAAAAAAAAAGCTTCCCTAAGAAAATGGCATTTGACTCTGGGAAAGCAGTGGAAGATGGCCCAAGTCCTTGGGCCCCTGCACCCATGTGGGAGACCCGGAAGAAGCTCCTGGCTCCTGGCTTCAGATCAGCCCAGCTCCAGCCATTGCAGCCATATGGGGAGTGAGCCAGCGGATGGAAGACCTCTCTCTCTGTCTCTACCTCTCTTTGTAACTCTGTCTTTCAAATAAATAATAATAAATCTTAAAAAAAAAAGAAAGAAAGAAAATGGCATTTGATTCAGTGAGGACAGATTATGACTTAGATGGCCAAGAGAAGGCAGCAAGTATTGTAGGCAGAGCGTTGCTGTGATTAGAGTGTCTCTCTCAAATTTCATGCGCTAGAAACTTAATCCCCAAATTCATGTGTCAAAGCAGGAGAGACCTCCCAAGGGTCCCACCTCCCACTCTGCTTTGTGTTGCTACAATTAAATACCTGAAACTAGATTTCATAAAAAAGTTCTATTTAGTTCATGATTTGGAGCCTGAAAGTCTAACCCAAAATCAGACAGCCCCATATGGATGCCAGCACAGCAGGTGGAGGCTTTACCCACTATGCCACAGTGCTGGCCCCAAATGCATGCATTTATATCAACATAAAAAACACATGAAATAAGGAAGAAAGAGGGGAAAAAGAAAGGAAGAGAGGAGGGAGGGAATGCTTTTATATGATGAATACAGTAACTGACTTAGGCAAAAATCATCAGCATACACTTAAACTAGCGGTGAATATTTGCGTATTAATCGAAGATCTACATAATCTACAATAAACTCTCCAGAAAATACTTATAAATTAAAAGGAGAAAAATAGAAACTTTGCAAAGGAGAACTCTTGCATCACCAAAGTTAACATCACCAGCATTAAGACAAATCAAATTTTTGTTCCTCATTATACAATGACTTTCTAATATTACTGCCCAAAATACATAACCTCAACCTAATCAAGGAAAGTAGGAAAATCCAAATTGAAAAATACTCTACAAAGTAGCTAGCTGACCTGCATTCTACAAAAATGTCAAGGATATGAAAGACAATAGCAGACTGAAGAACTGCTCCTGAGTAAGTGAGAGCAAAGAAATGGAACAACTAAGCACAACCTGCGACCTTGGATGGAATACTGGATCCCAAATGTTTCGTCTTCAATTTTTTGTTCAAAAATTAACTGTCAAAAGAATTTTTAAAAAACAAGCAAAAGATATAACTAGTACTCAAACAGTATGTTTCACTTTGTGTTTCTATGTGGGTGCAAACTGTTGAAATCTTTACTTAATGTATACTAAATTGATCTTCTGTATATAAAGAGAATTGAAAATGAATCTTGATGTGAATGGAAGGGGGGAGGGAGCGGGAGAGGGGAGGGTTGCGGGTGGGAGGGAAGTTATGGGAGGGGGAAGCCATTGTAATCCATAAGCTGTACATTGGAAATTTATATTCATTAAATAAAAGTTAAAAAAAAAAAACGGCCATTGGAGGGTGAACCAACGGCAAAAAGGAAGACCTTTCTCTCTGTCTCTCTCTCTCTCACTGTCCACTCTGCCTGTCAAAAAAAATAATTTAAAAAATTTTTTAAAAAAAACAAGCAAAAGACTGGGAGAAAATATTTAGAATCCTATAACTGATAAAGAACTTGTATACAGATTGTATAAAGAACTCTGAAACAGCGGTAAGAAATCAAACCACTCAATTTTTTTATTGAGCAAAAGATTTCAACTGACATTTCACCCAAAAAGATGTATGGATGACAAATAAGTAGGTGAAAAGACATTCAGATAATGAAAAGCAAAAGCACAATGAATCTCCACTCACCCATTAGAATTATAGTATTAGCAAAGATGTGAAATGAGTAGAACTCTCTCACGCTCATATTGGAAACATAAAATGGATCTGCCTCTTTGGAATGCAGGAAATTTCACAAACTTTTAAATGTATACCGCCTTTCATATATGACCCAGCCATTCCACTCAAGATGTTTACCCAAGAGAAATGTGTGCGTGGGGGTCAGCACTATGGTGTGGCGGGTAAATCTGCCACCCGCAGTGCTGGCATCCCATATGGATGCCAGTTCAAGTCCTGGCTGCTCCACTTCTGATCCAGCTCTCTGCTATGGCCTGGGAAAGCAGTAGAAGATGGTGCAAGTCTTTGGGCCCCCGCACCCATGTTGGAGACCTAGAAGAAGCTCCTGGTTCCTGGCTTCAGATTGGCTCAGCTCTGGCAATTGCAGCCATTTGGGGAGTCAACCAGAGGATGGAGAACTTCTCTCCCTCTGTCTCTGCCTCTCTGAAACTCTGCCTTTCAAATAAATAAATAAATCTTTTAAAAATTAAAATTAAAAAATGAAAGAAACATGAGCATAAATCCCCATAAAAGTTTGTACATTAATGTTCCTAAAAATTTCATTTGTAATAGCCAACCACTTCCTACTACCCCAACTAATAGGAAATCTGGCACAAGTCACATCATCTCTAGCTTTTTGTTTGTTTTATTTGAGAGGGAGGGAGAGAGGCAGGGAGAGAGTTTCCATCTACTGGTTTAGTTCCCAAATGCTCACGATGGCCAAGGCTAGGCCAAATCAAAGCCAGGAACTCAATGCAGGTCTCCCACATGGATAACAGGAACCCAAGTACTTGAGCCACCATTGCTGCCTCCCAGGTTTTTTCATTAGGAGGAAGCTGGAAGCAGGAATCAAACCCAGGCACTTGGATATGGGTTATGAACATCGTAACGACATTTTAACTGCTAGGTCAGACACCTGCCCCTTAAGCTTCAATTATTACGACATCTTCCTCCTCCTGCCCCATCCCCAGCCCCAACCATGGAGTCTCAGAACAGCAGACAGATAAGTTTTAAAAGCATTGCGTCTTACACGAACACTTTTGTGAAGTGCTTGCTCCTACCACCCACCTATCTGACGCCACCTCCCACCACTCCTCCTCATTTTGCTCAGGTCTAGTCACAGGATCTCCCTGCTCATCCCCAAACACATCAAGTCCACCCTTGCTTCGGGGTCTTTCACTTGCTCTTTCGTCTACCTGGACATGCCTTTCCAAGTATCCACGTAGAAGGTTCCCCTACTTCCTTCTGCTCGGATGCCATCTACTGGGAATGTTCGTGGACCATGCCATATAAAATAGCTAGCTCCTCTCCTCCAGCAAACCCCGCCCCCTTCCTCAATTTGATTTTTTTCTGTCCTACTCCTTGCCATCTAACATACTATAAATTTACTTGTTGCTTTGTTGTTTATATCATCTCACCATGATTCCAAGATAAGCTCCACAGCAGTGAGAACTCTGCTTTGTTCATGGCTGTAACCCATAGCAGCCAGAACAGTACCTAGCATATGGGCAGATGTTCTATAAGTTCTTATTGATGGGATGCATTAATATTGTAAGTGAATTATCTTCGATCTTTTGTTTGCTATCTACAAATTAGTGAAGGTTTTCTAGCATTGTTACATTAATGTATTTTAATTTTTATATATTTATCTGAGAGACAAAATGAAAGAACTCTCATCTACTGGTTCACTCCCCCAAATACCCACAATGTCCAGGGCTAGGCTGGGGCTCAAACAGAGAGCTGGGAACTCAGCCCAGGTTTCGCACATGGAGGGTCAGAATCCCATTACTTGAGCCAACGCTGCTGTCTCCCAGGGTCTACGCTAGCAGGAAGCTGGAGTTAGAAACCAAAAGTAGGAATTGAACCCAACTACTCTGATGAAGATACGGGCATCCTAACCAGAATCTTAGCTGCTAGCCTAAATACCAACCTCTAAAAGTAGTTTTCAATGATAATCTGTTAAATTAAGTTTACTTTTTTCCATTTTTTCACGTGCTCTGTTTTAACGCAACATGTCATTGCCCATTATTCCCGCTCTTCTCTCCCTTCTCCCTGCTTGACTGGTCTGTTTAATTTTGAACGTGACATTACCCTATAAACAATTTCCTTGTGCTTTTCCAGGCATGGTGCTGTTTTCTGTACTTCATTTATTGGGATCCATTCCACCTGGGGAGAAGGAGAAGGACCAGGTGCAGTGCCAAGGGTGTAAGCAGGTATTTCCCTGGTAGTTTGGGAGGGAACTGACATTTTTTTGAAAAATAGAGGGAAAGAGGAAAGAAAAGAAACATGGTTCTTCCCAGCAGCACTATTTTCTTAACCCCGATTCCTTCTTTAAATTTTCTGTTTATTTTGTCCACTTGAAAGGCAGGGATTCAGAGAGAGAGAGAGAGAGAGAGAGAGAGAGAGAGGGAGGGAGGGAGGGAGGGAGAATAAATACTATTTTCCAAATGCCAGTAACATCCAGGGCTGGGCCACATGGAAACCAAAAGCTCACAGCTTCATTCAAGTCTCCCACATGGGTAGCAGGGACTCAAGCACTTGAGCCATCACTGGCTGCCTCTCAGAGTAGGTAACAGCAGGAAGCTGGAATTGGAACGCAGGACAGGGACGCCACTGTGATATGGGATTTCAGGGCACCAACAGCATCTTAACTGCTGCACCCAGCACCTGCCTCGCCCTGGTTCTGTCTCTGGTTACTGAGTCCATGGCATTTCATTGCTGCTGATCTTCTCATGTCCTCCTACATTCTCAGGATGACAGAGAGGCATCATTGGACCACCTGCAGCTGATTGTTCAGAATGCATAGTAGTCACCACTGAACTATTAGAGCAGGAATAGGTCTAAAATAGCAGCCGCTCTTGTTCAGTCTCCAGTCGCTGATTGTACATGACCAGTCATTGCCACCACTTAAATGTAAGCTGTGACACTAATTTCTCAGCAGTTCCCGCAAGGGTAACCGCATTGCTCACAGAAAGAAAACTCACTGTAGGAGTCTCCGAGATGCTTTGCTGATTAAAGAAAGATTACAATATGACCTATGGGAAGGATGTGAGATAACTTGAAAAGAACCAAAGAATCAAAAACAAGAATACATTCTGAGAAGGAGAATTTGACAAGCTTTTAGGGAACATAAAAGAAGCAACTCTAAAAAATTTGAGACGGAAGAATACTTTAATCTTCCATATGGGAGTAGAAAAAGAGGAAGGGAAAACAGGAATACTAAATGATAAAAGGATTCACATTCAGGGGCCGGTGCTGTGGAGTAGCATAAAGCTGTTGCCTACAGTGCTGGCATCCTGTATGGGTGCCGGTTCAAGTCCTGGCTGCTCCACTTCTGATCCAGCTCTCTGCTATGGCCTGGGATACAGTAGAGAATGGCCCAAGTCCTTGGGCCCCTGCACCCACGTGGGAGACCTGGAGGAGGCTCCTGGCTCCTGGCTTCTGGATCAGCACAGCTCCAGCCATTGTAGCTATCTAGGGAGTGAAGCAGCAGATGGAAGATCTCTCTCCCTCTGCCTTTCTGTAACTCTGCCTTTCAAATGAAGAAGAAGAAGAAGAAGAAGAAGAAGGAGGAGGAGGAGGAGGAGGAGGAGGAGGAGGAGGAGGAGGAGGAGGAGGAGGAGGAGGAGGAGGAGAAGGAGAAGGAGAAGGAGAAGGAGAAGGAGAAGGAGAAGGAGAAGGAGAAGGAGAAGGAGAAGGAGAAGGAGAAGGAGAAGGAGAAGGAGAAGGAGAAGGAGAAGGAGAAGGAGAAGGAGAAGGAGAAGAAGAAGAAGAAGAAGAAAAGGATTCACATTCAGTTCATTATCTCCTCTACTTGGGCCAAGGTAGAAATTAAATGAATATTACTGACAGCGATGACTTGGCTGCTAGATTTTCCAATAGGCAGGAGTGCTAATCCCACTCCAGGTCAGTCTTCCCCATGGTTGATTGCTTTCACCTATGTGCCAGATGTCCCTCTGCAATGTTTCAGGCCCAAATACCTCAACTGTGATTGCTTCCTGATGTAGGTCATACCACTGCATGTTCCAAGACTATCAAAGGAGGTGTCAGGACGAATACATGTTTGCTACAGCTGTTTTTAACCTCTCCTCCAAAGTAACTGTTTCAGGGGTGTTTGGCCTAGTAATAAAACACACACATCCCATATCCGAGTTCCCGGGTTTGGTTCAATTCCTGGCTCTGACTCCTGACTTCAGCTTCCTGCCAATGCGAACCCTGTGAGGCAGCAAGTCACAGCTCAAGGAGCTGGGTCCCTGACACCCACGTGGCAGCCTGGATTAAGTTCTCGGCTCCCAGGTTTGGCCCTGGCCCCCAACCCTAGCTGCAGCAGGCATTTGAGGAATGAGTCAGCAAATGGGAGAGTCTACCTGTGCTTGTGTATCTATCACACTGTCTCATACATAAACAAATAAAACTTTAAGTTGCTGTTTCATACAAAATACTTAGCATATAACTGTTTGTGAACTCACACATCATCTTGCATGATATATGACCCCATCCAGGGTACCAGAAGGAAAGCTCAATACTTCTTTGATTCTCTTCTCTTCCCTCTTCCTACACAGACTTAATGAAGACATCTGCTTGACAATATTCAGCTTGTCAAATGCGACAAGAAACAGCCAGATCTGCCTTGTCATCTGCAAGAAAAAAAAAAGAATGCAAAGAAAGAATGTCAGAAATATATGCGCTTTATCTTGCCCTTAAGCCCATGCCTTGCTAATTAAAGAAAGAATGATGGATGCTGAACGGTTTTACAATTGTCTTAATTTTGATGTTCCCTCCCGAAAAATGAATCTTCATTACTGCCGAAACCCATGAACAGCATGCATAAAACGGTTTTGAAGGGAAGAGGAATTGCTTAAGAGAAAAGTGGATCATAAAATTAAGTGGCATTTCACCTATTCAAATGCTCGCTCCCATATGCAAAAATCCTGGCTGTCAGAGGAGGAAGGAAACTGAACAGAGCAAAAATGAAGGAAGTTCCCAAAAGCATTTGAAAAGGAATTCTCAGTTTCTACAAAACTAGGTTTGCAGATGATCTACTGTAAAATGCAGACACACCCGTATCTTTTCCCCAGGGAGCCTCTCCAGTCTTTTTCGCCAATTCAGATTCATTTCTTCTCTTCTTTCCTCCTTTTCTACATCTCAACACCAGCATCACATTTCATATAAAAGATGACAAAAAGATACAGAGACCATCCCTTATGCCCACTTGGGAATGAGTTGTTTGTGTATATTATTGTAAATTCTTACTGGGCAGATATATTGCTGTTTAGAATTATTTCCTATGACATGTAAGGACACAGTGGATAGTATTTGATTCATAAAGTTCTCTTTAGATTCTTCTTCCCTCTGCTATTTTAACTGGCAAGCAGCTCAATCTAAAATATCACTTCCTTAAGCAGACTTTGGTTTTTATTAGGTTCCTAATTCAATCACTGTCCCCTAGTTTCCTTTGGGGGAAATGCCTGTTCCTTGTTGTGTGTGGTCCCAATGGAAAAGCGTCACCTGTCTTTTGGAAACCAAGAGTTCTACGTTCTTTGTAGGCTTAGAGGCCAGACGTGTGACTTAGCCTCAGTCAGTCAGGTTCTCTCTCCAGGGACTGTGACTGCTCATTAAGTGATGCAAGAATGAAGAAAACACTGTAGGTGATTTCACTGCAGTGGCAACAACACAGCAGAGGTGTGCTGAGCAGTCGTGTTTATGCCAGGAGGCGGCTGCTGTTCTTCCTGCTGGCTGCTTCTCCAAGTCTCTCTCACTCCCCTCGGTTCCCAACCCTGCCCTCCCAGCCTCCCAGCCCGCTATCCCTACACCTCAGTGCCACATCCATCTCCATCCCTGCCACCACAGTCCTCAGTAAAGGTGCTCTCCTGGAAGCTAACAGTAGTCAGTTTCCATTGACCATGATTGGAGCGACTGATAGATTATCCCAGAGATACAAATGAGTCTCTGAAAGATATTTTTCCTTTCATTGGAACTACACGTGGGAGGAAAATTTAATCTGGTGTTCCTCTGCTACATAGAGAAATAAACCACACAACATATAAAGAAACATATTTTAAATCTATTTTCTGTCTGAAATCAGTTCAGTATGTTCTGGGAAAATAGAAACTAAATTTTAAAGGAACAGAGGGCAGTTAGTGACATGAAAGACTTTTGGAGAAAGTTAGGAAGAGGGGTATTTATAGATAAAACCAGAGGTTTCAGACTTGACTCAGTATAAAGCCTGAAAAACACTAATATTTCTCCAGTTAGGGCAGAGTGTTGCATAAAAGATGGAAGAAGAGAATAATGGCAGTGGAGGGAGTAGATGACAAGAGACCATGTCATCAGTGGCCCCAGCTAACACTTTTGGGACAGGAAGCTGAATCACAAAATGACAGTGAGAGAAAAACTAAAAATGAATAGAAAGAAGCCCATGTGTGAGAAAAGACAACCAAAGGAAACAAAATCGCACATGCAGAGACCAAGTTTGACCACAGTTCTACTTGGCAAATCCTAGGTTTAAGGTGCCTGATAAGTTTCACTGTATGTTTATCTCTGCCATTTTTATTTTATTTGTAAAGAGAAAGGTCTCACATCCTCTGAGTCACTCCCCAAATGCCTGCAACAGCTGGGCTGTACAGAACAAAGCCAGGCCAGAAACTCCATCCAGGTCTCCCACCTGGGTGGCAGGGACCTAACCACTTGAGCCATCAACTGCTGCCTACAGAGTAGACATTAGCAGGAAGTAGGGACTGGGAACAGTCATATAACCTGTGGGCTTACCAACCCATGTCAATCATTGCACCAAACACCTGCCTCTATCTATGTCACTTTAAAATTTTTATATCAAAGGAAAAAAAAAACCTACAAGATGATGAACTGTGTTATGGTGATTTTATCATATCACAGGCAAGATGGAGCTTATTCTGAATGTTGTGTGTGTGTTTATGTATGATGAGTATAAGTACACAGAAAAGGAGTGGGAAGAAAGAATGGAAATCAAGCCTGAGTGGCTGAAATCAATGTTCATGCTGCAGAGAAATGAACACAACATCAAGACTGTAATTGAGACTTTGAGAAATGGTATATATTTGAGTATTGGGAATGGGGGAGAGAAAAGCAGAATTCTGATATAAGAGCTCTGGGAGAAACACAGGTTAACAAAAAGGAAGAGACTGCAAAAAGTATAACTAAAAGCCCTATTATATTTTCAAAAAAAGTACACTCCAATGGCAGAAAAGAGAGACTGCTGATAAAAAAAAACTCAGATTGGAAATGTATAAATGTGTTATTACAGCATTAACAATTTTCTCTACGTTTAATTAAAACATTAAATTTTGTGAAATACTAAAAAGCATTTGGAAGGTCTGTTTTGACATTTCGCCACAACATTATTATTTCTGGAGACCTTGCGTTATTATTTCAGTGGTAAAAACTACATAGTTCAGGACATGAAGAGCTGCTAACACCAAAAGAAATGTGAACTCGACCTGCATGAATCAAACAAAAAGGGGTGAATCCAAAGTTAATCTCAGGTATAGGTCTACACATCCATGACTTGCTTCATTATTCTATGTGTCCCAAAAGAAAATCACTTTGAAATCAAACAAGCTTGAGTTTAAATCTGAGCTCAGCTCAGCTACTTTCTAGGTGTGTGACCTCAGATACTTATTTAATCTATTCCAGCTACAGTGCCCTCATCTATAAAATGGAACAAATACATCCACTTCTGTGAGGGCTGCATTTAATAGTATAAATGGTACATAAATAAGGTTAATAATAAACAAAGTATGTAATGGTGGAGTTCCTTTTTAATACCTCTACCTAGAATTAAGATTTCAGAAGCTCCAACTTGCTATTTGCTTCCTTCCTTGTCCCTATCACCACCAACCACCCCTCTGCCTGCCCCATACTTAGGCTGAAATCCCAACTTCCCATTTTAGATTAGATCTTTTGGCTTACAAATGCCTCTTTTTAAAATTCAAGAAGTACTGGAAGATGACACATTAGGCCTGTCAGTCATTCATCCCTCAATGCATATGGTTATTAATTCCTTGGCTAAGACTATATTTTAATGGGGGCAGAAAGTCCATGAGGGCTCTGAACTCAGTCAGAATGATGACATAAATGCATCATCCCGAGAAGGAAAAAGGGGCAAAAAGGGGAACCTGGGAGTGCAAGGACAAACTTGACCTTCACTATGGTTATTTCCTAGGCTCTAACTTGAACAGTTTGGAAAATGTTATTTTGGGTGGGGCAGAGAAAGATCTGCTTAATATCCAACAGCTACGACTTTTCAGAGTGCCATGAGGGTAAAATATGAAAGCTTTTATTAAAATTCAGACACTCATGATACATTTTTATTTAGACATAGCCTTTATTCCCAGAGCTCTGGGGACTTCGCAGACACATTACAATTCAACCTCAATTTATCTTCACAAGAGTGTCACTAAAGTGTGTTAGGAGTAGGTATAACTCTATTATCTTCAGATTACAGATAGAGAAGTGAAAGCAGAGACAGATAAAGCAATTTATCTATGGTCTCACTACACATAAGTGGTTGAGCAGGGAACAGAACCAGTCACGTAACAGATACCATCCCTGTCAGATAAGGACATCAGCAGTCCAGCCCAGCTGGGGCCTGCCTTTTTGTGAACCCTTAGTGCCTACTGATGGAAGGCCAGGAAGATGGGAGATCCTATTCAGAGAAATAGAGATGAACAGTTCAGCCTCTGGCAAGTCACTATCGATAAGGTTGCTGCAGATCGGTGGCTGGTAGGTGAACCAGGGCTTAAGGTGAGCATCAAGTTCAGAGCAGCAGTGTGTCCTTCAGATGAACACCTGTGTGTAACAGGACGCCTCCCCGCCGCACCCTCCTCCAGCAGTTCCAGCTCCCCGGTTGTTGAGCAAGTCCCTCTGCAATTCCCCAGATGAAGACACCCAAATCCTAACCCGGCATCTCCACCCACCCACCCAGAAGCCACCCTTGCACGCAAGAGTGGAGTGTATGTAACTGTGGCACTGAGCCAGATTCTGAGGCAAGACTTTCACGTTGTTTTTCTATCAGTTATTTTCCCTTCAAAGGTCTTTGTTCAGAAGAAAGCAAAGGAAAGACTGGCTTGAGTATTTTCATTTAAGGATAATAAACTAGCATCCATTCATTACTTTTGTTTATAAATACCTGCCTCCCTGTTTCAGTAACATGAAATGAGATGGGAGAATAATCATTAAAGCTAAATGTTCAAGATTAAATGATTAAAATAACTTAAGAAAAAGTGTTGTAAATCCTTAGATTATAGTCGAATTGCTTATGACTGTGACAAACCTGAATTTAGGTTAAAAAAAAAAGGGGGGGAGGGTGTTAAAAGACTGTGAGTGGATACAAACTCCTCTTTCTGATACTTAAAGCAAATCAAAATAAAACTCCCTTCTATTTTTATAGCATTTTTTCCTACTTGCCTAAATTAATCTTACACTATAATTAAATGCCATTATTTTTTCTCCCAAAATAATATCTCACATTTTCTCTTATCCATGCTTTGTTAGTGTTCCCACTGCTTAAAAAGTGCCTCCCTTCCATTCCAATAATGGGTGATAAAAGATTAATAATGATAAAATATTCAACTCACCAGGAAGGTGTAACAGTGCTAAATTTATATGTATCTAATAACATGGTCTCAAAAAATGTACAGCAGAAACTTAGCAAAACTACAAAAAGAAATATGCAAATCCACAATTTTGAAAAGAACTCTTACAAACGGATAGAAAAAAAAAAATCAGTAAGCTATTGGCCTCTCAAGAAATTAGAAAAGGAGCAGGAAAGTAAGTCCCACAGACTTTTCAATCATGGAAATATTTAAGCTAAGAGCAGGAATTAAGGTCTCTGTCATATATTACTGTATTGTTGCTTTTTTGTTTTTAATGATTCTTTCAAAAATGCAAAAGATATTCTTAGCTGTCTGGCCCAAAACAAAAACGTAGACCATGGTCTAGAAGTGACATCAGAACTATATTTAGCCAGCTTCTGCTTTAGATTTTGCAGACATTAAAATGATCCTAAGAGGATATTACTTTAAAATTCCATGCCTAGAAATTTTAAAATTTATATGACATGGACAAAACAAAAATTTGCCAAAACTAACACAAAAACAGAAAATCCAAATAATCTGTTAAAGAAACTGGATCCCCAATTTAATCCCTTCCCACAGAGAAAATGGCAGGCCCAGATGGTTTTTCTGGTGCATTCGACCAAGTGTTCAAACAGACTTTCCTAGTGGTGGTGATGGGGGTAAGGGGGAGTGGCGGGGGGGGGGGGGGGAGTGTAGCTCAGCAGGTTGGGCCACTGCCTGGGATGCATCATCCCATCTCAGAGTGCCAATTACTTCACTTCTGATCCAGCTTCCTGCTAAAGCTCCTGGGACACAGCAGTTGATGCCCCAAGTGCCTGGGTTCCTGTCACCCACATGGGAGACCTAGATGGACTCTGGGGCTCCTGGCTTCAGCCTGGCTCAGCCCTGGCTGTTGCAAACATTTGGGGAATAGACAAGTAGATGGAGGATCTCTCGCTGTCTCTCCCGCTCTATCATTCTGTCTTTCAAATAAATAAACTTAACAACAACAACAACAACAACAAAAAACTTGTTACCAGACAAAATAATCAGGCCCTTACTGCTCACCACTCAGATAGCCAATCCACCAGAGACGAGAGTAGGTAAGAGAAGAGGGTTGATTTCAGGAAGCCAGCAGTCTTGGATCCAAAAACATGCCCTTTCCATCCAACAAACCAGCAAAAAAACATTGGCAAAGGGAAGGAGTAGCTGCAAGTGGAGTTAGAAAAAAAAGTGAGTCCAGTCAATTGATAAGTAAGCACATGCCCAGGCTGTATTGATCATCCAGGTGGGGGCCAGTAGATGATTGTAGATCCCTCCTTGCCTGGATGTGAGGTCAGCCTTCCAAGTCATTTCCTCTCAGTAGGCTCCTGAAATTCCCATGTAAACATTATTATTCTCAGGATAATTTACAAAACCAGCAGCCCTTGTCAGCTAAGAAGTGACAAGGGAAGGGCAGAGAGGTTTTCTTTATTATACTCCAGAAAGCCCCCACCCAGACTTTTCTAGAAAAATGGCAAAGGAGGGGCTATTTCCCATCATTTTTTATATCAACACATAACAAAAACATCATGAGAAAAAGTCCAAGGGGCCAGCGCTGTGGCATAGTGAATAAAGCCACCACTTGCAGTGCAAGCATCCCATAGGGCGTTAACTCATGTGCTGGCTGCTCCACTTCCCATCCAGCTCTCCGCTCTCCTGGGAAAGCAGTAGAAGATGGCCCAAGTCCTTGGGCCCCTGCACCCGCGTGGGAGACCTGGAAGAAGCTCCTGGCTCCGGATCGGCACAGCTCCAGCTGTTGCAGCCAAATGGGGAATGAACCAGCGGATGGAAGACCTCTCTCTCTCTCTCTGCCTCTGCCTCTCTGTAACTCTATCAAATAAATTAATTAATCTTTAAAAAGAAAAAAGGCAAAGTCCAAGCCAATATCGCTCAGAAAACAGATTGAAAAACCCTAAACAAAATATTGACAAATCAAATTTATTAACTTGTAAAAATCTGAGTTCATTTCAGGGAAGCAAAAGATACCAAAATCAACCAATACAAGTTATCACATTAATGGCATAAAACAAAATAGGGACCAGCACCATGGCGTAACAGGCAAAGATGCCGCCTGCTGCATCGACATCCCATATGGGCGCCAGTTTGAGTCCCAGCTGCTCCATTTCTGATCCAGCTCCCTGCTAATGCTCCTAGGAAAGTGGTGGAAGATGGCCCAAGTGCTTGGACCCTTGCAGCCATGTGGGAGACCTAGAAGTGGCTCCTGGCTCTTGGCTTCAGACTGGCCCAGCTCTGGCCATTGCAGCCATTTGGGAGTGAACCAGCAGACACAAGGTCTCTCTCTCTCTCTCCCCCACCCCCACCCCACTTCTCTGTAACACTGACTTTTAAATAAATAAATAAATCTTTTTTTAAAAAAACCCACAAAATATATAATCATCTAAATATATAGAGAAAACACTGTGATAAAATTCAAAATCTATTCATAATAAAAATTCTTAAGAAATTGGGAAAAGAAATGAACTTCCTGTTTGGAGATAATACCAATAGGAAACACATCCAAGCACTATGCTTAGCAGGAAAATGCTGACCTGTCCTACAGAGATGAGGAACAAGACAAATATGTTTGTAATCAAGGCTTCCATTCAACGTTGAGCTGAAGGTCCCCACCTGTGCAAAAGGAAGCACAACTAATACAGGAAAAGTAATGATTCGAAAGGAAGAAAGAACACCCCAGTGACCTATGCCTGTGTTCATAGAAATTCCAAAAGAATTGACAGGTAATTAGCATTAACAAGAGAATTCATCAAAGTTGCTACAAAATATACGAATGTGCTTCTTTTCCTACCTCGGGTCATGAAAAATATTATGCTATTTCTAAAAACTCTGGATGTTCTTAAATGTGTTTTTATATTAATAATTAACATAAAATAAAATTTTAAATGTGCCACTTCTTGAAATAAAACAAAAAAATTCAAACTAGCAAATGTAAAGTTGAACAAAATATAAAGAGCACCTCTATGCAGAAAACTATGAACACTAGTGAGAGATTAAAGACCAAAACAAATGGAGAGAGATACCAGGTTCCTAAGTCTGATGACCCAGTGATGTAAAAATGTCAATTTCTGCAAACTATTCTAATAAATTCAATGCAACCCCAGGTGAAACCACAATGAATTTTAAAAAATTTATAGAAGTATATTTATATATCCTGTATTATGTCTTTGTTTATATGTATATTTGTATGTTGCTGTTTTTATGGAATTTGAAAAGCTGATTCTAAAATACAATGGGCCAGCCTGATTCCAAAATGGAAATAACAATGAACTAAGAATAGCAAGGGTGCTCTTGAAGAAGTACATGTGAGAGGACTGACTCCACAGGACACTGGTACACCTTCACGTGACACTAACAAAACAGGACAGTATTGATGGAAGTACAGCCTAAAATAGTAGGATCAAAACAGGAGTCCAGAAATAGACTCTGCAGATTCCTACATTATGACTCAGGTGGCAGCACAGAAAAATAGGAAAACCATAACTTTGTAAAGAATATTGTAAATAATAGTAAATATTCCCAAAGGGGTTAAAACATGGAATTTTATGGAGAAACTAATTCTAGGTAGCTTAAATTTAAATGTAAAAAACTAAATACTGAATCTTCTAGGAAAACAAATTAGGTGAATATCTTTGTGACTGAGAATAAGAAAAGATTTTGAAACAGGACCCCAAAAGCATAAAAGAAAGATTGATTTTACTACTTTAAGTTTATTGAAACACCAGTAAGAGGGTAAAAAGTAAGCCACTGAATAGGAGACAATATTTTAACACAAACAATACTATAAATTAATAATAAAAATTATAGTAAGTGCTAACAATGAAATAGGAAAAGAGGAAAGAATTTAGAATAATCATTTCATGAAAGATGATATTCAACTAGCTAATGAATGTAAGAAGATATAAAAGGGACTCTACTGGGGCCAGCACTGTGCTGTAGCAGGTTAAGCCTCTGCCTGCACTGCTGGCATCCCTGTTGCTCCACTTCTGATCCAGCTTCCTGCTAATGCGCCTGGGAAAGCAATAGAAGATGTCCCAAGTGCTTGGGCCCCTGCACCCACATGGGGGACTTGGAAGAAGCTCCTGGCTCCTAGCTCCTAGCTTCGGCCTGGCCCAGCACCAGCCATTATGGCTATTTGGAGAGTGAGCCCCCAGATGGAAGACACTTCTCTGTCTCTCTAACTCAGCCTTTCAAATAAACAGAATAAACCTTTCTTTTTTTTTAAAGGGTACTCAACTAATGGATAATATAGGATAGTATGGCTACAATTTCAAAGACCAATAATATCAATAATTAAGGAAAGTATAGAGCCACAGTAATTCTCACTGTTTTTTTGGCATGTAAAAAAATTTTTTTATGAAGCATCCTTTTTATTGTTAAGATTATTTATTTGGAAGGCAGAGTTACACAGAGAGGCAGAAGCAGAGAGAAAGAGAGAGAGAGAGAGAGAGGTCTTCCATCCACTGGTTCACTCCTTAGATGGTGGCAGGGGCAGGAGCTGTGCCAATCTGAAGCCATGAGCCAGGAGCTTCTTCCAGGTCTCCCACATGGGTGCAGGGGCCCGAGCATTTAGGCCATCTTCCACTGCTTTCCCAGGCCACAAAAGAGAGCTGGATCTGAAGTGGAGCAGCCAGGAATCAAACCATATGGGATATCACAGTGCAGGCAGCAGCTTTACCCGCTATGCCACAGCACTGGCCCTGTCATGTAAAAATTTTTCAAAGATTTAATTATTTTAAAGAGAGAGTGAGAGATCTCCCATCTCCTCTCTCACTCCCCAAACAGCCTCAACAGATGGGGCTAAGCTGCACAGGGACCAAAAGCCAGGAACTCCCATATGTGTGCAGGGGCCCAAGCGCTTGGGGCCTCTTCAGCTGCTTTCCCAGGTGCATTAGCAGAGAGCTAGATAAGAAGTAGAGCAGCCAGGACTCAAACCAGCGCTCTGATAGGGGATGCTGGCATCGCACGCAAGCAACTCTTTAACCTACTGTGCCACACTAACCCCTGGCATGTAAAATTGGTACAATCTGCTTAGAAGACAATTTAGCAGTATCTACAGTGTACTTTCACCCCTAGGAACAAACTCAACAGAAAAACGCGCATGGGCACCAACAGTGCTCTTAACAGTATTACTTGTCCTTACCTCAAATTGAAAAGTCTCCCAATGATCATTAAGATTAAAATAGATGTATTGTAGGTATATTCATATCATGAAAAACTATATAACAGTTACAACCAAAACTGAGAAAACAAAGCCAATCATTAGAGCATTCATACTGTATGATTCTATTTATTATAAAATTTGCAACAAAGCTAAACCAGAGATTGGAGATGCCTGCCTGGTGGTAATACTAAGCAAGAAAGGAAGCAATTACAATGCAGTCATCCCCTGGTGTCTACAGAGGACTGGTTCTAGGGGATCTGTGGGGACTCAGGTCCCCTGCACATCCTTCCTTATTCTTTACATCATCTCTAGATTATTACAATGCCCAATGCAATGCAAATGCTATGTAAATTGTTGCACAGTATTATGCAGGAAATAGTGGCGAGAGGAGTCAGTTTGTGTTCAGATGCATTTTTTCCCAATGATTTTCCATCTGCAGTTGGCTGAATTCATAGATGCAGAATTCACAGCTAGGTAGTGCTGGCTATAACAGTCAAGGGCAGATCGAACAGGAGAGAGCCTCTGGTGCTCTGGTCAGATTCTATTTCTTGATTTAGGTGGTCTTACATGTGTTTGCTTCATGATAAATCATTAGGCTACACATTTTTGTTTTGCACATTCCTGAATATATTTTAATTTCAAGGTTTTTAAATAAAAAGCCTTCAACATGAGCCCGTTGGTGGTATCCAAGGATACTGCTACTTACAGCACATGCCCTGTTAAATTCAACCCTGGCTTTTGTATCATGCTTTAAATCATCTTATATGAAAGCCTGACATAGCAATCCTTACTGAAGCTACCATCTCACGGATTTCAGTGGAGGACTTTCCCTGTTTATGCAAGGTGAATTGTAAGAATTTTCAGAAGAGAAAGAACAGCAAGTATTTCAAACCAAATATAGTTTTAATTAAGACTCATCTGGTAGAAAATAAATTATCATCAGCTGTTCCAGCCATGTGCCCTTCAGCACATCCGTAGGAGTGCTCTGCTTTCCTTAGGAGAACTGTCCATGTGATCACACAATTAAAATTATGAGAGCTCCGGCAGCAAAGATCCTCGCTCCATGAGCCAACCCATCACAGGAAAGAGCAACAGATCCCAATGAGTTCTCTCCTCACCACTGAGCAGCCTGCTGTCCCCAACAGCCATTTCACTATTAGTTTTGGTAACAATTGCCTCCCTTGTTGTTCCAATTTAAGTTATTAAAATTAATGCAAAAGTATTTAAAGCTAAAGTATTATGGTAGAAGTTTTTAAATAGGGTCAGAAACCTGTGCCCAGGGGTGGGTGTTTGGCACAGCAGTTAAGATGTTGCTTGGGATACCCATATCACATATCACTAGCGTGCCTAGTTCAAGTCCTGGCTGCACTTCCCATTCCAGCTACCTGCTAATATACACCCTGGGAGACAGTGGTGATGGCTCAAGAAGTTGAGTCTCTGTCCACCCATGTGGGAGACCTGGATGGAATTTTGAGCTGGTGTGGACATCTGAAGAGTGAACCAGCAGATGGAAACTCTCTCTCTGTCAAATAAATTAAAAAAATTTTTTTTAAATTTAAAGCTGTGCCCTGACATGTTAGCAAGATGTTTTGCCACTTTTTAACCTCAAAAAGAAAAAAGTCTGTAAGTCACATCTCTATTCTTATAGCTTCACTGATTTCTTTAATTTCCATTCCACCAGATGAATGTTAACCTTGTCAATTTTTTTAAAAACTCCTATTTAATAGGAGAAAATAAAAAGCTTACACCTTAAAACCCTCTCCACTTGCCTTCATGCTCTCCCATCCAAACCTAAACTTTTTCTTGAGAAAAATCTCAAAGCTAGTATCTACACATCAGGACACATATGTACAGCAAAAGAAATTGAATGGAATTTTAATGTGCTTGGTACAGCTGAGCAAAATGTCACTTATTTTATGAAGAAAAGGCAACCCCTCTTCTTGCATTCTGGCTTCTCCAGTGAAATTCATTGGTCAAGGTTAGGGAGGACATAGATCTATTTCTGATGAGAGATAAAACAGAATTTTAAAATTCCAAGTTAAATACTAGAGAAATCTGCTAATGATGGTATTTTTCAGACTAGAGCAACCTCCTAGGGGAAATGATTTGAGGTGATATAGTTTGAGACATTTAAATTTGAGTGGATAAAGTACTCAAATCCACCACAAAGAAACACTTTTTATAGAACTCATGGGAAAATTACTGGGATTTATAATAGGCCTTTTCTATAAGGAGGTAAGCCTAGGAGGCAGACTTGCTGTTGAATAAATGTTATTTTAAATGGAGTGTGGCTGTATTGTAACTCAGTTCCCTCTTCTATGAAGAAGACCATGAATGGGTAAGTTAGCCAAAAAATTAACAGGTTTTCTTTTCTTTTTTTGTAAGCATTAGACTTCTTCACAAAGCCTACCTAATTATGTGAATTTTTTCCTCAAGAACTCTAGGCTTCAATACTCTTTTTCTTTTAACTTTTTTTCAAAAACGTTATCTACCCCCAGGACTTCCAACCCCTTTTCTCTAACAAACCAGCATGTAATAGAGGAGAAAAGCTCTGAACTAACACAGCTTTGAATTTCACGTGTTTAATTTTAATTCTGCCTTTTCGAGGTAAAATGAAGTTAACGATGACCCTGCAAGGTTTTCCCACCGTGGGGTTCACCGGGCTCAGCCCTAATTAAGCATCCAGAGCTCCACAAAAGAGTACATCACCTCCTCAGAACCAGCCCTTAAGAGTTAGGGAAAACTACCTTTCAGAGAGCCTTCATTTAGAAGGAGAATTACCATAATCTGCAAGCCTATTGATTTCCCTTCATTGCTGACATACAGAGTGTAAACAGAAATGCATATTTACTCATTTTATTTTCTGATAGCTTGGCTCCAAGCGCTCACAGCTTCTGTCCCACAGGCAGGAGAGGCTGCTGCTTCCAGAACGGGTCTCTGGAGACGACTGATGAATGACCAGGCAAAACTCTGATGCATGCTGTGCAACTTGGGAGTTGCCTCTACATCACAAGCCTTCTCATAGTTCAGAGTTTTGGCCCCACTACCTTCTTTTCCCCTTGGAAATTGCTGAAGTTTGACAGCCACTGTGTTTGCTGCCTGTAACATATGGCTAATTGAATTTGAGCTGGGCAAAGAATGACCAGATTCCTAATTATGATCCACTCCATAGATCTGAAGCCTGAATAAGGAGGAAGCGAGGAAAGGCAATTGAGCCTGGAACACATATTACACAGTGAATGCAGCAGGATGCAAGTATTTCTAAAAATCCCTGAATATTATTTATTTACACTTTCTTCTTTCTGTCATTTAATCACAGAAGGCATTAAGATAGACACAAGCCTGTAGCTATGAGGTTTCTGCAAGTGCTGTCCCTGGATACCCAATCTCAGTCTCCTGAAATTCACATAATCATACATGGGAACACATTTGCACTTCTAATAAAACACAAATGGAGGATTTTCATCTTGTAGCTTCTTCTCCATCCCTATCATTCCAGTTACAAAGATACGTGTATATATTTTAAAATGTGTGCTTTAATTTCAAATGAATTTTTCTACAGAAGTTAAGGGTAACATACTTCCTTTTAATTGTGTTCCCTGGGGTAAGGGAGAAAGCAGTAAATGAAAGAATATTTATTCCTCAAATATGGTTGCTGAACATTTAACTCTCAGTGCAAGGCACAGTACCAAGTGTCAAAAGAGTATTCAGGGCCGGCGCCACAGCTCACTAGGCTAATTCTCCGCCTTGCGGCGCTGACACACCGAGTTCTAGTCCTGGTCGGGGCGCCGGATTCTGTCCCGGTTGCCCCTCTTCCAGGCCAGCTCTCTGCTGTGGCCAGGGAGTGCAGTGGAGGATGGCCCAAGTGCTTGGGCCCTGCACCCCATGGGAGACCAGGAGAAGCACCTGGCTCCTGGCTTTGGACCAGCGCAGTGCGCCAGCCGCAGCGCCCCAGCAGCGCCGGCCATTGGAGGGTGAACCAACAGTAAAGGAAGACCTTTCTCTCTGTCTCTCTCTCTCACTGTCCACTCTGCCTGTCAAAAAAATAAAAAATTAAAAAAAGAGTATTCAGATGAAAAGACAGTTTTGCCATTGTTTTTTCAGTACTTGGAGAGGTAAGCAAGATGAACAACAAAAGCATAATGTGAGACCAGAGGAGGTAGATGAGAGGGGTCTTCAAAAAGTTTGTGGAGGGATGAGGGTTTTGGTACAGTGAGTTAAGCCACTGCTTGGGATGCGCACATCCCACATCAAAGGAACAGTTCCAGCCTCAGCTCCTCCACTTCTGATCCAGCTTCCTGTTAATGCACCAAGAAAGGCAGCAGATACTGATGCAAGTACTTGAATTTTTGCTACCTGTGCTACCTGGATGGCTTCTGGATTCTGTCTGATCCAGCTCAAGCTGTTGCAGTCATTTGGGAGGTGAACCAGTAGATGGAAGAGCTGTGTGTGTGTGTGTGTGTGTGTGTGTGAGAGAGAGAGAGAGGGAGAGAGAGAGAGAGAGAGAGAGAGAGAGATTGACTTTTAAATAAATAAAATTGTGGAAGGGAAGGCATTTTACATAACCACTTGGGACATCATGAACCATATCTAAGTGCCTTATTCTAGTCCTGGCTCTTCTTCCAATTCCTGTTAATGCACACCCTGGGTGGCAGCAAATGATGACTGAAGTTGTTAGATCCCTGCCACCCACATGGGAGACCCTGATTGACTTCCAGAGTTCCAGCTTCAGACTAGCCAAGGTCAGGCTATTGCAAGCCTTTGGGAAGTAAACAAGCAAATGGAAGATTTCTCTCTGTGTCTGCCTCTCTTCCTTTCAAATAAAATGAAAATAAACAACTTTTTACAAATTGAAATGAAACTTTTGTGGAAAATGCATGTTATAAGTAAAGTGCATGGATCTCAAAAATGTTTTAAGAAACTTACCTTTTAATTCAATTTCCATGAATTTTTGAAGAACCTCATGCATAACGGAAATATTATTTCATTAACGTCCTCCCCACTAGACTATAAATGCTATGAATGGAACCTAGCATGGTGACACACAGTAAGGGTCGATAAATATTAGTTGTGAATTAGCAAAAGAAACTGACTATAATACACAAGTACAGCTGTATTGGGTTTGGAGAAAGATCACTTCCAATTATGTGATTACAGGAAGGCCTTTTCAAGGGAGTAAATTCTTGCTTTAAGTCTTAAATGAATAGATAAGATTATAGTGGAAAGGGAGTCACTCTACTGAGATTGCTCAAGCATTGGCAAAACAGTAAGATACAGGATATATTTGGGTGGCACAATTAATCTAGTGGTTTGAGAAAGATCATATACCGTACTCAACTTTTTAAAACATGTTATAAATTTGATAAAGATACATGAAAAATTGCTGGAGACAGCTCCAGGAAGGTACTTTGGGAATAGATCTTGGATAACCTCGATTACAGGCCAATGATGATGACAAAGAGCAAGGATCCATCAATGTCCGTGCACTAATTCAGATCTTAAGTATTTATTCATAACCGGAAATGTTCTCTTCCCTCAAGTTGCCCAAGAGTTTGTGCTGGAATTAACATACTATAGTGCTTGTCCCTGGAATCCATTTTCAGGATCAACCTGGAAGGTGTTCAAGGTAGACAAATCCACTAAAAATAAACATAAACGTTAGACATTTCATGCCTACCCTTTGATCTAATTAAAAGAATTCAGAATATTGCTTTGAAGAATGGTAAGTATTAGGTCTACCTGTTAAAAATCATACTTTAACTGTAAGAACTTAACAGGAAATAAACTATCTCATTTGAAGGATAGGTAGGGCACTTGGTGCACCAGTTAAGATGCTGTTTGGGATGCCCACATCCCATATCAGAGTGCCTGGGTTTGAGTCCCAGCTCCACTTCTGATTCCAACTTCCTGCTAATGTGCACCCTAGGAAACAGCAGGTGATGACCCAAGGACTTGGGTCACTGCCACCTACATGAGAGACCTCAGATCCTGGCCCAACCCTGGCTGTTGCAAGGCATTTAAGGAGTGAATCAGCTGATGCAGAATCTTTCTCTGTCAGTCTCACTCTGCTTTCAAATATTTTTTTTTATTATTTTTGACAGGCAGAGTGGACAGTGAGAGAGAGACAGAGAGAAAGGTCTTCCTTTTGCCGTTGGTTCACCCTCCAATGGCCGCCGCGGTAGGTGCGCTGCGGCCAGGGCACCGCGCTGATCTGATGGCAGGAGCCAGGTGCTTCTCCTGGTCTCCCATGGGGTGCAGGGCCCAAGGACTTGGGCCATCCTCCACTACCTTCCCTGGCCACAGCTGGCCTGGAAGAGGGGCAACCGGGACAGGATTGGTGCCCCGAATGGGACTAGAACCTTTGTGCCGGCGCCGCAAGGCGGAGGATTAGCCTAGTGAGCTACGGCGCCGGCCCAAATAATTTTTTTAAAAAATGAAAATTAAAGTGTGACAAATGAGGCAGGAGGACATTGTGTCAGCACACAAAGAAAACTACTACATGGTCTCATTTTGGTGTGAAAGCTTAGAAAGCTGACCCCAGAAGAACAGTGATCACCAGAGGCCGGGAAGAGGAGCATGGTCCATGGGAGCAAGGGTGCAGCTGGGTGGGAAGAGTAACTTGTGATGACCTGCAGCCCAGGGAGGTCACTCACTGAACAGTTAATTGTGTGTCTCAGAGTAGCTGATGGGATTCTGCATGTTCCCAACAAAAGTGATCAGCGTTTGAGGTGATGGGTATGCTAATTAACCTGGTCATTACATGTTGTATACATGTACTGGAAGACCACACTGGACCCCATATGGATGTATGATTATATATGTTAATTATGAATAAATACACACATCACTGTCTTTAAGCACTGCTTTAAAAAAAAAAAAGAAGAAGAAGAAAACTAAAGAGCTGAAAATGCAGTTTCTTTGAAATTGTGCCAAAGCCTACCAACTCTTTATACCAACAGCTATTCTTCCCTAATAGTATATTAACATGATAAAACCTATTTTTCCCCCACAGGAAACATGGACACCTGAAGAGTTCCAAAGAACAAAGAATTTCTTTAAAAAAAAATTTATTTATTTATTTATTTCAAAGGCAGAATTACAGAGAGGCAGAGACTGGGGGGGGGGGGAGCAGAGGGAGAAGTCTTCCAGCCACTGGTTCACTCCCTAAGTAGCAGCAATGGCTAGAGCTGGTCCAATCCGAAGCCAGGAGCCTGGAGCTTCTTCCAGGTCTCCCACGCAGGTACAGAGGCCCAAGCACTTGGGCCATCTTCTATTGCTTTCCCAGGCCATAGAAGAGAGATGGATTGAGAGTGGAACAGCTGAGACTTGAACTGGTGCCCATATGGGATGCTGGCACTGCAGGCAGCAGCTTTACCCACTACACTACAGCGCCAGCCCCCAAATAAGAATTTATACTTTCCCTTACTAACACAATTATGTAATAAATGTTAACAAAAGAATTGTGTGAGGGGCCAGTGTTGTGGCCCAGTAGGTTAAGCCGCTGCTGCTTCTCTTCTGAACCAGCTCTCTGCTTATGGTCTTGGAAAGCAGTGGTTGATGGCCAAGTGCTTGGGAGACCTGGAAGAAGCTCCTCGCTCCTGGCTTTGGATTGGCCCAGCTCCAGCCATTGTAGCCATCTGGGGAGGGAACCAGCAGATGGAATACCTCACTGTCTGTCTCTCCCTCTCATTGTATGTAACTCTGCCTCTCAAATAAATAAATAAATAAATCATTTTTTAAATGAAAGAATTGCATACAACTTCTAGGATCAGAGATATGTGGTATTCTTCATTGCATTCTCCATCTGCTCTCTTGAATGTAAACTTGATGGCTGGAACTTGATTCACCATTTAGTTTAAGGAGGTGGCCTGGAAAGAAGGATAGAGCTACAGAGAAGGCACTGGGTTTTTGCAAACTATTAAGATAGCATGCTAAGGTGCATTGCTTTAGTGTGGACTTCATTTTTACATATGAAATAAAATTATATGTTTTCTTTTTTGTTTTGTTTTTTGTTTTTTGACAGGCAGAGTGGATAGTGAGAGAGAGAGACAGAGAGAAAGTTCTTCCTTTTTGCCGTTGGTTCACCCTCCAATGGCCACCGCGGCCGGCGCATCATGCTGATCCGAAGCCAGGAGCCAGGTGCTTCTGCTGGTCTCCCATGCGGGTGCAAGGCCCAAGGACTTGGGCCATCCTCCACTACCTTCCCGGGCCATAGCAGAGAGATGGCCTGGAAAAGGGGCAACCGGGATAGAATCCGGTGCCCCAACTGGGACTAGAACCTGGTGTGCCAGCGCCGCAAGGCGGAGGATTAGCCTGTTAAGCCATGGCGCCGGCCAAATTATATGTTTTCAACCTATTGTTATCTTGGGCTTTCTACCATTTACAGTTGAATGTAAACTTTAGTAACTTGAATTTTAAGAAATTCTTAACATTTTAGGAATAACATCAATCTAAAAGGACTCTTCCCCTTTCCATGGGGGAACTATACTTCCATATCCTGTTGATGTTGGATATGGTCTTGTGACTGGCTTTCACCATGAGCAAAGGTTAGTACTGTGCCTGTATGGTTAGCAATAAAAATATGTGTGGTTAGGCTTGCTCTCTTGAACTCATTCTCATTGCTATGAGGAAAACCTCTGCTAATTAACCACGACACCTTAACCCAGGCCTAGAAGGAATATTCATGGGGAAGACCCAAAGCCCATTCCACAGTCAGAGCTGGAAGAAGCTGAACACCAATGGCCACATGGGTGAACAATGCTTACTTTCTGCCACTATATTTTATGATTTTCATTTAGCAGTATTTGGCTAACGGACATTTCCTACAGATTCTGTTCAAATTTGTCAGGATTTTATGCATTATGAATTAGTCTATGGTTTTCAACCACTCAAAAATCATTATAGTTCACTACAGCATTAGACCAGCAGATTACCAGCATGTTCGCAACAGTGAAACGACTTAAAGAGATGAATACTGAATTCATATTTACTCCATAATATGCCCCATGTAATTAAGGGCAGAACTGAATTACATGGAATGGCAACTTTTTTCTATGCCCCATGACTTTCGCAATTATTATAGCTTCAAATAGAACTCATAGACTCAATTTGCCTGGAAATGTGGCAGTACAGCAACCAGCTGCCTTTGCTGTGACCAACAGAGCATTTGAAGGTTTCCTTTTAAACTTGGAGAAAGAAATCTCCTCACACCATTTGTTCTCAATTTTCCTCATTCATCACAACTGACATGTCAATCATTCTTGTTGAGGACTTTAATAAACGATAATAAAACAGGTACAAATGGTTGCAAAATAGATAATCCTTCTGGAGAGCTTTTTTAGTTTAATTATTTTGGCTATAAAGCTTTCCAGACCCAAGAATTCGATGTCTTTAATTCTCTTTTGGGGCCATTTGCTTAAGTAGCTGAAAAGGCAAGTACTCTCTCGATCTTCCTAAATAAAACTCTTCTTTATTTGTTTAATTCTCCTTCTACTTCCTCACCACCATCACTCCCCAAACATAGATGTATTTTCCCTCTAGTTAGGATCTGCTTGCCAACAGGAATCCCAGGTACTTGTCTGTGGATGCACAAAGCCAGCAGCTTTTCCCAGAGCATTCTATGAGCTCATTCCTGATTAGCTGCCTACTTGGCTTCTGGGGATTTCCAAGGTCTTTGACTTGTCAACCTACAACTAGTTAGCGACTCTCTATGTCTTAGTCCCCTCTTCCAAAACTTCACCAGGCTCCTTCCCTTTCCCATAATAAATCTTTTTTCCAGTTACACTAACAATGGCTCTGAACTCCTGACTGAATACATTCATTTTTATAGCTTTTACTTTCTATTATGTCTTCCTTTCCTGCCACAACCCAGTACTCAGTGCTACCAACCCGACATGTGGGCCATTCTGAGTACCTGCACATAGGAAGGCATAGGTATTAGCCAGCTTTTCATTACTTTCACTGCAATACCTGAGAGGAGCATCTTGGGAAGGAGATTGATGGTGGCTTACAGTCTGGAGATACATAATTAAAGATCAAGCGGTCCCATTAGGCTGGCATCTGGTGCAGATACCTGATGGTAAAGCATGTGTGGAAGAAGGATCACATAGAATCAGACACATAGAAAGCATCCATGGCTCAGATAGTCAACCCTCTCATAAGATCTGCCTCTGAGGACAAATTCCCAGTGAGCTAAAGACCTCACACCAGGTTCACCTCCTAGATTCTGTAATTAGATCAAGTCTATCCAATCCATCAACCATTAGCATTAATCCATTATCTATTAACATGAGACTTGGGGGTGTATACATCTGCATGCATTTGTGGAGCCAAGCTCTGTTCCATCCATAACGACATGCAACAGCAGAGAATGAGGGAGTGATCACAGGTTGTGTGTTTCAGAAGCATATGCCCACAGTTCTCTAAGCAACAGATGAACCCACAGAAGCTTTGGGAATATTTAAATGTTTGAGTTCTCACACACCACACAAACTACTACAATTAACTTATTTTAACCTAAGAAATAAATGAAATTGCTAGGTTTTTGACATGGTATTTGTTTGTTCACTGAAGGATGTTGTTATTGATACATGAAGGACACCATGAGCCTAGAAAGGCAGGGAACTTCTGTGAAATAGCAAGGACTCACGGCACAAAAAGTATTTAGGAGACAACATAGTATAAAAGCAAGGATTGTCCGTCACCTAGGCCCCCACTGTCATAAGACTCCTTGGCACAAGGAGGTAGGCACAAGAGAGGCAGTGAGTGGATCTAGCAAAGAGGGAGCCAGCACACTTTTCCTAGAGTTTAACTCCTTTGAGACAGTAAAACTCCAAGATAAATTTTGGGGAATCTTAGAGCAAAGGAAACTCAAGCCCTATTTTCTGTGTAAGAATTGGCAAGAGGTCTTTTTTTTTTCTAAAGAGACTTATTTATTTATTTATTTGAAAGGCAGAGAGACTGAGAGAAGAAGGTGCGCGCGCACACGCACACACACACACACACAGAACCTTTCGCCCACTAGCTCACTATCCAAAAGGCCACAACAGCCAGGGCTGGGCCAGGCTGAAGCCAGGAGCCAGGAATTCCACCTGCATGACCACATGGGTGGTATGACCCCAAGCACTTGGGTTGTCATCCATTGTTTTCTCTGGTGCACTAGCAAGAAACTGGATCAGAAGTGGATCAACCGAGTCTTGAATCAACAGTCCAATATGGGATGCTGGCTTTACAAGCTGTTCTGTGCCACAGCACCAGCCCCAAGAGAAGGTCTTAACAGTTTCTGTAGAGCTTTAAAAATCTCAGCATGGCATGAGGGCTGCTGATGATTCCTGAAGAGCCCTAGATAGGTGTTGAAGCAGCTGGCAGCCCCATCACGCCATTGCTTTAAGATCCCACAAACTTATTTAGGGGTTTTTTTGTCTCATTCAGACAAGAATGATGACTGCAGCCATCAGAATGCACATTGTCTTAGTCCTCTTGGGCTTCCAATACAACACACCATAGACTAGGCAGCTGAAACAGGAATTTATTTCTCACAGTTCTGGAGGCTGGACACCCAATATTAAGGTGCCAACACCATCAATGTCTGTTGAAGTCTTGCCCCTTGGTTTACCAGTGGCTACCTTCTCACTGTGTCCTCACGTGTGAAATACAGAGTTCTGATCAAGCCTCATCTTCCAAGGACACTAATGCCACCATGAGAGACTCACCCTTCTGATCTCTACTACATCTAATTACTTCCCAAAGACCCTTCTTCCAAATACCATCATACTGGGGATTAGGATTTCAACATAAGAACTTTGAGGGAAACATATTCAGTCCATAATGTGCATGGACAAGACAAGGAAAAGTGTGGCTGTTATGGTTTGAACCAAATCTGGCTCTTGACATTACATACATTCCAAAGTCATAAGTTGATAGTACTAAGTACATGGAAACTTACTCTAACTATAGTGTCTAGGAGGTGGGTCCAGTGGGAGGTGCTTAGGTCAGTAGGAACAGAGCCTCAGAAGGTGGTTCTGATGAGAGGGTTGTTATAAAAACTTAAGTGTGTCTGGCCTCAGAATCAGCCCTTAAGGCATTTGGATCTGGCTGAAGAGCCCATGAGAGTATTGTAGGCATGGAAAAGAAAAAAAGAAGAAGACCTAAATGAAAGATCTCTGTGAGTGAGATCCCAGTGGAAAGAAAGGGGCCATCAAAGAAGGAGGTACCTTTCTCTGAAGGGAGGAGAGAACTTCCACTTTGACTATGACCCTATCGGAATAAGATCAAAGTCAGCGAACCCTAAAGGCTTCCATAGCCCTGGCAACTCATGACTAGAGCCTAGGGAGATTACTGACGCCATGAACAGGAGTGTCAAATTGTTAAGTCAGCAACAGGAGTCACTGTGTACTTACATCCCATGTGGGATCTGTCCTTAATGTGTTGTCTAATGTGCAGTGATGCTATAACTAGTACTGAAACAGTATTTTTACACTTTGTGTTTCTGCGTGGGTACAAACTGATGAGATCTTTACTAATTATATACTGAATCGATCTTCTGTATATAAAGATAATTGGAAATGAAAAAAAAAAAAAAAACCCTGGTGTTAAATTGGAAATGGCATAGAAAATTAATTAATTTTTTAAAAAAATATTATGTAGGATCTCTGTCTTTAATGTGCTGTACACTCTTATTTAATGCTATAACTAGTACTCCAACAGTATTTTTTTTCACTTTGTGTTGCTATATGGGGGCAAACTGTTGAAATCGTTACCTAATATATACTAAATTGATCTTCTGTATATAAAGAGATTTGAAAATGAATCATGATGTGATTGGAAGGGGAGAGGGAGCGGGAAAGGGGAGGGTTGTAGGTGGGAGGGAAGTTTTGGGAAGGGGAAGCCATTGTAACCCATAAGCTGTACTTTGGAAATTTATATTCATTAAATAAAAGTTTAATTAAAAAAAAACTTAAGTGTGGGCCCAGCGCTCGCTCACTCACTCGCTCTCTCTCACGCGCGCTCTCTCTCTCTCTCTCTCTTTCTCTTTGTGGCTTGCCATGTGATTCTTTCTCCATATACACTCTACCATCCCCATTAGACAACCCAATCAATGAGGTTCACCTGATCTTAGATTGTGAACCTCCAAAACTGTGAACCAAAATAAACTACCTTCCTACACAAGTAGCTGATTTTGGGTATTTTATTGCAGTAATGAGAAGCTGACTGATACAGAGTATCAGTAATGCACACGTGATCCAGTGTCTTTTTCAGACCTGAAGAGGTAGACTTAAGTAAGCCCTCTAGGTCTTAAATGCAATTCAAGGAGAGAATAGAAGGTGCAGAAAAAACTGAGCACAGTTAAGTTTCTACCATACTGGGGGAGTTGGTGTTCAAACAAAATTAAATTGAGTTACTGAAAAATAAAGGCATATATCTAACATATTGCTGTGGTTTTGGTATGATTTGAATGTGTCACACAAGATTTCATGTGTTGAAATTTATTCCCCACTGTGAGGTATTAAGAGGGAGGAAACTCAATCTGACTGTGAAGTATGGAGGTGGGGCTTTGGGAGGCAATTAGGATTAGAGAAGGTCATAGGGGTAGAACTCCCATGATTGGCTACTGGTAGCTTTATAAGAAGGGAAACTAGAGGAAAAGCACACACATACACTCCCTGTCTCTTGCTATGTGATGTCCTTCATCACCTTGTTACTCAGAGAGCAACAAGGCCATCGCCTTTTGGTAAATCACTGACCCTGGACCACAATCATGAGCCAAAATAAACCAGAACACAAAACATCCATACTGACCTGTGAACTGAGATTTAAACAAGCTATATATGCATTTTAAATGAAAGTGATAGGGTAGGTGTTTGGCACAGGGGTCTGGGACACCCACATCCCAAATCAGAATACCTGGGTTCAAATCTCATCTTCACTCTCAATTTCAGCTTCCTGATAACGCACAGCCTAGGAGGCAGCAGATGATGGCTCAAGTACTTTGGTCCCTGCCACCCTCTGGAAGACCTAGATGGAGTTCCTGGCTCCTGGCTTTGTCGCGATCCAGCCCAAGTTGTTGCAGGTACTTGGAAAGTGAACCAGAAGTTGGAAAATCGCTTTCTTTCTATGCCTTTCGAGTAAATAAATAAAAATTTTAAATAAAATGAAAATTATGTCACTGTTATTAGATGCTACTTTTAAGAGACTATACTTTCCTCTTTAAGAAAACTATCCTGTCCAAACATAAGGAAAAGTGTTTTTAATACCCATGATGAAAAAGAGGTTGTAGATCAAAACGAAAAACCACTTAAGATCACTATGTCCATCATGATGAATTTTATAATTATTACAGCTAGAAGAAAACATTAAGAGTATTTGTCTAGTGCTATTCAAACTTTTTAAGTTCAGAAACAATTTATCAGATAGAATATTCTAACCAGAATAGTATTAGAGATTCTAAGATACAAAAATTTAATCAAAGTAGCACTATATTAGCAAAATTTATTCTTTTTTCTTAATGATTTAATTTATTTACTTGGCAGGCAAAGTTACAGAGAGAGAGGGAGATCTTCTATCTGCTGGTACACTCCCCAAATGGCTCCAACAGCTAGGACTGGGCCAGGTTAAAGCCAGTAACCAAGAATTTCTTCTGGGTCTCTCACATGGGTGGCAGAGGTAAAAAGATTTGGGCCATCTTCTGCTGTTTACTCAGGTGCATTAGTAGACTGTACTGGAAGTGGAGCAGCCAGGACTGCAACCAGAACCTAAATGGGATGCTGGCATTACAGGTGGTAGCTTTACCTGCTATACCTCAATGCCGACCCCTAAAATTTTATTCTTAATAAAACTTATAATATGTGCTTATTATGAAAACAATCAATGATTAGGATTAAGCTATTTTATGAATGCAAATAAATTGGAAACTGGAGGTTATTGGTATTAGTTGTGGTCTTAAATCAGATAATTTATTTCTGTAGTTCATAGTCTCCACTTATATTTCCTAATTAACAAGATAAATATAATAGTTAGAAGTGATAATTTTCCAACAATTTATTATCTCAGATTATTCTTCAGTGTTCTGATAATCTATTATAACTAAAACTCAGTGGCTAAAAATCACAATTTCTGAAAGTTAGGAACTCAGGAAGAACCTGATTGTTTGATTCTTCCACCCATGCGGCTTTAACTGAAGAATCTCTTCAATGGAACTCAAATATTGGATGGGAGCCAAGCCCTGTGGCACAGTGGCTTGGGTACCTGCCTGCAGCACCAGTATCCTATATGGGTACTAGTTGGAGTTCTGGCTGCTCCTCTTCTGATCCAGCTCTCTGCTATGGCCTGGGAAGGCAGCAGAAGTGGCCCAAGTGTTTGGGCCCCTAAACCCACATGGGGGCCCAGAGGAAGCTCCTGGCTCCTGACTTTGGATCGGCCCAGCTCTGGCCATTGTGGCCATTTGGGGAATGAACCAGCAGATGGAGGATCTTTCTCTGTGTGTGTCTCTCTCTCTTTGTAACTCTGCCTCTCAAATAAATAAAATCTTAAAAAAAAATAAAACTAAAATATTGGATGACTGGTTTAGAGTTAAAACCATGATTTAATGCTCATTTGTGATGCTTTGATGGACACACTTAGAAGCTGGCCTCACCTGGACCCTTCCTTCCCTGTGTAGACTCAGGACCTCCCTATACAGCTACTCTAGCAATGAGTAAAACGGCTTGTAAGGTAGATGGTTCAGGGCTCCAAGAGTGAGGATTCCAATAGTCATGAGTGGAAGCTACAAGACTTCTTATGACACGGCTTCAGAAGTTCAGAACATTTTTCTCAGAATAGTCTGTTGACTAAACAAGTCACAAAGGCATTCCCAGGTTCTACCACTAAATGGAAGGATGCCATATATACAAAGAGTTGAAAAAAATAATGGTGACCCTCAAATTTTTCAACTGCTTTGAATGGAAGAGAGAGAGAGAAAAAGAATCTTCTATCCATAGTTCATTCCCCCAAGTAGCTTCAATTTAAGCCAGGACAAATCCAGGAGTGATAAATTGAATCCATGTCTCCTGTGTGGGCAGCAGGAACCCAAGCACTCGGACCATCACCTGTTACCTCCCAGAGTACATATTATCAGGAAGCTGGAATCAGGAGGACAGCCAAGGACTTGACCTCAGACACTTCAGTAGGGATATGAACACCTCAAGGAGCATCATAACCATTGTACCAAACACCTGCTCCAATTCTTCAGGCTGTCATTGTTTTGTGGAAAAATAATTTGCAATGACATTGTTAAATATGGCATGTTCAATGGCATCATTTAAATACTCCGGATACCTGAGGAACCATCGTATTAGATGTTTTCTTAAATTTTCAGATTAATCATATGTCTTGTATATTAAGTCTAAACTGAGTTTTCATTTCATCTTTTTAGAAGCAGAGAGAGATCCAGAGACACAGAGAAAGAAGGACAGATGGACAAGAGAGAGCTCTCATCTGCCTATTCACTCCCCAAAATGCCTACAAATGCCAGGACTGAACCAGGCTAAAAGTGGAGCCAGGCCAAACCTTGGAGCTAGGAACTCCATCCAGGTCTCTCACATGGACTGGCAGGAATGCACCTGCTGCCTCCCAAAGTGTACAGCTGCTGCCACTCAGGGTGCACATGGGGAGGAAGCTGGATGTGAACTCCATCACTTCAATATGGAATGTAAGCATCCCAAGTGGCAGCTTAATTGCTGGGCAAAATACCCAATCCAGTTTTCACTTATTTACTGACCCTTTCATCTGAGGCAGTTTGTACTATCAATAAAACATGAGCTTTATTTACGTTCCAGAATGATCCCACTACAGCATTACAGACAATTATGAAAAGACTAAGGCTAGGCCGGCGCCGTGGCTCAATTGGCTAATCCTCCGCCTTGTGGCGCCAGCACACCGGGTTCTAGTCCCGGTCGGGGCGCCGGATTCTGTCCCGGTTGCCCCTCTTCCAGGCCAGCTCTCTGCTATGGCCCAGGAAGGCAGTGGAGGATGGCCCAAGTGCTTGGGCTCTGCATCCCATGGGAGACCAGGAGAAGCACCTGGTTCCTTCCTTCGGATCAGCGCGGTGCACCGGCCGCAGCGCGCCTACCGTGGCGGCCATTGGAGGGTGAACCAACGGCAAAAAGGAAGACCTTTCTCTCTGTCTCTCTCTCTCACTGTCCACTCTGCCTGTCAAAAAATTAAAAAAAAAAAAAAGAAAAGACAAAGGCTAAAACCTTAATCTTTAATAAAATTGGGATATATTTGGTCACATGGTTTGAATATGATTTGACACTCCCAAATCAAAAATTAATGTTATCAAGAAGTTGGAAACTTGGTCCAATCATAGTGTTTAGGAAGTGGACCTAGTAAGAGATCCTTACAACACTGGGTACTTGGCCTTGGGAGGAGTTGTCATGAGATGGTTGTTATAAAAGCCTATGTTTGGGTCCAGTGCCCTTCTCCTTCTGCTTCCTGGTTTGTCACGTGACCCATCCTGCAAACATAGTCTGTCATTGCCATTTGCCTCCTTCACAGAGGCCAACACAATGGGGCTGCCCAGTCCTGAGCTGTGAACCTCCAAAACCATGAGCCAAACCTTTTCCCTATATAAAGTTAGTTGACTCTGATATTTAATCACAATAAACAGAAAGCTAATACAGAAGGCAGGCAATATCTCATGCTATCTGCAAAGATGCTAGAATGTCCCTAATAAGTAGTCTTTGTCATCATATGACAAGTAGGCGCATTTGGCAACAACTTTCCTATGAGCACTGCCCCCCTACTGGCAGCCATTGGAGATATTTCCACATTAATCACATTTAAAAACTGAAGTGAACTCTTCTCATTTCTTCCTGGTTGCTATGAGTGATGTATTTGACAAAATATTGCAAGGATACATTTAAAAATTTCATAAAAGATGGAATTAAAGGAAAGCTATTTTGGTGCCAAAAAACTGAAAATCCACATACAGTTTTTAAATAATACACATTTTCCATGAACTTTTTAAAAAAGATGTATTTATTTGAAGAAAGAGTTACAGAGAGAAAGGGAGAGAGACAGAGATCTTTTATCAGCTGGTTCACTTCCCCAAATGGCTGCAACAGCCAGGGCTAGGCCAGGCCACAGCCATGAACCTAGAACCCCATCCAGGTCTCCCACATGGGTAGCAGGGGCCCAAGCACTTGGGCCATCTTCCATGACTTTCCCAGGAACATTAGCAGGGAGGTGGATTGGAAGTGGAGCAGCCAGGACACAGACAGGCACTCATATGGGATGCTGGCATTGCAGGCAGTGGCTTGACCCACTGTACTACAATGCCAGTCCCACAAAATTTTATTTTGAAATGTTATACCTTGTAGAATATAGAAGTATCTTGAAAAACAATCACATTAAAAATTTGGGTTTTTTAATGGGCCAGCGCCCTGGCTCACTAGGCTAATCCTCCACCTGTGGCTCTGGCACCCTGGGTTCTAGTCCCGGTTGGGGCGCCGGATTCTGTCCCAGTTGCTCCTCTTCCAGTCCAGCTCTCTGCTGTGGCCCGGGAGTGCAGTGGAGGATGGCCCAACTGCTTGGGCCCTGCACCCTCATGGGAGACCAGGAGAAAGCACCTGGCTCCTGGCTTTGGATCGGCACAGCGCGCTGGCCATAGCAGCCATTTGTGGGGTGAACCAACAGAAGGAAGACCTTTCTCTCTGTCTCTCTCTCTCTCACTGTCTAACTCTGCCTGTCCAGAAAAAAAAAAAAGAAAAGAAAAAGTGGGTTTTTGTATTAGCACAAAAGCAAATCCCAGTGCTAAACAGTGGTTTAAAAAATTGTGATGCTTTTAAGTCTTCATTTATATAACAATATTTTAACAATCTATAGCTGTAATTCACCAGGCTCTCAACTTCCAAACAAACATGAACTTGTATCACAGTGACTTTGAGGGGAATTTTCTACATATTGCTTTCATTTTGCATATTGCTGTCAGCTTGATAAATAAAATTTGAAGAAGCATTTAGTACTTTATAATATGACTTGCTTTATTCTGGGCCTGATCGATAGAGCATGTCTATCCTAAAATGTGAGCCTGATCAATATTATAATTTCCATCTTCACATTTGCTTTTTAAATATCCTATTTTTAACCAGCAATCCAATTCTAGTTTCAGAAATAGTTATTCCACCTCATCTAAAAATTTATACATGCCAACAACTTTATCAAAAAGATCAGGTAACAATCATACAAAACAAAGCAATCATACAAAACAACGAAAGAAAAAAATGATTAGCATTTAAATGTGCTACCTGGGCAGGCATTTGGCCTGATGACTAGGATGCCACTAGGGATGCCATATTGAAATGCCTTCCAGTTCTGACTCTGTTCCAAATCCCTGCCTCCTGCTAATGGAAACTTTGGGAGGCAGGTGACAGCTCAAGTAATTGAGTACCTGCCATCTATGCTGAAGATCTGGATTGCATTTTGTGCTCCTGCCTTCGGGTTGGCCCAGCTGTGGCTATTGCATGCATTTAGGGAATGAGCCAGAGGACAGGAGACTTCTCATCTGTCTATTTCTGTCTCTCCATTTCTTTTTCTCCCTGCTTTTCTGCCTTTCAAATAAATAAAATAAATTTTAAAATTTTTTAAAAATAAGTAAAAGGCTACCATATGCATTTTCAGGATGAGATAACACTGAGGATTACATGGAAATAGGAAGCAGCCCAGTCAGATATGGGTCTCCCTTGTGTTTACTTACATAGTTTCCTGGGAGTGGATTTGGGCCTGAATTTATGAAAAATTTGTAAAAATTCCAAGAAGAATTCTATTATTCATGGTCAATGACACATTGATAAAACAGTCAAATAAAAGCATACGAAGCTTTATTCTAGGGATTACACACAAAAACAGAAATTTACATGGTAAATTGAGTGGTCTCAAATATGATAAAATTTGGGATTTAACACCTTTAGTTTGGACCAGTTGAATGTTTTCATAGTCAAAAAAAATAGAAACATTAAAAAGTGAAAGATCACTCAAATATTCCTAGAATGCCTGTAGCAATGTGAAAACCCCAAATTTGGTGGAAACACCAGTTATAAACAACACAGCTGAGAAAAGTCAGAATCTTACCCAAGGACTAAGGAACTGGGGCTAAAATCCAAGTCCTGAGGCCCTGAGATCATCATCTAACTATATTCCACTGTTCTTTGGCTCTCCCTGATTTTTGCTTAACATTTGCCCTTCTATGCTTCAATTTCAAGCATGTAAAAAAGTTTAGAAAGAGAAGAGAAGTTTGGTTAGACAAAACAATAATACCATAATTCATACTTCTGAGAACTATAAATGGTATTGAAAAATTTCTTTTTTCCTATCAGGTTTGTACATATATATATTCATATATGTATGCATGTAGAACACACACATGAAGGTATTTTATAAGTTCATTGGAAATGGAATTGAAAGATAAATTGATGCTGGTGCAAATAAAATTGAAATCCATCATAAAAAGGGACTTCAAAAAGTTTATGGATAATATGTATTATAAAAAACTATGTATGGGCCGGTGCCGTGGCTTAACAGGCTAATCCTACACCTTGCGGCGCCGGCATACCTGGTTCTAGTCCCGGTTGGGGCGCCGGATTCTATCCCGGTTGCCCCTCTTCCAGGCCAGTTCTCTGCTATGGCCCGGGAAGGCAGTGGAGGATGGCCCAAGTGCTTGGGCCCTGCACCCGCATGGGAGACCAGGAGAAGCACCTGGCTCCTGCCTTCGGAACAGCACAATGCGCCGGCCACGACGGCCATTGGAGGGTGAACCAACGGCAAAAAGGAAGACCTTTCTCTCTGTCTCTCACTCTCACTATCCACTCTGCCTGTCAAAAAAATAAATAAATAAATAAATTTTAAAAAAACTATGTATGGATTTCAAAAATTCTTTTTGCACCTAAACAAACTTATGTTTTAGTTCCATTTGCCATGAGCTTTCTGAAGTGTTCTCATAGATGCAAAAATTCCCAACAAAATACTAGCAAATTAAACCCAAGAATACATCAAAAAGATCATATACCATGATCAAGTCAGATTTCTCCCAAGGATGCAAGGATGGTTCAACATATGCAAGTCAATAAACATAACACATCACATCAAGTGAATGAAGGACAAAATTCATTTGATCACCTCAATAGGTGAAGATAAAATTAATCATTAAAATCTGATATCCCTTAATGATTTAATAAAAAAGACTGAACATATTTAGATAGAACATAACTCTACATAATAAAGGCTACACATTCTTTCTTTGTGTGTCTCTCTTTGTCACTCTGCTTTTCAAATAAATAAGTAAATAAATCTTTAATAAAGGGTACATATGACAAATCCACAACCAATACCATACTAAGGAGGAAAAAGCTGAAAATGTTTCCTGTAAGACAGAAACAAGACAGAGATGTTCATTTTCACCACTCTCTTTGAACACAGTACTGGAAAATGTACGCAGAACAATTAGAGAAAGAAATAAAAGGCATAAAAATAGGAACGAAGGAGGTCAAAATTATCCCTGTTTATAGACGAGTTCATACCTTATATTAAATCCTAGATTTCTCCAAAAGAGTGATGGAACTGATAAGTTCATTCAATAAAGTTGCAACATTCAAAATCAACATATAAAAATCAGTAGCATTTTTTATACTCCAGTAATGAACTTGCTGAGAAACAAATCAAAACACTTAAGGATAAATGTAATCAAGGAAGTGAATGGTCTATAATGAAAATTTTAAAACACTGCTGAAAGAAATCGAAGAAAAGACTAAAAGGGAAAGATTTCCCATATTCATAGATTACAAGAATTAATACTGTTAAAACATCAATATTTCCCAAAGCAATTTAAAGATTCAATGCAAGTCTTGTCAAAATATGACGGTCTTCAGAGAAAAAGCAAACAACCCTAAAATTCATGAGGGAACACAAAAGACCCTGAATAGCTAAAGTTGAGCAAAAAGTGCAAAGCTGGAGACCTAACATCTGATCTCAAGACATACTACAGGACCACATTAACCAAAGTAGTGTGGTAGTAACATAAAAGTCAAGGCGCAGAAAATTGGAACAGAATAGAGATCCCACAAATAAATCTACACATCTTCAGCCAAATGATTGCACCAAACATGCCAAATTATGTACAGGAGAAAAGACAGTAAATGGTGCTGAAAAAACTGAGTGTCTTCATGCAAAAGAAGGGAATTAAACACCTTTCTTGCACCATGCACAAAAATAAACTCAAAATAAATAATAGACCTAACTATAAGATAAGAAACTACTAGGAGAAAGCATAGGGAAAACATTTCAAGGCAAAGATTTTTTTTTTAGACAAAATCCCAAAAGCACAGGCAACAAAAGCAAAACTAGATGAATGTGTTGTATCAAACTAAAATGCTTCTGTACAGCAAAGGAAACAATCAACAGAGTTAAGAGACAACCTACAGATTAGGAGAAAATATCTAACAACTACTCTGACAAGGGATTAATATTCATGCTAGATAGTAATTAAAATAGCTAAACTATGGGAAACAAATGATCCAATTAAAAATGGGCAAACGCAAGTGCTTGGGCCCTGCACCCCATGGGAGACCAGGATAAAGCACCTGGCTCCTGCCATCGGATCAGCGCGGTGCGCCGGCCGCAGTGTGCCAGCCACGGCGGCCATTGGAGGGTGAACCAACGGCAAAGGAAGACCTTTCTCTCTGTCTCTCTCTCTCACTGTCCACTCTGCTTGTCAAAAATTTAAAAAAAAAAAAATGGGCAAACAATCTGAACAGACATTTCTCAAAATAAGAACTATAAATGGCAACAAATATATTAAAAAATACAAAAAATGCAAATATATAAAAATGCAAATATGACTAGCCAACAGCAATAAAAACAACAATGTCAGAATGACCGTCAAAAAAGCCAAAGAATGAAAGTTGTGGTAAGGATGCTGAGAAAAAGCAGCTCCTATACACTACTAGTGGGTTTGTAAATTAGCACAGCCATTGTGGAGAACATTATGGAGCTTCCTCAAAAAACTAAATGAGAGACCAGAATTGTGGTCTACTGGTTAAACACAGATAGCAGAATGTCAAGCAGAGTGTCAGTTTGAGTCTCAGGAGTTCCCTGCTAATGCACCTGGGGAAGTCGCAGATGATGGCCCAAAGTACTTGGGCCCCTGCCTCTCATGTTGGAGACCTGGATGGAGTTCCAAGCTCCTGGCTTCAGCCTGGATCAACGCTAGTGATTGTGGTCATTTGGGAAGTGAATCAGAGGGTGGAAGATTGATCTCTCTCACTGCATATGTGTGGGTGTGCATGTATGTGTGTGTGTATCACTCTTTCAAATAAATAAATAAAGTCTTAAAAAAAGAAAAGAAAAGAAGTTTACCATATGACACAGCTAGCTCACTTATGGTTATATGTATCCTGAGGAAATGAAATCAGCATATCAAAAAGATACGTGTGTTCACAGGCTTATTGAAGCACCCACCTAGGTGCCCATCAATGGGAGACTCAGTAAGGAAAATGTGGTAACACACACACAGTAGGATATTATTCAGCCACCAGAGAGAGAGAAATCCTACCACCTGCGGCAAAATGGATAGAACCAGAGGACATTATATTAAGTGAAATAATGCACATATAGAAAGACAAATACTGCATATACCATCCCATATGTGGAAGCTAACAAAATTGATCTCAAAGCGGAAGAGAGTAAACTTGAAATTAATAGAGTCTAGGAAGTCAGGGGACTGGGGGAAGAGGGCTAGAGCACGTTGGCTAAGTCACACCAAATCACAGGTAGAAGCAAAAGTTCTGATCGTCTACAGCACAAGCGCGGTGCCTATAATCACAATGGTCTATTGTACGTTGTAAGAAGAACTAGAATCCAGAAGCTCCAAGTCTCCAAACATAAAGAAATGCTAAGGTGAAGGAAATACTAATTACCCTGATTTGATTAACACATATTGTCTACATGTATTGAAATATCACACTGTATCCCATAAACATGTGGAGTTCCCATGTGTTAACTTACAAAGGGAGAAAGATGCAGTGAATACAAGGTGTGTGAGGTTGTTGTTGGTGTAGCATGGCATACTGTTTTACAGTAAACTTGTTTAACATAAGTCAGAGTACACTCTACAGTAACAATAAACATACTGCTTAGTAAATATGTAAACTAGAAAAGAGTCATATCATCACCTTCAGGCACTATGCATGGTTTATAATTTTATGTGTATGCACTATGCTTTCACACCACTGCCAGCACAGTAGGTGTGCTCACACCAGCATCCCCACAAACAGGCAGTAGTACACTATGCTATTTTGTTATGATGGCTGTGACATCAGTGGATTATAGGAGTTTTTCATCTATATTTTAATATTATAAGAACATTGGCTTAACTTGGTCTATCATTGACCAAAACATCAGTAAGTGGCATATGACTGGACTATTTTTTTTGGGCATATCTCTTTTTTTTTTGAAAATTTATTATTTATTTATTTGAAAATCAGAGTTACAGGGAGAGAGTGATTTTCCATCCACTGAGTCCCTTCCCAAATGACCACATCAGCAGGAGATGAGCCAGCTAAAGCCAGGAGTTTCATCTGGGTCTTATAAGTGGGTGTAGTGTCCCAAGGACTTGGGCCACCTTCCACTACTTCCCCAGACAAATTAGCAGCGAGCTAGATCAGAAATGGAGCAGCCAGGACTCTAACTGGCACACACATGGGATGCCGCTGCTGCAGGCAGGGGTTTAACTCACTGTGCCACAGCACCAGCCTCTTGGGCATATCTTGAAAACTTTAATCAAAGACCAAAAAAGAAACAATACCTAGCTTTGGAAACAATATCTGCTTTTAGGAAATTAGGTACTGTGAACTGTTACCATATTTCTAGAAGGCGATTTGGCAATAGTACAGGCAGGTCTTTTTTTCATGTTTATTTGTTGTCATCTACTTTAAAGAGAAAGATGGGTATCCATCTTCCACCTGCTGGTTCACTCTCCAAATGCCCACAACAACCAGGGCTGAGCCAGGCCCACACCAAGAGCCCAAACCTCTCTCTGGGTCTCCCATGTATAGGGCTGCAGTCCAAATACTTGAGCCATCATCTGCTGCCTCATAGGATGCCTTAGCGGGAATATGTATTGAAAGTAGAGTGGCTGGGTTTCAACTTAGTACTCTAAAATGTGATGTAGGAGTCACAGTGGTGACTTAAGCCCACTGGGCCACAACATCCCTTGTGGGGCATGAGCGCGGCCATGGCGCGGCCAGGCCAGGCCTGGCCCGGGGGGCTCCACATGCGCAGCTGCCCCCGGGTGCCCCCGCCCGAGCTGCGCAGAACGGAGCCACGCGGAGCCAAGTAAGATGGCGCCCAGAGGAAGTAAGATGGGCAGAATCCAAAGTTGTTTACCACTAAAACTAATTGGCTGCGCAACATCAGGGGAGGTAACAAAACTAGTAACAAGTGTATAGACATAGGGCTAGTCCTATAGAAATCCCCCCATAAGGTGATTTTTTAAGTGATTGGTTGGCCCTTAGCCCTGCCCCAATGACTCTGAAGTTTTGTGCTATAAAAGGTACTATTATGCACAAAGTAAATGAGTCCTTGCTACTAGACTTGGCTCCCCGCTGCGTCTGATTGTCTCCGGGATCGGGAGGCTGGGGAACGGGCGAGTGGCGCACTTACCTTTCCTCGGACCCAGTCCATCCTGTACGGGTGGACTAAGACCCAGCAATCCCTGTCCTGGACAAGCCTTTTTTAAAAAAGTATGCAGTTATTTAAACTGAGTACTTCTAGCGATTTAAAGAAATGATCTTGTGTTTCTAAGTTTTCCTATAAATATGTTAATCAGCATATGGTTTCTAGTATCATCAAATGTCCAAAGATACAGAACTGGTTAAATAGACTGTATTATGTCCACACGTGAGCCAGCATAGCACAGTGACTAAGTATTTGCAGTGATACAACTCTAGGTTCAAGTCACATACTACCTATGTGACAATGGAAAAGTTATTTAAATTTTCTAAGTCTCAGCTTCTTCACATTAAATAACCCTGCTTAGTTACTGTGAAGATTAAATAAGTATTTTAAGAATATATATATAGCTCTAGTACACAGTAAATGCTTGGTATATCTTAGCAACTGATATTATTATTCATTTAATTGAACTGCCTTGAAGTCATTAAAATTGTTTTTATAGAAGGACACTTAATCATATAGAGACTATAGGTTACAAAATACTTTATGTGGGGCACACACATACAGTGCAGCAGATAAGACACCCATGCCCCTTATTAGAGTGCCTAGATTCAAGTTCCCATTCTGTTTCTGATACAGTTCATGCTAATTCATATCCTGGGAGACAGCAGGTGATGGCCCCAGCTGTTGCAGTCATTTGAGGAGTGAACCAGTCGATGGAGCATAACTCTCTCTTTCTCTCTCCCTCTCTATCCCTCTCTTCCCTTTCTGTCTCCCTTTCATTTCAAATAAATAAATAAATAAAACTTTAAAAATTATATATATAGTGATGCCAACATTGTACCTGCCTTCATTCTTACCTTTAAAAAAATGGAAAAATGGAAATAGAAGGTGAGTTTCTTAATCTTTAAAAATTTATTTTATTTAAAAGTCACAGAAAAATATTTCCATTTATTGGTTCAAAAATTCTGAAACTCGTGCATGGCTATTTCATAATATGCATTTTTCATGAACTTTTTGAAGATCCTTCATATATAGTCCAAATTTTCCAGAATAATCAGTTTTGTTTTATATACAGAAGGCACCATTTTGAAAAACACTTTATATCATCTCATCACATACATTGCACACTGGGTTGGTTTTGCTTTTGTTTTTGTTTTTTTCTTTTTCAAATTGGAGGAACAGAGAGAGAGAGCATGTACGCTTCCATCCACTGATTCACTATCCAAATGCTCACAACAGCTGGAGTTGAGTTGGGGTCAGAGTCAGGCACTGGGAACACAAGCTACGTCTCCTATATTAATGACAGGACCCCGATTTTGAACCATCACTGCCACCTCCCAGGATCTGGAAATCAATCTGGGCACGCCTGTGTGGACATGGGCATCTTAGCTATGAGGCATAATGCTCACTCCCCAGTGAGTGTTAGCTCAGTTTTACGGAAAGCAACCCTCACACTGAGTGTCTTGTTGAAGGGAACTCCTCCTTACCACCCAAGAGAGCTCTCCCCATCTCAATTACAGTTTTTGTACTCCTCATTATCCTTCAACTCTATAATTAGTTTTAATAATTAGAAAACAGAAATTTCAATAATGTAATGAATGCTGAATAGTCAAGTTATCTCCAGGAGCATGAACAGGGCACTGTTCTGTTCTCCTCCATCCTTTCTTCTACCTTACTGAACAACATCTGTTGCTTGCCTTCTCCTGTGGGGAGGAGATGGGATGCTGGAGTTCAGAAACAAACCAGATGAAGTTTTCCCATCAAAGCTCATAATTTTGTAGAAATAGCAGTTGCATAGCAATTTACAAAGTACTTCCTATGATTATCCCTGTAGAACTCATAGCAACACTGTAGGAAGTAGGATAGCATTATAATTATAGGGATGGTCAATTTACAATTAAGACACAGAGGCAGCCGGCGCCGCAGCTCACTTGGCTAATCCTCCGCCTGCAGTGCCAGCACCCCAGGTACTAGTCCCGGTTGCTCCTCTTCCAGTCCAGCTCTCTGCTGTGGCCGGGGGAGGCAGTGGAGGAGGGCCCAAGTGCTTGGGCCCTGCACCCGCATAGGAGACCAGGAGGAAGCACCTGGCTCCTGGCTTCAGATTGGTGCAGTGCACCAGCCGTACCGGCCACTTGGGGGGTGAACCAATGGAAAAAGGAAGACCTTTCTCTTTCACTCTCTCTCTCACTGTCTAACTCTGCTTGTCACAAAAAAAAAAAAAAAAAAAAAAAAAATTTAAAAGACACAGAGGCATCAATAATGTATTTAATTACTGGTAAGACTAGGACAGACCCAAGTATCCTTATTTCCAGTTTTCTACTCTCACTAAAGTCCCATTAAATGTGTTACGTACATATCTATGAATGTCATATGTGTATCATACTCTGGTTTGTTTAGAACCTGCCCAATGAGCCATATCTAGTCACACATGAAAACATATAAAATTGGCTTCTATATTTATGACTGTAGGCTGTTGAGGGCATTGTCCTCCGACACATTGTGTACTATACATGCAATGCCCTGTAAGCTTTTCCCCTTTTTCTAGTTTAATGTCCAAGAAAGCTTCCTTTTCCAGAGGAAACTGTTTCCTCTTATCTGACATTACATTCCCTGACCGATCACGTTTCCCTTGCTGATTTGCCATCCCAAGAACCTCAAAGCCAGTTTGAGCCCAGTATATGGCTAAGTCATAGGAGATGCTCACTAAACATCTGGTGATGAATAAAAGGATAAACAATGGAATGACCAAGTTCCCAACTATATTGCTCTTAGACTTTTCTTAGTTGCATTATTTTTCTTCATTCTTCTCTTACAGCCTATATTTCATCATTATTATATATGTCCTTATTGTAATCAGTTTCCAATCTTTTGCAGAATGACTCAAGAAATAAGTAAATCAATAAACAACTATCTATTGCATACCCTGAATACTAGGGCAGGGTCCCGCACTTCTTAGAAATGGAGCAGCCTTGAGGGCACCTATATGGTCACCCACAGTGCTCCCAGGAGACAGTCAATATGATATAATTTAACAGGAGGAAAAAGGTGACCCTGGAAAGCATAGGCACATTTTAAAGGCCCATTTACTCTGGCTCTCAGCCTCACAAAATAAAGGAATAAGTTTGCCCTTCAACCTTTCACAACCATATGCCTCAGGTTGCTAGTCGTGTCTCTTTCTTCCTTTGCTTTGCTTTCTATATACTTACATTTTGACCCAATTTCACCTTGTAAAAATTATAATGAAAGTGTCAGAGTGAAAATAAAGAATTACTAGGGGCCGGCACTTTGGCATAGTGGATAAAGCCACCACCTGCAGTACTGTCATCCTGTATGCGTGCTGGTTCGAGTCCCAGCTGCTCCACTTCCCATCCAGCTCTCTGCTATGGCCTGGGAAAGCAATAGAAAATGGCTTAAGTCCTTGGGCCCTGCACCCATGTGGGAGGCTCCTGGCTCCTAGCTTCGGCCATTGCAGCCATCTGGGGAGTGAACCAGCAGACGGAAGACACCTCTCTCTCTCTCTCTCTCTCTCTCTCTCTCTCTCTGTAGCTCTGCTGTTCAAACAAGTAAATCTTAAAAAAAAAAAAAAGAAAAGAAAGAATTACTTATTAGGGTTCCAGATCCTCCCAGGCACCCAACTACTCCCTTCACACTAGCCTTCACCATACCCCTGCCAAGCATTTTGGTACCAGCTCTCCATAACACAGTTTTTTGACACAGCCACCTTCCACGAAGAGTCTACAGCCTTTGGTATTTATAAAACTAATTTGAAAAATGCAGATATTTTTATCGATGATGTAGAAGAAGACATAGAAACAAGGTTTGAGGGAGGTGACAAGAAGACTTCCTGGAGGAAGAGACATCTGAGCTCACTTTGAAGGATGCATAGAGGGTAGCCAGGTAGTGGTCAGAGACAGGATAGGAGTTAAGGCACAAATAGAAAACATTACACAGTGTGCACTAGGTACAACCAGTATAGCTGCACAGATTTCTACAATATTTAAACTATTCATAGTCATTCTTTAGCCTCTAAGTCAAGTCTTCTTCAGACGGTCCAGTTGCTCAATTCTCAAGGACCCCAGGTGCTATTTAAGCCATCTGTGGGCACGAAGCAGGAGACAACATACTTGTACTTGGGTTCTAGTTAGATAACTGGCTGATCTGTGGAGCATTGGTTCAAGAAATAAGAAACTAGAAATTAGGAGATGGGGTGGAAGGCTTTTCAGAAGTCCAGACTAAAGAGTTGAATTCAGTGGCAGCAGAGAGAGGGAGAGGTGGAGACAAATGGAAGGAAAAGTTAGAAGTGAAATCGGTAAGATAAGTGATGGCTCAGATAGGAGAGAATGGGAAGCAAGGAGTAGACCAAGATGATTCCCATGAGTGACTGAAGAAACGCGTGGATGAGAACCTGGAAATGAGTTCTACATGGGTTGAATCTCAAATGTCCATGGGATCTCAGGAAAGGATGACCCATAGGATGTAAAACTCTGAAGCTCTGAAAATCGTTGAGCATGCACAACAGCAGAAACTGGTGTGTGACTTAAGCACCCCGGAGGGGACGAGGGAGTGACAGTGAGGCCATCAACATGTACAGGGTGGGTAGGACAGAAGCCCAGGGTAGAATGGAGAATGGTAAAGGAACAGGTGGAAAACTGAGGGCTAAGGAGTTTCAGAGAGACTGTCTTAATCAGCAGTGTGAAATGCAGTAGAAGTCTGAGTGAGATAGACACACAAGCATCACAGCTTTGACAGTTAAGAGGTCACTGGTGACCTAAAGAAAGGCTGCACTCCATTGTCAGATGGAAGCCAGAATGAGTAGCCTGCAGCAAAGTAAACGGGATGACCTTTTGGAGAAGGGTGCCAGAGAAGCGATGGCGTGAGAGTTGGAGGCAGGTAGAGGGTGGACGGCTCGGCTGCCTGCTGCTGGGCTTTGCTGTCCGTGCTTTCTTACAGGTAAGATAATCAATCCACTTTGCAACAGTTAATCCCTAAAACAGGCATGTTGGCTCTGCCAGCAGCTGGAGCTTCCTCCATGACCCTATTGATGCTGTCGTGGGGCCTTGCAAATTGTTTTTGCCACATTCTTGAATTGCTCCACTCCAGGTCTTAGTCCACTCTGATTGTCATTCACCTGCTGTCATGTGTCTAACCCAGGGCGGATGCCTCATCACCATGGCCTAGATTGCTAAGGTGTGGTTACATTCCAGGGTCTTGAGTTGGAGGTGGAGTTCTCTGACTTGTCAAGAGATGCTAATAGCAGTTCTAGGTAGTTATATTGATAAGGATGGTAGAACATTCTTTATTCATTCATTCATTCATTCATTCATTTTAGAGCCAGAGAGACAGAGAGCTCCTACCAACTCATTCACTCACAAAATGTCCACCATGGCCAGAATTATACTCAGGCCAAAGCTCAAAGGCCAGAACTCAATCTTGTTCTCCCACATGGGGAGCAGAGTTCCAACTAGGTGAGCCTCACAGCTGCCTCCCAGAATCTGCATTAGCAAGAAGCTAGAGCTAAGCATCAAACCCAGGTACTCTGATCTGAGATGTGGGTATTTTTAATCTTTTTCTTTGTTTTGTTTTTGTTTTTTTAAATATTTATTTTTTACTTATTTGAAAGGCAAAGTTACAGAGAAAGGAGAAGAAAGAGATCTTCCATCCCCAAATGACTGCAATGGCCAGCACTGGGCCAGGCCAGGACTAAGCTAGAAGCTTCTTTAAGGTCTCCCACATGGGCACAGGGGCCCAAGCACTTGGGCCATCTTTGGCTGCTTTCCCAGAAGCATTAGCAGAGAGCTGGATCAGAAGTGGAGCAACTGAGTCTTGAACTGGTACCACATGGGGTGCCAGTGTTCCAGGCAAAGGCTTAACCTGCTAGGCCACAACATCAAACCCAAGACATGAGTATCTTAACTTGCATCTTAACTGCTAGGCCAAATACCTGCTCCCTAATCTTTTAAGAAAATATAAGGACCCTATAGACTTCTACCTGGTTTGACAGACAGTTGTAAATTGTGTATTCATGCCATGTTGTTTAAAACAAAAAAAATAAAAAATAGTCCAGGTAGTTCTTTGGAGTTATAAATGGTACAGATATGAGGAGATTATTCTAAAGAAAGACCCATTTAATTCAGCAGAGCATACAGAAATAGGAAATTATTCCCTAAAATTTTTAGAAGAGAAACTACTTTATAGGATTTTTCTTATAAATAATTAATTCAAATATTCATTTAAACATTTATTGAGTGCCCGATGATTGCCACGGGTGTACATAACGCTGTATGGAAGCAGAAAGGAACCGGTTGCCTCAATTTGATTCAGGTTGTCAAGGAAAGGCCCTGGAGACAGTAGCACTTGATCTGATTTTAAAGGGTGAATGACAGTTTACCAGGCAGACACTTGGTGAAGGGCATTAAAGAGGGAGCTGTTGTGTTCAGGATGATTCACAATGTTTAAACCAAAGGAAGAAGTAGAGAGAAATCAGAAAGCTATTGCAGTCACTATTTCAGGAGAGACAAGACTACCCTGACTTGTGACAGGTGAAATACTCTTGAACTGGTAGCAGCCAGAGCTGTGAAACAATGAAGATTTCTCATCTGCATCATCCAGTTTGTCATACTCAGTAACGGCAGCCCCAGCAAACTATAACACAGGCCTTCACATCTGCACCATAAATGGACTTGTGTTGTCCAGGAGTTTAAATAGAAGTCTATGAAGGGGCCTGAAGCCAGAATACAATACCAAGCACTCTTCCAGTTTAGGAAAGAGTCATGACCATGTCAAAGCCAAATAGCTTCTGTCTTAGAGATAACAGGTAGAGAAACCAAACAGAAACTCGTTTTTCTCATATCTAACTCAAAACCCTATTCTTCCATTCACAAAATCTTCAATGTGTGATGATTCACTTGACCCCCTTCTGATACTCTTCTAATCTGGAGACACTTATTTGTCATCTGATGATTCAGTGCCACCCCAAGCTTCCAAATTTAAGACATTCCCGGTTACAGGGTATTTATTAAGTTTAATTCTAGTGGGCCAATCACCAAATCTACTTGGACAATGATCAAGCATTGTTGTAGTAAATGGGCTCTCCTTTGGTTCTTTCTGACTATACCCACAGCTTCTTGGGCCTGACCCAAACGCTAGGTCACATTGCACCTCCGTGGCTGCCATGAGTCTCCCACACTGAGATTCTGTCTCATGACTTTCCTGTGGCTCACTGCCTAGCTGGCACCTTCACTACCATCTGTGCCAACCTGATGGATCTGCCCAGTCCCTGGATCTCTGCCCTCTCTGCTGTGACCTGTCTAATCACTGACTAAACTCTGGTTCTGATCTACTTTTTTTCTACCCATTGTGAAGATTCTATTTTCCAGTCTTAAAATGACAATTTATTCTTGATCTTCTGGCATAGCAGGAAGTATAAATTAAGTTGTCATATGGTAACAAACAATCCCAAATCTCATAGCTTCAAACAGCCAAGATTGTTTTTCTTGTGGATGTTACGTGCCAGTCAAGAGTCAGCTGGGGGTTCTGCTCCCTGCTCCTCTCTCGCCAAGGCCAAAGCTGACAACTTCCTGCCATCTGGAATATCACCAAGAGTGGTGGTCAAGGGGAAGGGAGCTCTAAGGAGTCTGTTTATGTAGGAAAATGTTCCAGCCTACAAACAACTCATATCAGTCTACTCAGAATTCATTGATTAGGAAATTCAGTATTGATGGACCGGGGAGAGGAGAAGTGGAAACTGGTAAGTGCCAGGAAGGACCACCACTCTATACAATGAGTATTTAGCTTGCAGGTTGTACAGGTTCCTTGTTTCTTGTTCACAAATATTTAAAAAGAAAAAAAATTATATCACAGCTACATATTGTGTTTTCATGCTGCTGGGCCTGAGAGATACTCTGAAAATAAATATTCTATAATCAAATAAAACCAAGTGGAACAGCATTTTCCTCCTGGAGAGTCATTTAATTTCTATTAATATTTTAAAACCTTTGCAATGTTTTGTTTTGTTTTGTTTTAGTTTGAAGACCACACACACACACACACAGAGAGAGAGAGAGAGAGAGAGAGAGAGAGAGAGAGAGCAATCTCTTATCCACTGGTTCACTCCCCCAATACCCACAATAGCTGGGACTGGGTCAGGATGAAGTTGGGAGCCAGGAACACAATCCAGGTCTCCCATGTAAATGACAGGAGCCAAACTACTTGAGTCACCACCACTGTCTCCCAGGGTCTGCATTAGCAGGAAGGTGGGTTAAACAGAGCCAGGAATAAAAACCAAGTCCTCCTGCATAAGATAGGGACATCTTAACCACCATGCTGAACACCTATCCCTCTACAATACTTTCAGAAGAAAGACTTGCTTAACTTTCCTCAATCTAGAATTTCCCTAATTTGTTTAATCACAGCTTTTTAAAAAAAATTTTTTTTAGTAGAAGTTTTACCAACCCAAGGAAACACTTGGGTAGATATTACATCATTTCTTAATTTTATTGCAACCCTATAAAGCAAGAAATAAAGTACTAAAATTGAGTTTTTGATTTATTGACTCTAAAAGGGATTTCATATGAACTAAAATTATTGTTTTTAAAAATCTATGAATTTCAATAACATACCATTTGTTTTTAACAGATAAGTCAGCCTTACAGTGATCATAGTTTTTGAAAAGTCAAAACTGTTTAATTGCATAATGAATGAATTCTCACAAATTCAAATAGTAATTTAAATTATCTAAAAGTAGTTCTTTGTAGAAGCGTTATCTATGGAGATGAAGTTTCAACTTGAAAAATTTATTTCTTCCTTGCCTTTACTTTCCTTCATAATCTTATTTTAATTCTAAAATCAACTCCAAAGGATAACTTTCTATAGAAACGTGTTACAAATTAACTGAATTTAGGTTTACCCATGTGGCTTTTTATTATTTAGGTTTACCCATATGTTTTTCTATTATTAGGCAAAATTATTGATTGTGAATGCATGTGATCTCACTTAAGATAAAGTCTTACATTGGGACAAGACAGTTTTTACTCACTAAAAATAAAAGTGATACGTTTGTAAAGCTCTATTGTAATTTTTTGCAAATAAGAAAGTTTTTTTTTAATTAATAATAGTACAAAATCCTTTGGCCCATTCAATGTGGTTAAAAAAAAAAACTAATCCAGCATCTATGTAAGATGAACACTGCTTGCATTGTACTACATTTTGTAGACTTTTTTCTTAAATATGATACTATACTTCTAAATCTCTGCTCTTTCTTAGTTTCTTTTGTATTGAAAAAGACTAGTTGGGCAGGTGTTGTGGCTCAGCAGTTTAAGCCCCCTCTTGGAACACCTGCATCCCATAGCAGAGTGTCAGGTTTGCATCCTGGCTACTCTATGCTTCGGATCCGGTTTCCAGCTACTGTGCCTCAGAGGCAGCAGACGATAGCCCAAATACTTGAGTTCCTGCCACCTTAGAGACCTGAATGGAGTTTGTGCCTCCTGGCTTCAGCCTGGCCTGACCCCAGCATTTGGGGAGTGTGATCCAGTGGGTAGAAGACCTCTGTTTGTCTTTCCCTCTCTGTCACTCTGCCTTTCAAATAAAAAAAAATATATTTTTAAAAGACTAATTTACATTTTCTAAGTAAATTACATTTTTTCAGTATTGGCCAGTTTTTTGGGGATTTTTTTTAATATGAGTTCTATTTCAGAGTATTATTTTCCTCCCATATTCTTACTCTTTCCATGTTTCCCAAGTAAGGCTTCAGCCAGTGCCTTGAATTTTACCTCACATGCTTTCTAGTCAAGGACAAATTTCCTTCACAGGAACTGTGCTCTAACTGCTAGAAAAGGATATTTGTCACCAACTTACCTCTTCACTGCTACAGCCATCCATACACACACACTAATGGCAGCAACAACACCAAACACCACAGCAAACATAATAGCAATAAGCTGAAATGCCACTCAGCTGCCTTTGGAAGTCTAACCAAGGTAGAACATAGCTCTCGTTTTACCACTGGGAGCTTGACTGATTGGCCACTGATTTAACACAACTGACCAGTGTTTCTGGAAAAACAAAAATCTTCTGTAATTAGCAAAGTATTTGTTTGACCCTAAACACCATAGGAAAAGGTAAGTTCTGATTCCATTGACATCTATCTTATAGACAAGGAGTACTGTTGAATCCCAAACTACTGAGCAAAATGACTCTTCTTTGAGTTACAAAACAGCACAACATGATAGGGTTAATCTGGTACTTCTGAAAAGAGCTAGGACCTCTGCCTCCTTCACCTCCATAAAGGTGGGACATTGAAATACTCTATGTGGACTCCAAGCCAGTGCTGCTCTCTCACCGTAGAATTCTGTAAGAGGTCCATCTGGTTCTTGAATAAAGGCTTTATGGGTAGCAATGACTATGTGTGGACATCTGATCTGTCTTAGTCGTTCACGTTATTTCTCAATTTGTTCAAAATGCAGATGAGGGTAGGAAGCGGGAGTTTAGTTTAACAGTTAAGACGCCCACCACTCTCATCAGCGTGTCGCGGTTTGATGCCAACTCTGGCTCCTGACTCCAGCTTCCTGCAAACGAGAGCCCTCAGAGGCAGCAGTGATGGCTCAAGCAATTGCGTTCCTTCCCTCTATGTGGGAGACCTGGATTGTGCTCCAGGTTGCTAGCATCTGCTTCAGCCCAGCCCTAGATATTGTGGGCAATTGAGGAGTGAACCAGCAGATGAGAGCACTCCCTCTCTGCCTCCCTCCTCCTCTCCCTCTTCCCCACTTCCCCCTCCCTCTCCTATTTTCCTTCTTTCTTTCCCTCTCTCCCCGCTCTTCCCTTCTCCCCCTCGCCCTCTCTGAATTTCTGTCCTTCAAAGAACACTAAAAATCCAGAAGGTAATGAATATTATATGGGGGGCCTCCATAGAGACCCCCACAATTTGATGAATTGGCTACCAACATTGAGAGATAAAATAAAAGAGGTAGAATTAGAGGAAGAAAATAACAGATCCACCGCAACAGCTTTTGGTGGGATCAGGACAGGTGGCAGAACTGTAGACTTTACTACTTGGCAAAGCATCTTGACCTCAGTGGTTTGTAGAAGCTCCTATTAGTCTAGCTGACTTAACAGATGGGCAGATGGCTTTTGCCTGCTACAGCCTGGGATTGAAGCTCTGGGTTTTGGTTGTGTAGAATAAAGACAGCTTTGTCCAGAGCTGAGCACCTGCTCAGAGGCAGGGGGCTACTTGAGCATGTGTACTTGTATGTAGCTCCTAGGAAACACCTCTGGCACTACTGGCAACCCTCAGCAGAAGTGCAGGGACCAAATGAGCCTTGCAAAGGTGTGCAGGACTCACCAATGCCAGTCTTGTAAACAAACGTGTTGGTGACAAGTGTGCCAGCCAGGGGACCCTTGGTAAGGTAAGGGTAGCCACAATATGTAAACTACTGCTGCGATTCACTGCATAGACATAGTTTCCTTACACATTCAACCAAGTAGAAAGAGCCTCAGGGTACAGATCTCGGAAATATTAACAGGCATAACAAAATATGCTGTTTTTACTGTTTCTCAGCCAAGCCTGGGTATTTAAATTAGGCAAATGAGTGTTTTATATCCAAAAGTCACTAAGGTGCTTCTAACTTCAAACGAGCTGCTGCTAAATAAATCTGCTGTTCCAAAATCCGTTCAGCATTTGGGTTGAGTAGGAAGTGAACTGGAGGCCCCCGCGGGTGCTAATCTTCACATCACGTGGCTTATGCTTGGGTTCAGGCCATCACCAACAACATGAGGATGGTTCTGGATGTGGTAATTACATATGAGGGAGAAATTTCTCAGCAAACAAGCTTCTTAGCTCTAAGGGACTCAAAGAAATTAAAAGTAAGAGGTTTTGCATTTGGTATATGGGAAAGAAAGAAAAACATTTGAATTTTCTTTGAAAGGCAGACAGAAACAAAGATAGAGCAATCTCCCATCCCCTGGTTCACTCTTCAAATGCCTGCAATACCTGACCAGGAAGAAGCCAGGAGCCCAGAACTCAATCCAGGTCTCCCGCTTGAGTGGCAGGGACCCAAATCTTTGAGCCAAAACTACTGCCTCCCAGGGTGTGCATTAGCAGGAGGCTAGATTGGAAGCAGAGTAACTGGGCCTTGAATCAGGCACTCCGATATGGAATGCAGGTGTTCCAAGCAGAGATTTAACTGCTGCACCAAAGCTGTCCTGAGAGACAATTTAAATGGGACCAGCTAACTGCTTCTCTGAATTTTGCAATGTCTTATATACCAATCTCAAAAGTGGCAGAATGCAAATGCAGTTTTTCACCCTCGTGGTAGCAAACACATGTTGAAGGTAACTTCTTTCTGGGAGGTTTCTCTCAATTAAAATTCCAAAGAGAAGATTCCAAGCAGGTGGAAGATTTTCAGAGACAAGACTGCATATTGAAAACAACAGGAACCAAGAGTCAGGAGCCCTGGCTTCTTTCCTTGCAATGATCTATTTTTAATCCTTAGTTGATACTGCCCATCTGTAAGACGAAGGCTAGTCAGCATCATCAACAAAACTGGAACAATGGCAGGTTGAATATTAGCATAGTTTCTGGAAATCTAACCTGAAATAGTCCAAGTATAAGAAATACACTATTTAAAAAGTATGTTCAGGGGCCGGCATTGTGGCATAGCAGGTAACACTGCCGCCCGAGATGCCAGCATCCCATATAGACACGGGTTCGTGACTCAGCTGTTCCCACTTCCAATGCAGTTCCCTGCCAATGGCCCAGAAAAGGCAGCAAAAAAATGGCCCAAGTGTTTGTGCTCCTCTTACCCACAGGAAGACCTGAGTGAAGCTCTTGGTTCCTAGCTTTGGCCTAGTTCCACCCTGGCCATTGCAGCCACCTGGGAAGTGAACCAGCAGATGGAAGACCTCTCTCTGTCTCTCCCTTTCTCTGTAACTCTTACAAATAAATAAATTTTTTAAGAAATAATTTAAAAATAAAAAGCATGTGGAGTACATTTCAATCTGTAGCCCTTTCCTGCATAGATTATATTTGACTGTTTTAGTATCCCCTTTTCTCCTAGTTTTCTTTTTCTGGACTTTATTTCACATTTAAAAAAATATTTATTTAATTATTTGAAAAGCAGAGAGAGTGAGAGAATGAGAGGAGACTTCCAACAGCAGCTCACTCTCCCAATAGGGCAATAGCCAGGGCTGGGCCAGCTAGGTCTCTTGGCAGGAATCAAAGCGCTTGAGCTATCACTTGCTGCCTCTCTGACTACACATTAGCAGGAAACTAGATCAGAATCAGAGGAGCTGGCACTCTAACCAGCACTCCACCCTGGGATGCAGGCATCCCAACCAGTGACTTAACCTACTGGCCGACAGCACCCATCACATTGTAGTGTCAGCTCAGAAAAACACTGTGTTACTGAAAAATCAACTATTGTTAGACAAAGTTAGTGTGGCAGAGATGAATTTTACCACCATAACACCCTTTCTTTCTAAAAAAAAAAAAAAAAGGAAATTAAATGTAATATAAACGTAGTAAATTTTAATAACATGTTTAGAGCCAATCTAAAAATAATCCATTTAGTATTAAACAGTAAAAAGTTGGTTTTGCTATTAGTATAATATTAGTAATGTTACACTAATAACCAGAAAGCACAGTTTCTGTCTGAAACTTGTCAGTACAGAAATACCCATAGGCTCTTCTTTGATCATTTCTTCCTTTACTCTGAGACTGCAAAGGTAATACAGAAACTCTTAATGGTACCATTAGTCTATAACATTTCAGCCAATTAACCTAGAAATGCCCACTCCACCCGTCGGTACTCTAGATCTAGAAATGATACATACCCAACCTCAATGAAAGGGGAAGGAAGCTGCCTTGGCATAACTCCATTGCCCTTAACCAAGATAAATTCTAAATCAAGAATGAATCCAGAGTAGGCAGAAACCAGTCATCATCCAGAATCATCACATAAGACTCCATCTAAGTCTGGGTGGAAATATTCAAAGCAAATCACCATCTCTTTAGTGATTCATCCATCAGAGACAGATCTTCCACCCAGTGATTTACTCCCCAAATACCAGCAACAGCCAGGACTAGGCCAGGCCTACGCCAAGAATAGAGAACTTAATCCAGGTCTCCCACATGGGTGTCAGAAACTCAACCACTTGATCCATCACCTGCTGCCTCCTAAGGGACACATGAGCAGGAAGCTGCAAAGCTAGGACCCTAACCCAGGCACTCCAATATGAAATATAGGCATCCATGCCAAAGGCCTGTCCCCAAAATGAAGCCATAGTAGGCAGCAACCAGTTATCCAGAATCATCACATAGACCTCATCTAAACCTAGGTGGAAACACACAGGGCATGTCTTCTCTAGATCCAAGCTCCCCTTTTCTATCTCTTCTCACTCACGAATACCATATTCCCAGCCCCTGTCTGAGGCTCAGCTACACGAAGCAGAGCCAGGTCAAGTAACCAAAATCTCCTCCAAGAGACATGCAGCCCCTAAAGAATTTGGCAGACTGAGGAATCTATTTTTGAATGACTTTATTGGGGCAGTGCTGTGGCATAGTAGGCTAACTCTCTACCAGCGGTGCTGGCATCCCCTATGGCCACTGATTCGTGTCCCAGCTACACCTCTTCCAATCCAGCTCTCTGCTTGTGGCCTGGGAAAGCAGTGGAAGATGGCCCAAATGTTTGGGCCCCTGCACCCACATGGAAGACCAGGAGGAAGCTCTGGCTCCTGGCTTCAGATCAGCCCAGCTCCAGTTGTTGCGGCCATTTGGGGAGTGAACCAGAGGATGGAAGACCTTTCTGTCTCTCCCTCTCTGTAACTCAACCTCTCAAATAAATAAATAAGTAAACCTTAAAAAAAAAAAATGACTTTATCAATGGACTTTCCTGAGGGTGGATATTTAACTTTTAAAATATACAGTTAAAAAAAGAACTTAGTTTCCAACTACTTAACTCAGGAAATACGAATCCTTCTGAAACAAAGGAGGATGGCACCCCAAGACAAATTCACCTTCATCATTTGTGAAGCCATTGCAGGAGGAATGCTTGTGGATGAAAGTATTATATGCCCTTTTCTATCACTTCTCGGCCTTTTGGCTAAGATCAAGAGTAGTATGCCCTTTTCTAGCCCCTGAGTATTTACAGCTATGGGAATCCTTAGCTCTAGGTTACTCCACAGTATCATCATTCACTTTTATAAAGCATAGCTATTTCTATATGGTATGTCCCTTCATGTGGACCCACTTTCTTACATTCAAGCTCCATCATCTCACAGTGAAACTTACTAGATAATCCGTAAGTTCCTTGAGGTTTGTATGCTTGTTTTATTTCAATATTTTTGTCCTTTTGTTACACTGTTTTGTTTTTCCATATATATATATATATATATATATTTATTTAAATTTATTTGAAAGGCAGAGTGATGGAGAGGAAGAGACAGAAAGAGAGGGATCTTCCATCCAATGGTTCACTTCCCAAATACCTCCAGCAGCTGGGACTGGGCCACACTGGAGCCAGGAACCAGGATCTCTACCTGGGCCTCCCACATGGGTGGTCGGTACCCAAATACTTGGGCCATCATCTGCTACCTCACCAGACACATTAGCAAGAAGCTGAATCTGAAGCAGAGACTGTACTTGATTTACATGGGATGCAGGCATCTCAAGTGGTGCCTTAACCCACTGTGCCACAATGCCTACCACCATGTTTATACTCCTAATACACTAACTGCTGTTAGTTTTGAGGGGTATTAAATTAGTAAGGGACTGACTTATGAACTCTCAAAAGAACCATCAGTAAAGCACTTATTACAGGAAAGAAGGGAATGGAATATGTGGCATTTTTTGGGGAAAAAAAAAAACACTGAAAAAAAATCTGAGCCACTGCTTAAGGGAAGCTTGAACCTTGTCCTCTTGTAATGGGCGTGGTCGGGTTAGTCAGAAAGGAAGGAGTCTCTGGAAGTTCATTCTTGTTTTGATTTCTGGTTGTTCCTGCAACACAGAGATAGTATTTAATTATTTGGTATACTTTTTTCTGTGCTCTAATATTTGGGAACCATTATCAATTTGGTAAGAGTTGAAGGAGAGAAGAGGATTAAAAAGATATATATTTATATTCCTTGAAAGATTGCCAGGTGAAGGTAAGAAGATTTAGTTACTGTTTTAATAAGCTTATCATATTTTCAACCTGCTTAAAAGTGTGTAGGTAACCTCCAAGGTAACCAACAGTTGATATGCACATATGTGATAAAACTTGATCATTTAATATGCTTTAAATTTCAACACTGGTAGAGCAAAACAGATTTTTAATAGCAAAGTGAATTTCTTTTTTTAGTTAAAATTTAACAGTTGAAAGTATAAGTTTAGAAAATGCCATTTATTTCTTATGCATGTATCTCTCTAAAACAAACCTTACTGCTTTATCTTTACCTACTATATATTATGCAAAATACATATATGTATTTTGCTAAGCACTTGAGATCTTTATTGTAATTGTACTTGAACATCTGATAAACACCCAAGGACAGCAAAGACGTGTCTGAACAGGTAAATCAGCACATAATTAAATGACATGCGTGTCCTGTGTATTGCAGTCTTTGAAAGCTCTAAGACTACTTTCTGTTGCACAATTCTTTTGTGCAGTAACTTTTTATTATTATTACACAAACATGATAAGGACACAAAGACTTATTTTTTTCCATCTGGCCACAGAACTTTCATGAGAATGTTATGAGAACCTCATTTCTTACTACACCAACCCCCACCCTAGACTGTGTTACCCAATAAACACCAGATTTCCCAAATGTTGTTTTCTAACTGAATTCACAACAATTCCAAGTCAGTCGCTAGGAATCCTGTTGCACATGGCAAGATTTATCTTAATCCTATAGTGCTTTGAATTGAATATATGCAAGCATATTTAAAATTATAATACCCAATGAATATTATCATAGTTCAATAGTTTGGTTTTATTTGCATGCTTATCCTTCACTGTACACCAAGTCTTTTGGAGGTCAACAAACTATTTTTTAAGAAAAGTTGGGAGTGAGGGACTTTAATTACTCTCTATGGGATATTTTTTTTCTGCTTCAAATGGGACCAAAGTGCCTCTTAAATATAATTTTATGAAACCTCAGTGGCATGTTGAATACTGGAGACAAAAGATATTTATACAAATACTAAGTCAATCATCTGTTTGAGCAAACAGGAAGGGGTAGCTGTTATGTTACTAGCCCATTATTCCAATGGTCTGCCTTTTTTTCAATACCAAGAGATATCTTTGGAGAATATCAAAATGTTCCCTTTATTATGAAGTAAGATTTTTTAAAGGTTGTGTTTATTTTCCTATTACAGAAACTGGATTTCAATAAATGGATTTAATAATTATAATCTAAACCTCAAGTTAGTAAAATTTTACAATCAAAGTTTTAGTAATGTCCAAAGGGAAGGATTAGACTGGTATGTGAGTATGATTTTTTATGAAGAAGAAGCAATACAAATATTTTTCAATTCATTTCAACTAAAGCAAGACAGTTGAGGTAAGGTACATGACTGTTGCAATTGCCATTCAAGTATGTCACGTACTTGTTCCAGTCTACCCATCAGCTTCCTCCATTTTCAGGTTAATTTCCAGTTTTTTTCCCAGAATGATTTCTCAGGACTGCATGTCCCAGGCTTTGAGACAGGATGCTGTGGCTCCTGTTATGTGAAGTCTAATCTCTGGGGTGGCCAGACCTCAGCTGAGGGCAAATCATTCTCAGAGTCAATGCTCTGTTCCCATGACCTGGACCTGATTAAACAAATTACAGTGGCAAACCCAGCAGTATTCCTCCAACCAGTTAGGCAGAAACTTGGGGCCTAAGCAAAAGACAAGTCACAAGGGAAGCAACAAAGTGTAGACACTTTTTTCAGGCGTAAGGAAAGAAAACTGACACACTGAACAAGATCAGAATTCTATAAATCTGGATAGTAATGGTGAGCAATGTAGGAGACAATGCATCCTGTAATGACACAGCTATAGACTGCAGTAAGTAGATGAGCAAACCTGACACATCAACTAATTCAAATGCTGCAACTATAAATCTGAGAATCTAATAACCAAAAAGAAAAGCTCCATAATATTCATATTCAAAATAGCCTCTCAGTGCAAGTCTATCCTTCCCGGGCTTTCTTTTTTTTTTAATAACCCATTTTCTGTGTCTCTAGATCTAATTGGCCACAATCCATCTTGTTTTAAAAGTTCATCATTCCCAAGATCTATCTCACTGGTTAAAGTAAGCAATCTTTCCACAACTTGTAAACATAAAACTCATCTGGAAATAGCCTGCTTGTTTTTCCTTTGTAAATGTTAATCATTTCAATCTTCACAGCACAGAATGAAATTCAATTCTGTTTGGTTAGACATGAATTCAACTGACTTTAACATTTTAAATAATAAAAAATAATAGTCACAAAAAGAATATATTGATCTTACTTTACTAATAAAAAACAGGTATTTATAAATGTTCCCCCAAATAAAGCAAGTCACAAATGTTTAATGACATTATTCTGTGCACAACTACTTTATATTGAGGAACTGCATCCATAGACAATTTCAAGGTCAAAGTCCTTGTAGTGTCATTTTTTGTATAGTTAAATGGATTAATTAACAAAAAAAATTGATCTGTCTTCTTAAGCATATAATAATTCTGCCAAGCTACAGTCAATCAATTTATATATTCAGTATTGGGTGCTCATGCCTATCAAGTTGAACTTAGGACTGAAAGTCACCAGACAGGCCTAATACACTCCATACTTATTACAATAAGGGAGCTTACAGCCCCAGAGGAACCTCTACATTTCCAAAGGTCTCCTGCCATTTGGGGAAGGGAAGCTAGTTCTCATTTGCCCTAAAAGAGAGGGCTTAGGATCCTGCAGAAAAAATGAAATAAGAGAGTAGTTGCCGCTATTATCTGTTATCCCTGATGTAGGGCAAGGATGTACTAATAGTTGTTTTACCTTCCTTCTGGGGATTCCAACAAAATGGAGATCAGAGACAAGACAGAGTTACAAGCATGGAAATGAAAGAGGAGGCTTCAAAGATTGCTACATTTAACAATGCACACCTTTGTTAAAGACCAAATCCATGAGGGCTTTGCTATCCACATTTTTTGGTTATTGTTGGAGTTTTGTGTTTCTCCCAAGGCTACTGTGCTTTCCGCTCATCTTAAATGATACATTTAAAAAGCAATAATTAACAGTAAGAAGAGTTTTGTCCTTAAAGATGGCACATATGGCAATATTCATTTCAAGAGCTTTATTTTGTTCTTTGAATAATTTTATCTTTATATTTGTATCTCTGGCTCATAGTAACCCATCAATATAGTAACGGTATTTTTCTCTTAGAAATTAATATGATTTGTAAGCATCTCTTATTGGACAGGAAGAAAAAGTATCTTATATTTTGAGTTGTTCTGTAATTTACAAAACCCCTTCCATACATTATCTCATTTGATTAATGGCCCTGGCAGGTGGCCAGAGTACACAGGCTAGTATTGAGAGGTGATAGAACACCTGAGGCATCACAGGCAGCAGCAGGTAGAGCCAGGATGTAAATGCAAAGCCTCTGTTGTCAAGCCCAAGACAAGATCCAAGCTCCCTCTCCTTCCCTCTGTGCCCTGCCTCTGATAACGCTGCCATCCCAAGTGGATCGATGAGGCCGTGACTTTTAGCCGTCAGTACTGCAGATGTTGACAAGATAGATGGTTTTACCCTACATTTAGTTGGCACCATGTAAGCAACAGTAATAAATAAAAACTCACTAGCCACTACTGTGTGCAAAGAAACAAACAAAAAGATTAAATCATCATATGAGGAATATTACAAATGGCCAGAAGAGAAGAAAATGTCAGAGGCTTATTTTTTAATGCTTATTGGAGAAAAGCATTAAATTTATTCTGTTAGTGATTAGTGAATGCTGGAGTAATTTTTTATTTGAAATAATTTTTTTTTTATCTTTTAAAAGATACCTCTCTGGTAAAATGTGCTTAAGAGAAAGTATTTAGGCTATTTTTAAGTCACTGAGGCTTTTCAATGACACCTGCCTCTGCTAGGTCATTGTGGGTTCCCATTTGATCTCTCCTTGTACTGTCCATGAAAAGCAACAGGGTGAGTCACTTTGTTCTCTATCCACATTTTCAGATATTCAAATGAACCGCATTTTTAAAAATAGTTTTCCTGTTTAACTCAATTTACCAACTTATGTGGAGCACCAGATGCCAGGCACCAGGAAATACAAAGACCAATCAAACCTGATCTGTGAACTCAACAAAGGAGCAAGAGCAACCTCTACGTATAGCAATGTCTTTCGAGTGCCTGATTTGCTATCTAGTAGGTATGTCTGGGGTCTGACTTGGCAGCACTTTTCCGTTTCCTGACAACACTTCTCACCCACATAGATGGTCCCTGGAATGTGATCAGGATTGGACAGAGGCCCAAGCTAGACAAAACAAATTGTCCCTCTTGACTTCTGAATGTAGAAACAGAAATTCTAGTAAATAAGCACTGGGCTATCGGTCAAGCAGACTTGGAAAATTGGGGCATTGGATGGGCTAGGCATGATTTCAGGGTTGTCAGAAAAAATACAGGCATTCTTATTTTTACTTGCTGAATCTAGCAAACCTACATGATGTGCCACATAAAAATGGAATAAAGAAATTTTCTCTGAGAGTAGGCATTGTGGTGGTATGGATTCAGCCACCTCTTGGAACATCCACATCCCATATAGGAGTGCCAGTTTGTGTTCTGGCCACTCCATTTCTAATCCAGCTTCTTGCTAGTGTACGTGGGAGACAGAAGAGGATGCTGCAAGTAGTCGGGTTCCTGCCACTCACATGGGAGTTTCTAGCCTAGACCTGGCCTTGGCCTGGCTGTTGGAGGCATCTAGAGAGTGAACCAACAAATAGAAGATGTTTCTTTCTCTTTCTCTCTCTCTCTCTCTCTCTCTCTCTCTTTTTCTCTCTCTCATTTACAGATAGAATTAGGCAGTGAGAGAAAGAGACAGAGAGAAAGGTCTTCCTTCCGTTGGTTCACCCCCCAAATGGCTGCTACGGCAGGCGCTGCACCAATCCAAAGCTAGGAGCCAGTTGCTTCTTCCTGGTCTCCCATGCGGGTGCAGGGCCAAAGCACTTGGGCCATCCTCCACTGCCTTCCTGAGCCACAGCAGAGAGCTGGACTGGAAGAGGAGCAACCGGGACTAGAACCCAGTGCCCATATGGAATGCCGGCGTTGCAGGTGGAGGATTAACCAGTGAGCCATGGCACTGGCCTCTCTCTCTCTCTCTCTTTCTCTCTCTCTCTCTCTCTCTCTCTCATTCTGCATTTCTCTGCAAAAGGAATAGAAACATAGAGAAAAGGAAAATTAAAAACTATGGTGAATAGGGGCCAGCACTGTGGCACAACAGGTAAAGCCACCGCCTGCAGTGCCAGCATCCCATATGGGTGCCAGTTCGAGTCCTGGCTGCTCCACTTCTGATCTACCTCTCTGCTATGGCTTAGGAAGGCAGTAGAAGATAGCCCAAGTCCTTGGACCCCTGCACCCACGTGGGAGACCCAGAAGAATCTCCTAGCTACTGGCTTCGGATCAGTGCAATTCTGGCTGTTGCAGCCAATTGGGGAGTGAACCAGCAGATGGAAGACTTTTTTCTCTCTGCCTCTGCCTTTCTGTAACCCTGCCTTTCAAACAAATGAATAATTCTTTAAAAAAAAAAAAAAAACTACAGTGAATAGCAAATGGTAGTGAGGCAGGAGACAAGATTGAGGAAAAGGAAAATATCCCAAGTATTATCTTGGTCACCTGTAGCATTTCAGTCCTCAACTCCAATCCCTTGGAAGATCTGGCTGTACTTCTTGACCTTGAATATTCTGTCACTTTGTAAGAGTTATTCTTTTTCTTTCTTTTTAAAAAACATTTTTTAAAAGATTTATTTATTTATTTGAAAGGCAGCACTATAGAGAGGCAGAGAGAGAGTCCTCGATCCACTGGTTTACTCCTCAGGTGGCCTCAACAACCAGAGCTAAGCTGATCTGAAACCAGGGGCCAGGAGCTTCCTCTGGGTCTCCCACACGGATGCAGGGACCCAAGGACTTGGGCCATCTTCCACTGCTTTCCCAGGCCATAGCAGAGATCTGGATTGGAAGTGGAGCAGCTGGGACTTGAACCAGCGCCCATCAGGGATGCCGGCACTGCAGGTGGAAGCTTTACCAGCTACACCACAGCGCCAGTCCCCTAAAAAAATTTAAAATTTATTTTTTAAATATTTATTTATTTATTTGAAAGTCAGAGTTACACAGATAGAGGAGAGGCAGAGAGAGGTTGGTCTTCCATCCACTGGTTCACTCCCCAATTGGCCACAACGGCCGGAGCTGTTCCGATCCGAACCTAGGAGCCAGGAACTTCCTCCGGGTCTCCCACACGGGTGCAGGGGTTCAAGGACTTAGGCCATCTTCTACTGCTATCCCAGGCCACAGCAGAGAGCTGTATGGGAAGAGGAGCAGCCGGGACTAGAACCTGCGCCCATATGGGATTCTGACACTTCAGACCAGGGTGTTAAGCCTATTATATTTATTTATTTTTTTTTTAAAAGGAAGCATGACACTTCCTTTTTTTATTTATTTATTTTTGTTTAATTTTTTATTTTTGACAGGCAGAGTGGACAGTGAGAGAGAGACAGAGAGAAAGGTCTTCCTTCTGCCGTTGGTTCACCCTCCAATGGCCGCCGCGGTTGGCGCGCTGCGGCCGGTGCACCGCGCTGATCCGATGGCAGGAGCCAGGCGCTTCTCCCGGTCTCCCATGGGGTGCAGGGCCCAAGGACCTGGGCCATCCTCCACTGCACTCCCGGGCCATAGCAGAGAGCTGGCCTGGAAGAAGGGCAACCGGGACAGGATTGGTTCCCCGACCGGGACCAGAACCCGGTGTGCCAGCGCCGCAAGGCGGAGGATTAGCCTAGTGAGCCGCGGCGCCGGCCTATTTTATTTATTTTAAAGGCAGAAAGATAGAGACTTATAGAAGATCTCCCATCTGGGGGTTCACTCCCCAAATGCCCACAACAGCCAGGGCTGGGCCAGGCCAAAACCAGGCACCTGGATTGAATCCAGGTCTCTCAAGTGGGTGGCAGTGACCCAACTACTTGTGGGATCACGGGCAGCCTTCCAGGGTCTGCATTATCAGCAATCTGGAAATGCAAGTGCAGCCAGGACTTAAACCCAGCCACTCCAACATGAGATGCCAGTATTCTAAGCAGTAGCTCAACCACTAGGGTGAACACCCACCCTGAGATCTAGGGGTTGATTTTCCTTTAGACAGTTAAAGGAAACATTTCTTACATCAAACATATCCCAAAGCATGTATATTACTGTCATACTTTGAGAAAAAGATTTTATTGTTTCACAAACTTTAAAGAATTTGCAGGACCCATGAGAGAGGTGAAAGGAAAACTTGTTCCTAATTTATCAAGAATAGGAAAGCTTGCCTCTCTATAATAAATACAATGAAATGCCTTCCCTAGTACTTTTAAAAGTGTGTGTTTGGAAATCTGGGATTCACAACAGGTCTCTTTGGTTTCCTTAGAAGTATGTACACAGGTCACCAAGTAAACTCAATTAAGGTATTATTCCCAGGTGTTATTCATTCTAAAGAGATTTTCCCAAAGTAAAAATTATCAACATGATAACATTAGTCGTTAGAGATTACCAATTTTTTTAAAAAAACACTTTAGTTACTTTTATTTTATTTGCAAGGCAGAGAGACAGACAGATATACAGAGATCCTCCATCCACTGGTTCGCTTCCCAAATGCCCACAACAGCCGGGTCTGGGCCATACTGAAGCTAGGAGCCTAGAACTCTCACTTCAAGTCTCCTATATGGGAGGAAAGGACCCAAGTACTGGGGCCATCATGCTTCTTCCCAGGATTTGCACAGTCAGGATGCTGGATCAGAAGCAGAGGAGCTGGGACTCCAACTAAACACTCTGATATGGCTCTAAAGTCGCTGTGCCAAACATGGGCCTCCACCACTTTCAGTTATTTATATTCATCCTCTTCCTTTTGCTACCTATTGCCTTCTCCCTTTCTCTTTCCACCCTCCCTCTGTTTTCTAACCCCTCTAAGTTCCCCCATAGGAAAAAAGACAATCAGAAAAAAAATCACTAACATCTGGGTGTAAATTAGTTGAACGTGCTATTCACACTTGGAATATTTGCTTTGTAAAAGAAGGCCTTAAGAGAGGGAAGTCACAGAACATTTCAGGGCTTGCTATGAACAACAATCCTATACAGTACAATGTGGTGTTTGTATTACATTAATATTAGATAACAGATCCAGGACAGATAACCGTGCTGAATGTTCAAGCACATCCATCTTCCCAAGCTGGGATTGTGGCTAGGGCTGGAGTGGAACTGGGGAAGCTTCCTTGAGCATGCAAAGTAGGCACAGGTGTCCACTGAGCAACAGTCCAATTCCCGAAGAACAGAGGCACAGCACTGGCAGTAGACTCCAGGAGAGGCAAGAGATGAACTAAAATATTCCCTTGGAAGTAGGAGTGTACTTCTAAATGTCCATGGAAAAGTCAAATTAAAGCATAAGCATAACTTAAAAATCCAGGGCCTGGTGTGGCATAGCAGGTAAAGCTGCCACCTACGATGCTGGTATCCCATAGCAGTGACGGTTCTAATCCCGGCTGCTCCACCTCTGATCCAGCTCCCGGCTAATGGCTTTGGAAAAGCAGCAGAAAATGGCCCAAGTGTTTGGGCCTCTGCCCCACACATGGGAGACCCAGAAGAAGCTTCCTTCAGCCTGGCCAAGCCCTGGCCATTGCAGTTGTCTGGGCAGTGAACCAGCAGATAGAAGATCTCTCCCTCCCTCCCTCCCTCTCTCTCTCTTTTCCTCTCTCTCTGTAACTCTGACTTTCAAATAAAATAAATAAAATTTAAAAAAAAAAAACCTTAAAATCCATGAATAGTTTTTTATAATATGCATTCTTTTCATAAACTTAAACCTTCTTAAAGATTTATTTATTTACCATAAACTTAAATCTTTAAAAATTTATTTATTCAGGATGCAGAGAAAGGAAAGGCAGACACACAAAGAGAGCTCCCATTTGCTGGTTCACTCCCTGGTGCCTGCAGCTGCCAGGGGGCTGAAGCCAGGAATCTGGAATGGAATCATTTCAGGGCTCTCATGTGGGTGACAGGGACCCAACTACTTAACCCATCACGTGCTTGCTCCCAGAGTCTGCTTTAGCAGGAACCTGGAGTCAGGAGCTGGAGCTGAGAGTTGAATCTAGGCCTTCTGCTGTGGAACGTGGACACCTTAACTGATGTCTTAACCAGTAGACCAGATGCCTGCCTCTCATGAACGTATTGAAGGCAGCTCACATGCGTGGGTTGCTTGACACCAAAGTAAACCTGTCTTTTAATTCCATTTTCTATGAGTCTTTAAAAATAATTTATATATATAAATATAAATATATTTTTGGCCAGCGCCATGGCTCAGTAGGCTAATCCTCCGCCTGGGCGCCGGCACCCCGGGCTCTAGTCCCAGTTGGGGCACCAGATTCTGTCCCGGTTGCTCCTTTTCCAGTCCAGCTCTCTGCTGTGGCCCGGGAAGGCAGTGGAGGATGGCCCAGGTCCTTGGGCCCTGCACCCACATAGGAGACCAGGAGAAGCATCTGGCTCCTAGCTTTTAATCGGTGCTGCGCGCCGGCCACAACGCACAGGCTGGAGCCGCCACTTGGTGGGTGAACCAACGGAAAAAAGGAAAACCTTTCTCTCTGTCTCTCTGTCTCGCTGTCTAACTATGTCTGTCAAATATATATATATATATATATGGATCAAGATGGCTGAATAGGGGATAGCCACACTAACATAAGCTGCTCTGGGATATAAAAAGAACGAAGGAAAGACTATGTTTCCAAGGATCTGACTGACAGAAATCTTTGGCAAAGAAGTGAAAAAACAAAACAAAAATTCTGGGGGACAAGAGGAGAGACACTGCTGTAGCCAGCCACATGGGACAGCCAGCTGCCGGCTGTGAGCCGCCATCTTACCATGTCCCAGAAGGGAGAAATTGCCTCCTGCCCCATTGCTTGCGGCTTTAGTCGAGAGGGAAGTCCACAGTCACCCACTGACTTTTACTTCAGCCTAGAGGGCTGGCTGGGGTCTGAGCAACTGTCGGGCTTGGAGCAGGGATGCCCCTTCGCTTCCTTCCCTTTTCTTACTCCCGCAGAGCGCCATACTCGGTATCAAAAAGCCGCACAGCAGGATTGGTGGAGCCAGTGCTGTGGCATAGCAGGTAACACCACCACCTGGGGTGCTGGCATCCCATATGGGCACCGGTTTCAATCCTGCCTGCTCCATTTCTGATCCAGCTCCCTGCTAATACACCTGGGAAAAAAGGAAAAAATGGTCCAAGTGCTTGCACCCAGTACCACATGGGAGATCCTGGCTTCAAACCGGTCCAGCTCTGGCCATTGAGGCCATTTGGGGAATGAGCCAGGGGACGGAAGCTTTCTTTCCCTCTCTCTCTCTCTCTCTCTCTCTCTCTCTCTCTGTCTCCCTCTGTCTCTCCCCTCTCTGTGTGTATAAATCTGCCTTTCTTTTTTTTTATAGAATACTTTTACTTAATAAATATAAATTTCATAGGTAAAACTTTTGGAATATAGCTGTTCTTCCCCCCATACCCGCCCTCCCACCCCCAAACCATCCCACCTCCTACTCCCTCTCCCATCCCATTCTTCATTAAGATTCATTTTTAATTATCTTTATATACAGAAAATCAAATCTATACTAAGTAAAGATTTCAACAGTTTGCACCCACACAGACACACAAAGTATTAAGTACTGTTTGAAGACTAGTTTTACCGTTAATTCTCAGTACAACTCATTAAGGACAGAGGTCCTACATGGGAAGCAAGGGCACAGTGACTCCCGTTGTTGATTTAATGATTGACACCCTTATTTATGACATCAGTAACTCTGCCTTTCAAATAAATAAATATGAATTGAAAAAAATCATGCAGTGCACCTCTGTTCTCTACCAGCATCATAGTAAGAGTCAGGGCAACGAGTGGGGCAAAGGACAGATCTCCTGCAGCCTGCAACTGTGTGAGTTTTTTGGGTATTAGCCCCAGAGCTATGCTACATGAGCCACTCTACATGAGCCAAGGGGACTCACCTTAGCTTCTGGGGGCTAACACCAGAAGCAGCCCATAAAAAAATTTTTTTTTAAAACCACTCCCACCCTGGGAGATCTGGGTAATGACCCCACTATGTCCTGTAACACCAGGTCTGTAACAATTCTTTCTAATTTTCTTGGTGCCACTGGAATTTACCCAGTGAACATAGGGAAGAACCTACCTGCAATCCACCTCTCTGGACCCATACCCTCAGAGTAAAATCCCCTGAATACCTTCTAGTTACCCTGTAGGACTGGAACAGGGTTCAGTTCATATCCCCTAACCTTTGGACTAGGGTGGTTGGCACTAAAATCCACAAAACCAGTTGGAATCTCCTAGCAGGACCTGAGGAAGGGTCCATCCATATCACACAGTCCTAGAGCCACAGCAAGTGTTGCCACAGCCCAAGCATCACCCAGGCTTGCCAGTAGGATAAGGGGGCAGCCACCCTTGTCTCCCTCAGCACCAAGAACAAGGCCCTGGCTACTACATTTCCCAAGGACACTGACACTGAACTGTTTGTGGACCAAAGATACACACCCAAGGAAACCCTTATTCATCTCAAAGCCACACTTCTACCCCTACAACTAGTGCAGCAGACCAGTCAACTGTGTCACTTATAGACAAAGGAAATCACTCAGAGACTACACTCCTGGGCTCACCTGGAGCCGAAGCCAAAGCGACAAGCCAAGTGATACCCTGCATTCCAGCTAAACCATAAACTCCTTTACAATAAAACCTACTCCATAAAGAAGAAGGGACAAATATACCAGATGGAGAGACAGCCACATAGGGACACAGGAGACATGAAGAAGCAAGGTAGCATGACATCTCCAAAAGATCACAATAGTCCTCCAGAATTAGACACCAGTGACAAAAGGCCCAGAATAGCCAAAGTGGTCCTGAACAAGAAAGACCAAGCTGGAGGCATCACAATACCTGACTTCAAAGCATACTACAAAGCTATAGCAATTAAACAGCATGTACTGCCATAAAAACTGATACACAGATCACTGGAACAGAATAGAGAGCTCAGAAATTAATTCACATACATACAGCCAACTGATTTTTGCCAAAAGTGCTCGACATTACAGTGGAGTAAGGATAATCTCTTCAACAAATGGTTGAATGGCAAAATGTGTGTGTGGGTGTGTGTGTGTGTTTGTTTGTTTGTTTATGTATGTATGTAGAAGAATGAAACTAAATCCATACAGTAAAGCCACCGCCTGCAGTGCCGGCATCCCATATGGGTGCCAGTTGGAGTCCCAGCTGCTCCACTTCTGATCTGGCTCTCTCCTATGGCCTGGGGAAGCCGTAGAAGATGGCCCAAGTCCTTGAGCCTCTGCAGTCACGTGGGAGACCCAGAAGAGGCTCCTGGCTCCTGGCTCCTGGCTTCAGATCAGTGCAGCTCTGCCTGTTGTTGCCAATTGAAAAGTGAACCAGAGGATGGAAGACCCCTCTCTCTTTCTCTCTCTCTCTATGCCTCTCCTTCTCTCTGTGTATGTAACTCTGACTTTCAAATAAATAAATAAATCTTTAAAAGAAATTAACTCGGGGCCGGCGCTGTGGCACTGCAGGCCCTGACCAGAAGCGCTGGCATCCCATATGGGCACCGGTTCTAGTCCCAGCTGCTCCTCTTCCGATCCAGCTCTCTGCTATGGCCTGGGATAGCAGTAGAAGATGCTTTGGGCCCCTGCACCCATGTAGGAGACCCAGAAGCTTCTGGTTTCAGATCAGCTAAGCTCCGGCTGTTGCAATCATCTGGGGAATGAATCAGTGGATGGAAGACTTCTCTCTCTGGCTCCACCTCTCTCTGTAACTCTGTCTTACAAAGAAATAAAAAATAATTAAAAAAAAAAAAAGAGAAAAGAAATCAACTCAAGGTGGATCAAAGACCTAAATTTAAGACCTGACATTATGAAGTTGCTGGAATTAAATGTATGGGAAATACTCCAAGACACTGGTGTAGGGGACGACTTCTTGAACAAGACTCCCAAAGCACAGGCAACAAAAGAAAAACTAAACAAACGGGACTATATCAAACTCAGAAGCTTTTGCACAGCAAAGGAAATGATCAGTAGAGTCAAGAGATATCCAACAGAATGGGAAAAAATATTTGCAACCCACCTATCTGGCAAAAGATTAATATTTCAAACATATCAGCAACTTGAAAAACTCAACAACAAAAGCACAACCAATCCAGTTGAGAAATGGGCAAAGGACTACAATAGACAGTTCTCAAAAGAATTATAAATGGCCAACAAATATATGAAAAAACACTCAACATCACTAGCCATCGGGGAAATGCAAATCAAATCCATAATGAGATATCAACTCAACCCTCTCAGAATGGCGATAACCCAAAACACATAGAGTAACAAATGCTGGTGAGGACATGGATAAAAGGAACACTTCTACACTGTTGGTGGGAATGTAAATTATTGCAGCCACAGTGGAAAACAGTGTGGCGATCTCTTTAAAAACTAGAAATAGACTTGCCATACCATCTAGTAAGCCCACTACTGGGTTCATACCCAAAAACTTGAACACACTATATCAAAGAGATACCTGCACTACCACTACCTGCAGCACTACCTGCAGCACTGTTCACAATGGCCAAATTTGGAATCAACCAAAGTGTACACCATCAGAAGAATGAATAAAGAAAATCTGATGTTTATATACACAATGGAATATTATTCTGCTATAATAAAGAATGAAATCCTATCATTTGCAGCAAAATGGACACAACTGGAGGACATCATGTTGGGTAAAATAAGCCAGACCCAGAAAGACAAATACCACATGTTCTCCCTTATATGTGGGAACCAAAATTTAAAAAACAAATAAAAAGAAATGTCTGTGTATGACTATTGCTATAAATATAGTTTTGTAAAACTTTGTTTTATATCTTTGTCAAACCAATGGTTAAGAATGTTATACTACTATAGTTTTAACATGTGATTACCTTAAAATTTACTGGATATGGGTGAAATGGCCACTTTTCCATTCAATTATTGTTTTTAGCCATTGCTTACATTCCCACTAAACTAGGGTCTTTTTGCTCTTTACTTTTTAAACTTCTTATTTGGTGAAGTATTAAGCCTTTTTACTGGAATGTACAGTTAAAATATGTTATCTCAAAAGCTAAAAAAAAAAGGGGGAGAAGGAAGGAGGCTGGGAGGGAAAGAGCTGGAGGCAGGAAAGGAAGGAGGTGGGAATATTGTTACGCTCTTAGAATTGCATCTACAAGTGCTCACTTCGGCAGCACATATACTAAAACTGGAACGATACAGAGAAGATTAGCATGGCCCCTGCGCAAGGATGACAGGCAAATTGGTGAAGCGTTCCATATTTTTATATTGGTCTATTATGTTATGTTATATGTGTGTACATATTGTATGTTCACATGGAAAAATTTTATTAAGAATTTTATTTTAATTGGCTTATAGATAAGATTGTCCATAAATTTAAGCTGCTAAAATTAATCAAAGATACATTTTAATTTGTGTGACCTGAATCTCTGCATCATATGTTTTATACTTGTTGGTAGAAAGAAACTAAAAACATTTTATATGGTTGTGCTTAAGTTTACTGGTTAAACAAACTACACCATGTTAGATATTTAAGAGGTGTTTTCAAATACATGATTCTTAAAATTTATAGAAGGCATTGGACCTTATGGTAAATGTTTTCTTAAGTTGTTACCTAATGGTTGAAACTGTTTGCTAAGTATTCATGTAATATTGCTATTGTCAGCAAGCGATCTAGGACTTGCTCCCTCATTTCTCTATTCTAAGCCCAACTTATTCTTTCATTTCTCTATTCTCCTCAAGGTAGGAAACTAATTCTATTATGAAGGAATCTGTAGGACGCACAATTTAATCTTTAGACCTTATAAAAGAGATGGCTAACATTTTTCTGCAATAGCATAGCCAAAATAAGAGATTAAATAATAATCTCATAGCTAGATTTACTTCACCATCAGCAAAGTAAACAGTAAGTAGAAAAAACCTCCCTTTCAGACCAAAGGGAAAGAAAGTTTTTAAGTGAGAATATAATTTTCCTCATGGGCATTGTCTACCTTAGAAAAACTACTACAGAACATGCCTGTGACTATAGACTTGTAGTTCAGGCCACTGAAGATTAGAGATGGGACTTGGGCACTCCCTTGACTTGCATCCTCTGGTCTGCTTGAACAAAAACCAGGAGGAAAAGAAAGCTAGGCATCAGAAGCAATGTGTGGCAGGCCTATTAATGGCTGATCTGTACAGTGATCTGCCCTCAAGGAGACCCAACAGGCCAGTCTACTGCAGTGGCTTTCAATGCGGTAACCCTGGGCTTCAGCAGAAGTCAACTTGTGAAGAGCCCTGGCAGCTCTGCCAAGAGTTGGATCACTGGAAATGGACCTGCCCTGGAGTCGGAGGATGCCCAGGTCAGAGCTCTAAGCTGAAAAGCTCTTCACTCAGTCCAACTTCCAAAGTGACCACTGAAGCTGAGGGGATGGCCAAGTAGGGTCAGCAACATTGAAGGCAGAACTGTAAATTTCTTGTTAGAGATGCCACCTGCCTTTACCTGGCCAGCTCTCCTCCCAGGCCAGCCAAGTAATGAAAGTCAACAGAGTGCCTTCCCCTAGGAGGTTCACACCTCCCTTAGGATGTACCCCATGTGAAGAGATAGATAGGTCTGGGCCTCTTAACTTACAAGGCCTAAAGCCCACCAGATTATTATCAAGCCCCTTCTGTCAGGTTCTATTTGCCTCTCAATCAGAAAACTTAATTGTAGCTTAGACAGCACCTTTCTTAGCTCCTCTAATAATACTCTGTCCTTTGTTCTAGACCCTGTCTAGTGCACTTGGGCCTCATTCTTTTGTAATCATAACCTCTACTCAACCACCAATGGCTCTACTCCCAACCTGTGTCTACTGATGGTCCTCTTCCCCACTTAATGCTGTATAATTGTTCAGACCTGGTTAATGCCACTCTTAGGATCATTGGTTACTATCCTCACCCTGTCTTTTATGACCTTGTCTAAATATGATCAGAGTCGGCAAACTTGGAAGGCTTCCATAGCCTTGGCAACTCATGATGAGAGCCTAGGGTGGTTACTGGCGCCATAAACTAGAGTGTCAATTTGTTGGGTCAACAAGAGTCATTGTGCACTTGCTCCTCATGTAGGATCTTTGTCCTTAATGTGCTGTACATTTTGATTTAATGCTATAACTAGTACTCAAACAGTATGTTTTACTTTGTGTTTCCATGTGGGTGCAAACTGTTGAAATCTTTACTTACTATATACTAAATTGATCTTCTGTATATAAAGAGAATTGAAAATGAATCTTGATGTGAATGGAAGGGGGGAGGGAGCGGGAGAGGGGAGGGTTGCGGGTGGGAGGGAAGTTATGGGAGGGGGAAACCATTGTAATCCATAAGCTGTACATTGGAAATTTATAGTCATTAAATAAAAGTTAAAAAAAAAAGAATTGCATCTACAAATCACACTGAATCTGTTAAAAACTAATGAAAAATTAAAATTAAATTATTGAAAATTGTTTATATATTTACTTGAGGGACAAAAAGAGTATCTTAAGCTCTAGGCCAAATGCCTGCCCACCATGAGCTTTTTGAAATACTCTCATATATTCATATTTCTCTAATTAATTTACTTGATAGGCAAAGACAGAGATAGACAATCACCCATCTGCTGGTTCATTCCCAAAATGCTCTCAATGTCTAGCACTGGGCCAGCTGGAGCCAAGGGCCATGAACTCATTCTAGATCTTCCGCATAGGTAGCAGGGACCCAATTACTTGATCCGATACTGCTACCTCCCAGAGTCTGCACTGGCAGGAAGCTGGAGCCAGGAACCAAAGCCAGGAATTAAACCTCAGTAGTCAGATGTGGGATATGGATGATTTAACTGCTAGGTTGAACACCCAACCCATACTCATATTTCTAGGGTTAGCTGTAAGGGAGAGGCCAGTAAGGAGAACTACAACTGTAAGCTTCTTAAGTCTAAACAGAGGAATTGGGTGTGTGGGGCAGCAATTAAGTCACTACTTGGAACACTTGCATCCCAAATCACAATGCCTGATTCCATTCTTGACTATTCTGTTTCCAACTCACCTCCTGCTAATGTGCACCCTAGAGAGGCAGCAGATGACGGCTCTAGTGCTTGGGTCACCCATGTGGGATATGTGGATTGAGTTCCAGGCTCTTGGCTTTGGCTTAGTCCAGTCCTTGCTATTGTGTGCATTTAGGGAATGAACCAGTGGATGAAAACTTTCTTTCTCTCTGCCTTTCAAATGGAATAAAATACAAAAGTTAAAAATTTTTTTAATCTAAAAAGGTTTAAATGGCTACACATGTTAATTTCTCCCACAAGCTGTCAAATTGTTTGCTTTATTCAGAAACATCTTCATCCTTCTTGAAACTTCACTAATTTCATGTTTTTGATTAATAAGCAATCTCTTCTTAGGGGTTTAAGGAAAATTATCAGTCATTCATACCTTAGCATGAACTATGAAGAAACTAGTCAGAATTTTTTAAAAGATCTATTTATTATTTATTTGAAAGGCAGCGAGAGAGAGAGAAAATCTTCCATCTGCTGCTTCACTCCTCAAATGGCCATAATAGCCAGGGCTGGGCCAGGTTGAAGCCAGGAGCAAGGAGCCTCATCTGGGTCTCCCACTGGCCCAAGCACTTGGGCCATCCTCCAGTGCTTTCCCAGGTGCATTAGCAGGGAGCTGGATCGGAAGTGGAGCAGCTGGGACTCAAACCAGTGCCCACACAGGATGCCAATGCTGCAGGCTGTGGCTTAACCCACTGTACCAAAGCACAGCCCCCTCAGCTGTATGTAGAAATATTTAAATGTTGCTGTGGTTGGGGAGGAGGGAGAATTAATTTTGGAGTAAAGGATCTTTTCAAGAGTAGGTGGGCCCCATTATGACAGGAAGTTAGTATTGATGACAGTTCCTATCTGATATGCAAGAATTATGAGACAAGAGTTGGAAAGAAAGCACAGAAGGAGCTTTTCATATCAAATTTTCTAGTTTAAATTTTAGTCTATAGTTCATCCATCCCATAAGGCTACTCCCAGAAACCAGATGGCAGCTCACAGGAAAAATTGGAATTGGAGGCAGGCTTTGTGGTGCAACTAGTTAAGCCATCATTCGGAAGGCTCACATTCGGTATGAGAATGCCTAGTTCGAAGTCCCAGCTATTCTGTTTCCAATCAAGCTTTCTGCTAATGTATATCCTGGGAGGCAGCAGGTGATGGCTCAGATACTGGAGTTCCTGCCACCCACACGCAAGACTCAGATGGAGTTCCAGGCTCCTGGCTTTGGCCTCATCCAATTCTGTTGTAAATATCTGGGGAGTAAACCAGTAGATGGAAGAGCTGTCTGTCTCTTTGTCTTTCAAATAAATAAAAACACATAAACATTTAAAAAGAAAGAAAAATGGAATTGAAGTATTAGTTTGTTTTTTCTTTCCTTTTTAAGATTCATCTGTTTGAAAAGCAGAGTGACACAGTGAGAGGGAGACATACACAGAGAGAGAAACAGGGGTAGAGAGAAAGAGAAAGATCTTCCATTTGCTGGTTCACTCCCCAAATAGCCACCAAAAACTAGTTTGGACCAAGCTGAAGCCAGGAGCCAGGAACTCTGGGTCTTCCACATGGGTTCAGGGGCCCAAGTACTTGACCCATCTTCTGCTGCCTTCCCAGGCACATTAGCAGTGAGCTGCATTGGAAGCAGACTAGCCAGGACTTGAACCAGTGCTCTCAGTGATGCCAGCATCACAAACAGCAGCTTAACCCATTGTAGAATGACATTTGCCTCATGCATTTAATTTGGCACAAGAAGATTTCTAAACACATGCACAGTTTTTTCATAATATACATTTTCACATATTATGGAACAATTTTTTACCATAACAAACTCTTACCCTTAATTTCACTTTCCATGAGGTTTTGGAAGTACCTTCATACAAAACCTCTATACAAATTGCACCCTTTCTCTCAGGTGGGTGAAAATCCACTCTAGGATATGTAGCTCAGTAAGCAGTAGAGCAAGAGAATCCAGTGTCTCTCCCTCCCACTCCACTTTTCTAGCTGAGCAACCTTGTGTACAACTTACAAAATCCTATCTGTAGCAATCCCTCCCCCACCCGCCCGCCCCATACACATATGTACTTGGTGATTTTTGAAACATGACTCATCCATCAAGTCCCACCTCAAGTAGTACTTGCAGCGTGATTTTCACAAAAGAGATCTCTCGGGGCCGGTGCCGTGTCACACTAGGTTAATCCTCTGCCCGCAGCACCGGCATTCCATACGGGTGCTGATTCTAGTGTCGGCTGCTCCTCTTCCAATCCAGCTCTCTGCTATAGCCCGGGAAAGCAGTGGAAGATGGCCCAAGTGCTTGGGCCCCTGCACCCACGTGGGAGACCTGGAAGAAGTACCTGGCTCCTGGCTTCGGATTGGCACAGCTCCAGTCATTGCGGCCATGTCGGGAGTGGACCAACGGAAGGAAGACCTTTCTCTCTGTCTCTCCCTCTCACTGTCTGTAACTCTAACTCTCTAATAAAATAAATAAAATCTTTAAAAAACAAAGAGAGATCTATCTTCCAATGCCTTCTAGTAATACTGCACAGCATCCTAGAACAGTGGCTAATAGTACTGACTTGGGAGTAAGATTGCCTGAATTCAAATCCCAGCTCTGCCATTTATTAGCAATGTACCTGTAAGAAGATATTCGTTTACCTATAAGATGGGGCAATGTAGGTAATGTAGGGGTGGGCACTAGGCACTCCAGTTGAGATGCTGCTTATTATGCCCACCTGCCTTGTGGGAATGCCTGGGTTGCAGTCCTGGTTCCATTTCTGATTACGGCTTTATGCTAACAGATCCTAGCAAGCAATGGCTCACATGGTTGGGTTCCTGCCAGCCTGGATACCTGGATTTTTTTAGTCCTGGCTTTGGCCTGGTCCAGCTCTAGCTTTTTCAGGCATTTGGGGAGTGAATCAGCAGATGGGAGATCTGTTTCTCTGGATTTTCTGTCTCTTTCTCTAACTTTCAAAAAATAAAATAACTTTTTAAAAAACAAAATGACATAAGTAATGACATTAGAAGTTTGTTACAGATAGATAGCATGTTAATGCATGCTATACTCTTAGAAAAAATATTTAGCACATAACATATAGCATAAATATCAATAGGTATTTGAAATTGTTGTAACTGAACTGATGCTGATAGTATATCATGATTCCAATGCACTTTTATTAGGTTTATATTTGTCTGGTTTTTCTAGTCAATGAAAACATTTTATTTATTTTTGTGTCCATCGTGCTTGGTATAAAAATTACAAGTACTATAAGATACTCTTCCACGTGGATGCAGGGACCCAAACATTTGGGCCATCTTCTACTGCTTTCCCAGGCCATAGCAGAGAGCTGGATCGAAGGTGGAACAGCCGGGACTCAAACCGGCACCCATATGGGATGCTGGCACTGCAGACGGTGGCTTTACCTGCCACGCCACAGCACCAGCCCCTCAGTATATTTTTGATGAATAAATGAATAAGCATCCAGGATAAAGAGGCCAAGAAGATTATTCTCTTGTGAAAAATAGGATTCTAGAGGGAGAAGAATCCCCCTGATAAAGCAGACCACACATTTCTGGCCTAGAAACTCCAGATGCACTACAATGAAAAGCGGAGATGCAAAATTAGAGACAAACCTATGATCCTGGCAGAGAGAGCAACCTCCCCATTGTTTGACAACAAAGGACAAAAGGTTCTTGAAACAGTAGGTAAAGAAAAGATCCTCCTTCCACATCCTACATTCTGACCAATTGAGAAGCTTCTCTGCTCCCAGATCCTACGCAAAATAAAACAACCTGGCTCTACACGACACTGGGTAAGTCTTTAATTATAAACCATCCACAGGGACAACACTGTGGTGTAGCAGGTAAAGCTGCTGCCGGTGATGCTGGCATCCCATACAAGCACCAGTTCAAGTCCTAACTGCTCTACTTCCAATCCAGTCCCTGCTGATGGCCTGGGAAAGCAGTGAAAGATGGCCCATGGTGTTTGGGCACCTGCATGCATGAGGGAGATCTGGATGAAGCTCCTGGCTCCTGGCTTCAGCCCCCAGCTGTTGTGGCTATCGATGGAACAGTGGATGAAAGATTCTCTCTCTCTCTAATTCAGACTTTCAAATACATAAATAAATCTTGTTAAAAAATCATCCACAGAAGGTATTTCAGATAACCACATCCAGAGTAGGAGGCTCACCAGGGACATTAACTGGCACCTAGCATAGTGATTTGCATGGTGTTACTACTCAATAAATATGTATTAGTTAGATTGATCCATAAATGATGGGAAAAGTAAGACGACGAATGAGTGACCAGGGAACACCACAGTCCCCTTTTTTGGTGGGGGATACATCCACACTCTCCAATGCATGCCTGAAACCTCAGAGAATAGCAACCCTTGTATGTATACAATTGCTTTTTCTCTTTGTTCTTGCAGTATACATAAGCAACCTTAGCATACTACTTTTTTCTTTTCTTATTGAGAACTTTCACCTTTTCATTTTTAAAAAGATTTATTTAATGTATTTGAAAGAGCTGCAGAGACAGAGAGAGAAAGAGACAGAGGGAAATCTTCCACCTGCTGGTTCAGCCCCCAGATGACCACAATGGCCAGAGCTGGATGGGTCCTAAGCCAGGAGCTTTTTCCAGGTCTCCCATGTGGGTGCAGGGGCTCAAGCACTTAGGCCATCTTCTGCTGCTTTACCAGGTGCATTAGCAGGGAGCTAGATTGCAAGTAGAGCAGCCAAGACTCAAAGCAACACCCATCTGGGACACCAGCATTGCAGGGAAGGCTTTCCTACTATACCACAATGCCAGTCCCCACTTTTCACTTAAAGGAAGTACCTTTTTACTTCTGTTGAATGTACTTGAATTGCCAGTATCACTACTCTTGCACCTAGGGCCATTATTTAACAAATATAAGGGTTATTTAAACACACGCACTGAGCTATCACAATGGTCAGTCTGATAATCAAGACAGCTACCAAGCAACTAACAAGCAGGTAGTGTTCACAGTGTGGACACAACAGACAAAAGATGATTCATGTCTCTTGCCGGACAGGATGCAACGGCACAAGACTTTCACATGCTACTCAGAATAGCACACAATTTAAAACTTGTGACTTATTTCTGGCATTTTCCATCTAATATTTTCAGGTCGCGATTGACTGCAGGTAACTGGAACTGCATGATACAAAGCCGCAGATCAGGGGGTAGAGTTAAGTGAATGGATGAATCAGTTGTGGAGGTCAATCCTCCTGCTACACCATGAAGGTGTCTGGTTAGCAACATCCTCCCAGCTGTGTCTTGAAGAACACTGGCTCAGGGAGATGCTAAAAGGTGTGTAGACATTTACATTTGAAAAAGGTTGTATGCTCTACAGTGGGGCCCTTTTTTTTTAAGTGGCTTATGAAGAACTCTGTTTAGCTCTGTTTGGTTTCCAGTGTGGAACATTTTCCCCCTGCAGAGTGTTCGGGAGTCTGGCTCTGATAACTTCGAAATTGCAAGAACTGATATTCTCAAAGCTTGGAAAACAAACAAAGCTAAAATTGAATTATATGCTTAAAAAGATTAAATATAGTGCACATTCAAAAACAAGAGCCATTTCTAGTATGAGGCTATGGTAGGTATCAAAGTTTCTGTGGTGGGTGGGAATGGGATTTGGCACAGAGATTAAGCCACCACTAGGGATGCCTGCATTCCGTATCAGAGTACCTGAGTTTGAGAGTCCTGCCTCTGCTCCCAATCCAGCTCCCTGCTAATGTGCACCCTGGGAGACAACAGGTGATGGCTCAAGTACTTGGGTCCCTGCCACCCCCGTAGGAGACCCAGATTGAGTTCCCATGCTCCCAATTTCAGCCTGGCCCAGCCCCTGCTGTTGTGGACAGCTGGAGAGTGAACCAAGTGTCTCTCTGTGTCTCTCTCCTTTTCTCTGCCATTCAAATAAACTAATAAAGAGTATTTTTAAAGGACGCTATTAAAAATTTGTATGGTATTTTAATACTGTTAGCATTTTTATTTATTAATATATATGTGGTAAAAACAGAACATAAAACCTATTGTTTTAATCATTTGTAAGTGTACAGTTCAGTGATAATAACTACCTTCTCTTAATTTCCAAAAGTTCTTTTTTAAAAATTTATGTATTTACTTGAAGGCAGAGTTATATAGAGAGAGACAGAGATATTCTATCCACTGGTCCATTCCTCAAACCACTACAACAACCAGTGCTGGGTCAGGCCAAGGCCAGAAGCCTGGAACTCCATCCTGGTCTCTGATGCGTGAGGCAGAGCCCCAAGCCCTTGAGCCATCTTCCATTACTCTCCCAGGTGCATTATCAGGGAACTGGATCAGAAGGGGAGCAGCTGGGACTGAAATGGCATTCATGTGGGATACAAGTGTTGCAGGTAGCAGCTTAACAACAAGGGCAGTCCTTATTTCCGAAAGTTTTTCATCATCCCAAACAGAAACTCTGTGCCTATTAAATAGTAAATCCACATTCTCTTCTTCCTCTAGCCCTAGTAACCTCTATCACATCTTCTATCCCTAGGAATGTACCTGTGCAAGATACCTCATATAAGTAGAATCCTGCAATATGTGTCCTGTTATTCCTAGTACATTTCCCCTAGCATTATGTTTTTAAGATTCCTTTAGCTGTAGATACACCAGAAATCAATTTCTGTTTCAGGCTGAATGACAATCTGTTGTATGCATGTATAGACCACAATGTGTCTATCCATTCACTCATGTACGGACACTTGGGTTGCTTCCCCTTTGGCTACAGTGAATAACACTGCTGTGAATATTGATGCACAAGTCTGTTGGTTTACCTGCTTTCAGTTTCCTTGGGTTACATACCTAGAAGTGGAACTGCTGACTCATGTGGTCATTCTGTGTGTAATTTCTGGAGGAACCAGTATTTTTATTTTTTATAGAAACTGCAGAGCCATTTTCTTCATTACTACCTTAAGAAAGTTTGATTTTTAATTTTGCTTTGCTATGCAGGAGTGTATACTATCAATATGTGAAATTTAGCACAAATTCTAGTTAATCCTAATCATCTTAAAAGAAAAAGGCAGATTCCCCACAGCATATTAGGGCTAAAGAACATTCCTGGGATGCAACAGGAGAAAATTGTGTAATCAAGCAGCATTCCATCCAAATGACAAGCAAGGTGGTAAAGATGTATTTGTGCCCCATGCTCCCCTGCCTCCAGACTTCAGCTATGAGTGAAGGCACGCTCTCAAAGTGTGGTTCTCTCAAGTCAGCAGTCTCTCATGGAGTCCAAGTGTCCCTGATGTCACCTCCCTTTCTCCTTTTGATGGTGGGTTTAAAAATTATTTCTTTGAATATTTGTATCCTTAATATCTCGGTGTCGCATTTTTGTTGTTATAGTCTATACTTTGCTAATCAGCTAACGTTGTAGGCCTCCTGTTGTTAAAAGCTTACTGTTAGTAATGGGAGGTGAAATACACAGGGTTCTGGGGTATTTTGTATGATTGGACAGGTTTCATCCCTCGGTAGGACCCTGTCTGGCTTACCATCTTCCACTCTGTGAGCATTACTTATCCCTGCAAAGTATCTCCTTGGATTAATTGTTCTTCAGTTGAAACATAACATTAATTTTAATCAGCACACATTGAGCTGCAGCTTCCAAAACAAAACAGCTACAAGCCTTAAAGCAATTATCTTTTCTTCTGTATTCTCCAGACCCATATTTTTAAAAAGAGGAACTTGGTAAAATATATCAGCAGGCCCAGGATGGGATTTGTGTGGAAGAAATAATAAAAAAGAAAATAGAATTTGGAAAAGAGGTAAATGACCTAGAGGCAGAAAGGACCATGAGCTCTGGCTGTGATGATGACTTTGGTTTTGGGCAGGTAGGCAAGGAAAACTGGGGGAGAAGAATCTAACATCTATGTGATTCTTTTTTTTTTAAGATTTATTTATTTGAAAGACGGGGTGTGGGGGGAGAGGTCTTCTATCCGCTGGTTCACTCCCCAGATGGCTGCAACAGCCGGAGCTGTGCCAATCTGAAGCCAGGAGCTTTTTCTGGGTCTCCCACGTGGGTGCAGGGGCCCAAGCACTTGGGTCATCTTCTACTGCTTTTCCAGGCCATAGCAGAGAGCTGGATTGGAAGAGGAGCAGCCAGGACTAGAACTGGGGCCCATATGGGATGCTGGCGCTTCAGGCCAGGGCTTTAACCCACTGCGCCACAGCGCCAGCCCCTAATTCTTAACTCATAACTCAGCCTAACTGTGATATTACAAAGTTGGTGAAGTAGTTGTTTATTACAGATGCTGCAGGAAATGTGTGGGTTTTAAGGAATTGGCAGTAGACTAGTAGTGAACAAAATTTTCAGAATATTCTCTAGAATAAAACCCATTCTCAGGTACAGAACATAGGTTTTTGTAGTTGTTTTAGTGGTTGCTGTCTTTAAGAAAACAATCTATGTCATTGCACAGTGTACTGAATCAACTTTTTTGTATCAAGCACTAAAAGATACAGAATAGGAGTTTGTAAACCATTCTTGGAAATCTGGGGCACAGAGTAGGTGTGGTCCCCAGGGAGCTAATGATCCATATACATATATATATATATATGTAGATCTACATATATATATATATATATGATTTTTCCCCTCAATCAAGGAACACTTCAAGGCTAACAATCATCAACAAAATCTTTTGGAACTCAGATTTAAAAGTTGAAAGACAGGCACGGCACAGTGGTCTCAGTTGCCACTTAGGAAATCCGCATTTCATAACAAGGTGCCTGTGTTTGAGTCACAGCTCTGCTTCCAATTCAGCTCCCTGCTAATGCACATCTTGGGAGGCAGCAGGTTACAGCTCAATGACTTGGGTCTCTGCACCACACTGGACACCTGAATTGAGTTCCTAACTCCTGGCTTCCTCCTGGCCCAGCTCTACTACAGTAGACATTTTGAAGAAGAAATATTTCTCTCTCTTTCTCTCCTTCCCTCCTTCCCATTCAAGTAAATGGAAATAAACAGGGGCCAGAGTTGTGGTGTAGTGGATAAAGCCGCTATCTGCAATGCCTGCATACCCTATGGGAACCAGTTCAAGTCCTGGCTGCTCCTCTTCCAATCCAGCTCTCTACTATGGCCTGGGAAAGCAGTGGAAGATGACTCAAGTGCTTGGGCCCCTGCACCCACATGGGAAGAGCCAGAGGAATCTCCTGGCTCCTGGCTTCAGATCAGCACAGCTCTGGTCATTGCGGCCAGCTAGGGAGTGAACCAGTGAATGAAAGACCTCTGTCTCTCTCTCTGTCTCTCTCTGTCTCTGTCTCTGTCTCTTTCTCTCTCTCTCTCTCCCTCTCCTTCTCTCTCAGTGTAACTCTGACTTCCAAATAAATAAATAAATATTTAAAAATAAATAAATACATATTTTTCTAAAGTTGGGATCCACTAGCATATTTAGGTGGCATTTACAGGCGGAAAAAAAAAAAAAAAGATAGTGGAATAGAAACTGAGTGAAAGAATAGCCAAGCCCAGTCCAATAGCCTCTTTCATGTGCGACATTCCTCCTCTGGTTTATCCAGTTTCTTTAGAGTAGAGTGTTGCACTCAGTATTACTCAAAAAGTTTTGTCATCTGTAGATATTCAAAAAAAATTTTTGTTATTCTGAAATTTCAGTTTAAGTTTTTCCTCAGAAATAATTAACAGTAACATTTTCTTGTAATTCTTCTTGCCAGTTTACTCTGAACATTTTTTTTTCCTTATAAAACTGGGACTAAAAAAGTGGCATGTCTTGAGGTTAAGGTGCTGGACAGTTCATTCTCAGAGATGTTGAAATTTCCCATGTGCCCAGGTCCAGAGTAAACAAGGGAAAGTGCACCAAAAGGATATAAAGTAATATGGCCTGTGTTTTAAAGGAGCATAGTTATTACACGCATCTGAGAAAAAAGAAATGGCACCAGACCATTCATGTGTGTGTGTGTATGTGTGTGTGTGTATTTGGCTTCTTTAACTTCATATTTTTATTTATTTTTTACTTATTAATTAGAGGTAAACTAACAAACAAACACAGAAAGAGAGAGAGCTCCCATCTGCCAGTTCACTCCAGGGGTGAGCTGGAGCTGGGAGCCAAGAATGCTATCCAAGTCTCTTGCATGGATGACAATAACCCAATCAGCTGAGCCATTATCATTGCCTCCCAAAGGTCTGCACTGGAGTCAGGAGCCAGGTACTGCAATGTGGAATGGAGGCATCTCAACTGTTTGGCTAAATGCCCAGTCCAAAACTAATTTTTAAAAGTTTCTTTTTCACATCATATAATACAATCATTATACAAATAATTTTATATTTATATAATTGCAAATATAAAATAAGTTACTGAGTTAAGTTACAACCTTGTCCTAGGTACTTTTTTTTTTTTTTTTTTTTTTGACAGGCAGAGTGGACAGTGAGAGAGAGACAGAGAGAAAGGTCTTCCTTTGCCGTTGGTTCACGCTCCAATGGCCACCGCGGCTGGCGCACCGTGCTGATCTGAAGGCAGGAGCCAGGTGCTTCTCTTGGTCTCCCATGGGGTGCAGGGCCCAAGGACTTGGGCCATCCTCCACTGCACTCCCGGGCCATAGCAGAGAGCTGGCCTGGAAGAGGGGCAACCGGGACAGAATCCGGCGCCCCGACCAGGACTAGAACCTGGTGTGCCGGCACCACTAGGCAGAGGATTAGCCTGTTGAGCCACGGCGCCGGCCGTCCTAGGTACTTTTAAGGTCTGGTAGAGGAGCTTCATAAGAGTGCTCTAGGGAGCGGGCATTGTGGTGTAGCAGAGTAAGCTGTTCCTTGAGACACCTGCATCCCATAACTGGAGTGCCTGGGAATGACTCCCTCCTCTATCTCAGATCCAGCTTCCTGCAAACTTGCCAGGGAGGCAGCAGATGATAGCCCAAATACTTGGACTTCTGCCAAGCATGTCCATGGGAGATATAGAGAGAGTTCCTGGCTCCTGGCTTAGACCTGACCCAGCCCTGCTGTTGCATGCATTTGGGGAGTGAACCAGCAGATGGAAGACCTCTATTTCCTGCCTTCCTGCCTTCCTTCTTCTCTCTCTCTCTCTTTTCTCTCTCTCTCTCTTTCTGCCTTTTAAATAATTAGATAATATGGGATTTTTTTGTTGTTGTTTTTAGTTTTTAAGAATGATCTGGGTTTAGTCTTCTTAATTTTCCTATCCGTATACTCAACAACAAACTGTCTGACAGATGATGACAATAAATAGGCACCAAAAAGCATAGTCATCAAAAGCCAACTATTCAATTTGGCAAGGATTTTTTTAAAGAGTATAAATTGAGTAACACACCAACTCTTGCTTTTACCATATACAATTACGTCTAAATAACTATAGTGTACTTACAGAATATTGGTGTTCTGATTCCAGTTGACTTCCCTGTTGCAATTTGGTTAAGATCCAGTTTTTCATGAATAAGAAGACTATCTCTAAATAAAAAAAAAATCTTAGCTCACTTATCTAGCATATTATAGAGCCAATTTATACTTTAGTTGGGAGATTAGATTATGACCTGTAAGGATTATTTCAACTATTAGGTAATATTCCATTCATTCAAGTTTATGTTGGACATTTGGTGTGGTTTACCATGAGTTTTTATAACATGAAACTTAAGTATTAAATGTTTCTAATGGTAAAATGTAGAATTGCTGGCCTTTCTCTCAGGCATTTAAGAAAGCACAGATTTCCATACTTAAATATAACTATAACTTAAAATGCTATTTAATTCTGAAAATAAAATATGCCCAATAAAGAAATATGGGGGCCGGAGCCACGGCTCACTTGGATAATCCTCCGCCTGCAGCACCGGCACATCGGGTTCTAGTCCCGGTCGGGGCACCAGATTCTGTCCCTGTTGCTCCTCTCCCAGTCCAGCTCTCTGCTGTGGCCCGGGAGGGCAGTGGAGGATGGCCCAAGTGCTTGGGCTCTGCACCCGCATGGGAGACTAGGAGGAAGCACCTAGCTCCTGGCTTCGGATCGGTGCAGCACGCTGGCCACAGAGCACCAGCCGTATTGGCCATTTGGGGGAGTGAACCAACGGAAAAAGGAAGACCTTTGTCTCTGTCTCTCTCTCTCTCTAACTCTGCCTGTCAAAAAAATAAAAAAGAAGAAACAAAAAGAAATATGGGAAAATATACTAACTACAAAGAGAAAAGTTGATTACAAAAAGTTCATCAAAGCTTATATTTGGGTATTTCACTTTTGCTGCATTGCTAGTTACATTTTCCTTTTATTTCTTTTTTTTTTTTAAGATGTGTTATTTATTTGAAAGATGAGCAACAGAAAGAGAGGGAAAGAGCGATAAAGAGAGAGAGAGAAAGATCTTCTCTCTACTGGTTCACTCTCCAAATGGCCATGATGGCTGAAGCCAGAAGCCAAGAACTCCTTTCTGGTCTCCCACATGAGTGTCAAGGGCCCAAACACTTAAGCCATCCTCTACTGCTTTCCCAGGCACATTAGCAAGAAGCTGAATCAGAAGCAGAGTAGCTGGGACTCCAATATGCAATGCAAGAGGCAGTTTAACCTGGTGTACTACAACACAAACCCCAAAAATATTTTTTCTAAGCAAAACATACATTTTCAGAGCAAAAATACCTTATATACTATTTTAAACCTTGTCTCTTAAGTGATTATGAACTAATTATAAGTTAACTATGAACATTCTATGTTAATAGTCTAAAATTATATTTTTAAAAGGCTGTGCAATGTTTAATAACACAAGAATACAAAAATGCATATAACAAACCTCAAATTCTTGGGCATTTGTATGACCGTGGAAGAACTCCATACAGTCAACTTTACCCACATTTCTCATTTCCTTGGGACAAATTCCAAATTCATTTTTGGACTAAGAAGTCATTTCTGGGCCAAAAAGTATACTCAAAAATGAATACCCATCTAACTCGGTAGAAGGAAGAGAATTCCACCTTCCCCACCCGCTCTGAAACAACAGGTACTAGCTTTCCCCAAGTCTTTTTTCTGTAGCCAGTGCTTAAGCAGTACTTAAGGAAAGGAATTTTGTCTTATGATTATTTCCCCAATGGCAAGTACAGTACCTGTCACATAGACTGTTCAAGAGTCATCCATTTAAAGAACAAGTGGATCAATATATACTCTTCTAAGCTAAACATGAAATGAATATGAGACATAATAGAAGGCAGAGGAAAAAAAGAAAAGAAAAACTAAACAAGGAGTTGGGAGGCTAGCTCTGCTCCCAACCAGTTTTATCACCTTGAGCAAGTTATTTAACCTGTCTGACCTCTTCTTAGGACAGACTTCACTGGGCGTGCAACTCAGGCAGTCACGTAGGGCTCTGTGCTCAGAGGTACCTGGTGAGCAATGTAACATTTTGCCATCACCATCTTGAAATGCTTAATAATTTTTGAGCAAGGAGCCCGATGTTTTCATATTGCAGCGCACCATGCAAATTTTGTTGCCAGACCTGCCTCTACAGATGAAGAATCTATAAAACATGATATACAAAATGAGGCCAATTCAAGCCATAGCAAATCCAGTTCTTCAAGTTTTTCTTGAATTCTACAGAGGTTAAAGTTTAGGTACATAAATATCTCGATGCGGTTTTGAGAGCCTTCTAATGATACCAGTTCTTTTTTTAATTAATTTATTCATATGAAAGTCAGAGCTACACAGAGAAAGAAGGAGAGGCATAGAGAGAGAGGTCTTCCATCTGCTGGTTCACTCTCCAATTGGCTGCAATGGCTGGAGCTGTGCCAATCTGAAGCCAGGAGCCAGGAGCTTCTTCCGGGTCTCCCATGTGAGTGCAGGGGCTCAAGGACTTGGGCCATCTTCTACTGCTTTCCCAGGCCATAGCAGAGAGCTGGATTGGAAGTGGAGCAGCCGGGACTCAAACCGGCACCCATATGGGATGCCAGCACTGCAGGCAGCGGCTTTACCCACTATGCCACAGTGCCGGCCCCTGATACCAGTTCTAATTGATGAAAATGCTCATACAGGGATACACTTAACCCTCTTCTCTAACCTTCTTCCACCAAGGGCTGTCCTTCAACCTGGCCCTTGTAGGTTTGCCTCACAGCCGCATCTGGTTGTAGTTCTGTGACACTGCAACCAATAAATATGAAGAGATAGGGAAAGAGCAAATTCCTTCTGATGAGAATTCCTTATGCTCTGTAAAGAAAGAATTATTTAATAGTTTCCTATCATCAGGGTACTGAGCAGGAAAAAAGACTTTCAAAAATCATCTTGAGCTTCTAAGCATTAATTTATAGATAGTCAGAATCTTGGTATAGTATGGTAACATTACTTTTGCTTTCGCTTTTTTTTTAAACTCCTTTCGAAAACAACTTATCTCCAAATTAAGTATAATTTCACAGAGGACAATTCTCATATGTAACTATTTCAGAAAGGAACAAATGCTACTCCAGGTTTATTTTTGAGTGATCATTATGAAAATAAGTAATGGACAATGGACGATAGAGGAAAAAGCACAGCAAGCTGCTCAGAGACAGGAACAGCATGCAAATTACTACTAATTTACATTACCTTGCCTTCTCCTCTACTCTAGAAAAATGCTATCCTTGTTTTAAAACATTTACATCTGAGCAGTTCATGCTACTTCAAGATGTTCAGGCTTAGATCTCTGAGCCTAATGCATTTGGCTACATCTCAAAATGTTTAATAAAAAAATGCATCACCAACTAATAAGCTGAAACAATTTTTAATGTGTTTACTTCTTTTAAAAATTATTATTTATTTAATTCATTGGAAAGAGAGAGAGAGAGAGAGAGAGAGAGAGAGAGAGAGAGAGAGAGAGAGACAGATCTACCATCTGCTGGCTCACTTCTCAAATGCTTGCAACAGCTGAGCTGGGCCAGGCTGAAACCAGGAGCCAGGAATTCAATCCAGGTCTCCCATGTGGTTGGCAGGGATCCAAGCACTTGAGCCATCACTTGCTGTGTTCAGGGTGTGCATTAACAAGAAGCTGAAATCAGGGGCTGAGCCAGAACTAAGCACTCAGAGATGGCATCAGGCATCCTAACCTACGTCTTAAGTGCTAGGCCAAACATCTGCTCTCAGGTCTTTAGATTTCTATGTTGAAAATCCTGAATGATATAAATCTTCAGGCATTGTCTTAACCCTAATAATTATCAGTAGTAGGACTTTGAGCAGAGTGATAATTTCGGTGATGCTGTGCTCTGGGCCTCCCAAGAGTAGGGTTGGCAGACAAACCCACAATGTATGTCAGTTGGCAAAAAGCATCTTAGTTCATGTTTTCTGTTCATTCTGCTTTCTGTTTTCCGTAATTACAAATTGGCAATAATGTAGTCTATAAAGAGAGTAAAGTAGTACAGGTGTTCAGAAGGTCAAGTAACTTGTGACTATTATAGTTCAAATGAAAATATCAAAGAAGTCAATTGTCTAACTACAAGGATGAATTGAAGCAGCTTCTGAAGGTTAGTCACAGGAAAATCTCGTTCATCTATGAGATTAATCAGTAGTTGCCGAAGTTTTTTTCATCAGTTTTATGTATGATTTTGAATGTATGCTAGGGTATTCATACAAAAGGACCTCAACAAGCCTGTGGAAATGGAATCAAAGGATATGTGTATTTTAGTGCAAAATTTTTTTTTGAAATCCATGCATACAAGGGATCCTCAGAGGCTCATGAAAAATGTGTACTATGAGAAAACTATGCATGGATTTAAAAGTTTTTTTGCACCAAAATACTCTCCCTTTTTTAAAAAAAAATTATTTACTTCAAAAGCAGAGCAACAGAGAGGGAGAAACACACACACACATACACACACACACACGGGGTCGGGGGGATCTTCCATCTGCTGGTTCATTCCCCAAATGGCCACAGCAGCCAGGAGCCAGGAACTTCATCTGGGTCTCCTACATGGGTGGCATGGGGCCAAGTACCTGGGCCATCTCTGCTGCTTTCCCAGGTTCATTAGCAGGCAGCTGGAACAGAAGTAAAGCAGTCAGGACTCAAACCGGCACCCTAATATGGGATGCAGGTGTTAAAATCAGCAGCTTAACCTGATGCACCAAAAACACCCAACCTCAAAATGCCCTTATCTTTAGAAAAATATATTTAATTTATGTATTTGAGAGGTAGAGTTACAGACAGAGAGAGGTAGAGACAGAGACAGAGGTCTTCCATCTGCTGGTTCAAGCCTCAAATGGCCACAACTGTCAGAGCTGAGCCAATCTGAAGCCAGGAGCTTCTTCTGGGTCTGCACTATGAGGGTGCAGGGGCCCAAGGATTGGACCATTTTCCACTGCTTTCCCAGGTCTTAAGCAGAGAGCTGGATCAGAAGAGAAGCGGCCAGGTCTCAAACCAGCGCCCATATGGGATGGCGCCAGTGCCGCAGGCAGTAAGCTTAGCCTACTATACCACAGCACTGGCCGCTAAAATGCCCTCATCTTTTAAGTCCATCTTTCGATGAACTTTTTGAAGTCCTCTCATATATTCATTCGTTTAGAAAAAAAAAAAATTAAGCACCTGATACATGCTAGACATTGAGCTAAGTGCTGGTGAATAACATAGATATGATACATCAGAAAAGATAGGTTCCTCTGAAAGTAAATGCCTCCAAAATAGCACTAGCTTAATGAAGACAGAATTTGCTTTCTCCTCTCTTTGTGAAATCTAAAGGGAACAGTTCAGAGCTGTTGTGTTCACTCTGATGCTTGAAGTCCTTAGGGATCCAGGCTGTCTCCAGATGTCCGCCCTTCCCCCCACCCCTGGGGTGTGGCCCTTGTCACACCCAAGATGGAACTACAGCTGACTCAAACACATTCCAGGCAGCAATTTGGGGAAGAAGGGAAGCAGCAGGACAAACTATTTGCCAGTTATCTTTTAAGGAAATTTCCATAAACTGCAGTAAATTTTTCTATTCTCATCTACCAGAACCCAACCCTAAGGCTCATATTTACTTACAAGGGGTCCTGGGAAACATGTTTTGAGTTCCAGCATCAGTGTGTCCAACTGAAAATCAGAGGTGAGGGATTATAGGGAAGAAGTGAGTTTTGGGTAAAGAGATAGGGATTTACCCTGCACGTGGCCCCTTGTATCTGCCCTCGGAACAGGGGTGGAGGAGAGAGGAAGCAGCGTGGAATTAGTTTAAGGTGAAATTTATCAAGTTCCAGAAATACCTGTAAAGATAATGCTAATTAACATTAGCATTAATAATAACTAACAACACAAGGCAGCTACCAGTTTCCTTAGGAAGGCTGCCCGCCCCGTCTCTCCTCACACGTGCAAGGTGGACGCCCTTTTTACAAGCTTTTCCCTTCCATGTTTGGAATTTCAATCATGCCACTTATTGCTGATACAATAGTTGTGTGTTTTTCTCTCTCTCCCACTCCACACTTCAGTTAGACTGAATGCCTTGAGAGTCAAAACCTAAATTTACACTTCTTCATATCCCTAGCCCGGTATCCAGCATATATTAGATTCATGAAAAGTATTTATTATTTGGGTGGCACAGCAGGTTAAGCTGCCACTAGCAATGCTAGCATCCACTTCTGATCCAGCTTCCTGCTAATGCATCTGGGAAGGCAGCAGAAGATGGCCCAAGTACTGGGTCTCTGGCCACCCATGTGGGAGACCCGGATGGAGTTCCTGCCTCCTGAGTTCAACTTGGCCCAGCCCTGGCTGTTGCAGTCATTTGGACAGTGAAACAGCAGATGGAAAATCTTCCCCTGCCCCAACCCTCCACCCCACTCTGTAGCTCTTAAATACATTTTTAAAAGATTTATGCATTTATTTGAAAGGCAGAGTTACAGAGAAGCAGAGAGAGAGAGAGAGAGAGCGAGAGAGCGATCTATCTTCCATCGGCTGGTTCACTCCCCAAATGGCAATGGCCAGAACTGAGCCGATCTGAAGCCAGGAGCTTCTTCTGGGTTTCCCTCACCAGTGCAAGTTCCTAAAGACTTGGGCCATCTTCTGTGTTCCCAAGGCAACAGTGGAATGCTGGACTGGAAGTGGAGCAGCTAGGACTCAAACCAGCGCCCATATAGAAGGCTGACACTGCAGGCGGCAGCTTTTTTTTTTTTTTTTTAAGATTTATTGATTTATTTGAAAGAGTTATACACAGAGAGAGAGAGAAGAAGAGGCAGAGAGAGAGAGAGAGGGGTCTTCCATCCGCTGGCTCTCTTCCCCAATTGGCCGCAATGGCAGGAGCTGAGCTGAGCCAAAGCAAGGAGCCAGGAGCTTCTTCCAAGTCTCCCACGCAGGTGCAGGGACCCAAGGAGTTGGCCATCTTCTACTGCTTTCCCAGGCCATGGCAGAGAGCTGATAGGAAGTGGAGCAGCCAGGACTCAAACCTGCGCCTATATGGGATGCCAGCACTGCAGGCATCTGCAGTTCTTTATGCGCTACACCACAGCACCGGGTCTTCTTAAATAAAATCTTTTTTTTAAAAAAAAAAAACATTTTATTTATTTATTTGACAGGTAGAGTTACAGACAGTGACAGAGAGAGAGACAGAGAGGTCTTCCATCTGCTCCTTCACTCCCCAAATGGCTGCAACGGCCAGAGCTGCGCCGATCCAAAGCCAGGAGCCAGGTGCCTCTTCCCAGTCTCCCATGTGGGTGCAGGGGCCCAGCCACCCGCACTATCTTCTACTGCTTTCCCAGGCCACAGCAGAGAGCTGGACTGGAAGAGGAGCAACTGGGACTATAACCGGCACCCACATGAGATGCAGGCATTGCAGGCGGAGGATTAACCTAGTGCAGCCCCAATAAAATTATTTATTTTAAAATTTATTTAAATTTATTTTAAAAAATTTAAAATTTATTTAAAATTATTTATTTTATTGGGGCTGCACTAGGTTAATCCAAATAAATCTTTTTTTCTAAGATTTATTTATTTGAAAGGCAAAGTTACAGAGGCAGAGAGAGAGAAAAAGAGGTCTTCTATCTGTTGGTTCACTCCCCAAATGGAAACAGCCATAACTGCACCAATTCGAATCCAGGAGCTAGGAGTTCTTGCAGGTTTCCCATGCTGGTGCAGGGGTCCAATGACTTGGGCCTGCTTTCCCAGGCCATAGCATAAAGCTGGATCAGAAGTGCAGCAACCCGGACTTGAATCGGTGCCACAGCACTGGCCCCTTAAATAAATCTTAAAATTAAGTATTTATTCCTTGAATTTGTTGAATAAATAAACTGCAAATAAAGGATCTTTAATCAAATGTAATAGAGGTACTGTAGAGTAAGAGTAAAGTTCTCCACCGATCAAATTACTTAGCACCAAACCTTTTGCTTATGACCACAAAGGAGTCGTTTATTTCATCAATATTTAGAATATCATATGATCTTCTGAGCACACTAAATATTGCTGGCAAACTTAGAATCAACTGCCTTTTGTCAACAATGAATGCTATGACAATCGTAAGGAACTTAAAGTCATTGTTTAATCAGGATTACCCCACAAAAATCTCTTAAGTTACTCAAGTAAAAAACACAAATAGCTAATTCTGTCCATGCTATTCAAAAGCTATAACAAGGCTCTGAACAGCACACCTGGATATAGAAGAATAACTCCCTGATTATCAGACCAAAGTTCTTTCTAGGTCTCTCCTCACATCCTTCTAGCCAGGCAGCTCTTAAGGGGGTACCAAGGATTTCACCAAAATCAGTTCCACACAATCCAGTCTCTCTCCTTCCTTCTGTTAGCCCGCCCCCTCACTGTATTAGAGAAAGTTAAGCTTATGCAATTCATTTTCTCAGCCCTTCCCATTTTAAACCTGTTCACAATTTCCATTGTAATTATTCATAACTTTTTCTTGATTTTCTCAGGTCAAACATGTCCCTCCTTTAGATCAGAAATTCTGTTGATGAGATATTTCTGAATTAATGACAGCTTGGTTTCAGGAAATACATATCTAGCAGACAAGAGCTTTGTAAAAAGCCTCCATTATCTACCCTCCAGTACTGTACACTGTTATTTTATGATTCATTCAATTAGTAAGCATTTGCTGAATATAAACTATGCACAAGGCAGTGCCTATGATAATGTACAAATTTGCATTTGTGTTACATTTTCTTTATTTTGGGATATATGACATATTACAATTAACTATATTCTGCTTGAGATAATTGTGTAATTCCACATGAAACTGAATTAAAACATTAAACTGGAGCTTCAGGAAAACTGGTTAAAACTCAAATATATTAAATAGAAATGTGCACAATTTTCTATAAAAAATATGAATTGTCAGATTGGAAAGAAATTCTTTCAGTAGTGATCTAAAACATTACAGAAAATTATCTTGGGGCAGGTGTTTTGACACTATGGTCAAGATGCTGCTTGCGAGGCCCACATTGTGCATTGCAGTGTCTGGCTCACTTTCCCCTCCACTTCCAATTCCAGTTTCCTGCTGATGTGCACCCTCAGGGGCAAAGGTAATGGTGCAAGCACTTAGGTTTCTTTTACCGACCTGGGAGATTCTGTTTGGGTTCAAGGCTCCAGCTGTTGTAGGCATTTGCGGAGTGAACCAGCAGATATAGGATCTCCTCTCTCTCTCTCTCTCTGTATGTGTGTGTGTATGTGTGTATTACTCTCACTCTTGCTCTCTTTCTGCCTTTCAAATAAAATAAAAACAAATACATAGAATTTTAAAGTGTTTGAGTTAAAAAATGTAGTTAATTTAGAGAGTACTCATACACTGTGTAAAACATTAACAGAGAGGGGAGAATGAATCCTATCCATTCTTTCACCTATCCCTTGTACTTAGGGCACAAATGCTAATAACCATTGTCCCTCACTGCTACCGATGTTATTAGTGTCTGTGGTTTTACATAATTTTTTCCCAGTCCAGTCAGCAATGCTACTTGATATTCTCAAGTATTATTTTAATCAATATTATTTTATCTGGGAAGAAGACAGATTCAAAGAAAAGCTCTATAAATCCCTTTAATGAACTAAAGATAATGCTGAATTCTTTCTGTCCATCAGGGTTTCACTCTGGGTAACCACACATCCTTAGTTGTCATCATCTTCTTCTTTTTAGGATTTATTTTACTTATTTAAAAGGAAGAGTTACAGAGAGAGGGAGGGACACAGAGAGTGGGAACTCTTCCATCTGCCAGTTCACTCACCAAATAGCTTCAATGGCCAGGGCTGGGACAGGCTGAAACCAGGAGCCTGAAAGCCCTTCAGGGTCTCCCATGTGTGTGGCAGGGGCCCAGGCACATGGGCCATCTTCTACTGCCTTCTCAAGAGCATTAGCAGGAGGCTGGATCAAAAGTGGAACAGCTGGGACTCAAACCAGTGCTCATGTGGGATGTCAGAGTTGCAGGTGTTGGCTTAATTACTGCACCACAATGCCAGCCCCCATAGTATTGTTTAAGGCAGGCAGACAACTGTATAGAAAGCAGCTACTTTCATAAACGACAATGCCGCCTTGGGCCCTATGCCATTTTTTTTTTTTTCCTTTCCTGTATGGAATAATCTATAAAAAGCTAAAGTGAGTGTTAAATCTAAGAAAGGATAGAAACATGACTCACTAGCAGGTCACAGAATTACAAACAGAAATAGCTATCAAATATAGAGTGTTTTATAAACTACAGAGCACTGAGGAAATGAAGTACATACTATTATTCATTCACTTAAATAATGCATATTTAATGCTAGGGGATAAGCCTGATTACAATGTTTTGTTTAGGAAGTTTAAGAAGGAGAGAGAGATGCGGATTCTAATATCAATTCGGTAGAGAAAAAATGGGAATGTGATAGAGACACTTGAAAGGTTGGTCCAAAGGAATCAGGAATGGTTTCAAAGTGCAAGTAACTTTTGAGTAGGACTTTAAACACTAATAGGAGAAGAAGGCATTCAAGGGGGAGAGAGTCGCATCCAGAGACTTGAAAGAGGCTGTCTTGTTCAGAGAACTGCAAGCCATTCCATCTGGCTAACATGTAGGCTTGCTGGGCTGAGAACAGTAAGGGGTTTGAATGACAAGGCACAGGCTTGGAATGACATCTTCTAAGCTAATTAACTCATGAGAACGTTTTTCATTCATAAAGGAACAAATCCAGATTTGCATTTTCAAAAAGGTCACTCTGGTGTAAGTGTGGAATATTCATACTGGGACAGGGAAATAAGGTGGAGATAACTGTGACACATTAATGGACAACTCATATTAGGCAGCTACTTGTGGGAGGACTGATTCTGAAGTTTCTGATGTGGGTGTCTGGTCTCTAGGACCCTTCATCTTGAGGGTAATACGTGGGGTACTACAAGTATTTGGAGGGCAAGTGACTTGTTTGGGCATGTTGAGTCTGAAGTACTGAAGGAAGTTCAAGAAGGAACATTCCAGAAGGAACCAGTCTAGAAGGAAAATTGATGTATGGTCTAGAACTTAGGAGAGAAAAGTCTAGAGTGGAAATACAGACTTAGGAGTTATTATCACACTGGGCAGTGGTTTTCAGGGATAAGTGTATGTAAGAATTGCCAAAGTGCTAGTTAAATGCTGGCTCTGGCTGAGTGGGTCTGGAAGAGGCCTAGGCATCAGCATTTACAGAAGCTTCCCTAGTAACTCTGCTGTAGATGGTCCACTGAACCCATTCCAAGAAATACTGCCACAAGAGCAGGTGAACTACAAGGAAATGATGCCACGAAACCAAAACAGGAGGAGTGATGGCTATGTGAACACAGCAGGGAAGTGGAGAAACCTTGGAACTGTAAACATCTACTGGGCTTGGGAGCTACGGGGGCCACTGGTCACCTGCAAGAGCAGGTGCAGAGAAATGGGGCGAACGGACACTGAACAAAGTGGGTAGTGGACTGACTGGGGATGAGGAAGTAGAAACAATGAATGAAGTTTGCCCAGGGAGGGAATTATCTTGTAGACTGAATTTGAAATCTGATGTTTGGAGGGCTCGGTTCAAGCCCTAGGTCTACTGCTTCATGGGTATATTATATATTATTTCTGCGGAGCCCATTTCCTTGTTTATAACATGCTAATGATGTCAGTGATACAGGGAGCCCTTCATACAAGTTAAATACACTTGAGGAGACTTTGTAAATTGTCCTTCTAAATTTTCCTATTAACAAGTAAACAGAGTTTAATAAGAAGAGTTAATACATTTTCTGAATAGGAGGAAATCCTAAATAATTCTATAGAGCAGGCATCCTGCTTCTGTCTGTCCTCGGGGACTACATATCCCCAAATGCAGTCCTTGGAGGGCTCGCTCCAGGAGAGCACAGGGCTTTAAAGGGAGAAGGAGTTGTATACAACATCTTAAATAGCAACAGCAACTGCCTTTTACAGATGAGGATCTAGAGATGTGTGTGGGATGTGGAGGTTAAATGATTTGTCCAAAGTCACACAACTCATTAACGGCAGAACTAACTATAATATTCAGCCAGACTCCTGACTCAACGTTTCCTCCACCTCATCCTACACTCTGCTGCTGCATTATGTTACTCTTTAAAATTGTCTGCCATCTCAATTTTGATCTTTCTCTTCTACAGCAAAGACTGTAGATAAAGGCGCTTTGCTGACTGGGGTAAAGGAAGTAGAGCTTAATTTGAACAAGGTGAGGGGTTCAGATGTAAGTGCCTTGAAGACCTTTTTGAAGTATCTTCTTCCTTCATATTCTCAGTGCCTCCAGGCAGATGCCCTAAACTTCATCCAGAACCCTGTTTGAAGTAGAGAGATGAGCCAGCCGCAGAGTAACGACCGCTGCTGCACATTTCTTTTATTTCACCCCTTGCATAATTGGAGAGCTCTCTAGATTGGAGTTCAAGATAGACCTGGTCCACAGGAAATCCTTGGAAAACAACCATTTCTAGAAGGTTTATAGTTTGTTACAGGGATGGAGATGCTGCTTTCTACACAGCTTCAAAAAGTTCATGAAAAACAGAAATAAGAGATGAGCTTTGGTGCAAAAAAATTGTTGAAAGCCACATAGTTTTTTCGTAAAATACATTTTTAAAAAAGAACTTATTTATTGGAAAGTCAGGGTTAGAGAGAGAGAGGCGAGACAGGGGTGGAGGGAGGAGATATTCCATCTACTGGTATTTATTCCCCAAATGGCTGCAATGACCAGGGCTGGGCCAGACAGCAGCCAGGGGCCAGAAGCTTCTTCTGGGTCTCCCATGTGGGTGCAGGGACCCAAACACTTGGGCTATCCTCTGCTGCTTTCCCAGGCTCATTAACAAGAAGCTGCATTGGAAGCAGAGCAGCCAAGACTGTGGCCATAAGGGACACCAGAAATGCAGATGGTGGCTTAACTTGTTGCACCACAGCGCCATTCTTCTTCATGAATTTCTTGAAGACACTCTTTTAGGCATGGATTTTGAAATTTTTTTGCACCAAATTAAACCTCTATCTGAATTCTATTTTCCTATGAACTTTCTGTCATGCCCTCCTACTTAAATATTTACGTCTCCATTCTGGTTCTAGGCTACCCAAAGCTGGTCAAGTCTTTTACTAATTTATTTTTAAAGATTTATTTATTTGAAAGGCAGAGTTACAGCGAAAGAGGGACACACACATACATAGAGAGAGAGAGAAAGAGGAAGGGAGTGGAGAGGGAGGGAGGGAGGGAGAGGTAGAGGAGAAACAGAGAGATCTTCCATCCTCTGGGTCACTCTCCAAATGGCAATAACAGGTAGGCTAGCCTGAAGGTTGGAACTCCACTTGGGACTCTCACATGCATGGCAGGAACCCAAGTATTTGGGCCATCATACACTGCCTTCCCAGGCACATTAGCAGGGAGCTGGATCAGAAGCAGGGCAGCCAGGACTTGAAGCAGCACTCCGATATGCAATGACATTGCAATGACAATGTCCCAAGCGGAGGCTCAACCTATGGCACCAGGCCCAGTTTGTTAATCCCTACCAGCTAGAAGAGTGGCTAGCACACAGAAAGAATCCAACATATGGTTGCTGAATGAATGAATAAAATAATTTTACCTGTTACTATCAGTTTACTTAACAGAAAATTACCCCTAGTAAATTGATTTCCAAATAGTATTTTCTTCCCTACCTTTGACCTCTAGTCTCCATCCTTTCAGTCCAGATTTTCACTGAGTTAATATTTTACTAATCACTATAGACTTTTCATGGTTTATACCATCTTAACGTTGAGTAGTTAAAAGTTAAAGGAACTGTTTATAATGTCCTATATTTTGTGAACTTACTATGTAAGAAAACATGTGTTACATTACAAATTCTAATAAATGTCACAAAACTTTGTTGGTAGATTTCAATGAGCAATATATGTGAATAAATATTTGTTTCTTGAAAGAAAAAGGAATTGTTTTCTCTCCAAGGCTTTTGCTCTACGTTCCGGAATTACCACATTTTTTCATTCCCTTAAAAAGTGGAAACAGATTGATTGCTGTTATCTAAGCTCTCACCGTGTCCTCTTTCATTTCACATATTTTGGGAAACTTAACTGATTTTCTCTTGCCATCGTGTGTATTTTTCTGCTTTATTTGAACTGTAAAGTCTTTCAAATAAGGATTGTCTTCTACACACTGGATGCGCGATGTTTATTTTTAGTGCTCAGTACTGAATTTTTTTTTAATTTTCATTTATATGAAAGGTAGAGACAGAGAGAGAGAGAGAGAGAGAGCTCCTGCATCCACTGGTTCAGTCCTCAAATGCCTCCAACAATCAGGACTGGGTGGGCCAGGCAGAACACGGGAGCCAAGATCTCCCAGGTAGGTGGCAGAGATCCAACCACTTGAGCCATAACCAGTTGCCTCTTAGAGTGCACATTGGCAGGAAGCTAGAATCAAAAGCAGAGCTAGGACTTGAACCTTGGTGCTCTGATACTCGATGTAGGCATCCCAAGCCCCGTCTTAACTGCCGTACCCAACCCCTGCTCCCTCAATTCTTTTCAAATCTCTTCTCTATTTTGCAGCAGTTGTGATATTCACAGAACAATATTTCCTCTCCAAAAGGCACATCAGGATATAAGAGATTGGGAGGCTCATTAGATACAAATATGAAAAAAATACAATAAAACGCACAGGATGCATGTGAATTTAGGCCTGAGTCAGTTATTGAAGGGGTAAGAGATGATAAAAAGGGGTTTTGTTATTGGGAAATAACTCTGTTGGGAGGATGAGGCACTGGGAAGAAAATTAAATTCAATAACTACTCCAATGCTGAGTCACGTTGTAGAGATTCTGTGATAGGAAAGGCATGACTCCTACCCTACCCTACTACAGTAAAAAAGATGCACACATACACACAGCTATAAGATGAAGCAGATCTGGATAAAGAATAGCCTCTCTGTGTAACAGAGAGGCTATTCTAGGAAAATTTTAAGAAAAATACAATTTTATTCACTAAGGGTAAAAATTGTTCAAGGCTTCTCTTACCAGGTCCTAGAAGTCAGGATGCTTCTATCTCCCCAAATCAGAAGCACATCTCATTTTGTAAATATGTCTACAAATTTTCCGTTTACTGCTGTTTCTAAATTTGAGGGCAGATTATGGAACTGCATTTAAGATTCTAGATTGCCATTTAAACACTCTGTGATTTCTTAAGATACATATTTTTATGAAGTGAATACAGCTTTTTGAAATGTGTCCTAATACAGCTTTTTAAAATGTGTCTTGCACTAACAAATCTTGTAATATCAAAAGATTCAGAAACTACAAGGAATCCCAATATAGCACAGGGTCTTCTTACAAACTTCTCAGTAGCACATAATCAACTAACAGGCACTAGATTTCTAAACTTCTTATGAAATTAAAAAGATCCACTTCAGATTTCTGAATTTCCAGTGATAGCACACTATCAAGTCAATAGCTCTTGATTTCCTTGCTGTGTTACATTCAGTGACCACTGATGTTAATGTGGAACATTTCCTGCTAGTTATTCATTGATTAAAAAAAGGTCATTTTTTCCAGAGACTGGGCAGGAGATAAGATGTCAAGAAGTAATAAGTAGTGAAATGAAAGAGGAGAATGTAAAGGAACCGAAAAGGCAAAACATTAAAGTGATGTTATTTTTTTCCCCCGTATATGCAGATGGACAGGAAAATTATAGCAGCAACTTCAGACTCCCTCTCACCAAAGACAGAATGGCCTTGGGGGAACCAGCCTGGGGTGGGGGTGGGGGGGCGGTGGAGGAAGGGAGAAGAGGCTAGTGAAATTGCATTCTCATCCAGGTCCTACCAGACTTGCTGGCTAGGCCTTTGGGCAAGGTCTGTGTACCCCTCTGTGTCTTAGGTTCCCCTGGATGTTGAAAAAGGATGATTGGCCTCTTGGAGTTACTGGAAGATGGATGAGATAATGCTTTGGAATCACCCAAAACTGGTCAGGAGAAGATGCTATGAGAATAGCAAGTAGTACTATTATTACTGAACTGTGACTCTTGTTGGAATGAGTCATCTTGCTGCTCAGAGGCACGGGCCATTCCTAGGCTGGCGGAGCACCACAGAGGAGGCAGGTGCTTCTGCTAGTGGTCAGCTCTGCCTTGCTCAAAGCGTACAGTACGGTGGTTACACAAAGCCTTGAAATCTCATAGCCAGTTTGAATCCGGGCTTTGCCACCGACTCCCTCGCCCGTGAGCAAATCGCAGTTTCTTTAAACTTGATGGTTTTTTCCCTCCCCATCTGTAAAATGGGGATTAGGAGAGTTATCTAACAGGGTTCCTGCGGGTGGGGATTAAAACAAGTACACTGTCGCCAGGGCTCTGTAAAAAGCGATTACTGAAATTTATGGCAGACAGGGAAAAGCAGAAGTCCACACTGATAACGTGACTTTCAAAAAAAAAAAAAAAAAAGAGAGAGAGAGAGGGAGAGAAAGTCGGTTTTTATTCTATCAAGCACCGTGTGACTTCAGGGGCCTACAGAGGCGAACTTGTTCCGTCAAGTCTGACGCACCGAGTGTCAGGGTCTATGCTAAGTAGTCAAACCTTTGATACCTGGCAGGCAACCCACAAACAGGAAAAGCCTTCCGCGCGCTCCCTGTTCCAACGATGCCCGACCGCTCTTCTAAAACAAAGCTCCGAGGCTGCGTTTTGTTGTTCTGAAAGACCGAGCGAGCAACTCGGGGCGGGGGGCTGCGGGGGTCGTTCCGCTCCCCGCCAGTCGCGCCCCGCGGGCTGCGGAGCCGCGGGCAAAGCCCCGGGGGCACGGCGCGTCTTTGCCGACCCCGGAGCCCCGGGCCGGGGCGCGGGGGCGGCGGCGGCGGCGGCGCGGGAGGGGCGCGGCGGGGCGGCCGGCCGGGGCGGGCGCGGGGGATGCGGAGGGGCGGCGACGCGGGCCGGACCCAGCCCGGGCGGCGGGGCGGGCGCCGCCCGAGGGGGTAGGGCGCGCGCGGGGGCGCGCCGGGCCGGGGAGGCGCGCTCCGGCCGCGCTCGCTCCGCTCGTTCGCTCGCTCCCTCCTCCCTCGCCAGCCGCGGCGGCAGCAGGAGAAGGCGGCGGCGGCGGCGGCGGCTGGGGATCAGACATGGCGGCGGATCTGAACCTGGAGTGGATCTGCTCGCTGCCCCGGTCCTGGACTTACGGGATCACCAGGGGCGGCCGAGTCTTCTTCATCAAGTAAAGAGCCGGGGTCGGCGCGGGGGGCCCTGAGGGCGGGCGGGCGGCTGGCGTGAGGGGGCGCGGGAGCCGGGGTCTGTGCCCCCCGCCGCCCCCTCGGCTCGCTCCCGAACCCCCCGACTCACGCTCGGTCTCCGGCGCTTTCTCTCACCCCTGCAGCGAGGAGGCCAAAAGCACCACCTGGCTGCACCCGGTCACCGGCGAGGCCGTGGTCACCGGACACCGGCGGCAGAGCACAGGTAACGCCGACCCGGCCGGGCCCGAGCGGAGTTGGGCTCCGCCGGGAGGAGGCGGCAGAGCCCGGGCCGCCCGGCTCCCGGCTCCCTGCCCCGAGCCGCGGCGGCGAGGCGGGGCGGAGGCCGGGCGGGGGCGGCCGCAGGTAGCGCGGGGCTGCCGCGGGGACTCCTCCGGAGTGGCCGGGCGCCCTCTTCCTCCTCCGCCTTGCATCCCCGGACACCCTGAGGGGGTCTCGGGGTGGCCGTCTCCCCCCACTGTGCCCGGAGTCACGAGTTTTCCTCATGAGCCGCGCTCCCACCCCCGGCCGCCTGAGGGAAGTCCTCACCCGCTGCCCCCGGCACCCGGGACCCCGCCGCCGGCCGCCGGGGCCGCGAGTCCACGTCCTCTCCCGCCTCCCGGGCCGGCTGCCTCCCACCGCGCAGCTGCCTTCTCCTCTCTCCTGGGTGGGTGGGTGGGTGGGTGGTGGAGGAGAGGAGTTGGGGTGCCGCGGTCCTCCTGCTGACAGGGGGCGGCTCGGGGGGCGCGGGAGGGAGGAGGCGTTCGCAGCCGCGGTTGCTGGGGATCGGATTCAAAGTCCCCGGCGGCTGCCGCGGCCGCCAGGAGGCGGTGGGCGTGCGAGGGGGCGGCCCGCGGGGTGGGCGTCCGGGCCCGGAACGCACCCCTTGGGGCTGCCTGGGTGGCGGGCGTGAGGGCTCACTCCGAGGAGTTGGGCGCTCTGCAGTTCCCCGGCCGGTCTGGCTTTCTTTTGTCAGTCTTTGTTTACATTCGCGGAACTTGTTTGTCTCTGAAATGGACCATGTGTTCGCTGCCTGGCCGGCCCCTGGGAAGAGGCGCCGGGGCGGTCGGAGTCGAAGGCGAGCCGGGGCCCAGCGGCCGTGCAGAGCGAGCTGCCCTCCTGGCTACTTTTCTCTCTGTGCCTGCCTTTGCTGTGCCGCGCCGGAGTTCAGCGAAGTGACTGATGTCTCACCCGATTTGCAGAAAGGCTGGTGTAGCCAGCAGGAGGAGGTTGCGATTTTAGGGCATTTCTGACTAATAGCACCTTCCTACCTCTCTTAATTAACCCTCCTTGCCTTTGCTATACCTTTTGGGTGTATTTTGGACAGTCAGAAACTTAGGTCATACAAGACAGTATGACGCGTAGATCGCTCATCCTAATAACCCTATGGAATCATTTCCTGCTTATATAGGTTATTTGCTGTATATCAATGTGACCTAATTAACCCTCATAGATTGGATAGCATTCACATCACTGGAAAAATGCTATTCTTCTATGTGATTTTTACATTAATTTTTTTCCCGGTTTGGTTTACTTTGCTTGGACCCTGTGATTTTGTACACACAGCAATGGCTTTTTTTTATTTCCGAGAGGTATTATGACTAAATCCTACCCACTTGTCATTGCAAAGTAATAGGTAGCACGGAAAGATAGCTGCGTTCACCCGCATCATTCCTGAGTTTATTACTCTTAAGGTGTCCAGAAACACACACGTGGAAGTATTGGGGTCAGATTCCTTTGCACTAATTAAGTCCATAGGAAGTTTTTCTCACTGGTGACACTTCTTGGATGAATTCATTTATGCAGGTGAAAAATAGGGTCTTAAATAAAGGCAGTTATCTAAGGGGTGCTGCCTGTTAGCCCGGTCTGGATTTTTGCCAGCCAGTGATGGGTATTTTACCTGATATTAGAAGGCTGGCCTTTACGTTTTTTGGGTGCCATGGTTCCTCTCCATCTGGATCGTGCCAAGTGTTTGTCACATCACATAATCTCTGATGTTGCTGATGCTTTCCTAGTGGCTTGAAATCTGAATTGCCATTTTTCCAACCATGATGTTATGTCTACCATTAATTTTATTGCCAATCTAATGCTTTTTAAATTCACATACCTTCTTAAATGCAAATACCTTATGAAAATAAAACATTTGTCTATCCCATTTAAGAAATATTAATGGTAATATGTATGTGTTTTTTAGATTTGCCTACTGGCTGGGAAGAAGCATATACTTTTGAAGGTGCCAGATACTATATAAAGTGAGTTTTTTGATTTTGCCTTTTTCCTTGGTAATTTGAATGCTGTGATTCATCTTCAGATGAAGAGTTGTATATCCAGATGTGATCATAATTTTGTAAAGTTTATCCAATAATGGTGACTGAATCCTTATTTTATATAGTATTGGAATTTGGGGAGCAAAAAATGGCATTCTTGGTTTTATTATTTTCTTGGATTTTCACTGATTTATTGACTTGGGAAAGAGATTGTTCATGGCTACAATGAGATGTTTTGGTGCTTCTGTGTGTATTCTTGGTTAATAGAACATTCTAGTCTTTTATGTAACTGTGGTACATAAAAGTTTTGGTCCTTGATTATCTGTGCTAAGAAATATCAAACAAAAAATAATCTTTGCATTGCGTTGCCATCTTATTTTTTCCTTTCAGTGAGTTCTGTTCATGTGTATTTTGACCAGAGCTGTTAATCAGTAGCAAAAGTGATGTAAAGCTAGGTACAGCCTGATGAACGATGACAAAGCAGGAGTAAAAACAAATAGAATTAAATGCTGACTGTTTCACAAGCGTATTTTGGAACACTTTTGATTTTGATTCAGTTTGTTTGAATATGTGTAAAAGGCTTTCAGTAGAGCTTGAGAGGTGACCAATCAATTCCAGCCTTAAAACCAATTATATTTAATGTGGAACTAATTTCCATTCAAATATAAGTTGGTAGTGCTTGGAGACGGATATAGTCCTGGGCATCAACATTATGTGGGAAAAATTTTAATCCCCTAAAGGGATGATAAAGTTGGTTTTAGTCTTTGTTTTATATTAGAATCTGTTTACTTAAGAGCTTTGTTTTTGTTGTTTAAAATTATTTGTTGAATATTAAGGAACTGGGTCTTGAAAGAAAATGCTTAGTTTAGGATTTGACTCAGGCTTTTTTTTTTTTTTTTTTTTTTAATAATAACACATACCTGACTAAATGTACCTTTATTTCATCTGGCCTAATAAGTTATTTTTACTAAGTGAGATTTTTAGGAAGATGGCATTCTTTCACTAAATTGCAATGACTATATGGTTCTTTAAGTTTTTAGAAGAATATTTACATAAAATAAGAGATATTAGGGATGCTTGCTTTTTGGATGTAGAAATACACAGTACAGAAGGGGCAGAGGTTTTTTATGGTATGGTCCTTCTCTGGATTTTTTTTTTTATTAAATCTTTTGTTGGGTGATTTCTCTGTTTGTTACTGGATGTCCTAACAAGAGGAGTAAGGTTCAGTCACCGGGTTATTTTCATTAAAGTGACAAAATGAGTTTGTATTGCCATGGAAAAGGATGCTTTCTATTTCCGGACATAGTATTCATATTCTGAATAAAGAATTTTTTTAATTGAGTTCATTTATTTGGTGTAATTTCAGCTACTGTCCATGAAGACTAACTTATAAGAATAGGGCTGGGTAGCTTAAGTTCTCAGTAATATGTTAATTTCTGTGAATGTGTACATTTTCAGATGACTGTTTATTTGGCAGTACAAAATGTTATTCTGTATGAGCTAAATGTGTATGCTTTAATTTGGAGCTGAACTGTTAGAAAGTCTGAGTTTGCTTTTGTCTTACCATTTTGATTGGATTTTATTTTATGTCGACTTAAATTAGAATCTCATAAACATCTTTTTTTATTTATTTGAAAGGCAGAGTTACAGAGAGGAAGAGGTAGAGAGAGAGAGGTCTTCCATTCGCTGGTTCATTCCCCAAATGGCCACAATGGCCAGAGCTATGCTGATCTGAAGCCAGGAGCCAGGAGCTTCTTCCAGGTCTTTTGTGTGGGTGCAGAGCCCAAAAACTTGGGCCATCTTCCACTTCTTTCCCAGGCCAAAGCAGAGAGCTGGATTGGAAGTGGAGCAGCTGGGACTTGAACTGGCGCCTATATGGGATACCGGCACTGCAGGCTGGGGTTTTAACCTACTGTACCACAGTGCTGTCCCCTAATTAGAATCTTACTTGAGGGTTGTGCCTAAGTTTCTCAAGAAAATTAGGAAGTATTCAGAAAGCTATAGTAATTTAACTTTGAAGATATTTTAAAACTAGCAGGTCTTAATCATCTGGACAATATTTGTGTCCAGAAGTAACAATAAATAATTTTTATTATGAAAGTAATTTGTGACCTTGAGCATATTAAACTTCTTTCAAGTAAACTAACCATTAACAAATATATGACTTAGTGAATGCTGAGTAGGACAGCTCTTCCTCTCTGAGTTTTTAGTCTGAAGCTGAGTTAAGATGAGATAAATCTCAAATGCAGGCTATAGTTTCCTAGAAACCTTTCACTTTCTTGTATTGTTAAATTAGGGATGCTTTGTCATTTCAATAATAGGGGCACTACTTTTATCTTTTTTTAAAGATATCTTTTTTTTTAAATATTTTATTTATTTATTTTAGAGGTAGAGTTACAGACAGGGGGAGAGGCAGCAAAAAGATCTTCCATCATTGGTTCACTCCCCAGTTGGCCACAACGGCCCAAGCTGATCTGATCCAAAACCAGGAGCCAGGAGCTTCCTCTGGGTCTCCCACGTGGGTGCTGGGGCCCATGCATTTGGGCCATCTTCCTCTACTTTACCAGGCCATATCAGAGAGATGGATGGGAAGAGGAGCAGCCGGGACTTGAGCCGGTGCCCATATGGGATTTTGGCACCACAGGTGGAGGCTTAACCCACTACACCACAGCATTGGCCCCGCACTACTTTTATCTTATACTTCGCAATTTCCAGAATGTTTTCTCATGTATTCTCAAATCTGATTCTCCATTTAATTATGGAAATAGTCAGGGGAGTTACCATTTCCACTGTCACACCACAAAGTACAACAGAACCATGCCTTTGGAATTTATCCTCTGCAAAGACAGCACAGTGAGAAACAGCAGGACCATGAACTATATTTAGAATTCAGGCAGGAGTAGAAAAGCTTAGGAGTCTGCAGTAGGCAAGTGATAAGTGTTGGTGGATGTATGCTTTTTCATTTCTTGTTGCTTTCTTAGATGAGGAAAGGTTATTGATCTCATCAGAGAAGCAGGTGATAGATGATAATGCTCCTGGGAAAGCGGTACGTGATGTTCCAAGTGCTGGGGCACCTGCCACCCTTGTAGGGTACCGAGGTGGGATTGCAGTGTTCCGGCTTTTGCCTGGCCCCATACAGTGTGGTCATTTGGGGAGTAAACCAGCAGTTGGAAGATCTCTCTCTGTCCCTCTCTCTTTGTAACTCTGCCTTTCAATTATTTTGTTTTAAAAGAAGAAGAAGAAATTAAAATGGTCAACAAACTAAAAAAAAAAAAAAAATACATATGGACCTTCTAGCTGTCTTCATCCTGTGCTCTGGAGACTCTGGAGGGAGACCTGCAGAGCTTGAGTTGTTTCTGCTTTTGCTCCCAAGTACATTTACATCTCATGTTACTCCTCTCCTGAAGGAATGCTGCTTGTTCACAGTGGCAGGTTGTCAATAAAGAATTTACCAGCCGGCGCCGCAGCCCACTTGGCTATTCCTCCGCCTGCAGTGCCAGCACCCCGGGTTCTAGTCCCGGTTGGGGCGCCGGATTCTGTCCTGGTTGCTCCTCTTCCAGTCCAGCTCTCTGCTGTGGCCCAGGAAGGCAGTGGAGGATGGCCCAAGTGCTTGGGCTGTGCACCAGCATGGGAGTCCAGGAGGAAGCACCTGGCTCCTGGCTTCGGATCGGCGCAGAGTGCCGGCTGCAGTGGCCATTTGGGGGGTGAACCAACGGAAGGAAGACATTTCTCTCTGTCTCTCTCTCTCACTGTCTAACTCTGCCTGTCAAAAAATAAGTAAATAAATAAATAAAATTTAAAAAAAGAATTTACCTTTGGAGAATATTTTGGTATTGACAGTTGTTCTCTCAGTAGGTGGAGGAAGGGAGGAAGAGAACATACTCTTAACTGCAATCTAGTGTTGACCTTCATGACTTTGGAGCTCAATCTTCACATCTTTGGATTAGTCTAGCCAGAAAATGTGATTTCTGAATTCTTCCTCATTTGTAAATTTCTTTGAATTTTGTATTGTTCTTGAATTTTGCACTATTTACCTTTTCTATCCTCCTGAACTCGTATTCTCTATTTAAGCTTTGTGTAGCTAAGTGTGAAGTGCATGGTGCCAGAGTCGTGTTTCCTGTGTTTGTTGCTGCTTTCTGTGCTTATATTTCCTTGTAAAGTGTTTGTATATGTATCTTCCCTGCAGAGTCCTGTGGAAACAGGTAATCTTGCTAATGTCAGCAAAGGACTTGATCAGAGTAAGAGTTGTATAGATTTGTGTTGGATAGTCAATTTATACACTTTTTAAAAAGTTTATTTATTTACTTATTTGAAAGGCTGAATGGTAGGGAGAGACAAAGAGAGATCTTCTAACCACTGGTTCATTCTCCAGATGTCTGCCACAACTGAGCCTGGGAACCAGGAAACCCATCTGGATCTCCCACAAGTGTTGCAGGGACTCAGCTGCTTGAATTGTCAGCTGTTCCCTCCCAGGCCTATTAGCAGGAAGTTGGAGCAGAAGCAGAGGTGGGACTTGATCCTAGGCACTCAAACAGTGCCTGCCCCATTTGATGTACTTTCTGAAATCGATTTTTTTAAATACAAGTTTACAATTAGGTAACAAAATCTATAATCCAGAAAATGTATTTACTTTATATCCATCTGGCCAAAAATAATGGTACTATATCTCTATTCATCCTAAAGATAAATGTTAAATATTTTAAATTTTTTCTAAAGTAATTTTTCAATGTACCTTAAACTAGTTAGCTTCTAGATTATTTAGAGGTGCATATATATGTAAATACACACAGAGATTGAGTTTGACTTTTTTTTTAATATTTTTTTATTTTATTTGAAAGTCAGAGTTACACAGAGAGAGAAGGAGAGGGAGAGAGAGAGAAAGAAAGTGAGAGGGAGAGAGGTCAATCTTCCATCTGCTGGTTCACTTCCCAATTGGCCGCAATGACCAGAGCTGCGCCAATCTGAAGCCAGGAGCCAGTCTCTTCTTCCAGGTGCAGGGGCCCAAGGGCTTTTTTCCCAGGCCATAGCAGAAAGCTGGATAGAAAGAGGAGCAGCCGGGACTCAAACCCGCACCCATATGGGATGTAGGCACTGCAGCAGGCGAGTTTTCCCATCATGCCGCAGTACCAGCCCTGAGTTTGACTTTTTTTTTTTAACTTTTATTTAATAAATATAAATTTCCAAAGTGCAGCTTATGGATTACAATGGCTTTTTCCCCCCATAACTTCCCTCCCAACATGAGTTTGACTTTTGATTCTCCATTTTGCTTTTTAAAATTTTTACTTATTTATTTTTTTAAATAAAATACTTTTTAAAAGATTTTATTTATTTGAGAGGCAGAGTTACAGAGAGAGAGAAAGGGAAATATATATAGAGAGAAGTCTTCCATCTGCTGGTTCACTCCCCAAATGGCCGCAACAGCAGGGCTGGGCCTATCCGGAGCCAGGAACTTCTTCTAGGTCTCCCACATGGGTGCAGGGGCCCAAACATTTGGGCCATCCTCTGCTGCTTTCCCAGACCATAGCAGAGAGCTGGATCAGAAGGGGAGCAGCCATGACATGAACCGGTGCCTGTAGGGGATGCCAATGCCACAGGTAGAGGCTTAGCCTACTGCACCACAGTGCTGGCCCCCATAATGCTTTTTAAAACTGATGTCATGCTATTCATCCATAGGAAGAATGCTGAAAGCAATCAGCAGATTTATAATTTATGAAATGTAGCTTTGAATGTGTCATATTCTTATTAGAAATTAAACAACGTGGCCCATAAAGTACAGAAGATAATCTGACACATTTGAGTTATGAAGCTTTTTGCTTACACCTTCAAAACTTTCCGTAATGAGTCTATAATGACAGGTCATGGTAGTTTAAAATGGATGTGTCATTGACTGTTCCTTTGTGCATCAAAGCTTTACGATGGTTAAATTAAAGTGCCAAGTAGATCTTAAAGAGTGCTCTCTGAATGGTGAGAAACTTTGTTCTGATTATTTAAAGATCATTGTCTTGTCTTATGCAGGATTGAGGATCAAAACAACACTTGCAGAGTAGTAAAATAGCATGCAAATTTTGTGAGGTTATATGGGTATTTTATCCTGCCTTATTCTTAAATTTTAAATCCTGATTATTGAACTTCTTCTCAGAGAATGCAGACAGAGCAATGTTTGTGGCTAATGAGTCTTCCTTTCAATATCTGAGGCAGTTGCATTGAATATAAACTGAGAATTCCAAACTCCTAGTCATTTAAGATTGTGAGGGAGAAAAAACATTTCTTCATAGATGCTACAATTTGAAATATGAATGAAGATGGGCAGCCTAATGTACTTCCATAGAGTATTAGAATCCATGAACTATGTATTTGATATTTTAAAATTACTTTGCACTCTAACATTATAATTGAATTAAAAAATTTTTATTTATTTATTTGAGAGGCAGAGTTACAGAGAGAGAGAGGGAGAGACCCAGAAAGGTCTTCCATCCTCTGGTTCACTCCCCAAATGGCCACAATGGCCGGAGCTGGGCTGATCTGAAACCAGGAGCTTCTTCCAGTCTCCCACATGGGTGCAGGGGCTGAAGCACTTTGGCCATCTTCTACTGTTTTCCCAGGCCATAAGCAGGCAGCTGGATCAGAAGAGGAACAGCCAGAACACAAACCAGCACCCATATGGAATGCCGGTTCCACAGGCAGAGGCTTAGCCTACTATACCACAGCGTCGGCCTCTATAATCAGAATTTGATTAGTAGAGTAATACATTGCTTTAGAACAACTCATGGACATGAGATTTCCTTTTCATATACATGAAAGAAGAGTTTTAGTCTGTAATATGTATTTTCTTACATATATAAAGCTCTTCTGCTAATTCATCCAGCACAGCTAGAAATTCTGGTTTCAACCTTCAGAGAGTTTGTTATAGAGAGAAAAACATACAGCATGTTAAAATGGGGAGATGGTGTGGGAACAAGGTCTGACTTAGTGCTAGGCACTCCTGCATAGCACTCAACTCATATAATCCTCTTAATGGCCTTTCTGTTGTCTATTTATTTTCTTCTATCTCTCTTTTTAAATGAAACTGAGGCTCACAGAGATAAGGACCTAGGTCATACAGCTTCAGTTCAGTACTACGATTCAGATCAAGGTTTCTCTAGACTAACCTTTCTCTGTGTCTGTATCTATAGGGATCATAAGCAGGTTCTACAATACATATCCCTCTTTAAGTCGATTGTTTGGGACTGAAGTGCGCTATTTCATAAAACAAGCTTGGTGATTAGGTTAGTACTGACCAACTCACATACCAAAGCTGGTTTAACCACTGTCCCCCCTAGACCCTTGGCAGGTCCCAACAGTGTCCTTTTTTTTTAAAGATTTATTTATTTATTTTAAAGACAGAGCTACAGAGAAGCAGAAAGAGAGAGAGAGAGAGATGTCTTCCATCTGCTGGTTTACTCCCCAAAAGGCTGCAATGGCCAGAGCTGGGCTAATCCGAAGCCTGGAGCCGGGAGACTCTTTTGGGTCTCCCATGCTGGTGCAGGAGCCCAAGCACTTGGGCCATCTTCTGCTGCTTTCCCAGGCCATAGCAGAGAGCTGGATCAGAAGTGGAGTAGCCAGGACTAGAACCGGCACCAATATGGGAAGCCAGCACCATACAAAGGCTTTACCTGCTATGCCACTGCACCAGCCCTGCAAACATATAATTTTAAAATGATTCTTCGTCAAGGAAAAGCACAGACAACATGCTGTGACTGATAGGAAAGTTGGCTGTTAATAACTATCGGAACCATAAAATGCATTAGCGGTTCAGGGTTGGGGTGCCAGGACTTGGAGGCATAGTAAGCTTTGCTATGGACTCAGAATTCCACTTCTCTCAGCCCCAGGACCAATGTGCAGGACCAGGCCTGCTCAGTATCCCCTCATCATGGTTCCCTGGTAGCTGCATGCCTGGAATCTGGTCACCCTCTAAATTAGTGGTTATCTGTGACCATGCCGCAGGCTCCTAGTCTTCTGAGGAGTTACTTCAGTTAGGACAAGGGTGGGGCCGCCATTGTGGGCCATCAGGGTAGCCTGCAGCTTCTGAGGCCCGCATCTTACATCATATCACCTGTTTGAGTCCTGGCTGCTCCCTCTTGGATCTGCCTCCCTGATAATATTCCTGGGAAGGCAGAGGAAGATGGCCCGAGTCCTTGGGCCACTGTTGCCCATGTGGGAGACCTGCGTGGAGTTTTCTGGCTCCTGGCTTCAGCCTGGCCGAGCCCTGGCTGTTGGGGTCATTTTGGGGAGTGAACCAGTGGATAAAAGCTCTCTTCTCTGGTGAGTCTCACCACCCAAGTTGTTGGATTTTGAGAACACTTTTGGATTGCCTGTCCCCCACCTAATGTGGGTAGGTCCTTTGTCTCTTTTCAGATTCAAAGCTGAAATCTATTGAGGAAGGGGAGGAAGCGTAGAGGAGGAAGAGGCAACAGGGCCTGGAGGAGTCAGAGGCCCCAGAGATGAGCCTGACACACATGCCTCTGCCTACCTTGTGCTCTGAAAGGCTTTCTCTCTGCTGACAGGTGCTCCTCTTCTGTGCCTTTTTGAGAAGTTCTGTGTGTGTGTGTGTGTGTGTAAGTTAAGAGTTAATGGTAAGAAGGAGTGGTGCCAGTTGTCTGTCAGTTGGTGTCATAAGAACTCAGAGGAGGAAGAAGTGATTTAGGTGGGCTGTTGTGGAAAGGCTTGAAGGAAAAGGTGGGAGTTGAACCAGACCTGGGGCCATGGATGTGACTCAGATGGGTTGATATAAACGACTAGTAGGACAAATTCATGGAAGTGGGAGCTCATATGATGTGTTCAGTCAGGAGTGATGACTACTTTGCTGTAAATGATGTGAATGTAGAAGCTAGGATGATGAGAGGTGTAAAGACTTGTTAGTGACGCGGCTTGGAGCTGCACTTATCTGGGCTTCTCATGCCAGCCTGAGATTTTTATTTGCTAGGCAAGTCATTGTGTTTTTTTGGTTTTTTTTTTTTTTTTTTTTTTGTATAATGTTAATAACATAAAAGGAAGCTTTTAGGCAGCATGGATTAGATGAGGCAAACCTGGGGTCAGAAGACCAGTACTAAGTCTGTTGCCATTATCTGGGAGTTAGTTGCTTAAATCATGTTGGTGACAGAAGGAATGGAAAGTAAGGAGGCCATGGATCACAGATATTGAAGAGGAGTTGACAGGTCTTTGGAATCTTGCTGAGCAAGGAGATTGACACAGAGGAAGAGGTCAGAAACTACCCAAAGCTTTTGTGTCTGAGTGGCTACAAGAATGATGGTCTGCTTGCCCAGCATAAGGGAGTGCGGGATAGGGGGGACCTTAGGTAAACATGTTAGTGGTGACTTGGCTTGTTGGCCACTTCTCAAGAGGGCATAGAATATTTTAGGTGACTAAATTTGGCTTTCACAAAGGACCCCCAACATTATCTTCTATTCCTCCCTCACCAACAAGCAAACCTAACAATTCCAACTCCCTTCTCACGAAAAACCCACCTCTGCCACTTAAGTGATCACCTGCCTATCTAGAGATCCAAGCCGGGAATTTCACATTCCTCCAAATACTCTTTCAACAAATTCTTCTTGAGTACTTACTGTGTGCCAGGCACTTGAGGCTTTCTGAACAAAACAGACATGGACCCTACTCTCATATTGTGAAATTTAAATATTCTTTTCATGTGATGTGATCCATCTCAATATGAATTAATAAATCAGCTGTTTCCCAAGACTGATGTGAGACAGATGGGAGCTGCTCAGAGGGCTGACTGTGAAGCCTGATCCATGATAAATTAAAGAATGCAGCAGCCTGTGAGTCCTCATAAGAGTTAACTGGCCTTCACACCTTGCTACTGACTATCATATTTCCATTTAAAAATATCCATGGTTTAACCCTTTTTTTTTTAGAAAGCTTCTAGTTAATAAATATATATTTTATAGGTACAACTTTTGGAATATAATAGTTTTTCCCCCATACCCGTCCTCCCACCCCCAAACTGTCCCACCTCCTACTCCCTCTCCCATCCCATTCTTCACTAAGATTCATTTTCAATTATCTTTATATACCGAAGATCAGCTCTATACTAAGTAAAAACTTCAATAATTTGCACCCACACAGACACACAAAGTATAGAGCACTGTTTGAAGACAAGTTTTACCGTCAGTTCTCATAATAAAACTCATTGAGGACAGAGGTCCGACATGTGGAGCAAGTGCACAGTAACTCCTGTTGTTGACTTAACAATCGACACTCTTATTTATGATGTCCATGATCACCCAAGGCTCCTGTCATGAGCCGCCACAGCCATGGAAGCCCCTTGAGTCCATAAACTCTGTCAGTATTCAGACAGGGCCATAAGCAAAGTGGAAGTCCCCCTCCCCCAGAGAAAACTCCATCCCTCTTTGATGGCCCCTTCTTTCCACTGGGATCCCACTCAGATCCTTCCTGTAGATGTTTTTGCCATAGTGTCTTGGCTTTCCATGCCCCAAATGCTCCTATGGGCTTTTCAGCCAGATCGTGGTTCAACCTTGAGCTGAATTAATTACTGAGGATCCAGGAACACAAGGAGGTAATGAAGTTTGTGCCATCATGAATAATGTGGATAAAAGCCAGCATAGACCCAATCTTAAAAACACTGAAATCAGTGGGGCCCATAGAAACCTGGGAGAAACAGAAAGTGGTCCTCATAAGATCCAGGGGACAGCCACCCAGGAGCTCATGGGCCATGTGGGAGTTGCTCTCTGAAGAGGCCAGGAGCTTCGGAAGCACTGGATACCTGGACAGTTAGCCCTAGGAAGCACCAGGTTGAACAGTTAGCCCTAGGAATGCAGAGGCAGTCTCGAAATCATCTCTGTGTTCCCAGTGGTGGCTTGTGACGGGAATGAAGACCTGGAACAAATCATCAGATAAACAAGATTGTTTTATCTACGTGTGCACCTTGAGTGTTTTTGCCTTCACACCTGTCGTCTTGTCAGGACCTTTACCACTGCAAGTGCCAGTGACGCCAAGCCAACTCACGTAAGCGAAAAGGACAAAATGATTTTTCTCACTATAGTTTCGGTGGTGACACCAGTGGATTCTGTCTGCGGGGCTCTTCCTCACCCACCTTTCCTTTTTTGCTGCAGAGAGCTTCTTTCCACTTAACCAGAAAAATAGTTGCCCACAGCCCTCAAATCACAGTTTTTTAGCTTTTTAACCCAAAGGATAAGATTCCTGTTCTAATTCTAAATTTAAAAATCTTACTGGTGGATAAGGACTTTGTCCACCTTGGATCACGCGCCCATTGCTGGAACAGACTGGCTTACTAGTCTTGAGCCATTGTTCTTAGCTGGAGCCAGGATACTGATCCTGGCAAGCTCTCTGGAGCATGTGATTAGCAAAGCCCAAGTCAGCACAGGGCAGCAGAGTTCGAAAGCCTGAAAGATCTGCACTCTGCTGCCCCTCCCTTGAAATGTGATGCGAGATGCCTAAAGACCAGGAGGACAGTGAACCTGAGCACTGTGAACTTCTGAGGAGGGAAACTTCTGGTACCATCAACGTCCCAGTGATTTCCCAAGTGGAGTCTTACTGTGATAGTTGGAGAATCATCTGTCTGTGGTAAGGCCAGGGTTTCCTTCGGATGCTTCCAGAGTTACAGGAGTGGTGCCAGGGCTTTAGTACAGTGGCAGAGCTTGCTGGCTATCTATATATGATCTCTACAGGTGACTTTTTGTTTTTCATCTCCTTTCCAAATGGCTTGGATTTTTAATACATGCTATTTCTTTGACAGACATGATCTAAGAAGAAGAGACTTGCCTTTGAGATGAAAATAGTTTTGGTCTTCATGTTGAGTTAATTCCAGCAGCCTCTGCTGAAGTTGATTGAAGGTTTATATAATACTAATTTTATTTTATTTTATTTTTTTTTTTTAAGATTTATTTATTGGAAAGGCAGAGAAAGAGAGAGGTCTTCCATTTGCTGATTCACTCCCCAAATGACCTCAGCGGCCAGGGTTGGGCTGATCCAAAGCCAGGAGCCTGGAGCTTCTTCAGGATCTCCCACGTGGGCCATCTTCCACTGCTTTCCCAGGCCATAGTAGGGAGCTGGATTGGAAGTGGAACAGCCAGGACTCAAGCCAGTGCCCATATGGGATACCAGCACTGCAGGCAGTGGCTTTACCCACTACACCACAGCACCAGCCCCTTTATTAAGTCTTATAAAGCTGTTCAACCTAAAACTTGCACTCAATAAATTTGGGCAGTATGACAAAATTTTGAAATGAAATGAGGAATTCCTTGCTCACTGCACAGTAGAAAGAAATGATACAGTGAAAGTAACATGTTAAATTTAGTATAAACTTTTTTCTCTGTTGAAAATTCATCTTTTAATACTATATTTATTCTGAGAAAGCTGTTCTATCGCTGAATATAGATTTGTTCTAATATTAATTTTTTATTGTACATATTTACAACATAAAACACAATGTTTTAATAAGTGTATGCATAAGGAAGTAGTTATTACAGTCAAGCCAACTAACATACCCAACATCTCACATCATTACTCCCTAGTGTTTTGTGGTGAGAGCACCTAAAATCTACTGTCAGCTAAGTTGCAGCATACCATACAGTATCATCAGCCGTAGACCTGCTGCTGCACGAATGTATCGGCTCCCTGGATTTAACAGATCCTGCTGCTACCTTTAACTGTTGACCTCAATGATACCTCCTTCTACTCTCCATGTATTTGACTTTTTAAATAAAAACTTCCATGTGTAAGTGATTTTACAGTATTTTCCTTTCTGTGTCTAGCTCATTTTACTTGTAATGTCTGCCAGATTCATTCTTATTGTCACAAAAGACAGGGTCTCCCTTTTAAAGGCTGAATAGTATTCCATTACATTAAAATATTTCTCTCTCTGTGTAACTCTGACTTTCAAATAAATAAATAAATCTTTAAAAACAAATGAAACAAAATATTTCTTACTGATTTGAGAGACAGAGAAAGAGCTTTCATCCGCTGGTTCAGTCCTTGAATGCTGGACCAGGCAGAAGCTGAGAGCCAGGAACTCCATCCAAGTTTCCCACATGGAAGGCCAGGACTCAGCGAGTACAGGCATCACCTGCTGCCTCCCAGGGCATCCCACTTGCTTTATCCATTCATCCTTTAGTGGACACTTGAGTCGTTTCCATGTCTTGGGTGTTTTTAATAATGCTGCAGGGGAAATGGGAGCACAGCTAGCTCTGCAAGGTGTGAATTTCATTTTGTTTGAGGGTATACCAAGGCATGGGCTAGCTGGTTCATATGGCAGTCACATTTTTCATTTATCCAGGACCTCTGTACTTTTTCTCATGATGGCCATACCAGTTTACATCCCTCCCAGCCATGTGCCAAGGTCCTCATTTTTGCACATCCTCACCAGTGCTTGTTTTCTTTTTTTTCTTATGATGATGGCATGGTATTTTTAAAAAGTGAACAAAAAAAATCAGAATGATTCAAATCATTTCAAAACATAATGAGTATATGTTTAGTCAGTGTATTCCTCTTGAAATCTGTTTTATAATGTTAAGTGTATTTTTCTTATTATAGAAGTAATATATTTTTATCATAGAACATTTGAAAAACAGTTTAGTATAAAGACAAAGAAAATAAAAATCACCCGCAGTCCACATACAGAGAGAATTTCTGCTTTGCTTATGCGCATACTGTGTGTGTGTGTCATTATACGCATATATATTTTAAAGATTAGGATCTTTATGCTGGTACTGTGTCAGATTCCATTTTCCCTAAACTTATGTTGTGTGTCCTCATAACACAATATATTTACTCAATAGAAGATTTTTAATAACTATGATATATTCTGTGAAAACATTATCATTCCTCTATTTTAAATCACTATGTTGTTTCCAACTTCCTGCTATGAGAAAAATTTTTATGTGAGCATTGTTGTATGTATGTCTAGAAATGGAAATATTGGGAAAGAATAGGAGTTTGTTTTAAGGTTCACTAGTTAACATTTTGCCAAATTTCCTTCTAAAAAATTTGAGGCAATTTATGTTGTCACTTGCAGTATGTGAGGGCCTATTAGTGTCCCCACTTCTTCACATTGGCAATAAATGCTCTGGATTGAACAGATGGGGGAAAATTTTTTAGAACAACTTAGGCAAAATAATGTACAGCATGGTTTTACATATATAACAAACAAGCCCAAATAAATAAATAAATAGCTTCACTTACTAAAGCAAGTGAAAAAAGAAGCTTCATTGTTAACCTTTTTAGCCACCTCACACAAGCCAGTTACTTGTAGTACAACTAAATGCTCGGATTAAGTTTTATGAGAGTCAGGCTTTCCAACCAACATCTTAACTGCCAGGCCAAATGCCCGATTTCTTATTTGGCTTTTTTTTTTTTTTTTTAAGATTTATTTTTTTTTGAAAGGCAGAGAAAGAGAGAGAGAGAGAGAGATCTTCCATCCACTGATTCACGCCCCAAGTAGCCACAATGGCCAGAGCTGGGCCAATCCGAAGCCAGGAGCCAGGAGCTGCTTGCAGGTCTCCCACGTGGGTGCAGGGACCCAAGCACTTGAGCCATCTGGTTTTCTCAGGCCAGAGCAGAGAGCTGGATCAGAAGTGGAGCAGCCAAGTCTTGAACTGGCACCCATGTTAGTTGTTGGCAGTGCAGGCAGCCTCTTTACCTGCCACGTCACAGCACTGGCTCCTCTTATTTGGCTTTTTAATTGCAATTTAATAATATATATATTTGGTTTTCAAAACTATATTCCCTAGTTAAGAAAGTCTTGTAATTTAGGAGTTAGAAATCATTGTCTTTGTGAAATACCCAGTTATACTAAGGAGAACTTTGTTTAAAGGAAGAGTAAAGAGGAAAGTAACTTGTGCAGAGCTGCAAATAAAAGGCAGGAGAGAGCTTGAAAATACTGTCTAGGAGTGAAGAATTCAAAATATTGTAACATTAGGGAAACTTTTGTAGGTGGGTAGAGCTGAAGGTGGCGTGTGTTATAGTGTACCCAAGGAGAGACTATGAAGATGATTTGAATATAAGTGTTGCTGGTATTTGAAAAAAAATTTTAATGACTTTTCTAAAATGAATGAATGTTAACTCTGGAGTAAATGATTATTATCACTAAAGAAGGAAGGTGGGGAAAGAAAAGAACTGAACCTCTCAGTATTAATGAAAGGGAATACAAAAATTGAGATTGCAACTGTTTAAATATGTAGGCTTGAGATGTTTTCAATGTGTGAATGAATGCCCAAGCTCTGCAGAGGTGTTGGAAATTAGATGCTTTGAGGCATTCCCTGTTGGCTGGTGCAGATAGAGCCCATGACCAGTAGTGGCTTGAGTAGGCTGGGACTAAGAGCCGTGGGCGATGGGCAAAGCAGGGTCACATTCCTTCCGAACCCTCTCCTCTTCTTCCCTCTCATTTGATTCTCAGAACAACCCACAGGGTAGAAATCAGGACAGGCCTAGTCCAGTTCAAGTCAATAAATCTTTTATGCTAACCGAGATCAATGGGAAGAGGAGGTAGCATGTATGCTTATTATACTTATTATATCTACGTTAAAACACTTATTGAACTCTTGGAGGAGGTAGAAGATTGGGCAAAAAACAGAATTCCTTTGTGAATTTGGTAAGATAAATGAATTTCTTAGAAATCATTCAAACTGGGAAATTTATGAGTATCAGAAAAGAATGAAAAGAGGACCAGAAAATAAACTACTTGCTTTATTCTTATACAGAAGACTCCCAGATCCTTTGAACACTGACCTAATAATTTGGATTTTTGCAATAGCAAATCACTCCTCCTTTATTCCTGGGAGTGATGTTTTATCCAGTTGGTGATACTTAGCAGGGATGCAAAAAGAAGCTCTAAGTTGGTAACAAGGCATATTACTAGTAGGAGAAATAAAATCCTTTAGTAAGGTTCTAAATTCTTTCTGTGTTAACAGTTTCTATCTAGGCTACTATTTGAACCTCATTGCAGAAGAAGACCCCAAAATTAAAATATTTCACAATTATGGCTTCAATTCCTCAAAAACATGAGTGAAGAAACATTATCGGAGTTGAAATGATGTGAATAATTATACTCTGGCTGTATCAGTTATTGATACATAGCAAACCATCCAAAAAACTCGTTGGCTTAAAAACAGTGAACTGTGTGTGTGTATTTGCCTGTATGTCCCTGGATTGGCTGGGCAGCTTTCCTAATTTTTTAAAATTTGTTTTCAGTTTTTATTTGAAAGGAAGAGAGACACACAGAGAGAAAGACAGATAAACAGAGAGATTCCATGCACTGGCTTACTCTCCCAAATGCCCCCCAACAGCCAAGCCTGAACCAGGCCAAAGCCAGGAGCCTAGAACACAGGTCAGCCAGTGGCAGTGACCCAAGTGCTTAAGCTCTCGTCTCCTGACTTCCAGGGTGCACATTAACAGGAAGCTGGAATCAGAGTTTGAGCCAGGATTTCAACCCAGAAATTTCAGTATAGAATGCTGGCATCTTTTTTTTTTTTTTTCATTTATTAAACTTTTATTTAATGAATATAAATTTCCAAAGTACAGCTTATAATTGCTAAGCCAAACACCAACCCAATTTTTCCTGATTTCTCGTGGGCCTAGATTTGCTTGAGATTGGCTGATTAGTAAAAGGCTTTGGTGTTGTTGGCTAGTTTCAGTTGACCCCAGAGTAGTTCCCTGTTATCCATGATTTCAAATATTGAATGGCAAGTTCTATAAGGAAACAATTTCTAAGTTTTAAATTTGTACCATTTCAAGTGGTGTGGTGAAACCTCATGCCCGGGATGTGAATTATACGCTTGTCTGTGTATCCATGCTGTATATGCTACTTGATCGCTTAGTGGCCGTTGTGGTTATTAGATCAACCATCAGGGTATTATTACAGTGCTTGGGTTCCAAGTAATCCTTACATAGCAGCTCCACACCATGTCACATTGTCTGCATGTGTCAGTCACCTGTCTCACTTCATCTGATCACGTGTGCATTGACTGCCTCATCTCATATCACAAGAAGGGTGAATATAGTAAAATAAGATTTTTCTTTAGAGAGATCACATTCATATAGCCTTATATAAAGTATGTTGTTATGATTGTTCTATTTTATTGGTTATTGTTGTTAATGTCTTGCCATGCCTAATTTGTAAATTAAGCCCTATTAAATCTCTAAATTGGTAACAGCGTGTATTGCTGGTAGGAGAAGTGAAATCCTCTGATCAGGTTCTAAATCTGTTTTGTCTATAACAGTACATATATAGCAGCATGTACAAGTAGGAAAAAACAGTGTTATGTAGGGTTTGAGCCTGTCTGTGGTTTCAAGCATCCACGGAGGGTGTTGGAATGAATTCGCCATAGAAGGGTATCTGCTGTATCTGACTGGTGTGGATGACTTGGGTGTCTTTCACATGGTCTCACTCTGCGGGAGGTTGGCATAGACTAGCTCTGTCATGGTCTCTTCTCGTGGGATGCTGGCATAAGCTGGTTCTTTGACATGGTCTCACCCTGCAGGAGGCTGGTGTACACTTACTTTCTGAGGAAGGTGGGCATCTCAGAAGATGAACAGAAGCACTCGAGGCCTTGGCCTCAGAACTGAGATGGCATCACTTCTACCCCTTTCTGTTGGCCAAAAATAGTCTGAAGACCAGCTCAGACTCAAGGACTGGAGAAATGGGCTCCATCTTTCATTGGGAGGAGTTGCAAACACACAGTGCAAAGGTTGTGGACACCAAGAGAGGGGAACAGTTGGGCAGTATTGTAATCCATGTAGCACCGGTGCTGGGAGTTTATTGTTGCTTTGCTCAAATGCAGTGGTATGCTGGATCCTGGGCATGCTGTTTTGTTGTGTACTTCTTTGATTCTGTAGAGAATTGAGTGTGCTGCTGTGATGATTCTTCTTTACTTCAGCAGTTAATTCCTACCTCCTGTGGAATAGTTTGAGTTTTTTCATCTGATGCTCTGTTTAGTTAGTTTGGGGCTGTGTTAGTTTTCTATCCTGGAGGCTGGTGGAGAAGCTGAGGCTTTCAGGTCGCCTAACCCCCTCTTCTGCTGCAACCAGCACTCATGCCGGACACCTGTCATGCTACCCCACTTCATTCCCTGTAGCACTTACCACTGCCTTATGTAAGGCCTTCCTCATTTACTTTTGTGTGATCTGGGTTTCAAGACTGGGGACTTCCTGACCCTGTTCAGTAGTTAATGCTCAGAACTAACAGTGCCTTCTCTCTTCCTAGGAGACACCCAGTAAATACTTGTTGAACATTTGTAATAAACAATTTGTGACAAACTAAGTCAGTAACTTTTTGAAATGCTGAGTGTTAATTGCTAGCCTGTGGCACACTACAAGCACTGGGAGATTCATGGGCAGTGGGAGCGCAGAGAAAATGGGTAGTTAGAGCTACAGAGGGTTTTTGCAGATGAATAAAGTGAAAGGTAGATAAGCAGGAGCTTTTAGGGTGTGAGACATTTGCTGAAATGTGAGACTGTTGGAGTTCAGGCCTGGAAGGAGGGAAGTGGAGCAAGAAGAAATCTGATGGTCAGGATGGGGCTTCCCTCGACCAGAGAACCCCTGTCAGGACAGTAGGCACATACACGTGCTGGAAGGTCGAGGGTAGTGATGCAGTGTGATAATTGAAGTAGTCATTTCAGATGTGCTGGGATTAAGAGACCAGGTGGCTCAAGCAATTGAAGGATCTTGAGGAGTAGGGAATCAATGCCTACTGTTTGAGAGACTGCAGTTGTACAACCAGTGTTCTCGGGTAATCCTTAGCCAAGATACTGAGATGATGCTTGGGAAAATAGGGAATTTACTAATTATAGAACACTATTTCCATAGGTTTTTAGTTTATAAGATAGGGTTGGAATAGAGGCTAAATCAGGGACAGAAAGGACAGAGCCCTATAGGCTAATGCCAGGTTAGCAGATGGATTAGGAAAGAGAATGGAGATGATGGGAATTTGAGCATGGAAAAGTCATAATGGATTTAGGTTCTATAGTCTCTTAGAGAAAGGTGACCTGGGACTAAGGGAGAGACCATGACTTATTTGGCCCGCATGATGGTCTGCCCAGACTCTGCCTGTGCTCCTTAATTTTATTTAGTTTTTTCTTTTAAAGATTTATTTTTTTATTTGAAAGGGATAGCTACAGGAAGAGAGAGAGAGGTCTTCCATCTGCTGGTTCACTCTTCAAATGACTACAATGGCCAGAGTTGGGCCAGTCTGAAGCCAGGAACCAGGAGCTTCTTCTGGGTCTCACACGTGGGTGCGGTGCAGGGGCCCAAGTACTTGGGCCATCTTCCTCTGCTTTCTCAGGCCACTAGCAGAGAGCTGGATCAGAAGAGGAGCAGTGAGGACAGGAACTGGTGCAAGTGGGGGCTTGACCTACTATGCCACAGCATAGTAGCCCCTGCCTGTGCTCCTTTAAAAGGTGTTTGAGTAGGAGCTCACATACTAAACAATATGTTTAAAGCAGTATTTTTTCTTTAAGGTTTATTTATTTATTTGAGAGGCAGAGAGAGAGGTCTTCCATCCCCTGGTTCTCTTCCCAGATGGCCACAATGGCTGGAGCTGCGTCAATCCAAAGCCAGAAGCCAGGAGCTTCTTCTAGGTCTCCCACGTGTGTGCAGGGGCCCAAGGACTTGGGCCATCTTCCATACTTTCCCAGGCACAGCAGAGAGCTGGATCGGAAGTGGAGCATCCAGGACAGGAACCAGCTTCCATATGGGATGCTGGCACTGCAGGCTGCAGCTTTACCTGGTACGCCACAGCACCAGCCCCAAGCAGTATTTTTTTAAAAAATATTTATTTGAAAGGCATTGACACATATACACAGGTGTGCACTTCCCCTAGTCTTCCATCAACTCCCTAAGTGCCCGCAACATTCAGGCCTGTGCCAGGCTCAAGTCAGGAACCCACCTATTTGAGCCATTATCTGCTGCTTCCCTGGGTGAAGATTAGTGAGAAGCCAGATTGGAAACACAGAGGGTCCAGTATTTGTACCAGGCACTCGCTATAGAATACAGATGTCCCAGGCAGTGCCTTAAATCTCTTTGCCACATACCTGCCCCTAAACTGTATATTTTTATATATTAACTTAAACGTCTGTATGAGTTCAGTAAAGATGCAGCTTTTTTCCAAATGTTTTTAGTCTGAGGTTGGTTGGATTCACAGATAAGGAACTGGCAAATACACAGGGCTGACTATAATCTAGAAATGATTTAAATTGTATGGGAGGATGTGCATGGGTTATATGCATGTTTGTCATTTTATATAAGGAATTGAGTATCCATGGATTTTGGTATCCACAAAAGGTCCTAGAGCCAATCCCCGGAAGATACTTAGGGATAATTGCACTTAACAATACCTACCTAGTGCAGTGTAAATGCTAGGTGAATAGTTGTTAACTGTATCATTTAGGAAATGACAAGAAAAAGAGGGTGTGTCCAAATCCAGTGCAGAGTCAGCCTTGACAGTCCCGATTTCATGGTGCACCATCTAGACTGGATGAGAGGCTACAGCAGCGTGCACCTGGGTGCTACTTCATTTGCATGGGTTCTGTGTACTACTGCAAGTGCCACAGAATCGAGATTGGCTTTCTGGAATTTTTCTGGAATTGTTTTTTCTTAAATGTTTTTGATCTGTGGCTTGTTGAATATGTAGATATGAAGCCTGTGGGTTTAGAGGGCCTACTGTATACCTCTGTACCAGCTTTTATGTTTTTATTGTATTTTCCATAGTATTTTGAGTATTTCTTATTAGAAATGACTATTTAAAGATGTGACACAGTAAAATAGAAAAATAGTAAAGGAAAGTGATCCTATTGATTTATGTAATTCTATTTACTAATTGCTAAATCAGATCTAAAACCTAAGGGATCAGGATTTTCAGTTTCTAATTTTCATTATAGAGTTTTTTCATTAACAGTAAATATTTTAATGTAAATATTTTCTCTTTTTTTTTTTTTTTTGTATTATTACTTGAAAAGTTCAAGCTGTGTGATGAACCAGAGCAAAATTTCATAGTCTTTAAACCACAAAATTGCCTAATGGGCAACAAAGTAGGAATGACTGGAGTGGAAGATTTTACAGATTCCGGGAACCACCTGGAAATAATTTGAGGAAAAGCATTTGACTGTAAGCTTGTAGATAGGGACTTTGTACATGAAAAATAATTAATAGCAATTATTTTCTTGCCTTTAACTGTTTTATCAGATTTGTTCCCTTGAAAAGAGAAAGACAGATTTAAATAATCTATGTAATTTAAACAGGCTGCTCATGCAACACAGATCTGTTGTATGCAACTAGCAATAATCTGAACTGTGAGCAATATTTTTACTATACTACATATATATGTTGGTAGGAATATCTGTAAAAATCTTTTGGGTGTCATGTGGGAGACCTGAATGGAGCTTCTGACTCCTGGCTTCAGCCTGGCCCAGCCCTGGCTGTTGTAGCCATTTGGGAAGTGAATCAGAAGATGGTTGGTCTCAGTATCTTCCTCTCTCCCTATTCTTCTTCTCTGTTTTTCAAACAAACAAATCTTTAAAAAAATTTTTTTTGGGTATGTTTATGTCTTTCATGAAAATTGAATTCCACATCAAATGTATATAGCACTTCTCAAACATAAATAAAAATAATGTTACTAACCACTGCACGTGATACTCAGCTTAAAATGTAAAACCTGTCTGCGTAGAAGAGCTTCAAAAAAACAACCTGGTGTTAAAATGGAAATGGCATAGAAAATTAATTAATTTGAAAAAAAAAATTATGTAGGATCTCTGTCTTTAATGTGCTGTACATTGCTATTTAATGCTATAATTAGTAATCCAATGGTAGTTTTTTCACTTTGTGTTGCTATATGGGCAAAATGTTGAAATCTATACCTAATATATACTAAACTGATCTTCTGTATACAAAGAGAATTGAAAATGAATCTTTACATGAATGGAAGGGGAAAGGGAGCGGGAAGGGGGAGGATTGCGGGCGGGAGGGAAGTTATGGGAGGGGGGAAGCCATTGTAACCCATGGGCTATACTTTGGAAATTTATATTCATTAAATAAAAGTAAAAAAATAAATAAATAAATAAAAAAAAAAAAAAAGAAGAGCTTCTCAAGGAGACATAACTAGGAATGTAATTGGAGTTGTAAGGCATGTGCATTTCAGCTTTATCCAGTAAATCTAATTTCTTTTCTCAGGTGGATTTACTGATTATACTTGCTCTTACAGTACAGGAGGAGCTTCAAAATATTTATGGAAGGTTCACCATGTTTCTTAATTCCAATTTCTGTGACTGTATGGAGGCCTCCTTGTAAAGCAGCACTTCCTTATCTCTGCCAGCACTTGATATTGTCCATGTTTTATATTTTTGTCAATCTAGTGGTTGCCAAATGTTTTCTCATTGGGATTTTAATTTGCATTCCTCAGATTAATGAAACAAAGCATCTTTGTTTTTTTGGGTTTCTTCCTTCATGAAGCCTGTTTATGTTTCTTATTTACCTGTTTTGTAGGATAAAAATTGTATCTTTGCCTCTATGTGGCAAATCTGATCTCCTACTTCACTTTTTTAGGATCTTTTGGTGAGCAATTGTTAATTTTAATATAATTACATATTAGTCTTCTGTAAATCAGCACAATGTTGTTTATTATTATTATTGCTTCATAGTCCTGTGGCCTTTTCTCCTCTTCCTGATATTTCCTTGTGCTGGTGGCTGGTGTCTCCAACACAGTGATAAACAGAATCAACGACAGCTCTGACTTAGAAATGAATGCTTCTGAATTTTATTGTTAGCAGTAATACTTGATGTGGATTTTTTTTGGAAGCAATTTTTCTAGGTTAAGAGAATTCCCTGTTATTCCTTTTTTGAAAATAACTTTTATGATGAGTGTTTGTTGAATTTTCTCAAAAATTTGTTCTGTGTCCATTGAAATGATTTGTTTTCATTTGCTAACTCAGTGAATTACATGAACTGCAGTTGATGCATTCATTAATGGTAAACCAACCTTGTATTGTTGGGATACACTCAATTTGGATGTACTGTTTTTTGTTTTTGTTTTTAATTTTAATTTTTTTAAGATTTATTTATTTGAAAGTCAAAGTTACAGATAGGAAGAGACTGAGAAATCTTCCATCTGCTGGTTCATTCCCCAAATGGCTGCAATGACCAGGGCTGGGCCAGGCTGAAGCCAGGAGCCAGGGGCTTCTTTTGGGTCTCTCATGTGGGTGGCAGGGGCTCAAGCACTTGGGCTGTCTTCCACTGCTCTCCCAGGCACATTAGCAAGGAGCTGGATCAGGAGTGAAGCAGCTGGAACTCGAACTGGTGCCCATATTGGATGCTGGTGGCACAGGCAGTGGCTTAACCTCCTATGCCCCAATGTCGGACCCTTAATTTTAATTAATGAACTTTTTAAAAGCACTCTTGGCTCTCTGCAAAATTGACCAGGAGGTTCTGTTCCTTACAGAGCCAGCCTCCTCCATTGTTAGCATCCTGCCCCACAGTGGAACATTTGTCATGGTTGATGTCCTACACTGGCACATTATCACCCCGAGTCCATGCTTAACATTAGGGTTCACTCTTGATGTTGTGTGCTCAGTCGGCTTTTGACAGTGTCTAATGATTGTGTTCTGCACCATTCGTGTCATACAGTTAATCTCACTGTCCTAAAAATCCTCTGTGCTTTGCTGTATTGGCTTGTTTAGAACATAGAAATAGCATTGCTATTTCTGATCATAAGTGGAAACTACTGTCCTGTAATTTCTGTCTCTTGAATTGTCTCTGTCAGACTTTGATCCCAAAGTTTTTCTAGCCTCAGACGTCGACTTGGCAGCAGTTCTTTCTTTGTACTCTAAAGGAGTTTGCGTGAGGTTGAAAGCACCTACTGAGATTTTCAGCTATTGTGGTGACTTCATGTTTTCTCTGTGCAGCTTTATCTTTTTTTAAAAAATGTTATATGTATGTAACTCCAGAATTGTCACATTCTGTTAAGTGTAGAATATGTCATCTGAATTAATTCAACATTTTATCATCAGGAAGAAACTTCTGCCTTCAGTGATACTCATGGCCATGTCTGCTTTGATTTTCTTTTCCTTAGCACTTACCTACTATAACTTTTTCTCTTCTAAAAGAAGAGAAAGTGAAACTTTTTAAAAAAGTTTAATTGTTGGATCAACCTGCTTTTCATTACTGTAATAAAATACCTGAGACAAGCAACTTATGAAAGGAGAGGTTTAATTAGCTCAATTTTTGGAGGTTCCACAGCCAAACTGCATGGCTCAGGTGTTGATGAGGTGAGGGGTGCCTGTGCTGAATGGCAGAGTGTAAACAGGGAAGAAGAATCACACGAGGAGCCAGGAAGCAGAGACAAGTTGGGCCCACAATCAGGCTTTTATTACAATCTCCTCGCAGGAACTTAAAAAGTCACACAAGAACTACATTTTAAGGGCAAATTCCAGTGACCTAAAGACCTCCTACAGGGTATACCACCTCCTACTAGCACCACCCTGGAGCCCAAGTCTTCAACACTTGGGACTTTGGGGGACATTCACCATCCAAACCATAGCATTTGTGCTGCGTATGATGATGCAAAGTATGATTTCACAAATCACACAGTGTATTGAATTTTTTTTAGGTTCATGATGCTTAGAGAGAATAGCATCTTAGAGAGAAACTGCAGGGAACGGCCTTGATACTCTAACGATGTTAGCCATATAGTAGATGAGATGCAAAATTAATCCAAGACCAGTTGCCCAGTGAGGGTAGAAGCAGGCCTCTGGAAAGTTGAAGCCTGATACAGGTTGGAGTATACCTTTATACAAGCTGTTCTTGGGGGTACCTGACTTGACCACCACTGCAGATATCATGAGGACCCAGGAGGTCCCCAGTACAAGGAGGCAGTGATGGTGTTGGTGGTCCAGGCTTCTAGGATACAAGGCCTGTTGCAGCCTCAGCTGTTGGTATTCAGATAATAAACCAGAATAGTAACCCTGCCACGGCTGACCTGTCCAGGTGTCGGTCACACTCTTTTGAATTCATGGTTATTTTGAAGTCCAGTAGTTGAGATGAATGACTCACATATGGAGGGCTGCAAAAGGATTGATCTATACCTTTGAGAGGAGGGAGACTTCCTCACACTGTAAGTTCTCACATATGGGATATGAAAAGGTTTCCATTCTTATTTTTTTTTTTTTAGCTTTTATTTAATGAGTGCATTTTTTCATAGATACAACTTTAGGAATATAGTGGTTCTTTTCCCCTTACCACCCCCCTCCAGCTCCCATTCCACCTGCCTCTCCCTCTCCCATCTCCTTCTTCATTATGGTTCATTTTTAGTTTGACTTTATATACAGAGGACCAACTCCATGCTAAGCGTAGACTTCAACAATTTGTACCCCCCCACACACAATATATATATATATAGAGAGAGAGAGAGAGTACAGTTTGGGGAGAAAATTTGCAGTCGATTCTCATATTACAATTCATAAGGGACAGAGGTCCTATGTGGGGAGCAAGTGCACAGTGACTGCTGTTGTTCCTTTAACAATTAACACTCTTTTTTTATGACATCAGTGATCATCTTGAGTCTCTTGCCATGGGCTGGCAAGGCTGTGGAAGCTTTTTGTGCCCATAGACTACCGGTATTTGGATACGGCCATAAGCAAAGTGGATGTTCTCTGTTGCCTTCAGAGAAGATACCCTTCTTTGATGACCCTTTCTTTCCTCTGAGGTCTCACAGAGATCCTCTGTGTAGGATATTTTTGTCACAGAGTCTTGGCTTTCCATGCCTGAAACGCTCTTGCAGGCCTTTTAGCCCAAAGGTATCCATTCTGAAACCAAACTACAGAGCTCCAAAACCAAAGCATCCTGTACCAAACTATGTTAGTGTTTGGAGTTATTTTAAAGCTACAAAAAAGGTTGATGCATAATAATTGTACATATTTGACTGGCTCCACGGCTCACTAGGCTAATCCTCCACCTGCGGCACCCGTACCCCTGGTTCTAGTCCCGGTTGGGGCACTGGATTCTGTCCTGGTTGCTCCTCTTCCAGTCCAGCTCTCTGCTGTGGCCTAGGAAGGCAGTGGAGGATGGTCCAAGTGCTTGGGCCCTGCACCCCATGGGAGACCAGGAGGAAGCACCTGGCTCCTGGCTTCGGATTGGCGCAGTGCACCGACCGTAGCGGCCATTGGAGGGTGAACCAACGGCAGGAAGACCTTTCTCTCTCTCTCTCTTACTGTCTAACTCTGCCTGTCAAAAAAATAATAATTGTACATATTTATGGGGTTGGGGTATGATGGTTTGATGCATGTATATACAATGTATAGTGATCAAATCAAAGGAGTTAGCCTACCCAGCGTCATTTCTCTGTGTTGGGAACTTCCAAAATCCTCTCTCATAGCTGATTTGAAATATACAATAAATTATTTGATTATAGTCATTCCATTATCTGTAACACTAATTTATTAAACTTGCATACATGAGAACATACAGTACTTATCTTTTGGTGATTGTCTTAATTCACTTAGCACAGTATCCTGTAGTTTCAGACATGTCACAAATGACAAGATTGTCATCCATTTTTATGGCAGAATAATTTATCATTGTATATATTACCACATTTCCTGTATTTATTCATCCGTTGCTGGCCTCCTAGGTTGATTTCTTAGCATATCTGCTGTGAATATTGTAGTGATAAATGTAAGAGTGCGGGTATCTCTAACATACTGAATGCTGTTCCTTTGTGCGTATGTTTAGTAGTGGGTTAGCTGGATCATGTTTTGTATTTTCAGTGTTTTCAGGATTTCCATGCTGTTTTCCATTGTGTCTGCACTAGTTTATGTTCCCACCAGTGGTGGATCAGTGTTCTCCTTTGTGTTCATCCTCGCCAGCATTTGAGATTTTGCTCTTTTGATTATGGCTTATCTAACTGGGGAGAGATGGTATCTCACTGTGTTTTTAATTTGCATTTTTTTGAGATTGGTTATATTGAACATTTTTTCATAATGTTTTCTATCCATTTATATGCCTTCTTTTGAGAAATGTCTATTCATAGGATTTGCCCATCCTTTAATTGGATTATCTGGGTTCTTTTGGTCTTGAGATGTTTTGGTCCTTTATGTATTCTGGACATTAATCCCATCAGATGAATAGGTTGCAGATATTTCCTCCTATTCTATAGGTTGTCTCTTTAATGATAGGTTTTTATTTTGATATCATTCCCTTTGTCTATTTCTGCTTTTGTTATCTGTGCTTTTGAGTCTTAATCCTCCCACCCCACCAGCTTTGCCTATCTTAGTGTCCTGAAGCACTTCCCCTAAGTTTTCTTTGAGTAGTTTCATGGTTTCAGATCTTACACTTCAGTCTTTGACTCACTTTGAGTTGGTTTTGAGTTGTGGCGAGAGAGTTCTCGTTTCATTTTCCTGCATGTGGCTATCCAGTTTTCCCAGCACCATTTATTGGAGAGATTATCTTTTGTCTACAGTATGTTCTTGGTGTCCTTGTTGAAAATCAGTTGCTGAATGTATATGGACCTATTTCTGGCTTCTCTGTTCTCTTCCACTTGTCTTCTGCTCTTCTAATTTTAAAAATGTATTACTTGAATGTCTCTGTTTTTACAAAGGATATATTGGACTCTTTTCCAGTTAGACAAACTTCTCTTTTAAAAAAATGAATGTATATTTCTTATGGTTGCTGATAGGTTTAAATGTACTTATGCCTTCTTAGTTGTTTCCTCTTTTATGCTCCTCTTTTTTCTCTTTGGATTTTTTTAGAGGATAATCTATATAGTCTTGAACCCAGATACTTAGCAATGAGTAATAAATTTCCACCTCAGTATTTTACTTACAAGGAACATAGATTTTGGTATATACCACAGATTCACTAATAAATTATTAAACAAAATGTACAATAAAAGACTTTCATAATTTTGGAAGCTATAATTATAAGAAAGATTACTGATGTTTTGTGTAGAGGGAATGGTTGAGTAGGCTGGTTAAATACTTTTTACTTTTTTCTGTTCATTGATGGAAGCTAGATGTTTGCTGTGCTTTTTAGAATTAACCAAAATCTGTTAGCAGTCTGATATTTATATTGACTTCCTTTTGACTAAAAATTAAATGTTGAGTCTGGCATCTGATGTCCCAGCTCCAGCGATTGCGGCCATCTGAACAGTGAACCAGCAGATGGAAGATTGATTTGTATATCTCTCTCCTTCTGGGTCACTCTAAATGAATGGATGAATGAATGAAATGTCATCTTTGACTAAACCAGTGCTGAATGTCTTCTGTTTAAGATCTCTTACAGAGAAGTCACAGGCATTGTCTTGAAGGGGTTCACATGCCCTGGCATCATCTACTGATGTCCCATGCATGCCGTCTGTGACTGAGAAAGCTTCCACTTTCAATGTCAGTGTGGGCCACACCTTTGGGTTTACACTGGCGTGGTTGAGGCAGGGGAAAGGAAGGGAGGGAAGGGTCAAGAAGCAGTGAGGAAATCTGAAAGGCAGGAGGGGGAAGATGGTAAGGGTGTGCCTGCTGGGAAGAGTGGCTTCTGCTCTTCTACTTTTGAAAACCTTTGTTTATTCATACGTAGTTAGAATGTGTCTCTTTTACATAGGATGCAATGGACTTTTTTCCAGTTTGGCGAACTGTTTTTTAATGAATTTATATTTATTTTTCCTTCAATTGCCTGTCTTTAAACAAATTATTTAAAAGATTTACACAGAAACTAAGTCCTTATCTGAAAACTCAGGTCACTGAGAAGACCTCATAAGCTCTGTGTAAAATAACGGAAGCTGCTCTGCCCACAGTCCCAAGCCTGCTGGGATCATGAGGATAATGAAAACGCTCCTGAATCAGTTCCCGTCAGTAAGAGAGCCCCCGCTGAAATGGCAGAAAGCCGGATGCTGCCCAGGAAGTCCCCAGACATTAATTTTCTTCCAAGTTCCATTTGTGTACGTGTACATTTTGCCACTAGTCTTTTTGTCAGCCATTCAGTGCAGTTTGGGATCCAGTAGATTTTTGTGTAAGCCTAAGATAAGCACTGGTATTAGAATGTTGAGTGTGACCTACTTAGGATCAGATGGAATCTCTTTTCTTCTGCCAGACAGCTTAAAGGAGTGAATCATACGCTGGGACACGCGATATTAGTCTTCCTCTTGAATGTGTTACTGTCTGGCACTTAGGATTGCAAGGGCCTTCAGCTGGGGGACAAGAGTCTGTCATGGGCCAAGTGACTTCCTCAGTGTCCTCCATGAATTGAGAACATGGAGAAGAATAGTGACCCTTTCAGACTTCTGTAGAAATGAGCCTACCACCTTCCTGACCTGAATATACTACTGCTCTCAGAGACCACTCACAGGATTGACAATAAGGTGATATCTCTGGTTGCTGACCTTAAGAGATATTCCTGAAAAGTGGTCCCTTTCTTTTTAATCGTTTATACAGGCAGACTCAAATGGACAGTGGAGATCATTTTCCGTAGTTGCAAAATGTTACTTCTGTTTGCCTTTTGAGACAGTTGTTTGTAAAAAGAGTGAATTCTATTCTGTAATAATGGTTTCTGAGGTTTGCTCTATCAGTTATCTCTTAAGGTTACTCTTGCAGGGACCTCCTAATTGACAGGAGGGCCAGAAGGTTAAACAGGAGCATTTCCTTGTTTTGTTTTGCTTTTCCCCTTGGGATTAGAACAAGCCAGTCATTACAACTTCTGTGAAACCCAAGAGGAAGTAATTAAGACTTTTTGATAGAGCAGTGTAAGCAGTTGGCTTTTTACTATAGAAAAAATGTGTGATTCCTTAGGTGCAAGCCATGTGTTATTAGTGAAATATACATATATGATAATGAATTTTTTATTTTTGGTAGGAAAGTTCACAAAATTCCATACACCATTTAGAGTAGCTGATTCTAGAATTCAGAATGGTGAGAATGCTGATGTTAAACCCTTGCTGTGATCAGCTTATTTTGCTACTGCTTCTGCTGGTCACTCTGGAGCTTTGTCCTAGAACAGAGCTTCCCAGCAGCAGCTTCTTCACAGGGCCTCCTCATCCATTTGTTTGGTCTGCACTCTGATGAGAAATTCCATGTTGATAAAACATGAGAAATGTGCATGTGTTTGTTTACAAGCTAGATCTGGCCTGTACCCTTGTGTATATGATAGTCTAAATGCCCCTCAATCCAGTGAAGTTTAAAACCACAAAGAAAAAGTTTAAAAACTTCAAACAAATACATTTTTTGATGGAGAAAATTCAATTAAATGACTACTCCACATCAAATAAGCTGCTAGGGGCTGGAGATAGAAAGATAAAATTGGCAGGGTGTTTAAATTGTTAGAACTTCACAATTGATTTTTGTAGTCATTATTAGTAACAAAACTTACATAATACCTTCTAGGTGCTACCCATGACACTGCATGCCAAGGATAACAAATTATTTGATAATAATAGTGCACATGGAGCTTCTTTAGATTTCAAGAAAACAACTTTGTATCCACGTGTTATATGATATCTGCTGTTTATGGAACATATAACTGTATTCTAGGCATTTTGCTGGGTGTTTTATATACACTATATCGTTTGTTATGAACACTGTAGTGACCTAGTCACCAGTTGTCAGTTACACTATAAGCATTTCAGTTTACTAATGAGAAGTCTAGACCTTAGTGAGCTGGCAGAACTGGGATTCCAGTTTAAGGGAGGGACAGCAATCCTGGGTCTGTGCTTCATGGTGTAATTTTCATTCATACTATAAACAAGAGGTCATCAGATTATAGTAGGCCACTTATCTGTGTGGCATATTTTCTAAGACATTCTCCCACCACAGTGGATACTTGCTGCAGATAGTGCTGAACTCTGTGTACAGTGCCTTTATCTTACATATACATACCTACTGTATTAGTCAGGTCTTCATTACTTGAACTGTAGTACTCAAGGGAAGCTGTTTGGAAGGAAGAAGAAGGTTTGCAGTCCCAAAATCATGTGGCCTCATTGGCTCAGGCTTCTGGTGAGGCTGGAGGCTGGGGGAAGGTAATCCCATGGTGAGCCAGGCAGCAGAGGAGAACAGTTGGGCCCAACTGGGCTAAAACAGCCCACCCCCTTGCAGGAACTGCCTTCTGGGGGGCACGCCCCTACAGATCTTCCACTGGGCCCACCTCAGTTGAATCAAGTCTCTCCTCAATCCATTAACCATTAGCATTAATCCATTAACAGTGTACACTAGACTTTGGGGATCAAACTCTAAAACATGGGTCTTTGAGTGATCTCCACATATTATGCAAATCAGAACCTCTGTGATAATGTTTAATTTGTAAATTAGGCATAAGAAATTACAATAAAATAGAGCAATTATTGAATATACTTTAGTAAAAGTGCCAGCATCACTTACTCTTGTACTAGTCTTGTGCTTTGGGGCCATTAAATCAAATAAGGGTTACTTGAACACAGGCACTTATTCTGCTACAGTCGGTCTGATAACCAAGGCAGCTACTAAGTGACTAAAGGATGGGTAGTGTCTGAAGTTCTACATCCAGGGATTCAACGAACCTCAAATTAAAATTAGTCAAGAAGGAAAAACTGAGTCTGTACTGTACATATACAAACTCGTTTTATCTTGTCATTAGTCCCTGAATCATGCATCACAACTATTTATGGAGAATTACGTTATATTAGGTATTCTGGTATTATAGGTAACCTAAGGATGATTATAGTCTATGGGACAGTGTGCATAGTTACATAAGGGATGTGAGCATGCATGGATTTTGGTATCATGCAGACTTCTAGAACCAGTTCCCTGGGGATACCAAGGGACAGGCATAGAGCATGGATATGATGGGCGAAGGGAGGATTCGTGACCCAGTTGGATGGAGTGGGATGGCATAAGATTTCATCACACTCCTCGGAATGGTGCACATTTTAAAACCTACGAATTGTTTATATCTGAATTTTTCCGTTTAATATTTTCAGATCACGGTTGACTGCAAGTAACTGAAACAGCAGAAAGTGAAGCCAGGGATGAGGGGGGACTGCTGTATTAAAAATTCGCCAGATGCAAGAGGCAATGGAAGATTGAAATGATGCTCAACTATGGAACTGATTATTGTTTTATGTAACCTACATCATACTTATTATGAAAACTTATTTTTTTAAATTTCCACCCAGCTAATTCCAACTTTTACCATAAATCTGAATCCGGTTTATAATAAGGGTTTTAGAAATAAAAATCTGTAACTTAGGTATAAAGTTGGTGTGTTTCCCACAATCAGGTGGGCTGTATATGATGGCCATGTTTTGCTGATGGCATTGGACATTGGTAGTTTGAAGAATGTTTGCTTTCATTAAATGCTGTGGGTGTCCTCTTTTCTATTTTGTTTGAGGTCTGGGCTTCTACTGACATCACGGTTTTTCCATTTAGAAAGGGAGTGGGAAAGGAACTAGGGTCAGACATTTGCTTGCTTTAGTATTGCCTCACTCCCATCTGACCATCTTCCTGTCTCTCTGATTTTTGTGGCTATAAGTAGAAATCCTGCATGTTTTTTTTTTCTTTTCACCATAATTTTATGTTTTTAAAATTCATTGGGAAGGGAAGGAGTGAAGGAAAGGGGGGACAGGACGCATGAGCTCCTATCCATTGTTCACTTCCCAAATGGTTGCAATAGTGAAGAGTTGGCTGGGTGAAGCCCAGAGCCAGAAACAATCCAGGTCTCCCAAATGGGTAGCAGGAATCCAGTTACTTGAGCCATTACTGCTGTTTGCCAGGGTCTGCACCAACAGCTGAAGTCAGGAGCCAGAGTCAGGATTTGTATCCAGCTACTCTGATATGTGGTATGGGTATCCTAACATCTGTTTTAACTACTAGAACAAGTGTCTGCCCCATCAGATAGTTTTTGAATGGTAGAGAATAAGAGCTATTTGCAGTTTTGATCCAGTAGCATACACTGACCTCAGGATATACCAGCTTGCTTTATTCCTGACATAATTCTGTATTACTGTGGCAAATTGGGTATGGTTTTAACTTGCCCATCTTTCCCATGTTGATATTTTAAGTTATTTGAAAGTAATCAGGCATCTCTATCATCATCTCTGGGTTGAAACTAGAATTGCTTAACTCTTGAATAATTCAACTGATCTTATGCAGCTTAGAACATAGACCAGACAAATAATTTAATTTTCCAAATATTTTCTAGTGAGCCTTTAACTTTCTCTGGGCACAAATGGAAAGGCTCAGCCTCTGACTGTCATAAAAAAGAGTTTGTTACTGTTTAGTGTGACACATTAAAACACAGCTGGGAATGAAGCAGTTAGCTCAGTCCCACAGACATCAGCTGCCCTCTGTAGATTTCTTCTGTTTATATTCATGGAAGCAAACAGCTGTACATTGTTGTATTCTTTACTTCTTCATTTAAAATCTGAATCCCAAAAGAAGTAAACTGGGCATTTAGGCTTAGAAAAACTGTCTCATGTCTTATTTTTAATACCCCCTTCAGTTGAAACAACAATGTATAATATTAAAATATTTGTTGAAGTAGGCACCCACAATCTCTCCAGTAACAACTTTCATGTAGGCATAGCCTTAATGTGCAAACCATTCTGTAGTCTGCTTATTTCACCAGATGATTGCTAGAACATTTTCTTACATATCCACAGAGTTACAATTTTAACCTCTGCACTGCATCTGTCATTAAGTGTTTCATTTAAAATTCTGCACAGTTCACTTAGTTCCAAAATAATAATGCTTTCAGTGATGAAAAACTTTACTTTAAAATGCTTTTTCTGGACAGATTATATGTTAGTATTCTCCTAAAGCCATTTGCACTGTGCAAATTCGCATAGGCCTTCAGGTTTCAGTTCAAAAAGTCAGGTATGGGTAAACAAAAACTTTCAGTTGGAACAGTTATAATCAACACCCAAAGTATTGGAAGTACTTCTTATAAACAGGCAGGGATTGAGGAGATGCAGCAGAGGCCTGTGCGTGTTTACACATAACCAGTCATACATAATAGGCAATAATAAGCAAGTTATTACAGCCAGATTGGTGTGGAGTTAAAGGGATCTTATGGTAGGTGGCCCAGTGGCTTCTGTGGTTTGTTTCCTGATGGACCCTCCCAAAGCTTTCATTTTAGTTTGTATTGTTATTTGTTGGTCATTTGTTGACTGAATTCACACTATTAAATATAATGTTTTAGTATGTATTAAGTAATCAACTTTGAATAATTTAGTTTTTTCTGTTATTTGTTCTAAATTTATGTATTGTAAAATATGCAGACAGAGTTCTAGTGTTACCATTTTTTTAAAGTCCTTGTTTTTAGGATACGGACAGTTAACATGTCCCCATTCCTGTCATCACTGTCATCATCATCATTTTTTTTATAGCTTGAGTCATAGATTACTCCTTTTAGTCTTTTTAAGCCATTAAAAAAATATTTTATGTATTTATTTGAGAGGTAGGATTACATTACAGACAAAGAGAGGAAGAGACAGACAGAAAGGTCATCCATCCACTGATTCACTCCCCAAATGACCACAATGGCTAGAGCTGCGCCGATCACAAGTCAGGAGCCAGGAGCTTCTTCCGGGTCTCTCCTGCGGGTTCAGGGCCCCAAGCACCTGGGCCATCTTCCACTGCTTTCCCAAGCCATAAGCAGAGAGCTGGATCAGAAGAGGGAAGAGGAGATAGCCAGGACAGGAACTGACAACTATGTGGACTGCAGGCACTGCAGGCAGAGGCATAGCCTACTATACCACAGCACAAGCCCCAAGCCGAAGAACATTTAACTTCAGTTGTTATATTGCACCCAAGCAAGGCATAACAATGTATTACATAAGAGATGGGCATTGTGGCACAGCATTTAAGCCCCCACATTCCCATATAGGGACCCTGCCTAATCCACTTCTGATCCAGCTTCCTGCTAATGTGCACTGTGGGAAGTAGCTGGTAATGGCTCAAGTGCTTGCGTCCCTGCTGCCCTTGTGGGAGACTTTGATAGAGTTCCTGGCTCCTGGCCCAGCCCTGGCTGTGTGGGCATTTGGGGATGGAGTCTTCGCTGTATGTCTCAGAATCTCTTTGTCTCTGCCATTCTGCCTTTCAAGTATATATAAAAAAAATAATATAGAAGGAAAAATTACTGAATGTAAAGTGAATACATACTCATATTGGAAAATATTGAATATGATACCCAAAAATACTTAATGCTACTGGGTATATAAACTATTGCCATATATTCTTTCAGTTTTCTTCCTCAGCATTTATACACTAAGAGAATTGGGGTCATAGTGTATACACATGCATAACTTGATTTCACTTAACATACCTGGGATATTTATTACATAAGAATTCTTCTTCATCATTTTAGTAGTTATTAGAAAAGCTCTGCATTCTGATGGTAAATTCAGGCAGTATAGTGGGGTGTAAGGGCAGACAAGATTCCTGGACTTTCTTCCCCCATCTTTTCAGCCTCCTTCTGTGCCTTATCACTAGTAACAATTGCTTATTATGTAATAACAACAACAAACATTAATGGGTCACTAGGTATGATTATTAGACTTTTTTAAAGATTTATTTATTTGAGAGTCAGAATTTACACAGAGAGTGAGAGACACACAGAGAGATCTTCCATCCACTGATTCACTCCCTAGATGACTGCAATGGCCAAGGCTGAGCCAGGTCAAAGCCAGGAGCCAGGAGCTTCATCTGGATCTCCCACTTGGGTGCAGGGGCCCAAGTACTTGGGCCATCTTCGGCTGCTTTCCCAGGCACATTAGCAAGGAGCTAAATTGGAGGTGGAACAAGTGGGACTCAAACAGGTGCCTATGTGAGATGCTGGCATTGCAGATGGAGGCTTAACCCTCTACACCACAGTGCTGGCCCCGAGTTTTAGACTCTTAGCATTTTATAATGAGTGCTGTTTTGAAGTTTAAGTAATGGAGACACAAAAACTTATAACCTAACTTGACCTAAGACATAAGTATCTTTTCCTACTTGACAGTTAAGTATAAATACTGAAATAAAATAATTAATTATAGTAATATTAGTGAAAGTATTAGCTCACATGTGTAGAACAAAGCAGTAGGTTTTGTTTCCACCTACACAGAATAGGATTTATTATGCAAACACTAATCTTATATCGAAATGTCTGGTACTCTGGTTTTTTTTTTTAATCTAAGCTTTTAGAGGTTCAAGTCTTTCTTAGGAGGGATGCATTAATATTTTAAGTTAGAAATATTCAGATCATTAGCTGAAGAAAGGGTATAGGAAAACTGTGTGATGGAAGGAGGTAGGAAAGGTTACCTGTTTTTATGGAATTATTTTTCACTCTTCATCTTCACTCCCACTATTTCAAAGACAAAATGAAATTTGCCACATGTGCTTACTTGCACTCCCAAGTGCACAATCTCTGTCTCACTCGCTCGCTTGCTCACAGTCTCAAGAGAGAGTAGCTTATTTGAGTCCGTTGTTGGTTCTTCATTGGAAAAACACTTCAGCGAATGTCATAAAATTCTTATTTGAAATGTCTAAAATATGCTTCTCCGTTTTTCCAAAAACTGAGATTTTGATACTTCATTTATAAGAAAGCCCTTGTGTATTGTAGAGGTAGTAGGTTTATCAGTTGGCTGCTTACTGAAAAATGCAGTTTTCACTGCCTCTTATTTATATCCGTTGCTTAGCCAGTGCCTCGGAATCCCATTTAGTTTACAGTTCCTGGTGGCTCCAGTATGTGGCCAGATAAGGTTGGGAATCACTGTTTTAAAGTCTCAGAGTGAATACATGAGATCTTACTCAAAGTGAAAGTCAGCCTTTTGTAGATTCACAAGGGAATCCTGCTGGCCTAAGATTAGCAATATGGATAGACATGTGGGGTAATTCACTAGTGTAACCAGTTCTAGGAGCAGAAACTCTCTGGCATTGAAAGGAGAAGGTTTACTATAACACATGTGCTTTTGGAAATTAACCAGGCATGTATGTGGCTGCAAAATCCAAAACCCAACCGAGAATCTTCTTTCCTTTAAGGAAAGGAATATAACCTTGATCATTCAAATTAAATGTCCCTTTTAAAACAGATGACTTTTTTCTGGGTTCACAAAGTCACGCTACTTTTATTCCTGTTATAAAGATTTGCACACACCCATTTAAGTAAATAAGCAGGGAAAAAATTAACTTCAGAGAAGGAATTGAAATATGATGCAATAATTTTGGAGAAAATACAGAAGGTCACGATTAGATTTGTTGCTTAAAGAAGCAATTGCTTTGTATTTATTTTGAAATACAAATTTGCTGTAATTAGAAATAAATTATACATTTGTCAGAAATAAGTAATTTGAATGAGCAAGCAAATTGCTGTTCCAACTTTCATTTTTCAACAAATACTCATTGAGCTCCTGCTGTGTGCAGGACAAGCTCTGATTTTTTTGAATACCAGGTGGCTGTACACGTGCACTTTTTTTATTTTCTTTAAGTGTTAATAATTAATATACTATCTCATCCCAGTGTTTCCAAATAGCTATAGGATGCTCTTCTTTAAGATTTTTAGTTTCCGGCGCTGAATCCAGCTCTCTGCTATGGCCTGGGAAAGCAGTAGAAGATGGCCCAAGTCCTTGGGCTCCTGCACCTGCGTGGGAGTCCTGGAAGAAGCTCCTGGCTCCTGGCTTTGGAACAGCGCAGCTCCAGCCATTGCGGCTAACTGGGGAGTGAACCAGCAGATGGAAGACCTCTTTTTCTCTCTCTATCTCTTTGTCTCTCTCTGCCTCTCCTTCTCTCTCTGTGTAACTTTGACTTTCAAGTAAATAAATCAATCTTTTTTTAAAAAAAGATCTTTAATTATTTGAGAGGCAGAGTTACAGACAGCAAGGTCTTCCATCTGTTGGTTGCCTCTCCCAAATGGCCGCAACAGCCAGAGCTGAGCTGATCCGAAGCCAGGAACCAGGAGCTTCCTCCGGTCTCCCTCATGGGTGCATAGATACAAACAGTTGGGCCATCTTCTGCTGCTTTCCCAGGCCACCAATAGGGAGCCAGATTGGTAGAGGAGCAGCCAGGACTTGAATGAGTGCCCATACAGGGTGCCATTGCCGCAGGTGGATACTTAACCTACTACACCACAGTGCTGGCCCATAGGATGCTCTTAATTTGGGTTTAAAATATACCTATGTTAACATTAATTACTAGGCAAATAAAATATTACATTTCTTTAATGCTAGTTTTTACTCATAAATTCAAAACAAAAAAATGGTTTTATTTTCCTACATGTATCTTGTAATTATACAATAATTTTTGCTTTGTCTTGTGACAGAATGGTATTTTTACTGTACCATCAGAATACAGCTCATATTGAGATATATGCACTCATCAGGTATATAGTATTGGAACACTTAAAATCATTTGTGATATTTTTATTTTAAGAGAAAGAAAAAGATTTTCTATCCATTGGTTTACTCCCCAGATGACCACAAGGGCCAGGGCTGGGCCAGGCCGAAGCCAGGAGCCCAGAGCTTCATCCGGGTCTCCATGTGGGTGGCAGAGGTCCAAGCACTTGGCCTGTCTCCCACTGCTTTTTCCTAGGCAATTAGCAGGGAGCAGTGGGGACTTTAACCGGCAGTGATATTGGATGCAGGTGGCGACTTTACCCGCTATGCCACAATGCCAGCTCCTACTTGTGATACTTCTTTATGTACATCCATCACCCCTGCTGTAATCTTGTAATATTTTTTGCCTTTGCCTCTCTCTCTCTCTTTACTTTTCTTTCCCTCTTTCCTTCTTCCCTTCCTTTTTTTTTTTTTTTTTTAAGGTTTATTTTATTTATTTGAAAGGTAGAGTAACACACACAGAGAGGGAAAGGCAAAAAGAAAAAGATCTTCTATCTACTGGGTCACTTCCCAAATGACTGTTATTATCAGGGCTGGGCCAGGCTGAAGCCAGGAGCCAGGAACCCCATCCAGGTCTCCTGTGTGGGTGGCAAGGGCCCAGCACTTGGGCCATTACAATTTCTTTTTAAGCAACTGTGATTGAGACATCTCTCCCTCTGAAGACAGTTTCTGCGACTTGAGTTGGGGCTATTAGTGAAAGTCTTGTTCTATTAAGAAACCTGGACTTTCTCTTAAAAAAATTTTTTTTTTAATTTTTATTTGAGAGTGACAAAGAGAGTTCCTTTGCTATCTCCTAGCTCATTTCTCAGATGCCTGTAATGGTTAGGATTGGGTCAGTCCAAAAGCAGGAGTCAGGAACTCCATCAAGGTCTTCCACACCCTACTTGAGTCATCATCTGCAGCTTCCCAGGGTGTGTGTTAGCAGGAAACTGGAATCAGGAGCCAGGCACTCTCATGCAGGTTATGGACATTCCAATTAGCAGCTTAACCCTTGGGCCAAACTCCTGTCCCTGGTTTTTTTTGTTTTTGTTTTTGTTTTTGTTTTTCTTTAAGATTTTATTTATTTAAAAGAGTTGCAGAGGCAACGAGAGTTCCTCCATCCACTGGTTCACTCCCCAAATGGCCACAGTGGCCGGAGCTGGGCCAATCCAAAACCAGGAGCAAGGAGCTTCTTTCAGGTCTTCCACATGGTTGCTGGGGCCCAAGGACTTGGGCCGTCTTCTTCTACTTTCCCAGGCCACAGCAGAGCTGGATAAAAAGTGGAACAGTAGGGACAAAAACCGGCATCCATATGGGATGCCTGTGCTGCAGACTTTACCGGCTATGCCACAGCACTGGCCTCTGAGCTTTTCATTTTGATACTTCTTCTTCTTCTTCTTTTTTTTTTTTTTTTAAATAAACTCATCTTTCAATCCAATTTCCCACAGTCTTTTTTCTTTTTAAGATTGATTTATTTGGGGGCCCGCACTGTGGCTTAGCCAGTTAAGCTGCTGTGTGCAGTGCTGGCATCCCATTTGTGCACCAGTTCAAGGCCCAGCTGCTCCACTTTCAACCCAGCTCCCTGCTAATGTACTTGGAAAAACAGTGGATGATGGCCCAAGTGCTCAGGCTCCTGCACCCACATCAGAGACCTGGAAGGAGCTCCTTGCTGCTGGCTTCAGATTAGCCCAGCTCCATCTGTTGCAGCCACTTGGGGAGAAAACTGGTGGATGGAAGACCTCTCTCTCTCTCTCTCTCTCTCTCTTTCTCTGTGTGTGTGTGTGTGTATGTGAACCATGCCTTTCCTTGCTGCTGGCTTCAGATTAGCCCAGCTCCATCTGTTGCAGCCACTTGGGGAGAAAACTGGTGGATGGAAGACCTCTCTCTCTCTCTCTCTCTCTCTCTCTTTCTCTGTGTGTGTGTGTGTGTATGTGAACCATGCCTTTCAAATAAATAAATAAATCTTTAAAAGAATTATTTATTTGAACGAGAGAGAGAGATAACTTCCATCTACTGGTATACTCCCCAGATGGCTACAACAACCAAATCTGGACCAAGCAAAGCCAGGAGCCAGGAATTCAAGTACTTGAGCCATCATCTAATGCCTCCCAGAAAAATTAGCTGGGAGCTGTATCAGAAGTGGAGTAGCTGGGAAGAATTTGAACAGGCTCTTTGATATGGGATGCAGGCATCCCAAGCAGTAATTTAGTCCAGTGCAACACAGAGCTTGCCCCTGGCACTTCCTGTTCTTGAACTAGGTGCTTGACTAACTCCTCAACTACCCAGAATTCACCACCAAGTCTTTATTTCTCACTGTCCCCTCAGTTTCACTCACAGTCTCTTCTCAGTCCACTGGAGATAGGAACACATCATCATCCCGTAAGTAATATCATAGCATGTGTGGTAGTTTGTGTGTGTGTGTAGACTTGTCTTCCTTTGTTTCTCCCTCCTTTCCTCCTGATTGTTAGGAAGGTTGAAAAGACATAGGCCTTAAGTCCGCTCCCCTTTGTTAACACATCCTCTCCAGTCCCCAGCTTTTCCCATTCTGCATTTCTCCCTTTTTACTTTGCTTTATTCCTCCTCCCCCTCCTTTTCTTTTTGTAGCCCATGTTGTGCAGGTTACAGGTCTTCAGGTATTCAGTCACTGCTGTGTTTGTGCTGAGTGACACCTTGGGCAGACTGGCCGTTTTATCCCTATGATTGCTGTGTAGTGTGAAAGAACAAGAGGAAACACATTTAGTAGTTGTGGATATAAAAAATAATCAGTGGGCCCATATTTGAGTGCTGAGAAGAACAGAGATGTGGGATGGGCAGACTGAGGAAGAGGAAAGAAAAGGAGAAACTCTTTCTGTTGGGGAGGTGACAGGTTTTGTGGCACAGGGGTTCAGCTGTCGCTTGGGACACCTGCATCCCTTTTCACTGCCAGGTTTGACTGCTGACTCCACTTCCAATCCAGCTTCCTGCTAATACACACCTGGGAGGCAAAAGGTGCTTTCTCAAAGCCTTGGGTCTCTGCTACCCACATAGGGTACCTGGGTTGAGTTCTGGGCTCCTGGGTTTGGCCTGGTCCAGCAGCCGCTGCAGTTGTGGACATTTGTGGGATGAAGTAGCAGATGGAAGATATTTGCCCCCTCCCTCTGCTTTTCAAATAAACATAAGTAAATAAAACTTAATAAGATATCTCTTGGAGGAGAATGCCAGTTAGGGAGATCCTGCAGGGATTTTAGCCTTCATCTGAAGTAGAAATTCTTCATCTTTAACAAGCACGTGTATACACACACACTTGCAGAGGAGACCCAATTACATTGAAATCTAGATATGAAAATATTAAATTTGTAATTATCAACACACATTCAAGTCTAGAAGTGAGTGTGGTAACTATGGTAATTTTGAAGCAGTGAGGAGTGTAAATGACTCATTGTCTTTCAGTGGATGCTTGAAACTTCAGGTTGAACCAAACCCTGTGCATGTGTGTTTTTTCCTACACATGCATGTCTGTGAGAAGCTTATGAGTAGGCACAGTAAGAACAGCAACAATATTAATATAAAAACAATTATAAAAATAATAAAAGTTACATGAATGTGGTTTCTCTCTCATTCTCTCAGAATAGCTTATTGCACTGTAGATCTTAGCAACCATAGCAGAGATTTTTTTTTCCTAATTAAGTCAAGAACTTTCACCTTTTTACTTAAAGGAAACACTGTGTGATTCCTTTTTGGCATATCCAAATTGCCAGCATCCCTGCTCATGTGCTTTGGGGACTTTGTTAGTGAAATGAGGGTACTACTGCATGGAGATACTTGCTCTGATAACTGAGAAGGACCACTAAGTCACTAACAGGTGGGTAGTGCATATAGAGTGGATACACTGGGTGAAAAGATGCTTTATGTCTTGGGCATAATGGGGTGGGACTGTGAGAGAATCCATTACATCACGCGGTATGGCACACAATTTCAATCATGAACTGTTTATTTCAGGAATTTTCCATGTATTATTTTTGAACTGTGCCTCACTACATATAACTGAAACCCTGGGAGGTAAAACTGCAGAAAAGGAGGAGGGACTACTGTATTTCAGTATGTTTACAATGACTGTAATATGATATGAAATTTCTGAATTATACTGGGGACAAAAGTCAGAGGTGCTGCTATTACCAGAGTGGCTTATTGCCTGCATTACATCAAACTACCTGCTAGATTTCAGTTAGAGATTAGTGAAGATAATTTCTTTTCCACCCAATTTAATGGATTTCTGAACTCCATTCCTAGTTCCTTGATTTCCTGGGTTACTGTTTTTATGTAAGTTATGGGCTATCTTCACAGAAATTTGCTTCAATGGACAGCAAAGATAATATTGACATAATATCCCCTACCCAGTGAAGTAACTCATACTTGTGAACATAGAAAGCAGGTGAATTATGGGGGCCGGAGTTGTGACATAGCGAATACAGCTGCTACCTGCAATGCTAACATCCCCTATGGGCACCAGTTCATGTCCTGGCTGCTCTACTTCTGATGCAGCTCCCTGGTAATGGTCTGGGAAAGGCAGTGGAAGATGCCCAAGTGCTTAGGCCCCTGCACCCGCGTGGGAGACCTGGAAGAAGCTCCTAGCTCAGCCCACCACTGGCCATTGCAGCCATCTGGGGAGTGAACCAGCAGATGGAAGATTCTCTCTCTCTCTCTCTCTCTCTCTCTCTCTCTCTCTCTCACACACACACACACACACACACACAATTTCTCTCTTTCAAATAAATAAACCTTAAAAAAAGATTGTGGTATGTCAGTCAGAAATTTTTGTGTACATCAGCAAACATCTGTTGGGTGCTTTTTTGCTATCACCAGTCTCGGGACTTTAACAGACATTGTCTGTTAAAGGTATCCGCTTATTTATAGGCACTATTTACCTTGTGCCCTTTAAAAAAGACATGTGAAGTAATTGACAAAGCACAATGCTTTAAGAGACAATGAAATCAAAAGTAAGTTCGCTTTTCTTAAAAAAAAAAAAAAGAAGAAGAAGAAGAAGGCAAAGAGAGCCTGTTATCTGTTACAGGATAGATCATTTTTCCTTTTAATGAACTTCAGGAACTTCACTGAACAAAGATAACCTAATGAACATTACACTGATCTAGAGCAAGTCATTTAATCTCCCTGCATCTCACTTTCCTGATACTCACAGGCAGTTAACTATCTGTCTACCTCACAGAGCTGTTGTCAGGGCTAATGAGATAATGACAGTAAAATACAGGGTGGTATAATTATAAGTAGCGATGTTGGTGGGAGAAAGTGAGGTAATTCAGAGGGGGCAAGGCGTGACCAACACAACAAAATTCAAGGTAGGATTTTGTGATGGGCCGTAACTGTAGCCTGGTTTAGTGTCCTCTCTTTGTGCAGAGGAAAAAAAGTACTATTTATTTGGTGGCTGTTAAGTGTCAGAAACAATGCTGGGTGTTTTCATATATTGTCTTCTGTAATACTTAGAATACTTTGGCAACAATAGGGATTACAACCTTCACCCTCCTTTTGTAAACAGATGGGAAATCCAAGACACAGAAAGTCTCTTCCAGCTGTTACCCAGCATCCAGAATGTGAACCCACTTCTATTTGGTCTTTCTGCCTTGCTGGGGAGGCTCTAAGGGTCTCCTCTGTCTGAGGCGGAGGAGGTGGTCCACCTCCAGATGTTGGCCTGTGCTGTCCATCACTGGTGGTTGACCAGGTGTTTATGTTCTTCATTGCAGGCTTTTCAGTGTGGGCTTCCCACCAAGCACTCGTTTTCTACTATCTTGGGGAAAAGTAAAATAGCCGTCTGGGTACCATTACATGTTTCTAGTTTGCAAGGCTCGGTGGTCCTGTCTGCTCTGCAGAAGTCACTCAGCCAACCTCTTGGCCCTGCTTCCTGAGGGAGAAGACAGAGCTGCCTGCCGGTGCCTACACTCTAGACAGAGTTTGATCTATCTTTACCACTAATCTTTCCATTTAATATGAGAGACAATTTTTCTCTGTCAAAGATTTGTTTATTTGAAAGAGTTATAGAGAGAGGGATAGACAGAGCTTCCATCCGCTGCTTCACTCCCCAGATGGCTGCAGTGACCAGGCTGAAGACGGGAGCCTGGAACTCCATCTGGATCTCCCACATAGGTGCAGGAACCAACTACTTGAGCCATGTTCTGCTGCTTTCCCACTCAAATTAGCAGAGAGCTGGATTGGAAGCAGAGCAGCTGGGACTTGAACTGTCACTCATATGGGATGCTGACAATCAAGGTGGTGGCTTAGCCTACTACACCACCATGTCAGCCCTCATTCTTCTTTTTCTGGGAGAAATTCTTCCCCTTCTTTTGAGTGCCTCCATGCCCCTGCCCCACACATCAGTCTCTTAAGGTGTTGCTTTTCACCTTGTGTTTCATTTCTTCAAATCACAACTTGCCCAAGCAAACTTCTCCTGTTCTTCACACTCCCCACTTTCTCATTTTTTAGTGGTGGGATTCTTTGCGTCCTTTTCGGTGTGGCTGTTACACTCTCTTTCTTGACACCATTGCCCATTTGTGAAAATTCCCTGATTCGTCTACGTGCCGCCCCGCTCAGCCCTGCTGTCACTGGCATCCTCTGCTTCTCTGAACACAGAGCCTCAGTCTGCTCCCCAGCTCAACATTCCGCTCTGATAGCTGGCGGCCTCACTTGCTCGTTTCCTCCAGATGTGTTTGTTCTTGATGGAGCTATTCTCCCTGAATGGTCTTGTCCTAGCATTCTAACATCTGTAGCCACAGTTGGCGCTTCCTGGACTTGGCCACTGCAGTGTCTTCTCCCCAGTTTCAAAGCCATTTTTCCATCCATACCTGTGGGTCTCACAAACACTGTAAATTGCAGGTGTTCCAAGATACATGCATTCTCTCTCAGCCCCCTTCTTCTTCCTCCATTTCTCCATCTTTGTTTTTCTCTGCCAAAGCTGCAAACCAGTCAGCCCACCCCGCAACTTCTACCTCTGCCCCAAACAAAACAAAACAAAGTAGTAACAACCACCAAAAAAACCAACTCTGCCCTGTCCTTCCTGAAGATGCCAGTTTTGGGACGCTCACCCTCTCCACTTGTGCCAACACCTGAGGGTGTTGGGATTGGTGCAGATTTCTTTTCTCGATGGGGTGGAGGTGATGGGTACAGGAGGAGTCTTGCCGTCTCTTAAGGACTACGTGGGGCTCTGTTAACATCATGCTCCATAAGCAGCTTGTGCAGAGCACAGTGTGTCTCCCGTCTCAGCACATGGCACTGCTTAGGCCACACTTCCGTGCATGTGTCATCGTTAGTGGGACAGGCCTGGTGCCCATTTAGAAACCCAGGAGGTGAGTGCCTCACTTCCTTTTGGTTGACTCTAGTTTCCTTTCCATTTATGTCATAAATCTCGGATCAAAAGAATCTTACCGCTGGGCAGGAACCTTTTATGTTAGCATCTTAGACATCGTTTTTATAGTTCTTTGGAGAGTGTTTATTTAATTCACTCACAGCTTCAGTTGATTTTAAATCTGCAACCAACTGAGAAATCTTTGACATTCAACAGTGAAGTCTGAAGTATAGAAAAGAGTTAAACTGAAAACCTGTATTACCTGTTGAGCCTGTGCTGTAACCAAGACTGGGCAGAGTCTCTGGAAGATGTACTCCAGGAACTTGCTACACCTAGTAGTTGGCAGTAGCCTTTATCCTCCAAAACCTCGGTGTATTTTGGTCAAAGTAGTTAACCACCCAGCCGTTTCAGGGGAGTGGTTCATTATAGTTACACAGTGAAAAGTTTTGTAGAGAGCTCCCAAAAAGGAAAGCAGTTAAATATTGGTCCCAAGTACCATTATTGAACTTTAGTTTCAGTTTGTAAGATACACGAACATGGGGAAGATTTAATAACTTATGACTGGCAGCAAAGAAAGGAAAGTTAGGAGGGCACATTAAGAAATGCTACGTGGCTTCCTGAACAGGTAGCATCTGAACGTACCTGCCCCATCCCTCCCCATAGTACCAGAGCTCACTGATGGGCCCGGGCACTTGTCCTAGGCCTTATTCCTCCTGTCTCTCCCTTAACTTGAGAAGAGGCATAGAGTATTGCATGTGATGTCCGCAATAGAATTTCTTTTGTAAATGGCCCATTTGAACATAAAATTCTGATTCAGAAATTATGTGTTTTATTTCTAGATTTTTGCTTTGTATTAATGTTCAGCCCAGGCAAGAAGACTCCTCTTACTCAGCTATTGAGAGGAAACCAATTACTGTGTCCTGCTTATCTAAGTCAGGATTAAGAATTTCTTTCCACCCTTTTCAAAAGTAATGGTGCCCAGCATTTTTAGCTTATTGTTGTGGTACTTGTTAGTTAAATACAGTGACATTTCAGTTGATTAACTGATTGCTTTCTGGAAGTATTTATATCATATGAAACTACTACATGTTTACTGAATACCTGCTTACTATTTAAAAACCTGATTGTTTTTATGATACAACTTTATGATACACACGGAAGTGTGGCCTAAGCAGTGCCATGTGCTGAGGCGGGAGACACATGTTTTTGTCAACATGATACTTTGTGATTAAGAAGATATTTTGGAATCAAGAAGAATTCTGGCTTTAACCTAATTAAGTGTTCCCTTGGGCAAATTACCCTCTCTGAACCTCTGTTCCAAGGGCTAGATTACACCGGGTGTATCTACTCCATGGTAACTACTCCATGACAGATACAGAGTCGTTCCTCTGAATCAAAGTAATAAGAGAGTTTTAATAGAACCCATCGTGAAACTGTGAGCAGTTAGATCTCTTGAAGGATATACAGCAACTCTTTTGTGTGTTTTATTACATGGTGATGTTCTATAAATCTACTTGAAAGTTTATTAAAGGACCCAAAGAGATGCAAGTAATACATGTATTTATTGAAGTTCCTTGAAGTGTTCCATATTCTAGGGCTTTGGCTTCACTTAGTCTTTGTAGATGTGGCAGATATGGTTATTTCTGACACTTTATAGAAGGAAATGGAGGCAACAAGAAGGCGGTTGCTGCCCCAGGTCACACAGGCAGTTCGTGGTGGGGTTGGGATATGGCTTCAGAGTCTGTGCTTTGGAGCTGCATATCGCTGCTTCTTTTAATGTTCTTTTTTCAATAAATTGTGTGTGTGCTTTCAAAATGTGTGTGCCCATATCCCATATTGGGTGCCTGGTTCTTTGCTACTATTAAAGTAAAAAGGGAAAGGTGGTGTCCGAAATTAGAGCAGAAATGAAGAAAGTTAAACCTAAATTTAACTCTTGACAAATTTATTCTGCTTATTCCATGTGATAGTGACCTCACTGAAACATAAGGCTTTTGGAGACACACATCAGGTTCTGTCTTGCGGCTAATGTTACATACGCTCGTGCACTGTGTGAGGATGTTTGGGTCAACAGTGGGCCTCAGATACAGGTATGGTCCCGTAAGATTAAAATGGAGCTGAAAAATTGCTGTTGCCTGGTACCATCCTACTCGTCATGGCTGTCGTAATGTCGGAGCACAGCCTGTTGGCACGTGCATGTGGTGATGTTGGTGTATACAGTCCTAGCACATACCGTGGTGCACAGTACATAATACTTGATAATGACTGTGTTATGTATTTACCAGGCTATATTTTTATTGTTAGCCTATAGTGCACTGCTCCTTAAAAAAAAGAGTTTACTGTAAGCAGTGTCTGGATACATAACAGCAGCCTCATGTCTCTTGCTTACCACATCTCTTGATTGCCTCCAGAGGCCACATCAAGTGATTGGCCTACACCCTCTAGGTGTGTGTGTGAGTCACTCTAGGATGAGGAAATCTCCTGCTGAGGCGTTTTTCAGAACGGATCTCTGTTGTTCAGCAAGGCAAGACTGTACCTAAATGGTGGAAGATGACAGTGTTTCCTCATTTTACGTCCCCCTTGCACTTGAATATGGTTGCATCTGTGACCACTGGTGGGATCTCCATGTCTACTCAGCTTGCACACATGATTGATTATCACCTCCAAATGGCCTACTCTCCCGGGTGTGCCCTTTTGTACCTTAGCTGACTAGTGGCTGGGACCCAGGAACTTTCCTTCCAGGCAAAAACTGGAGGCTGCCGGCTGTCTAGGAAAAGTTCTAGATTACTATTTCTCTGGTTTCTGCAGTTTGCTAGTTAAGTATCTCCTGTCTACATGTGTAGCCATAATAATGTAGATGGGGGGGGGGGGCATTAGTTGTTACTTAGGATGCCCACATCCCATATTGGGTGCCTGTTTTGTGTCTGGCTACTCCACTTCTAATCCAGCTTCCTGCTAATGTGCATCCTGGGTGGCAGCAGGGGCAGTCAAGTGCCTGGACTGAAGTTCTGGACTCCTGTTTTTTGCATGTATTTGGGGAGTCAAAAATCTCTCTGTGTGCCTGTCTCTCTGCCTTTTCAAATAAAAATGAATGTAAATAAATAAAAATTTTAAAAATACAGAAAATGATTGAACTTCTTTTTAAGCCTGTATATTTCACATTTTTTCTATTTATTTATTTAATTAGAGAGCTAGAGGGACACAGAGAGGCAGATATCTTCTACCTGCTGGTTCACTCCCCAAATGCCCACAGTAGCTGTTGTGCTGAAGCCAGGAGCCAGGAACACAGTTCAAGTTTCCCCATGGGTGACGAGAACCCAGTCACTTGAGCAGTCAGAGCTGCCTCCTAGGGTCAGCATCGGCAGGAAGCTGGAGTCAGAAGTGGGATCCAGGAGTTGAATGCAGGCACTCCAGTGTAGAGCATTTTACTTGCTAGGTTGAAAGCCTACTCCCATTTTTTTTTTTTTTTTTTTTTGCATCTTTTTGAAAGTAGTGCTGGGACTGGTGCTGTGCTGTAGCAGGTAAAGCCACTGCCTACAGTGCCGGCATCCCATATGGGCACCAGTTCAAGTCCCAGCTAATCCACTTCCAATCCAGCTCTCTGCTATGGCCTGGGAAAGCAGTAGAAGATGGCCCAACTCCTTGGGCCCCTGCACGCATGTCAGGGATCTAGAAGAAGCTCCTGGCACCTGCTTTGGATCAGCGCAGCTCTGGTCATTGCAGCCAAATGGGGAGTGAACCACCAGATTGAAGACCTCTCTCTGCCTCTCTTTCTCTCTCTTTGTAACTGTGACTTTCAAATAAATAAATCTTTAAAAAAAATAGTGCTGACTGTAACAACCTAACTTTATTTTTTTCTAATTATGTGAGTCTTTGGACCTTTGGTTACTCTTTGTGATTCCTGTCTGTTGATATGCAGTCTACCTTATATTTTGTTTAAATTGGTTTATCAAATTTATTGAGTCAATTATTGGGTAAAAAACTTATACACACACATATATATATATAATATGTATGTATATATACCTGTGTGTGTATATGTGTGTGTATGTATATATATATGTGTGTGTGTGTGTGTGTGTGTGTTATTTAGAGAGAGAGCGCGCGCCTTTCTAGCACCAAAAATTGAAAACTGAAAGAAGTTGCTGAGCATATAGTTATCCAGGCAGGTAACTACTCCCTGCAGACTTAACATTTCATTAGCAAACTGATACTGTTCACACACCCATGCCCCACCTTTCTCATCCCTACTGCCTGTCCAGTTATATCTGTTTAGGTTTCCCTTTTTGCAGTCCATACTTTGTGTGTGCATCAGTGATGAAAGCAGTCCCCAGGAGAACCTCAGAGCAAGAATCTTATCGCTGGTTGTCCTGGGAGTTGAGAAGAGTGGAGCCAGAGAGCTAAACTAGTGTGTCTTCCAAAAGGGGTGATCTGAGTGTAGCCTACTTAAGATGAGGAAAAGTGGTGTCAGGTGCAGCAGCTTATTGCTTCGGGAACCTGTGCAGAGAGAAGCCTTAGTCTTAGTGTTGGATTCATGCTTGCATAAGACCGTGCAAGTCTGCTGAGTACTGTGGGCGGGTTCATTCTTGATGCTGAGATAATTTTGTGTTTGTGATTCTTACCTATGCTGACAGCTTTCAGGTTTTGAAATCCTTTCTCTTTGCTGTTGATTTGACCTTTGTTACTCTGCAGTTTTTCATCTCACTTTTTCTGTTCATTTCATTCATTCAGCCAACCAAAGATCATCTTCTATTCTCCATTAGATGGTGTGTTCTTTCCTGGAGTTACTGTTGTGAGCAAACACTAGTGTGGTTGCTGTCCTCATGGAATCTTCATTTTAGTGGGAGAGGCAGTCATTAAACCGGTTGTCACAAAAATGCATATAAAATCACAACTGATAAGCTTAGCAGAGGAGGGGAGTATATTGTCATAACACTTTGTAGTGAGTTGAATAAATTGAGATCAAAAGATAAACAGGAAATTTCCCCAGCAAAGAAGGAAAGGCAGGTCATTCTAGGCATGGGGATAGTTTGCCAGAGAGCCTGCAGAGGCAGGGAGATTCCAAGGTCTGTGTGAGCAGCCTGGGACAAGCAGAGGTGAGAAGCAAGCATGGGCTCATGTCAGGCAGGACCATGCAGCCCTTGCTATGATTTTGTAAGGACAGATGGGTGCCCCCAGATCATCCCGTAGAAGAAATTAGAGAAAGGCCTGAATGGATTTAGAAAATCTACTAGAAGTTTATGACAAATGTCAGCTTAATAAATTTCAGGTATAAAGTGGTGTCTAGATGTTGTTATCTCTGGGCTCGTATTTGGGATCCTGATGATTTTAGTATGTTCTCTCTCTCTCTTTTTCTTTTATTCTCATCCATTAGATTGAGCAGAGAAGTGGTAGTGGGGTGAGGGTTGAGAGTAGGGTGGGGTGGGGGTGAGGGTGGGGTGTCAGTGCAGCACAAGTACTGACAGTACTGATAGTAGCTAGTCTGCATTTACAGTGGCAGGCACTGTTCTCAGTGCTCTGTGTATCTCATCCATTTATTTCTCACACAGGGTTGTGAGGTTGGAAGTTTTTCCAGCCTGTGTAGAGGTGAGAATGAAGCCCAGAGAGGTCCGTGCAGTTGCACAGCTGGGTTTGAACTCAGCCAGTTTGGACCTTGAGCATTCCTGTAAGCGGTGCGAGGTTGGAAGTGGTGTGACTGAGAGGTCAGGGGTCATCTGCACAATGCATCACGCCAGGCACTCCTGAGGCCACTCCATATTTCCAAATGTGTGAGGGTATTGGAAAAGTGGTTGTGAGGATATTGAAGAATAGTTTTTCTTAAATCTATGGAAGATCACATTGCAGATGTCTACAGCTAATTCCAGCCATTTTCTTTTAGTGTTTTCCAGACATTATATATACATTATTGAGATCACATTTTATATGACACTTTATTGTAGGGACATATTATAATTTATGAAATGTCCTTAATTTTAGGTATTGCAGTGTTTTATGGTATGAGAGTGATTAAAAGGGTAGTGTTCCCTCACCAGAACGGCTATAAAGGTAAAGATAGAAGATGCCAAGTGTTGACTAAGGTATCAAGCAGCTTGGGAGCATCTAAAGCTGCACATAAACGTATCCTGTGACCCTGTACCACCACTCTCATGTTCACCGAAAGACATGTGTACTGGGTAGCTCTGTGTATTAACAATAGCAAAAAAGTGGAAACTACCCACCTACCCATCAATAGTAAATCCATAAACAGTGGCATATTTTTGTAATGAGAATCTGCACAGCAATGGGAATAAGCAGCTGCATGCGACAGTGTGATTAAGCGTCGTAAATGTAAGGTTTGATGCATGTTTTCAGACTTCAAAGATACTGGAGTACACATGTAGATTCCTTTACAAAGCAGTGCCGCCATCATCCTACTGTATTAGGGCTGGCTAAATTTCTGGAATGACATAAATGCCAGACAGGTTTATTTTTGCTCCCACAATAGTCCAGGGTGGATGTTCCAGGCTGGGATGGATGAAGACTACGTTTACTCAATGCGATCCTTGGGGAGCTTGGACCAGGATGTCAATATGTAGCTCTGAGGGCTGCCTCCTGTTCACATTCTGTTACAGAGAGTATAGTCACACAGCCGCACCATAGTGTGTGCACGTGTGTAGGGAAGGTTTGAGATGGAAATACAGCCTGTGTGCCCAGGATGAACATACCTGGGTAGGCAGTAATCTTTGTCATGCACATTATTTTTGCTGCCTTGTAATCTTTTCTCCCCCTGCATATATACCAAAACATTGTGGCTATCTTTTCATGTCAGTGAACATTAGGCTCTCTTCTATTTTTAATGGCAAGAGATCATTTCTTTCAACAGATGGGATGAATTGTAATTGAATATGCTCATGCTGGTGTTTTATTTGTTTTGATTTTCAGTTATTAAAATGTTATCTCTGATATGAAAATTGCTTTCAAAGGGTAAATTATGATGTCTAAGTGCTGTGCCCATTTTTAAGATTTTGATACATAGTCCCAACTTGATCTCGAGATTGTCTTCAGTATCCACTTTTTTGAAATTAATTTTTATTGTGTATATTTGGGATACAGGCTACATATGGGCAGTAAGGTGGTTGCTATAATAAAGCAAATTAACATATCATCCCACCTAGTTACTTTCTGTGACAAGAGCAGCTAAAATGTACTTATTTAACAAAAAATCCAGGTACATTTTTATTAACTATAGTCCTCATGTTTAAATGACTGTAAGTTAGGCTTTCCATTTGCCTATCATTTCTTTATTGCCAGACGAGTTTTTATTGTGCTGTAGTTAGATCTATCCCTCTTTTCCTTTTCTGGTTTCTGCTTTGAGTGTTATACTTGGATTTACCCTTAGATTATAAAAATAACTAGATTTCCTTCAATATTTTTTTTTTTTATATTTTCATCTCTAGCCCATCTGGAAATGATTTTGCATATAGAATCTAACTTTACTTTTTCTGCCAAATGGTTATTTAGTTGTCCCAGTAGCATTGTTTTTTTTTTTTTAATCTTAAATACAGGATTGTAGGAACTTATATAAAACTACAACTATTAAGTGGTTTAAAATAGCCTTCCTGTCCACTCTGCCTGTCAAAAAAAAATAATAATAATAATAAAAAATAAAATAGCCTTCCTTATATTAGGGAATAGAATGGAGTAAGGTAGAAAGTATCAGTTCTCTGGGTCTTTAAAGCGGAGAAAGCCATGTTGCCTCAAACAAAGAGCAGCCTCCCTGAACACTAAATAATGGATGACAGAACAGGCATGAGACCAAGGCTCAGAGGGTGTGGCACGCCTTTAGGTCTGGCACACCCTCTCTGTACTCCTAGTTCCCCTACCTGCAGGGCAGCCCTCGAAGCTGCAAGGGGCTGTATTTGGCTGCTGTCTCCTGTGCTCTCTGCCATCCTGCACCAAGAGGAGTGCACCTGCCAGGCTGAGTGCTGACTGAAGCTAACATGGACTCTGTGTAGTGGAAATTGAGATTGTGCAAACTTCAGGGCCTGGGAGCTTTTTATTTTATTTTATTTTATTTTTAAAGATTATTTCATATCATTATAATGTATTTAACATGTGTGACTATTAAAATTCCTGTGAAAAATAAGCAAAGCTTTTTAGGCATTCCATTAACATAGTTTTCTTCCATGGTTTACTGGTACAGGATTGTTTGTTGACCCCAGTTTCTCGTACTAACAGCACAGGCCTGGCTTGTTCCTACAGAACAGCAGGCTGATTAAGCCTCACTGGTTATTGTCTACAACATGGTCCCTTGGTCTCATCCTCATATTCCTTTCCATTTTGCTACATCCTGCAGGAAGCCCCCAACTCTGGATCAGGTTCCTGGTGCAGGGATACCAGATCTGTTGGGGAAAATGGTGCAGTTCTTGGTACTGCCCTCTTCTACTTGTCCTGGGATGGATTTCCCACTCCCCAAAAGCTTCCTTGAGGCTCCTTTGTTCCACATTTTCTGATGGCCAGGAGTCCAACATTTCAGTGATGCAAAATGTACAGTGCCTCAGTTAGTGAAGACTGAAAACTACTTCCTACCGGTTGAACACTTTGGTTTGTTGTTCCCACCCTCTCCCTGCCTGGGAAGGAGTTCTCGGCTGCTTTTAAAACTTGGATTTCGGTTGGTAAAGCCGTGAGTTTTGAATAAAGCAAAACATCATCGTTGGCTTTCAGCCTTGAGCTGTTTGCAGACTAAGTAACCATCTTGTGGCCACCATTTTGCTCCTTTATTTTGTTTTTTCTTGGGGAGGTTTTTTTTGGTAGTACTTTTGTTGTTAACTTACTGGGTTTGAGGATTCGTTTTCTTATCGAAACTGTGTTGATCAGTGGGGAAGAACATTCTGCTTTTTGTGTAAATGGGCTATTCTAATACAAGTTAAAGCTACAGAACGTTTGCAGCCAGAATGAGGTATTCCTTATTTATGCCATAGATAAATCAATTATGGCAAGTACATTTGTGGAATCCATAAGACCCTGAGTTGAAGGCCATTTACTACAGTGATTTACAAAGAAATAGCTCTCTGGCAATTTCTTTAGAGTGACACAAATAAAATTTGATACTAGTATCTTTGTCTTTGAATATTAAATATACTTAAAATTCTGAACCTTTTCATATATTCCCCTTCTCCCATACACACGCTTGTGACGCATACACATGTGCACATATTCTGAGTTTCAAAGTACTTTATTACAAATAATAGTATAAAGGAGCTTTCAAGTGGATGAAGATGGTAAGAGTAATGGAATACTGAATTTTGAGAGTTCCTGTAAGAATATGGTGCATATTCAGAACTGAAGTAAAAGGTAAAGGATGGTAAAACCTCGCATCATTATGCTGGAGGCAACTAGGTGAAGGTCCGGGCTTTGGGACCAGCCAGAGTTGGCTTTGAACCCCAGACCTGATTCTAGCCTTACTCTTTGAGTCTCTGGTAGTTGTCCTGGGAAGCGTGTGGCAGGCTTCTTTCCCTTGACTTTACTCATAATGGGCTCAGCAGCTTTGCTACTCTCGTACAGCTAATTTAGGCCCATGTAGCTAACTCAGAGACAGGTGTGGGGTTTTATCTTTGAACTTCATGAGGTCTATTAATTGCCATGTAAAAATTAGCCACTTTTTAAAAAGCGACGATTGTAAAATAAAGCCACCACAGAAGAATGCAGTTAGCGCTGCTTGCCTGATTGGCTTCCACTGATACTATGTTGGAAGGAATCTGAGCCCTCTGCCTGTCCAGGACCTTCAGGGCCTGCAGAGTCTCGGGCCTTGACACATCCAGTTCACAGTGATCAGCAGGACAGCCTGAGTTGGTTCTGCCTGCTCCTGGCAGACTTGAGTGTCACTCTGTCTCTTGAAATACTGGGAGACTCAACCGGGTTTAATCCCAGCCTTTCTAGAAGAACTAACCTTTCCAGGAAAACCACATTAAATGCACACACTGAGCCTAGGATGAATCCAGTTTCATGAGCATTATCATGTGACAGAACAGATCAATGCAGGAACTAAGCAGTTTGAAGAACGCATCAGTGAGTCTGCTTTGTGACCTTGCATGTGTTGACTCTCTGACAGTCTTCCCAAACCGTGTCTTCATGTCCCACAGAACTGTCAGGGTCTCCCGGTAAAGGGCCTGGGTGAAAGCCAGTTTAGGATTTGACCGGACCACAGCCTGTTAGCAGTTGGAGCAAGCATCTTTCTGTGCCATGACTTGCGAGGGTTCTCTGACTTTGTGGAAGTTTCAACACCCTGTATTGCAAACTTTTCTGTTGTTCTTGTCTCATCCCTTACACAGTGGTGTGACATAAGAAATGAACGTGGAGCGCTGTGTGTAGAGAGAAGGCAGTATATCAAAGAAATGAGTGAGGGGCCAGCACTGTGGCTTAGTGCATTAAACCATCGCCTGCAACGCTGGCACTCCACATGGGCACGGGATCAGGTCTTAACCTGCTCCACTTCCAATCCAGCTCCCTGCTAATGCACCTGGGAAAGCAGCGGAGGATGGCCCAAGTGCTTGGGCCTCTAAACTCATGTGGGAGACCCAGATGCAGCTCCTGGCATCAGCCAGAGTTGCAGCCATTTGGGGAGTGTACCAGCAGCAGATGGACGATTGATCTCTTTCCTCTCTCTGTGTAACTCTGCCTTTCAAATAAGTAAATAAAATCTTCAAAAAATATATAGAGAGAGAAATAATTGAATATTTTATCAGTGTTTACTGTCTGTTCTATCTGTTCTAGAGCTGACTCATAACCCCCTACCCCAAGTCAGGTGTTTTAGGGAGCAGCTTACCTGCATTACCAAGTGAATCAGAGTAGAGATTTCACTTCCAGGATTGCTCATGGGCTCTTTTGCCTATTTTCATTCACTGATAAAATTCAAATGTGCGACCTTTGCTGTATGACCAAGAAAGTCTTTTTGTGGTTGACTTATCTAGAATGTTTGTTTCTTCCTCATTGGATTGAAAATAAACTCTGTCTAGTACCTATACTTGGGTATTGAAGTTTCAGCAATTACTCTGTTTCTATATAATAAGAGTTGAAAGTACAGGTATGAGTGAGGTGAAAACTTAATTGCATAAGGGAGACCTGTGAGGTGCAATTCAGAAGATTCTTAATGACAGTATGTTTGTCTTTCTCGTTAGCTTTACCTTAACTGAATTATAGGAAATTCAGGTCAGAACTTGAATAATCACACTTCTTGGGTAAGGTTGTTCTTCCTCTGTAGAGGAGAATGTGGGAGGGATAGCCTATATTACTTGTTAGAGTTGGTATGATATGTATTTGAGGTTAATTTTAAACCTGTCCTTAAAGACATTGAATGAACAATTTGACAGCATTCTTTTGTGCTTTACATTTTGATTTATCACTTTTGCATGTTTGTAGAGCTCCCTGCCCCCAATCCTTAGACAAACTGTGGAGGGGGAAAAAAAAAAGGCCTCTATGGCTGTGATTATGTGGGGTTTTGCTGTTGGGCATTTAAACCCAATTACTGCTGAATAACCTTCTGCATAGAACACAACAGGAATCTCCCTGTAATTGGGTTCATAAGTAACCTATCCTTCATTTTTTGAAGACCACGTCATTCTTGGAAACTTAGCTGTCTTTCCTTACATGCTTCAGTTCTAGATAAGCAGCCTGCTTGGCCAGGGAGGGAGCTGGCTCCCTTGGGAGAATGACTGTGCCACAGCCCATCTGTTTAGAGGGGCACAGTTGTGGGATGTGTGTTTACAGTGATGGGCTATGAGTATCGCTGTTACTATTTTGTCTATTAAGAATGGCAGGATATTCATAAAATCTTTAATCAAGTGAAGATTCCTTGGGACATTGGGAAGTAAAATGAAAACAGTAGCTAAAATAGAGATAGAGATATTTCCCCTGGCTTTTTCCTTTCCCCTACTGCAGACAGAAACCCCCAGAAACCTTGGCTTGGCTTACAGGAGGCATAGAAAAACAGCTTCAGTTCAGCTTGAGGACTGTGCTGTCGGGTGATGCCTGGAAAACCTGAGCTTATGGAAAAGACTTCAGTTGGAAGAGGGAGCATTTACAGTCTGACAAGACTTGGATGGAAGGACTGGGGAAGGCAGTGCTTGTCGGCACCTTCATCTGCCCTCCGGGAAGACTTGGATGCTGCTTTTAATACAAGAGTGAAGAGACAGTCAGTATGAGCTGTGGTTCCCAGCAGCACCTCTAAGTGTAGATTCACCATGCTGAAAAAAGCTTGACGTGGCGGTTCTAAAATGTATTAAAGTTATTTATATTTATGTTATTTAGATAGAAGAATTTTGAAAAAGGAAAAAGCAGAAGTAAGTAAGCAAGACCATCATCAGCCAAATGATAAACAGGTAGAACAGTAAAAAAAACAGAGTCCAGAAATAGGCCCATGCACATAGTCAACTGAAAGTTTATTTTATTTATCGTTTTGGACAAAGGTGCAAATGCACTGCAGTGGAGAAAGGTTAGACTTTTTTTTTTTTTTTTAAGACTTGTTTGTTTATTTGAAAGTCAGTTACAAGACAGAAGGAGAGGCAGAAAGAGAGAGAGGTCTTCCATCTACTGGTTCACTCCCCAATAGGCCGCGACGGCCGGAGCTGCGCCAGTCCGAAGTCAGGAGCCAGGAGCTTCTTCCAGGTCTCCCACGTGGGTGCAGGAGCCCAAGCACTTGGGCCATCTTCTACTGCTTTCCCAGGCCATAGCAGAGAGCTGGATTGGAAGTGGAGCAGCCAGGACAGGAACTGGAACCCATATGGGATGCCGGCACTGCAGGTGGCGGCTTTACTTGCTACATCACAGCGCTGTACCCCCCACCCCCAAAGGTTAGACTTTTTAACAAATGGTGCTGGGGTAGTTGGACATTCATATGCAACAAAGAGCTTCAACTCATTATATATATATATATATATATATATATATATATATATATATATATCATAGACAAATTTAAAGTTTTAACATTTAAAAAATGTTCTAGGAGCACAAAGAAAGAAAATATGTTACACTATACGCTGTAAATAATGGATAATTATTGTTAATGAGATTTTTAATGAAAAAGAGAAAATAAAGATACATGACAGGGACAGTGTTGGGGCATAGCTGCCTGCGATGCCTGGCATCCCATATCAGCACTGGTTTGAGTCCTGGCTGCTCCACTTCCATTCCAGCTACCTGCTAATGCCCCTGGAAAAGCAGAAGTACTTGGGCCCCTGCATGCACATGGAAGACCTGGAAGAAGCTTCTGGTTGCTGGATCCTGGCTTCATTTCAGCCCAGCCCTGGCCATTGCAGCCATTTGGAGAGTAAACCAACAGACAGAAGAACTCTCTTTCTTTGTGTGCCTCTGTCCTCTCTCTGACTCTGCCTTTCAAAAAAATAAAATAAGTCTTTAAAAAAAATGACAAGTGATTAGGTGAAAATATTTGCATATGGTATGCCTGACAAACAGATTAAGTCCAAATAATATAAAGAACTCTCAGAACTCAGCAGTAAGGGAGCAAGCATTTAGTCTAGTGGTTAAGAGACACCTGGCCCACATTGGAGTCCATGGGTTCAATTCCCAGCTCTGGCTCCTGACTCTAGCTTCCCACCTGTGCAGACCCTGGAAGGCAGAGGTGATGGCTCTCAAGTAATTGTGTTTCTCTCACTCACATGGCAAGTATGTTCCTGACTCCTGCACTAGTCTCCGTCTAGCTCTGGCTGTTGTGGGAATTTGGGGTGCGAACCAGTGGATGGTTCTCAAATAAATAAATATAATAATTTTAAAAATACTTTGTCACCAAGAAGAGAATGCAGATTGCAAGTTTATACTTGAGAAGATAGTGAACATTAGTAGTGTTTAGAGAAACACAAATTGCACCCACTATTCAGTACTACTGCATAACTATTAGAATGGCTAAAAACGAGCAAAAAAAGTATTTACTAATTTTATTCATTAAGTTCATATCATGTGCCAGGCATGGTTCTTAGTGCTTTAGATACATTAAGTCATTTGATCTTTGCAATAATGCTGTAAGATAGCACCACTATCATTTAGAGTTTTTGGATTTATGCACTGAGGCATGGATAAATTAAACTGGCTGCAGTCACATAGCTAAAAAATGGCAGAGCTGGGAAAAAACTATCACAGAATTACATAACACTGTGTACTCTGCCATGTTCCATGGTCACATGCTCTGGGTTTGTTAAATTAGTGGTCCTGATCATTCCCCAGGGCTGTGTTTTACACCTGGGCAGTAGAATGGGGGACAGTTTTCTTAAAGAAAATTCATACTGGTTTCTCTTTCTTATATTCATACACTCATATGCATAAAATTTAGCTAACTTTCATAAAAATGATGTCTTAATTTCTTTTTTTTGATGCTGGTTTTCACATCAGAACAGTAAGGTGACTGTCTTCAGAAAATGATGTGGGCAGGAACCCTACACTAGTTGGGACCAGTGCAATGACATGCTACTTGTCTTAGTCGCAGCAGGACCTCAAAGATGCACCAGTCGTTAGCTCTTGGGGGCTCTCAGTATGCTACCAGCTCCTTTGGCTCCAAGAACCACGAGGCAGAGGAGGACTAACAGCCTGGGGCATAGCTTAAAGGGTCATGGTTGATTTTTAGTAATTAACTTCCTTATTTTGAAAAGGCACCATAGATTTTTATCCTTAAGGCTTTTAGTTTCTCTCAGTCTCACTGGGAGACAGTCCATGATAGTAGTGATGAAAGGTCAGAAGCCTTCTTATCCTGTTTCCTCAACCACCAAAAAATCAAATATCTAAGTGTTGAGAATGGGAGTTTTCCACTTTTCATTTCTTATAAACTGAAGCCACTGTTGCTATAGCAATGATTTTCCACCTACATAAAATTTGTGTTTGAGATATTTTTTCTCAAACATGGTTTTTAAAAGTAAAATGAATATGCATAGGCATCATAGCCCAAAAATACTTCTTTAGATGGTAGAAAATTGATTTGGTTTTAATAATTTTGTGAGTGGAAATATAAAACTCAACTAAAATTCTGAATTGATTGACATGTATCATGTAATGGTGGAGTTTAAAGATTAAAATAACACATATACCAGTAACGGACATCATATTATTCCAGCAACAAGAGCTTTTAATCACAACAGGCTCTTTTTTTTTTTTTCTTAAATATTTATTTATTTGAAAGTCAGAGTTACACAGAGAGAAGAGAGGCAGAGAGAGGAAGAGAGAAAGAGGGGGATGGAGGTCTTCCTTCTGCTGGCTCACTCCCCAATTGGCAGCCTGGGCCAGAGCTGTGCCAATCTGAAGCCAGGAGCCAGGAGCTTCTTCCAGGCCTCCCACGTGGGTGCAGGGGCCAAAGGACTTGGGCCATCTTCTACTGCTTTTCCAGGCCACAGCAGAGAGCTGGATTGGAAGTGGAGCAGCTGAGACTCGAACCAGTGCCCATATGGGATGCCAGCACTGCAGGCAGTGGCTTTACCCACTACACCACAGTGCCGGCCTCATACAACAGGCTCTTAAGTAAGTTGGTTTTTTTTTTTCCTGCTAAACTACTCATCAGAAAATCACACTGAAAATTATGTTAATACTTTGAGTATATTCAGTATGTGTGTATTTCCCCAGCTTCCTAATATTTTGATGATTTGAAAATCAAATATCTGTGGATATTATCATGTTGATAATCTTGTTATAATTTGAGTTTTTAAGATTTTATATATTTATTTTATTTGACAGGCAAAGAGAAACAGGAAAAGAGATCTCCCATTGCTAGTTTACTTAGTCAGATGCCTACAGTAGGCGTGGCTGGGCTGGACTGGGGCTGAGCCCAGGGTTTGGGGAACTACTCCAGTTCTCCCATGTGGGTGGCAGGGAACTCAGTTACTTGAGCCAGGTATCAAAACTGCTGTGTACTCCAATTGGGATGTAAGCGTGTCCCTCCTTCGGAAGTTTGGTTTTCTAATCCATAATGACCAAATTGTTTTATTTTATCCTATAGATGTTTCATGATCCCAAGAAAAGTTTTGCAGCCTCTTGACTGTTGATGATATTTGTGCCCAGAAGCGGTTCTGGGGACCATTCTGCCAGGCTTTCATTTTATTCATTGAGGAGCTAGTACTTCCAGGGCTAGGGTGACACCTGGGGGAACCAGCGTGCTGTAGCAGGGAAGGGCACCAGAGTGAGATTGACCGGGACTCCTGGCCTTTGCCTGCTTGCTGCTGTGCCCTTACTAGGGTATCACGTGGATGTATTCTATTTATCTATGCGGGGAGATCCCTGTTGGATTTGGACAGGAATAAGTTCAAAAATTCGAAACAAACACAGGAAACCACAGGCAATCTTCAGAATTGTTTTGTAGTGAGAGATGTTTACTTGAATCTGTAGCATTTTAAAATATTTGATTCCCAGTTAGAAAATAATGAGCAAGCTTATAGAGAATGTGGATAAAAGAAGAGTAAAAGACTTTAAGGGTTGGGGGCGAGCGGCGCTGTGGCATAGTGGGTAAAGCTGTTGCCTGCAGTGCCAGCATCCCATATGGGCACCGGTTCGAGTCCTAGCTGCTCCTTTTCCGATCCAGCTCTCTGTTATGGCCTAGGAAAGCAGTAGAAGATGGCCCAAGTGTTTGGGCTCCTGCACCCACGTGGGAGACCCAGAAGAAACTCCTGGCTTCTGGCTTCGGATCAGTGCAGCTCCAGCTGTTGCAGCCATTTGGGGAGTGAACCAGTGGATGGAAGATCTCTCGCTCTCTCGCTCTCTCGTTCTCTGTCTCTCTGTTAACTCTTGACTTTCAAATAAATATTTAAAAAAAAAAAAAAAAAGCCCAAAACCACATATGGTGGGGAAGGGGAAGCCAGCTGGAATGAAATGTCTTCTTCACTGATTACATTGGGAAAGATTTAAACGTGATGATGCTCCACACTGGTGAAGGCAGGGGGAAGGTGCTCTTTTGCTACTGGTGTGTGTGTGTGAACTGATGAAAAAGGCCACATATAATATAAGATGCTCATCCTCACTGGCCCATCAAATGTATACCTGCTGATTTGTCTTACTAGTATGATATTAGATTGAACTTTCATATCATTTGTTAAGATGTACACAGATGTTTACACACATGCACACATACATATGCATGGATGCATGCAAAAACTGAAGATGGCCCGTTTGTTTCAGTAACAAGCTAGTTACGTCAGCTTTGAAATAGTAAAGTACAGGTACCAGCAGACTGTTATGTACTACTGCCCAAGATATAAATGAAAAAAGCAAGTTTTAAAACCAATTAAAATAACATCCATGTATGCTTTCCTATTTAAGAAATATCCTAGGACACAGAGAAAATGTTAAGTTACCTCAGAGTTTTTTGGATTTTGATGAGAAATATCCCTGATGGACAGAGGTTTTCTTTTTCACTTTAAATCCTCTGTACTTTATAGGAGAAAAGTTACACAGATAAAATATCTTTGCTTTAAAAATTTTTGCGGAACCAGTGCTGTGGTTCAGTGAGTTAAAGCCCAAGCCTGCAGTGCCGGCATTCCATATGAGCGCCGGTTTGTGTCCCGGCTGCTGCTCTTCTGATCCAGCTCTCTGCTAAGGCCTGGGAAAGCAGGAGAAGATGGTCCAAGTCCTTGGGCCCCTGCACCCGGGTGGGAGACCTGAAGAAGCTCCTGGCTCCTGGCTTCAGATCGGCACAGCTCTGGCCATTGCTGCCAATTGGGGATGAAGCAGCAGATAGAAGACCTCTCTCTCTGGCTCTACTTCTCTCTGTAACGTCTCTTTCAAATAAATAAAATAATACTTAAAAATAATTTTTTTTTGCAAAGTTATGTTCATTGTTAAGAACCATTTTGCTTAGTAACCGTGACTAAGGACATTATTCCCTTATTATGAAATATTTTTTGAAATGTCTTCCCCTGATTTTTTTTTTATGATTTAATTTTTCTTAAGGAAAAAGCGGATTTAGTACTAAGATTAAGCTAAAGTATATTGAGGGTGGGTGCTTGGCACAGCAGTTAAGACTCTGCTTGGAGCAGCTGCATCCCATATTGGAGTGCTGGGGTTTGAGTCCCGGCTCCACTCCTGATCCCAGCTTCCTGCAGTGCGTACTCTGGGAGGCAGTGGTGCTGGCTCAAGTAGAGGTCCATCACCCACATGGGAGACTTAGATTGAGTTCCTCGCTCCTGCCTTCCTCTAGGCCCATCCCCAGCTGTTGTGGGCACAGGGAAGTGAACCAGAGGATGGACATGCTCTCTTTCTTCCTCTCTTTCTTTGTCTCTCTGCATCTCAAATGATTAAAATTTTTTAAATTTAATATTTTAAAGTATTGAACATAGAGACCGTGAAAGCAGTTATAAAAAGATTTATGAGTCAAGGTTAAATAAACCATAATGCAATACAAAATAGTACTAGTGGGGGCCGGTCCTGTGGCGTAGCAGGTAAAGTCATTGCCTATGGTGCCGGCATTGCACATGGGCACTGATTTGAGCCCCAGCTGGTCCACTTCCAGTCCAGCTCTCTGCTATGGCCTGGGAAAGCAGTAGAATATGGCCCAAGTCCTTGGGCCCCTACACCCGCATCAGAGATCCTGGAGAAGCTCCTGGCTCCTTGCCTCAGATTAGTGTAGCTCTGGCCATTGTAGCGCTTTGGGGATGAAAGACATTCCCTCCCCTCGCCTCTGCCTCTCTGTACCCCTGCCTTTCAAATAATAAAATAAATAAATCTTTTTTTAAAAGTACTAGTGGACATAGTAATACTTTTTGAGTGAAAGCGAATTCATCATGGTGGAAATGAGGGTGCTTTGAATTGGCATCCACGTGGACACATCCAGTCACTGAAGATCACCATGTTGTACCTCAGGAGAAGTTTTTATACTCATCTTTTTGTAATAATGGTTAAATGATGAGTAATAATGGACCTGGAGTTAATATGAACTCTGACATGCCCAAGTAATTTCCCTATTCAGAAGCGCACGGTTGATTTTCTAGTAGTACTGGTATTTCCCATCTTTATTTATTTATTGCTTTTTTTAAATTTTATTTGAAAGGGAAACAGAGCTCCAATCTGCTGATTCACTCCCCCAAATACCCACAACAACTGAGGCTGGACCAAAGCCAAAGTTGGTGTCCTGGAACTCAATTCAGGTTTCCATATGGGCAGCAGAAATCCAGTTATCTGAACCCTCACTGCTGCTTCCAGGATCTCCATTGGTGGGAAGCTGGAGTCAGGAGCCAGAGCCGAACATCCAACCAAGCACTGCCAAGTGGAGCAGGTGTTTTAACTGCAAGGCGAAACCGCTGCCTTGACCTTCATTAATTTTCGGGGACTTAGCCAACACTGATGACGAGCTTCCATGTGACTAATTGCATACCTTAGTGCGGTATCAACAGAGAGGTAAGTCCTAGCTTTGAAAGTGAGCAGACTATTCTCTCTGGCAGTTGGGGTTCTGATGTTGAGGTGCCACCAGGCTTGTCGTGTGCCCCGAGTACATGTCAGGAGCCCCCGCCCCCAGCCAGCGGTCTCCTTCACCTGTCCCTCCAGGGCACAGCATTTCCATTGTGGCCTGTGACTGCTAGCAAACTAAGTGTTTATAAATGAGGGCAGCACAGAAATTTGTGTAATTTTTTACCCATATATTACATCTCATTTAGAATTGATTATTCCCCAGGTGAATGCAGTCAAGATGGCTAAAAATATCAAGCTGACCCCACTGGTTAAAGACACTAGGATGTCTAGGGATTGTTGAACTTGAGGCCAGCATACTCATTTTGTAGAAAGGAAAGGAAGTCAACCCCCAAAGAGGCAGGTGCAGCACGCTGGCAGTGGGGCTCCGTGAGGTGGGGCATGTAGTAGAATGTCTGTCTACATATTTCAGAGGTAGTTCGTTTTATTCTTAATATTCATGATTAAAGTTACAAAGTTGATAAAATGAATTAAAATATGGCTGTGCTGTACAGAGGCAGGATGATGATAGTAACCCACTCACCTGTTTAGTGGGAGAGCTTTCAGGATTTTTCTTCTGGCTGATACAGATCTATCCTAGGTGAAAAGTGATTGCACTGAGACCTGCCTCTGGGCTCCCCCTTTAGACTTTGTATGGTTTGGCTCATTGGGCATCAGTTTCCTCACTTCCACAAAGAAGTAGACATGATATGGTATCTGAATCGCTTTCTTTAAGAAAAGAAAAAAAGAAGTAGCATAATTATTTATAGTAGTGGTATGCTATTCTGTATGTTACTCTGTTGAGATCTAGAAATCCATGGTTTGGTTCCATTTGGGATAGAAACTAAATGCTTAGGATAAAGAAGGGAAGTCTTGCATTTGTTTTATTTTAATTGCAGACATGCATTGCCTCTCAGAAATTCTTAGGATTCATATGATTACTTTTTTTTTAGCAAGATGTTTAACTCCTTCACATTGGGAAATCAGTTTTTCACATTCAGGGTTTTTTTTAAAATGTGAAACTGGCTGTTTTATATAATTGTTCTTGAATGCTTTTTCATTCCATTTTTTAAAAATATTTTATTTATTTATTTGAAAGGCAGAGTTACAGACAGTGAGAGGAAGAGACAGAGAGAAAGGCCTTCCATCCACTGGTTCACTCCCCAAATGGCCGCAATGGTTTGAGCTGTGCCAATCAGGAGCCAGGAGCTTCTTCCAGGTCTCCCATGTGGATGCAGGGGCTCAAGCATTTGAGCCAGCTTCTGCTGCTTTCCCAGGCCATCGCAGAGAGCTGAACTGGAAGAGGAGCAACCAGGACTAGAACCAGCGCCCTTTTCATTCCATTTTTAATCCCATGCCCTACTTATTGTTAGCACATCCATTGAGCAGTATCATTTCTATCAGTTCATAGGATAGATATTGAGCTCAATCTTGTAAGTTTATACATATAACCAAGGACTAGAAGGGAAACTGAACAATTGAAGCAAAGAGTGATGTGTTAGGTAAATATAAATTTTACCACATAGGTTTGTCCCTAGTACATGGAGTAGGGAAAGGAGCTTGTTGTAGTAGACATCGGCAAATTAATTTCAGGTGGTTGAAAGCTTCTTATTTGTAAAAACTCAGAGTAATGACATAACTGTGCGTGTATTAAAGAGAAAAAAGTAATCAGAATGGAGAAAAATTAAAGCCTGGTAAATTTATTTGAAAATGGGCATTTATTTAAACACGTTTGGGTTGGGTATGGGGCCCTCCCACCCCATACCCAGAGTTAGTGTTTTACACAGATTTTATGCAGAGGGTCAGAGTGCAGGAGGTCAGTGGTTTTTTTCAGAGCACAGAGGTGCCAGAGGTGGTAAGCACGTCGCCAGCTGTCAGCTTTGAGATTTATTGTGTGTGTCTGCTGTTTGAGTCCAAAAAGGCTTAATAGCAGAATATAGATAGACTTTAAATCACCGCTGGGATTTAAATTTTCACTCTGAAAGTCTAGGTCATCTGACAGTAATCAAGGGCATTTTCATCCTCAGGACTGGTTTGCATGCCCAGCAGAAGGCTCTTCCACCAGCCCACGAGCCGGGCAGAGTGGCTCTCAGCACTGAGGCACGTGAGATCTGGGGTGCTCCACAGAAAAAAGATAATGAAACACAGGGGGATTCATGTTGCAGACTAATCCAGAAAGTGAGTTTTAAATTGCCAACAAGCAGATCTGGAACAACATCGTCAGATACCAAGGATAAAAGGCCTTTAGAATGTAATTTGTGTTATTATTTTGATGTACTTGATGCAATTTTACACTTGAAAGTATGTTTTAGAACATACTGGACTGACCATTTGTGGAAAAAAAATAAAAAAAGATTGACAATGATTGTTGTATTTATATTTCCAAAGACACATGCAGTATAATGCTGATTTAAAGTATCTATATATTAGTTAGGTGAGTTTTTCAAATCAAATGACTGATTATAAAAGTAACTTGGGGCTGGCTCTGTGGCACAGTGGGCTAAGCCTCTGCCTGCAGTGCCAGCATCCTATATGGACACCAGTTCGTATCCCTGCTGCTCCTCTTCCAATTCAGTTCTCTGTTATGGCCTGGGAGAGCAGTAGAAGATGGCCCAAGTCCTAATACCCCTGCATCCATGTGGGAGACCCAGAAGAAGCTCCTGGCTCCTGGCTTCGGATCGGTGCAGCTCGGACCATTGTGGCCATTTGGAGAGTGAACCAGCAGATGGAAGACCTCTCTCTGTGTCTCTCCCTCTCTCTGTAACACTACCTCTTAAGTAAATAAATTAAATATTTTTTTAAAGATTTATTTATTTATTTGAAAGTCAGAGTTATAGAGAGAGAGAAGGAGAGGCAAAGTGAGAGTGAGAAAGAGAAGTCTTCCATCTGCTGCTTCACTCCCCAGTTGGCCGCAGTGGCCAGAGCTGCACCACTCTGAAGCCAGGAGCCCGGAGCTTCTTCCAGGTCTCCAAGGACTTGGGTCATCTTCCACTACTTTCTCAGGCCATCGCAAGAGCTGGATTGGAAGTGGAGCAGCCGGGACTCAAACTAGCACCCATATGGGATGCCAGCACTGCAGGCAGTAGCTTTACCTGCTATGTCACTGCATCAGTCCCTAAATTAAATCTTTTTTTTTTTTTAAGTAATATGTATTTTTAAAACACGTGTCTATGGAATGCATTCTGTTCCTTTATATTCTCAAGCTGATTCTTCAGGCTATGCTTCATATTCGTTTGTGGCTCCTAAAGGAACATCAGCAGCAAGATTCCAGCGTGGGCTCAGTGGAGACCAACTGCCTCTGCTGGGCAGGCTTGGGATCTGTATTAAAGAACTCCTCACGGTGACAGTGGCAGTCAGAGTTCACAGCCATGGGTCCAAAGTTTTGTATATTTCATGTACACAGGCAGATAGTTGAAAGAAGGCATAGAGGGGCCGATGCTGTGTCGTAAAAAAATCCTCTTTTTATGTCATAAACTAATTTAAACTATTTAATAATCCAGAAAATGTTAAAGAGAAAGCTTGCTTCTGTAACCATATTTCACTATTTACTTGAAATGGCTTGAATTAGATATAAAGAAAATGGACATTTGAACTCCATAGAGCAGTTATGAGTTAGAATTGCAGTAGACAACTTGAATTTAGCACTGAGTTTGTTACAGAAGAATGTGATTAAATGAAGTAGAACGCTTAGTATCATGTTAACTTTTAAAGATAGTTGAAGTCTATTGTGGAATGAAACACTGTAATGATGCAACATTGAAATACTCTGAGACCCAACATGCCTTTGCAGAGCCCCACAGTCCAGGCCCAGGGCCCGGCATGCACAGCAAGCCAGTCACTGACATCACGGCAGTGGAAGAAGACAGGAATTTTTGCAAAATGCAGATCAAGGAGTATGGGCAGCTATCATTTATCTCACAAACTCCCCAAGGGATGAAGGGTAGGGACTCATATAGACGCAAGTTGTGGTTGAGAGGTGTATGCTGAGCTCATGTGCAAGTCTCTGGGGGCCCCTCTCTGTTTGCCCAGTAACAGGATAGCCATCACTTTCTTTGGGAAATTTTGATAATGGCTAAGTAGCCTCAGCTAGTCTAGGGGCTTCATGCATGTACCAGTTGTATTGTTGACTGAGAGCCTTAGATTCCTGTAAAAAAAAGAAAGTCCAAACCCCCCAAGACAGAGCCCAACATGAAGATGTTCTCTTTGGAGAAGGTAAATGACTACATGAGTCTTATAATCTGGAACCTTACTAGGCCCACCTGGACCTACTGCACCATTCCCTGTTTGGTGAGTCTTTAGTAAGAGGTTCATTTGCAATTACCAAAGCAGGACAAAGAACCTTTAGGCTAAGGGAGGGAGATGAGAGACTAGGGCCTAAGAATATCTAAGGCAAAGGCCCTGGAGTAAGGACTCAGGGTCAGAACCACTTAATCAATCTAATAAAAGGCGGATGTGGCTACACTGGTAGTTATCTTGACAGGTAAAAAAATTTTTAAAGAATGGATTAGTTCATTAATCTAACTCAATTCAAGTAAGGTAATGTCACTAAAGTCCCGAGAGCAGCGTGGAAGTGTTGGTCATTTAACGATAGCCAGGGCGAGTGTGTGTAGTTTGTGCTGCAGTGGCTGGGAGAGGAGTGGTGAACAAACAGCAGTTTCTGCTGACTGATCCTCACTCCACTTTAGCTCCTGCTGGCAGCTTCATCAAAACTAAAAGTGAGGGTTCTGTGGTTTTTTGGTCTGATGATTGATTACTGCTGAACAGCCCATGTTCCCAGAAAGCCTGTCTTTGTGTAGGGGGACAAGACATTTGCCTGTAAAAACAGTGATGGTTGTATTGACTATCTCATTGTGGTTTCTGTTTATCTTTTCCTCTGCAATCACAGGCAGAGGGGCCAGAATAGAGGGACTGCGGATCTGGTCGTCGCGGTGGCCAGTCAGCTGTTTAAGTAGCATGTAAATAAGTGGGTACGGTAAATCCGGCATAAGAAAATACGTTAAGAGGATGATCTCGGGGTGGGGGATTGGTCCAGAGGGAGAAGAGGAAGATGCTGAAAGGGCAGATGCTGGTTCAGGGTGGTCTCCCACACTCGTACCATGGTTGGGGGCTGGCATCCGTGGGATGAGTTAGGAGGCCCAGCCTTCTGGAAGAAGGGAAAGGGTGACTAGACAGATCATTTGTGATGAGCCGAGTAGACTAAGATTGAGGGGGCTGCAGTATAAGTAGAAAATCCTATGTAGAGCCTCTCTCACATCTAATCCACTAAACTGTGAAACAACCCTAGGAGGAGGAATACTGTTATTTTCCCGTTCTTCAGGTAAGAAAACATTGGCCAGAGGCATGAAGTAGTTGCTGTAGATCTCTAAGCAAGGAAGTGGTAGAGCTAGGATATGAACCCAGGATATCTAACCTGAAAGTCTGAGCTGTGTTTAAAACGGCATTGATGCCTGGCCCCCTAGCTTGAGTCCTGGGTCAGATGCCAAATGAGGCTGGGCAAGGCAGACTCCTGACTTTACAAGCGGAATTCTGCAGTGCTTTGTGGCTGGAGTGCTACTTTTAAGGAGTCATTGTGATTTTTGATAGACACACGCAACAGGCAAGTGTCGTAGAGCAACAGAAGACAGGGGAGTGAGGCAGTGGCAGAATGTATTGAAAAGTACCTTTGGGTGGGTTTTGTGGCATGTGTGAAGCAGTGGTAAAAGAGGGAAAGGTGAGACCTCGTTCCTTAAAGGAGTTTGGGTTTCACCTGATTACATACTGAGAAGCCACTGAAAATTTTCTGATGGGATTTTACGTGACTGGAACTGAAACAGTGCAAGATCAGTGTAAGATACAGTCATCCATAGATGGGTTAAATGGGGGAAAAGATGAACATTTCAAATAACAGTGCCTGGAAAGACGCTGTCCCTGGAAGCGGGGGTGGGGAGGTGAGTGGAACTCTGAGGTCGCCCGTGTCGTGTTTGCACATTGAAGGCACTCATGTGAGGTGGGCATGTTATGGCCATCACATGGGCGGGTCCCTGGTAGAAGTTTAGCTGTGGCTGCGTGTCCTGGGGCAGGCTAACTACGGCTGTTTTTACATCTCAGCTTCCTTCTGGGTGAAATAGGATTAATAATAGTACCAGCCCCAGCAGTATGGGGACTCAGTGAGTTGAGCTCCATGTATTCATTTTCTGTTGCTGCTGTGAAAATTACCAGACTTCATGACTTAAGGCAACACGGGTCTATTGTCTTACAGTTGTGTAGGTCAGAAGCCCCACCCACATGTCTCTGGGCTAAAATCAGTGTCAGCAGGGTTTTGTCCTCCCGGAGGCTCAGGGGCAGGGTCTGCTTCCTTGCTTTCTCCAGCTTCTGGAAGTCGCCCGAGCCCCTGATTGGTGGACTCCTTTCTTCATCTCCAGAGCCAGCAGCTGTGCCTTTGCCCGGTCCTTTCATAGCTACAGCTCCTAACTCCTTCCTCAACTCTGAATGACCCTTGTGATGCCCTGGGACCACCCAGGTAATCCCCATCTCATCCCCGCCTGCAGCGTCCCTTGAGCCAACCATGTAGGGTAAGAGATTCATGAGCTCTGGACGTTAGGACACGGTTCTGCCTCATACACACAGTGCCTGCCAGAGTGACTTCTAACGTCTTTACGGGCTCGGCTGTCACTCGGAGCTGCTGGCGGTAGGATTGCGCCTCCTAGCATTTCAGTTGTAGCATTAGTGCCACAGACCTGCTGAAGACGGTATTGCCAATCGGGGCTTGGCAGGGATGTCCATCTAAAAATATAAATAATTTACGAAATGTAACTTGAAATGGTATACTATTTTTTGGAAATAGGAAGTAAAAATAGGAACTCAAATTTTGTGAAGATTTTTTTCCCCAGATGATAGCTTCTGGCAGTCATAAGTTTATCATGTCCTTAGAATATAAATTTATATATGCTGTTTTATACTTAATGGTTTGCAGATAACAGTACTGGGAAAAATTTATTTTCTTGCTAACATTTCTACTGTTTCAGGTTGGGAGGAGATTATGTATTACCTAATTTGCATTGGATTTTATGGCTTAAATAGTTATATTTTGGCCAAAAAATACTTATATTTTTAAAAGATGATGGAATGTTTAGACTGTTGAGTTACTAGTTATTTTTACTCTTTCCAGTTGTAATTTATCTGTCAACTAAAGTCCTGACAATGACAAGTGTTAACACAGGAACCTGAAATGTGTTTGTGTTTGTGTGTTTGGCCAGATGAGGGCGCCTTTTCTTTACATTTCCAGAGTCTGAGCTGTGAAGCAGATTGGTTTTTCCCCATCCAAGCTGTTGCTTTTCTTTTATCATTACCAGTGAAGCAAATAGTGTTGACATTTTTAATGTTTTCATTGTGCTGTAGGAGGGTACTTCAAAAAATTCATGGAAAACAGAATTTAAAGGTATGTTTATTTTGGTGCAAAAAAGAAAAGTTCAAGCCCATCACGTACATCTTCTCTGAACTCTCTGAAGGTCACTTATTGATTAATCTTTCCCAAAAGGAAGCGCTTTTCCTTGTGAAGTTTCTGTATATGATATAAACTGTAGGATGCATGAGAAAGTTCTACGGATCAAGGGAATTTTAGGAAAATAAATGCACATGTGATTTGTGATGCTGCCTATAATTAATAGTGGAAGTTGGGGCCGGTGCCAGCATCCCATATGGGTGCCATTTCTAGTCCCGGTTGCTCCTCTTCCAGTCCAGCTCTCTGCTGCAGCCCGGGAGAACAGTGGAGGATGGCCCAAGTGCTTGGGACCCTGCACCCACATGGGAAACCAAGAAGAAGCACCCGGCTCCTGGTTTTGGATCGGCGCAGCGCCTGCTGTAGCATCCGTTCGGGGGATGAACCAACGGAGGGAAGACCTTTCTCTCTTTCTCACTGTGTATAACTCTACCTGTCATATAAAAAAAAAGTTAAAAAAAAAAAGTGAAGCAAGCAACTTTGTTTTTGCTGACAGTCCTTTATAGCAAATAATAAATATTTTAAGCCGGGACAATTACAGATCTTTCTGGAAAACGAATCCCTCTCCCATCCTGTCTCTAATTAGCCATTCCCTGGGGCAGCTTCTGTGCCAGCCACTGTGGTGACAAAGGACACAGCTGTGCCTGTGCAGAGCACTTGAGTACAGGGTGGGGGTCAGCACGCAGACCACTCTCTGCAGCCAGTGAGATGGCAGCTGTAAAGTGGCGCTGAGTGACCAGGTGTTCTCCGGATGACTGACAGGTAGGAAGGCCTGGTTTTGTTACAGAGGAGAGATGCTGCTTATTTTGAACACTTTGGATGTGGCGATGAAGTTCTAAGGTCCACATCTGTTTTGGTTTTTGGAATGCAATGAAATTTTAAAAAGATTTTTAATCTTGAGATGAATATTTGAGAGCCATCTGGACAGAAGTGATGGATAAGGTAGAAAAAGAGGAGGCGACACCAGGGGAGGCCTGTAAAACTTGGAGGTGCCACTCACCAGCTCAGGCCCCAGAAGCTGGAGGCAGCAGACAGCGGGAGATGCTGTCAGTGTGCAGTGGACAAGTGCAGATACAGAGCATGCGCATCCAGGGTGGACCAAGGCATTGGATCTGCTTAGGATGTCAGGTACTTGGAACTAAGAGCGGTGTAGTGCAGTGGTAGGTTTAACAACTTGGAAATGCATTTACTCTTCTCTTTACCTTTTTTTCACACTGGTTTTCAACTTTGGAGAAGGGATCCAGGGACCTCTTTTTTTTTTTTTTTTTTTAAAGATTTATTTATTTTATTTGAAAAGCAGAGTCACAGAGAGGTAGAGAGACAGAGGTCTTCCATCTGCTGGTTCATCCTGCAGATGGCCACAACAGCCGGAGCTGAGCCGATTGAAAGCCAGGAGCTTATTCCGGGTCTCCCACGTGGGTGCAGCGGCCCAAGCACTTGGGCCATCTTCTACTGCTTCCCCAGGCCATAGCAGAGAGCTGGATAGGAAGTGGAGCAGCCGGGTCTCTAACTGGCACCCATATGGGATGCCAGCACTGCAGGAAGCAGCTTTACCTGCTACACCACAGCACAGGCCTCCAGGGACCTCTTTGCAACTATAATGAAGGTGGTTGACATGCATCCATGACACATTTCTTTTGTTCCATGCCCATCCTTCCATTCTGCTGAGAATCTAATCCATATTTTCCTTGGAAAAAACCCTCTCCTCACTCTCAGCTCCTGTGAGTCCTCCCAGGACTGGTCAGTGTTTGTTCCAGAACCTCCTGACCCCAGTGATTGATCAGGAGTGAACATAAAGTGGCCGCTGAGACTCCTTCTTCTGACTTCGCTAAGCACTGGAGAAAGAGAATCTGCCGGAATGAGAAGCTGTGAGGACGTGGGCCCAGAGCTGTGCCCCTGAGGCTGGTCTCTCCCCAAGGGGAGGAGAAAGACTGACAGGCACAGATCTTGACCATTCCTGCATCTTCTCCTGAACCTTTGGATTGTTTGAGCCCGTAAATTCCCTTCTTTGGCTCAAGCTAATTTATATTGAGTTTTCTGTCATTTAAGGCCAAAAGAGTCCCATTTCCTCTTAGAAACTCTCTACATATTTAAAAGGGGGCAGTTGCCTGAGGAGTTTATGGATCTGTAGGAGCCACTGAACCATGTGTAAGGACTCCTGCCCTATTCTGTTTCACAGTGTATTCCACAACCTAGATAGGATGCTGTTATCATTAACCAGTAAATGACTCTTTGAAACAATGTGATCTTCATTATAAACACACACACACACATAATATCTTATTATTTATTGTAATGGAAGGGTTTGGGAATTTATATGAATGACTTTTAGAGTAATCAAAAGTTAATCTTTAGGGCTGGCATTGTGGCACCACATGTTAAGCCACTACCTGCAATGCTGGCATCCCTTATGGGCACCTGTTTGAGTCCCAGATGCTCCACTTCCAATCCAGGTCCCTGCGAATGCACCTGGGAAACTAGCAAAAGATGGCCCAAATCCTTGGACCCTTGCACTCCCGTGGGGGATATGGATGAAGATCCTGTCTCCTGACTTTTGCGTCCTGGCATTGTGGCCATTTGGGGAGTTACCAGAGGATGGAAGACCTCTCCCTGTTTCTCACCCTCTCTCTCTCTCTCCCCCTAATTCTGCCTTTCAAATAAATAAATCTTTTTTTTTTTAAGTTAACCCATTTATTTCCATCAACCCCTTTCATAGATTATCCTTTATGAAATACTGAAATTCTACTCTCTTTTGTTATCTTTTCTACAGGTTTATAAATATACTTACCAGCCTTAAGTTGTGAGTGCAGAAAACAGACTGTAAACCATAGAAGCAACGAAAATTAAAAAAAAAAAAAAAAAAAAACAGAAATACAAAGTTGTCCCCGGCTCTTACTAAGTTAAGTAACTTGAAGAAAAGGAAATGATTTTGCTTCCTTTGTCATTAGGAGTAAGCTACCAATTAAATAGAAAATGATGGCTATCTTAAAATATAATTTGATAAGCTTTGCTAGAAGATAGCATTAAAAAAAATAGAGCAGTTGCAAGTTACCTGATATGCAGGTAAATTTCAGAGGGCATTGTCACAGCTGTGGTCACTTCATTTCTTTGAGCCAGCCAGGCAGGCTGGCCACAGAGAAAGTGGTTCTTCCTGGGCACTGCCCCTGCCGTGGATGTAGCTCCTGCCAGGGACAAGGTGCTGCTTGTTTCCATTTAAGTAGAACAGGAAAGCTGGATCATAATCACATGTGGACAGCTGAGAATGAGCCTGAGTCTAGTCTGCCAAATTTCCAATTTTTTTTCCTGTAAGAACTTATTTAGTAAAAGAATAATACCAACTCATAGGTAGAAAAAAGGATTAAGAGTACAAAGTTTAGATTGACATTGAGTCTACTCACATTCTCTGTGTTCTGGTTGTACCTTGAAATTGGCCTGAGGCCTCACCCCCTCTCCCTTTATTTATTCCCCTTTTTTAGAGTAACTTGTATGAATCTGTGTCCATCCCCTGGAGTCCTGTGGTTTTGCTCAGCTTCCCCCCACAGGAAGGTTTTTGGGACACTGTAGTGTGAACTTATCCCTTCCCATTTATTAGCAAGCATCATCCCTGCTCTTCTTCTTTCCATTTGTGCAGAATTTTTATTTTATTCTTTGTAAATGCTTTAGGCATTATGTTAAGTTCCGAGAGGTCAAGGAAAAACAGTATGCCATTCCTGCCCTCTGGTGGTTGGAAGAAACATTGCAAATAAGTCACTATAGGGATGCGTGCTGGGAATCTACCCACCCTTGGCATCCTAGTTTCCTTGCTGCTGCATTCATTGGTTCACGCGCGTGTTGAGCATCTAGTGAGCATCTTTTGCATGACAGGCCTCATCAGGACTCAACATGCCTTGTCATGTGAAGTCTTACCAACAGTGTTCCAAAAGCATGCTTTTGATGAGTGTAGATCTGAGGTTTTTTTTGGACTTCAGATTTGGGTTGCAACTTTTTTCCCTATTTGCATCTAAAATTTCTAAAATTATGGAGCTTCAAGCTGATTGTACATGTAATGGATGAAGTATTGTGTCTTGATCATCAAGCAGTTTAAAACAACAACAAGCATTTAATAGCCCAGAGTTGTGTGCGAGCCAGGATTTATGGAAGCGACTTTCTGGCTCCAGTTCTCTCAGTCCAGATGTCAGCCTTGGCGGCAGACAGCTAAACCATTGACCAGGGCCAGAGGATCTGCTTGAGGCTGTTGGAACTCTTCAGTCCATAGTGCCTGACCTCAGCCGGAGGGAGGGGCCCCCAGGAGAGCAGAGAGAAGCCACACAGTCTTCAGGGACCTGGCTCAGAAGTCAAGCCGTTGTTTCTGCAGTATTCCATTGTGTGTAAGAGTCAGATCCTTGTAGCGTGCAGAGGGACATAGGGCTTGAGTACCAGGAGATGGGAGTAACTGGGGCCCACCTGCCATCCTGGCTGCCATGCATGGGAACCCTATGATTGTAAATATTTGTCAGTGCATTTGGGCCCACAGGAAGAGGGCAAGGCAAATCTTGAGGTGGGAGTATTTTTTTTCAAGGTTAATTTATTTATTTGAAAAGCAAAGTCACAGAGAGGCAGAGGCAGAGAGGGAGAGAGAGGTCTTCCATCTACTGATTCGCTCCCCAAATGGCCACAATGGCCAGAGCTGGGCTGATCTGAAGCCAGGAGCCAGGAGCTTCTTCCATGTCTCCCATGTGGGTACAGGAGCCCAAGCACTTGGGCCATCTTCTACTGCTTTCCCAGGCCATAGCAGAGAGCTGGATCAGAAGTAGAGTAGCTGGGACTCGAACCAGCACCCATATGAGATGCTGGCACTGCAGGCGCAGCCTTGCCTGCCATGTCACAGCACTGGCCCCGAGATGAAAGTATTTTAAAGTGAAACAGAGGGTTGAAAACAGAGTGCTCATCTACAGCTTTCCTTTTTATCCTTCATTCCCCTGGGAGAACTTAGGTAAGTGCTTGGTGCTCCCGTGTGAGCATGTAGAGAAGTGGGAGAAGCAGGGCAAGAGGGTGAGTCTCCTGCCTCCCTGAGACAGAGCCCGCAGGGAGCACAGTCCTCTGAGAGTGAGACTCCCCATTTCACATAGCAAGGATGGCATCTGTTTTGCTGAAGGATGGGGCGGATTTCTGCAGAGAGGATGCTTCTTAGTGGTGGCTGACCACGCTCCGCAGATACTACTGCTTGTTTTCCCAAGGTCCTTTGTTGCATCAATTAGATACTTGTAGTTTTTTTCCCCAAGCAGCGAGCATGGTTTTTGGTTTTTGGAACACCACTAGACTCCTCTGAGTCATGAAAAACAGAAGAAAAGCAGTTGGTGGGGTGGGAGAGTGTGAGCCTCACATACGTGCAGGTGTGAACATTGCTAGGTTATTAAGTGCAGGCATGGTTGGAGCTGAATGTAAAGAAGTGTCTAGACCAGAAGTTTACTTTCCTGTTAACAACAGGGAGTCTGGAGCTGGCATTGTGATGTTGCAGTAAAGCCACTGCCTGTGGTGCTGGCATTTCATATGGGCCCTGGTTCACAGCCTGGCTGCTCCACTTCTGATCCAGCTCCCTGCTGATGTGACTGGGAAAGCAGCAGCAGATGGCCAAAGTGCGTGTGTCCTTGCACTCAGGTGGGAGACCTGGAGGAAGCTCCTTGCTCCTGGCTTCAGTCTGGCCCAGCTCCAGCTGTTGTGGTTACTTGGGGAGTGAACCAGCATATGGAAGATCTCTCTGTCTCTCCCGCTTTCTCTATAACTCTGCCTTTTAAATAAATCTTTTACAAAAAGAAGAGACTAGAAAGGAAAACTAAAGTCGCCATTCCTTCCCCCAAAATGATTTCCCCCTTCTATCTGCCATCCTATCATAATACTTTTATTTTCATAAATAAAATACATTTTCAGCTTGGTGTGTTCATTTTGAAAATACATCAACAGTACTTTCAATCCTGTTAATGTATGAGAAAAAACAGTACGATATGGACAATTTAAGATATTAAAATTTCATTAATCTGCCTTTCATATAATGATTTTAAGGCCAGTGTAGGAACAAATCACTTTAGAAATGATGTTCCTGGCTCTGAGGTTTTATTGATGCTTCAAGTAATGGCCAGCACGGAGTAAATGTATCAGTGAAATCACTCTGAACCGCCGAGAATGCTGATTTATCTTTGAAGTTTTATTTTTGCAGATTTGACTGATGAAATCCCCAAGGGCTAAAGAATAGATTTATAATACATAGTATATTGAGATTATTTTCTTTAGAATATATTTCATTTGCACTGTGTTCCTTTTTATGAGCTTATGTTTTGTTTCATCTTGAGGATGCTTATTTATGCTTATAATTTCTGTGTAAAGGTATTATGTATAATTAACATTAAGTCGGATAAAAGTAAAGGAAAAAATTCTCCCACTGAACAAATGTGTACTGGACTGTAGTTCTGTGCCAGGGCCTCTGTTAGCCTCTGGGGTCACAGTGATAAACAGAATGGGCATGGGGCCTGTGTTTTGGCACTGCCCCGCACAAAGACTGACTTTAGACTAACTAACATCTACACAGGGGAGGAGAACACATTTAGGCTGAAGAGATCCACAGGGAATGTGAGAACACAGAGTGCCTGGACCTGAAGGAGTGAGGCTAGGAGTCCCCAGCCACGCCTGGAAGAGGCAGGGCCACACTGCGCAGGACTCCGTAGCCTCACTAAAGCCTCAGCATTTTCCTGTTACCCTGGCTACTGGATGGAGACTTAAGTGACTTGGGAATTAGAATGGAAACCAGGAGAACAATTAAGAAGCTATTGTGGGGCTGGCACTGTGGTGTAGAGGGTAAAGCCACTGCCTGCAGTGCCGGCATCCCATACCGGTGCTCACTTGAGTCCAGCTGCTCCACTTCCAATCCAGCTCTCCTCTATGGCCTGGGAAAGCAGTGGAAGATGACCCAAGTCCTTCTGGCCCCTGCACCTTCGTAGGAGTCCTAGAAGAAGCTCCTGGCTCCTGGCTTCGGGTTGGCGCAGCTCCAGCCATTGTGGCCATCTGGGTAATGAACCAGCAAATGGAAGACCTCTCTCTCTCTGCCTCTGCCTCTTTGTGACTCTGTCTTTCAAATAAACAAGTAAATCTTTAAAAATAAAAAAGCTATTACATTGCCCAAGTGAGAAAGGCACACTGTGATTGGATGAAGGGAGTGTCATCAGATCAGGATGGACGGGGAGAGATTGGAGGCCAACCACTCGGCATCTGTTGGGTTGGAGAGCTGTTTGGTGTTGTGGGTTCAAGGTTGGAGATCAACAAGAGATGAGTTCTGATGGACTAAGTTTGAGATGGTTTGAGAAACCAAGTGGAAGTTTGGGTGGTCAGTTGGGTAGACCAGGAACCCGAGAATTGTTAGAAAGATATGTCTGGCCGATGTTGGTACTCATGCCACTTGGGCCAATAAACAGGCTGGGTGATGTCACTCTGCTAAAATGTTATTGACATGAATAATAACTGCTTTTTGACAAATTGGGAAAAATTAAGAATGTTGCTTAGAAAAAAACAGAATTTTCCTTTCATTAGAACTTTCTGTGATTTAATGCCCTCCTTTTTTATTCTTGATCTCATTTTAGAGGAATTTGATTACTTGTTGTTCAGCGCTTTTCCAAAGACATTAATTTGTTTGCTTGTTAATTGTTGAAATCTGGGTAAAACATGTTGAGTCCCCATTTCCCCCTTGTATTATGTGTTTGAAAAATTATTCCACAGAGTCTTAATCATCATGTCAATTTTTCCCTGGCCTTTCTCAAGCTCCCTTTTGACAGAAAGAAAACCATCTGTGCACAGTCATCACCCTGGCCTTTTTGGGGGTTTTCTGTCTTGTTTTGATGTAATCTTGAAAGCCTTCCTCATCTTATTAGACAGCTTTTGAAAAGTATTTAGGGATATTTAGTAGTAATTATGTTTTCAGTGGGAATAATACTGGTCTAGAGCTAGGAAAACTTCCTATGGGTGATAGTGCCTTCTCTTGAAGCTCTGTAGATAACTAACTGAATTATCATATGAGTGAATATTTCCCTTTTTGGTCTTTCAGTTTCCAGATAAGTCTGTTTTTATTAGTCAGCTATGCACGTATCAGTTTAATGTCCAGCACTGTGCCCAGCTCTGCAGAAGAGAACTGGGGGTGCTTCTGCATTTAAGATAAGTGCTCCCAAAAAAAAAAAAAGATAAGTGCTCCCGCTGTATATGTAGCCTTTCACAAAGGCAGGGAGCTGCTGCTGGCTGTACAGGCGTGAGAACCATCTGAAAGTCCACCAGGTGGGCAACAGAATTGCTGGTTGGATGTTAGAGTTAAAGCCCAGCATGTCTAATTACTTCTGGTGTGTTGGAGAAATGAAGATGATTCAGGTGGTCACAGATTTCAGGGATCTCTGTATCTTTATAAGTTCCCTCTGTGGTTCCTTTTAACCACCTGCCTCACTCTGGTGAGACAACCATTAAGCACGATTCAAGTGGGATGACCCCAAGAAACAGTTTGCCTATTCTCAGCCCTCCCAAAACCAGGAAACAAAGCAGCTTGCCAGGGCCAGTTTCCACGGTGGTTTTAAGAATATCCAATGAAATGAGCAAAGAAACCTGGCTATCTAAAGAGCTTGCAAAAGAAAAGTTGGAAAAGAAAAATGGGATGGGTCAGGACTGGGAGCTGCTGGTGAATAATTTATTTCCTAGAATGTAAACATATTTGGGTGGTTTTTAATTTTTTTTAAAAAACGGTTTTAATGAGAGACAGAAAACTTCTCCCAAGAAGCTCCTGGCTCCTGGTCTTGGATCGGCCCAGCTTTGGCCATTGCAGCCATCTGGGGAGTGAACCAGCATATGGAAGACCTCTCTGCCTCTGCCTCTCTCTAACTCTGCCTTCAAATAAACAAACAAACAAACAAGGAAGGAAGGGAGGGAAGGGAAGGCAGGGCAAGGGAGGGAGGGGCCGAAAATACAAAAAAAAAAAAAAAGAAGAAGAAGAAGAAGAAGAAAGAGTTTGTATCTGGAGTCAGCCTGGGGCTGGAGGAGCACCTGAATGAGTTGGAGCTGGGTGGCTGGTTCCTCTCCATGTAGGCTCTCTGAGGCTACAAGAAGGCAGCTTGCTTTGTCCAAAATGAGCCATCCCAGAGACCAAGGCAGAAGTGGCAGAGCCTCTGTGACCCAGCTTTGATATAACTTCTGCCATATTTGGTCACGTGGAATAGTTCTGATTTAGTACAGGAGAGGATGAGATGGGTGTAGGTGCCAGGAGGCTGACTGCCATACCTTACTTAAAAGGGTTTCTTTAGTAGTAACTGACTTGGGTTTTTAATGTAGGAAAAAGTAAACATAAATGCTTGGGTTACTTTTCGAATTTTATAAAATTATTTGTGCAGAACACTGACATTTGTAGAGAAGTCAAAGGTATAAATTTAGGTGCTTGCCTTTGGCACAGTGGTCAGAGTCCCCTCTTGGAGCACCCACATTCCATATTGGAGTGTCAGGGTTTGAGTTCTGGCCCCACTTCCAAATCCAGCTTCCTGCTAATGAATGTCCAGGGAAGCAGCAGGTGATGGCCCAAGCAGGGGTCTCCTGCTACCCATGTGCGAAATTCGGATTGAGTTCCTGACCCAAACTTGGCTTGTGACAAAGATTTGAAGAGTGAATCAGCAGGTGGAAGAGAATCGTATTCTCTCTCTCTCCCTCTCTCTCTCTCTGCCTTTCAAGTAAATAAAAAATATTTTTTTAAAGAAAATGGCAAAGTTTAGAAAATGAAATTCATGAGAAAAGACAAAATAAGTTCTGTTTGGTTAGAGAAATGGAAAATTAAAAAATAATTGAAATGCAAAAGTGGGGAGAAGCTAAATGAAGTCAGAGAAATAAAAATTAATTTAGGGGCTGGGCACTGGGTGCAGTGGTTTAAGACACTGCTTAGGACCCTGCTTCCCTTGTTGAATGTCTGGATTCGGGTCCTGGCTCTACTTCTGATTGCAGCTTCCTGCTACTGCAGACCCCGGGACAGCAAGTGATGGCTCAGGGAGTTGGGTCCCTGCTACTCATGTGGAAGACCCATATTAAATTCCTGGCTTCTGGCTCTCACCTGGCCTGGTCCCAGCTGTCACAGGCATTTGGGGAGTGAACAAGTAGATAGGAGATCTCTGTCTCTTTCTGCATTTCAAATAAATAAAAAGGTTAATTTAAAAAATAATAATTTGCTCAATAAATTTTGCAATACTAGTTTTATAAAACAAAGAATAATTGGTCTGCAACAAGTCAGGAGTAAATGTGAGGCTGTCACAGATATTCCAGTTAATTGATGCTCCATATTAGGGGTCAGCGGCCATGGTCTGTGGACCAAATTCAGCCTGAGGCCTATTTTTGTAAATATAGCTGGCTGGAGAACAGCTTGGTCTTTGTTGTTTGTCCTGTTGTGGCTGCTGTGTCAGTGGAACAAGAGAGTTGACAGCTAAGACAGGGACATGTGGTCCACAAGGCCTAAAATATTTAGTCTGATCCTTCACAGCAGAAGTTTGTTGGTCCTTGTTTTACATTTTGGACTTCTACATTGTAGATCAGGTTCTATCTAGAGTGTTGATGAGATGCATAAACCCAGGGGCAGTATCATTATGTAAATTTGAAGTAATGAAAAGAGTGTAATGTTAACTTTTCAAAAATTTTTAGTAGAAAATCTTTATAAATAGAAATGCTTCAAAATGTCAAAATATAGTATGATTCATAAGAATTAAGCTTCAGCACATAGGCCTTTGCTTATTAAGATAATTCACAAGCTTTGCATAGACCTTGTGTGGAAGCACATGCAGCCACCATTTGAAAAGCTAATGGAAGGGGCCCACTGTGGCTCAGCGGGTTAAAGCTTCAGCCTGCCATATGGGCACTGGTTCAAATCCCAGCAGCTCCACTTCCAATCCATCTGCCTGTTAATGTGCCTGAGAAAGCAATGGAGGATGGCTCAAGTCCTTGGGCCCCTGCACCCACATGAGAGAGCTAGAAGAAGCTCCTGGCTCCTGGCTTCTTCCTGGCCCAACCCGGGTCATTGCAGCCATTTGAGGAATGATCCAGAGGATGGAAGATCTCTTTCTCTCTTTCTCCTTCTTTCTCTCTAACTCTGCCTCTCAAATATACAATTTAAAAAAAATACTAATGGAAGTTGGCATTTGGTGTGGTGGGTTAAAAGCCAGCATCCTGTATGGGTGCTGGTTCAAGGCCCGGCTGCTTCACTTCCAATCCAGTTCCCTGCTAATGTGCCCAGGAAAGTAGCAGAAGGTAGCCCAAGTGTTTGGGTCCTTGTACTCAAGTGAGAAACCAGGATGAAGCTCCTGGCCCAGTGCTGGCTTTTAGGGCCCTCTAGGAAGTAAACCAGCAGATGGAAGATCTCTCTCCCTCTCTCTCCCTCTCTCTCCCTCTTTCTCTCTCTCTCTAACTCTGCCTTTTAAATAAATAAATCCTTAAAAAAGAGAGAGAAAGAAATAGAAAAGCTAACAGAATGGGATATTAACTAAATTAGGTTACTGTGAAAAAGCGATTTGAAATTTTCATCATCTTACTCCAAATTGGAAGTTAGGTGTGAATTTTGTTATTTGCTTAGAAGACTGTTCCGGTTGATTAGGCATCTGGTGTTTTCTCTAAATAGGAAAGTATAGTCTTGACAGTGAGCCCTCTGTAGTATCTTCTTCCTTCTGTCTACTGCAGACGGCCTTGAAGAGATACAGGTGTTTACTTGTCTGAAGATGTGCCACAGAGAAGCTAAAATGAGGGTAAAAGGCACAGAGTTTAGGGTTCAGGGTGCTGTGAGCAAGGCCGAGGAGCCCGCACTTGTACAGCTGGAATAGGAAATCTCAGGTGAAATATACCTGTAGTAGTCTCACCAGCACATCGTACACAAGGTTGGCATTGTGATCGCTCTTAAAATGTGCTTTTCTAAATCAATGGAGAGGATTTTTATGAAATACAATATACTTTAAGGTATAAAAAGGAAATGGTTGAGAGGTGAAGCTATTTAATTTTAGCATTTTATTTTCAAAACATAAAAATAGCTACAATTTGGGGACATTTAAACTGTACCAAGCACTGAGCTACACACATTTCAAAAATTTGTTCATTTAATGTGCATAGTAACTCCATAGAGTAATAACTGGTGTTATCCCCACTCAACATATGAGTTAACTGAACCCTAGAGAGATACAGACTTGAGTCTGAAACCCTTCACTCCAAATGGCTTCACACCACACTGCTGGCTCCATTATGCGTACACTTGTCATCCTGCACATACCTGTCAGCTTATTTCTGGCTCCTGCTGTTTCCCTCTCTCTTTCTCCCATCCTCTCTATTCCCATTCCCATCTGTATTTGTAACTGTTAATTACACAGCTGTGCATACGGGTCCAGGACCATTCATGTGGCACAAAAGAATGTAAAGCAGAAAGTGAAAGTGCTATAAACACTCGCCTTTCTGTTGCTTGCCTTTTTGATTCCCAGTGATGTGTGTGTGTCATAGATACCTTCAGTGGCCAGACACCCAGCTCTGCCTTACTATTTTTAACAGCTACATGGTATGTTCCTTATACACTTGGATTTATGGAGCCGTTCTCTGTGGATTATTCTCTTGGTCTCTGGTACCTTGTTTTCTCTTTGTGACTGTTTATATAACTTTGGCTAATGAGCAGCTGGTGTTTGCCTTACCCGCACTAATGAAGATGACTGGACTGTATCTGCCTGTCCAGTTTTAAGTTTAAAAATGCAGCAGTTATTATGTTCCTTCCATGGCCCTGAATGATACTCTGTTGAATATAATTTTTTTAGTGTTTGGTTTCAGCAGTATGAGGTCTTGTGTCCTTTTTGTAAACTCTTAGAAAAATGTGTCTCTTTCCTTTCACAGTTATCAACAGAATGTGTTTTATATGTGGATGTTGACTGAAAAAACCCAGGGTGGCATTTGATCTGACAGTTCAGACGCCTGCATCCCAAATTGGAGTAGCTAGGCTCAATACCTGCCTTCAGCGTCTGATTCTGGCTTCCTGCTAATGCAGACTCCGGGAGGCAGAGGTGATGGCTGGAGTGCTGGATTGCATGCCCAGCTCCCAGCTTCAGCCCCCCTGTCCAGATCACCTTTGCAGGTTTGGGTAGTGAACTAACACATGGCAGCTCCCTCTCCCTCTCCCAGCCTCTCTGTTTCTCTTTCTCTGCCAGTTAACTTAAAAATAGAAAAAAATCATTTTTTAATTGTTTAAGGATCAGCTATTCCGATGAAATGTTTTAAATTATTACATAGGGAGGCATTTGGCATGATGCTTAGTTAAGGTACCACTTGGGTCACCTTCATCCCATACTGGAGTGAGTGCCTAGATTGTTCAAGTCTCAGCTCCAAACCCAAGTTCAGCTGCCTGCTAATTAATGCACATCCTGGGAGGCAGCAGGTGATGGCTCAAATACATGGGTCCCTGCCACCCATGTGGGAAATTTGGATTGAATCCTGGGCTCCCAGCCCTGCATGTTAGGGCACTGGGGGAGTGAACCAGCAGATGGGAGGAAAGGTCTCTCTCTATCTCTCTCTCTCTCTCTTTCTCTCTCTGCCTTTTAAATAAATAAAATAAATTATTACATAGAAATGATTTAATTTAATTGTGTTCTTCTTAGGCAATTAATAGGACTGTAAAATCCCATATATTGCTAAATATATGTATTAAAAACATTTGAACTGCAAACTGTCAGCAAATAATTTTTCCAAAATAGCATTAAGATAAGTAACTTAATTCCTGGCACAATTTTAGTAATTTATTTATGTAAAGAACCCAGTGTACCATCGTTGTTGATATACTAGTTAGTTATGCTTTTTATATAAGGCTTATTTGGGAAGGTTTTTTTGTTGTTGTTGTTCCCCCTTTAGAAAACTAACTCCTGAAATGCAGTAAGACTTACTGTATTGGTTGTCTACCTGAATATCATAGAAACTGGAGAATATTTTTTAGATAAGTGAAGCAATGGAAGCTGTCGCTTGTTCATACGACAGTGGTAATGCCCGGCATCTGCGTGTTGTCCTGTGTTAGGCAAATGTGAATAGCACAGAGAGACTGGGCAGCAAACAGAGCAAGTGTGGTCCTTCCAGTCCTTTGCTCAGTTTTCCAGCAGCGAAACCCCAGACATGCTCTGTGGTTTTCACCTTTCCTCAGTGGCATGAATGGTATGTAGTGCCCCCTGTTGAGCCACCAGTTACGATACCAGCATCCCATAGGGGAGCACCATTTCCAGTTCCAGCTGCTTCTGTATCCAATTCAGCTTCCTGCCAATGGACCTGGGATAGCAGTAAGAGACAGGCTCAAGTAGCTGAATGTCACAGACACTGGTGAGTATTTTTAAATAATGAACCAACAGAAGCTGTTGTTTGTTCTTACAACAGATGTACAGTGGGCCACTGACACCCATGGTGGAGACCCAGGTGGAGATCTGGGCTTCTGGCTTTGGCTTAGACCAGCTCTGGCCATTGTACTCATTTGGGGAGTGAACCAGCAGATGGAAGATTGTGTGTGTGTGTGTGTGAGAGAGAGAGAGAGACAGACAGACAGAAACAGAGATTTTTGTCTCCCTCTCTCTCTTTCAGTCATTCTGCCTGAAAATTAAAACTACACTGAGGGGGACCAGCATTGTGGTACAGCCAGTTAAAGCCACAGCCTGTAGCACCAGCATCCCATGTGGGTGCCAGTTTGAGTCCCAGCTGCTCCACTTCCTATCCAGTTCTCCCTGCTAATGCACCTGGGAAAGCAGCAGAGGATGGCCCAAGTCCTTGGGCCCCTGCACCCCCATGGGAAACCCGGAGGAAGCTCCTTGCTTTTGGCTTTGGATTGGCTCAGCTCTGGCTGTTGCAGCTATTTGGGGAGTGAACCAGTGGATGGAAGATCTCTCTCTCTCTCTCTCTCTCTCCCTCTCCCTCTCTGTCTCAGTAACTCTTTTGAATAAATAAAATAAATCTTTAAAAATTTTAAAAAAAACTTCACTGAGAAACGCACTAAAATATAGGCTATACTTGAAAAGACTGTCAGTATCACATACTGTGGAGATGAGGAAAGACTGGAACTCTCTCTTACACTGATGGTAGAAGGGTGACATGACACAGGCTTTTTGGGAAGAGGTTGGCAGTTAACCATAGACATGACCAAGCAGTACCGCCCCTGAGTCTCTAGCCAGGAAGAATGAAAACATCTCCCCACCAAGATCTGCACTGAAACGCTGCTGGCAGCATTATTCATAAAGGCCAGACAGTAGGAAGCAGTCCACAAGTCCGACTGCTGTGTGTGGGTAGACAGTGTGGAGCATCCATACAGTGGAACACTGCCCAGCAACGTAAAGGAACAGGTGACGTGGTAGAGCACCAGTGTACTTAAAACACTATTCTGCCTAAAAGGAGCCAGACATCGAGACTACATATTGTCTAAGTCCATTTGAATGAAATTTCCCGAAAAGACAAATTATAGCCAGAGAAAAACAGATCAGTGGCTGCTTGGGACTAGGGTGGAAGTGGAGATTGATTGCAAATGGGGCAGGAATGAATTTTTATGGTGATGGAGTATAAAACTAATTGTTGTGTGAATTTATAAGTTTACTAAAAGTCATCTAACTGTATACTTACCAATGCTGGGTACATTCGACCTCAGTAAAGCTAAATAAAAGCCAAGTTAGTCCCTTTGCCTTGGGTTCATTATTTTAACTTCTTCTCTTCACTGTCCCCCACCCCCCCACCCCCCGCCCTTGTACCTTTTTTGACATTTCCTTAGCCACTGAAAAATCCCTTTCAGTAATTTTGCTGCCTCTAAAGATTAGTGCCATTTAGCTCGAGATTCCAAACTCTAGATCCAAATTCCAGCTCTGGTGACCTACGTGCATAAACACTGACCAAGCCTCTGAGCCTCAGTCTAGATCTATAAAATAAGCAGATGAGTAGGAGAATCTGTTGGTTAGGAATGCTGTGAATATTGGGTGAAGCCATGTATTTGAAGCATTCTACACATGCTAGCTGTTATTTATTGCCCATTCTTGAACAACAGCAAAGCCCTCGTAGTGAAGTGGTCATGGTGATTGAGAGCTTAGACTAGCTCAAGCTGTGTGAACCCAGCCTGCAGCTCCACTACATCCCCGCTGGTGAACTTGGGGCAGACAGTTCGCAGGACCCCTTGTGTCCGCTTTCTCGTCTCAGATTTTTACCAGCACAGCCACATAGGTTATTGCATGGTGCGTGATACAGTCCACGTGAGGTTTCAGGCACAGAGCCAGACAGAAGTAAGCACTCAGTAAATGCTTTTGTCGCTAAATCTGGTTTCAGGGCTCAGCCCCACCTCAGCCTTTGCTGAGCTGACTTTGACCCCACAGTCCTGTTCCAGCAGCTGTCACAGGGCTGCAGTGGCATCCAGTGGACCCCTCATCTGAACATTCTGCCCCTGACAGCCGGGCCTTCCTCCCTGATTCCCTTCCTTGGCTCCCTCAGCTCCTGATGGGTGATTCTGCCACTCCGATCCGCCCCCTACCCCTAGCTTCTTACCTGGTCTGAGCTCCCTTTCAGCTCCCTCACCTGGCTTCTCTTCTCCCAGCCACAGAAACTGCCAGCCTGCACCATCTCATCTGCTCCTCCTCTTGTTCCATGAACTTTACTCTCTGGCTCTGATTCCTTTTTTGAACTCCAGGTATGTCTTTCCTCTCCGTGGAGGATTTGGCCGGGTGGCTGTCAGGGCTCTAAGCTCCCCTGTTTGAAGTGGATCTGGTTTTCCGCTCACGTTCCTCCTTCCCCTTGCCGAGCTCCGTCTTCCTTGGCTGCGTCCCTTCTGCCGCCCTTCACAGCTGTGTCCCCTGGCTCGCTCTACCCGGTCCTGGGCGAGATCCTTACAGGTGTGCTCTTCTCTTCCAGCCCAGCACCATATCCTACTGATGGCTTTAACGTCCCCGGAATATGTCACTTCCTCTCCAGTCTTACCTTCTTGCACTGTAAGATCTCCCTGTAAATCTCAGGCTGCTGATCAGTGCCCCAGCCATCAATCTCCCTCCTTCCCATCTGTTTCCTACAAGTTGCCAGCGGCATTATATTTTTAAAACATGGCTGGGGCCATGGCATTGCGCTACTTTAAAATATTTAGTGTCTCTGAAGTGCTTGCAGGGAGGGATACATTCAGTTATTCATTAAAGGGATTACTTAAGAAGCCTTTTCTTTTTTATATAGATTTTATTTTTTTATTTAGATTTATTAATGTATTTGAAAGGCAGAGTTGGAGAGAGAGGGGGAGAGACAGAGGGAGTCAGATTTTCCATCCACTGGTTCACTCCCCAAATGGCCAACTCATAGCTTCTTCCAGGTTTCCCACATGGGTGCAGAGGCCCAAGGACTCAGACCATCCATCCCCAGCTGCTTTCCCAGGCACATTAGTAGGGAGCTGGATCAGAAGTGGAACAGCTGGAACTTGAACCGGTGCCTATTTGGGATGCCAGAGCCACAGGCAGCGGTTTACCTTCTATCTCACAGTGCTGGCCTCTTAAAAAGCCTTCTCTAAACTATCTATATCCCTTGCTCACCTCTTTCTCTTTTTCTGCCTTTGCTCCATGTGTTAGACGCAGAGGCACCGCCTCTCCCTACATCACACACCTGCACTGGCTGCATTCCTTAGCTGCGTTGTTCCTCTGTCCCACGTTCACGTGCTCGTCTCCTTATGCACCAGTGAATATCGGAGCAATAGCTGTTAAACGCAGCAGTCAGGGAGCTTCTTGGAAATGAAATGTGTGGCCTCACCCACGTGTGTGTGTGTGTGTCTACCGGTGTGCACATCAAGGCTGTGCAGATGATTCTGGCATCAACTATGGTCAACAAAGCAACAACAGATTACATTATAAAGACTCGACTCAGACCGTGGAACACCAAGAGTCAGTGCTGGCATGTCAGTGTAGGTTCATCCGTGGTACCCATCCGTGTGCAGGAGGAGGAGGAATATGAGAAGTCTCAGTTTTCCTGTGCAACTTAAACTGCCCAAAAAAATAGACTGCTGAAATAGAACAATTGCAATGTAAGACTCATTTATTCACTTCCCATCTTAGTGTCCTCCTAAGCCCTCCCATTGGTCAGGTATCTAGTGACAGCTGGGTGTGTGTCAGTCGTGGGTCCATCCTCATGTGCACATGTGTTGGAATGCACTAGAACTGCATATTCATTGGATAATCAGAGGTCAGAGAAATGGGTTTTATCTTTGGTTGAGGTGTTAAATCATTGGGGTAGCATTTGGAAAGCATGTCAGCTTTTGCTGGTGGAGAAAGGTAAGCCATTAAATGAGTGAGTGATGAGATGTAAAGATTCTAATTGAGGTGGAAAGGATGCTTGCAGTTCTCAATTTGAAATCAGAATGCTTAAGTTGAGTATGTAGAAGAGAGGGGAAATTCGTGTTACAGATTATTTAAGTGGGAGGGAGGAACTCGGAAAGTGAATTTGAAAAGAGTAGAAGTGTGCCCACCTGGTTAACATTCCCACCTGTTGTATTTGCTTCTTTCTTGGGGTTGAATCCATTTCTCCTGTTGAACCTTTCCCATGCTCCCATTATCCAGGGCCCAGAGTGCTTGCACCAGCTTCCACATCCCCTCTCAGAAGTAGCTTTTGTCTCTTTTTTTCTCTTCCCACTGTTGACAGCTTTCACTTTGCATTGTCCACCCTGCCCTGTGCCACAATTTCCCCAAGTCCCCACAGAAGGTCCCAGGTGCACCGCTGTCTCCTCCTGGCCCTCTCACCTGCTCTGTCCTCCTCCCTGTCCTGGGCTTCATCCTCAGTTTTCATCCAGATATTTCAGAGTTCAACCCTCTCCCAAAAGCTGTCCTAACTCCCCTCCTCGGAGCGTTTTCTCTCCTTGCTGTAAACCGTTGAGAATGCTGGAGCCCCTGGATTAAGCCTTAGTACATACAGTAGCTCTGTGTGCTCTTGGCTTGTCGTCCCTGTTAGTGAGCTCTTTGAAAAACAGAAGTGGTTGTGCTTGTGTTTGTTTTCACCGCATTGCAATGTGCCTTTTAGATAACACGTTCTCCATAAATATTTCTAGATCACAATTAGATTTGTTATTTGTTTTTCAGTGAAGAAGTTTTCCTTTTTTATTAAGAGATCAGAGCTTTACCCACCTGACACAGTACCAAGCGTACATAGCACACAAGACAGGTATTAACGACCTTCTTGGAGTGTTGTATGACTCGGGATTTGTGTGTACTCTCTGCTCTCTTTTCCTGAGCTTTTCCTTTGGAGATGGAACCCTTACCCAGCACACAGTACCCACAGTTTGGGGCAGTTTTTACCTGCCTAGTGCTTACTGGCAATCAGATTGCTAAAAAAAAGTTAGTAGTTTTCTTTGAACTTATTTGTTTTTCTTGGAAATGTGTTGAAGTTAGGTAAGATTTTATAAATTGTTCTCAATTTCTGTTAAAAAAGTTTCTTAAACATTTTAATTTTTGCAACCTCTCTGATCACCTTTAGTGATCCAGTCCTCCCAGCCATCTTGCTGCTGCTGCTGCTGCTGCTGCTGTGGGATTTGCCCGTTTCCCATGTCTTACTTTTCCAGTTTGTCCATGCTGACTGGCAGTGGGGAGGAAGCTAGCAGGGTGGGAGGCTTCCCTTTTCAATCATGAAGCATCTGTGTGGGTGCATGGTTTACAGCAGGCACTTAGTAGAAGTAACCAACAAGAGTTGTGAAGAAGGGAAGAGCACTGTTAGCATATGAGTTCATTTAAAGCTGTGGTCAGCCCCACTCCAACAGAAGTCTGCTGTCCTGGGCTTGATGTGTGTCAAGTGTTTGAACACTTCCTAATTTTGCTCATCTGCCCAAGGTTAAAATGGGAAGTGGATGTGAATCCATTGTTTGGGGCTGTGCTAGGTTCTGTTTATGGAACAGAGGATAAGCTTCTTGGCCATATTTCCATCATTCCCAACTCCATGGCCTTTGCAGCAATTTGCTCAAAAAACAAGGCAGATTACTTCTTTGATGGTATAAACATACATATGCAAAGAAACTTGGTCTTGAAAATGCAAAATTATTTTTAAGATACTGTTTTACAGGTTTATCAGTGCAGTCTTTGTATGATCCTTTTATGTATTACATAATAAATAATTTGTATATGAGAAAATTTTTTTGCTGTAATTTGAAGATAGCAAACATTTCTTTTAAAAAAAGATTTATATATTTGAAAGAGTTACAGAGAGAGAGGAGGAGGAAGACAGAAAGAGAGAGATCTTCCATCTGCTGGTTCACTCCCCAGATGGCACAGTGGCCGAGAGGAGAAATTAAAATGCCACTACACAGGTTGCAGATTCTTTCACTTGGTGAATAAGAGAGGGATGAAAAAGTTAAAAATGGATAGTATGTAGTTTACTTCATTTATCAGTCATCATGTTTGCGTTTGGGGAGCACATCTGGATGGCTTGAAACTTGAGTTCACCCCAACATTGTGGGATACTTACATTGATTTAATTAATTAAAGATTGAAAGCACAGGATGTGTTCTGATAAAGGTGCAGAAACAGTCATTTTTAGTCCAATCAAATGAACCACAAAAACCCTGAAGTTAAAAACAAATGAGTTATCACTTGGTGTTTCCGTCTAGTTCATTGCAGCAATGATCTTCCATTGAGTCTGCAGCCCTCTGAGGTTTCGGAAGTAGGTCATCACATGCCGGGATGAAATACCAAGCCATTTAAATTAGATACTGAGCATGCTCATAGGAAGTACTTACTCCTGGAGATTGCAGTGTGCTTCAGCTTTCTTCTGGAGGCAAGAGCAGAGATCACAGTGTGCCCTTTTGTCATCCTTCTGTCAGAAAGCATGTAATTTGTCTTTAAAACTCAGGCGCCTGAGACAAAGAGAAGACTACAGGTTTTTAGCAAAGGGCTATTTGGTGAGTTAATCAGCTGTTACTCTATTTTGTATCTTCCTAGCAAGGCTATGTCTTCTATCTGCTGTGCCTTTTTTCTCCCCCCTAAGCTAAATCTTTATGTAGCAAGTAACTTAAATGTGGAGAAAATTATTTCTGTTGTCTAAATCGTATTCTTTTGAGATGCTTCCAGTACATTTCTCAGGTGACAAGTTTGTAAATTGCTGTGATGATGCTCCTTCGTGTTCTTCCCAATTTCATTTCCTCTCTTATGCTGAATAATGCTGGCAGGGTTGTGTGCCGAGAGGCTTCAGGATGTCTGTTGGACAGCTGAGCATTTTGGTTCTTGTGTTTTATGGAATTATAATTTTTTATTTCAGATTCCTGTTCTAGAGTTAAAGTAATAGGTAAGACCCATTTAACATAGGATCAATAATTATTTAAAGAAAATCAGAGGGTATTTTGCAGTAATGGGTAAATGTTGCTTAATAGATGGTTCGGAAATAAAAGTTTGCTTTGTAAATATAATTGGTCATTTCAGATGCCCTAAAATAAAACGAGATTGACAACACTTTGTAAAATATAAAGTGTTACAATTTTCCATAGCCATATTTAGGATTATATTTTCAGTTACTAGATTAGCCACAGGAGTGTCTGGAGCAAAATAATAGTTCCTGTCATTTTGGGTTTTTATTTCCTCTGAGCTCATATATTGATGATTGCTAGGAATATAATCTTACTTAAATATTTTATGATTTTTTTTCCCTAATGCAAAGTGTTCATATTTTACCATAAAGTTAAGGGGAATTCTTGTTTTGGATTTTTTTTTTTTTGCATTTCCATGTTATGCTCTCATTATACCATATAATATTTAAAACCTGTAAATTATTGTCTCATGATGAACATGGTTTTGATTATATATTTATAATAGATGACTTTGGGTATCAATCTTGTGGGTGTTGTCCTAGAGATTGAAATGACATCACTGTGCTTGAGATAAACTGTTAGGGGTTTTTTTTCTTTCGAAGATCTGAAGAGAAAGCATAACATTATCATATATATTTCCTTGGGCAAATAAAAAAGCATGTTTGTTAACACCTAAATGTCAGGTGGAGAATCAGGCACAGAAGAGAAGGTGCTTTGAAGAGTTCTAGAAAAATGATGTGGGGGGTGGGAGGAATAGGAAGAGAATACTAAAAGCTTAGTGCCTTCAAATGCCAGCAATTATGTGACGCTTCCTGAAATATCTGTATTCTGCGAGCTGCCCCCACTGTGCCATTTCCCAGGATTGGCACATGTGAAGGAGGTGGGTGGATGCCTGCGCTTGTGTATTCATGGAAAGGCGCTCAGCAGTTAGAGACGAGGGCTGGGTGACAGTCCCCGAGACGCGAGTTCCCACTTCCTACCACTGACTCAGTTGTGCGACCTTGAGCATCTTGCACACCCTGTTTGTTTCTGTGTATTTTTAGTAGAATCCTTTATATGGTAGAAGCAGGTTCATTTAAGGTTTCTGAAGTAATGGGATTATTTCATGGACTGTGGCAGAGGTTCATGAGGGCTGTAAGTCATTCACAAACAGCTACTGCAGGGAGAAAATGAACACATGTTGCTTCTGCAAAGGCTGTGAATGGTTTTCTGTATTAATTAACAATATTTCAGAAGGGGAAAGTGTGTGTATATAAGTCACCTGTGGTCTTCGAAGCTGATTTGCCAGGTGTCCACGTTCCGTACGTGTTATGTAACTCACAGGTGACAGACATGATGTCAACCTTTCTTTCCCCTGTTTGCTGGGTGGGAGACTGGAACACGACCTTTTCTTGTCAAAATCTCACTGTACACTATTCTCTTCTGTAGTTAGCCCCATTTACTTCAGATCATAGATCTTCAATAGACGATAGATAGGTAATCAGTGAAAGCTTTATAAAGAAAAACGTGGAGAAAGACTGGGAAAATGAGAGAAGAGAAATTTGGGTAGGCAAGGCCTTGAGAGTGAGATCTGGTTTCTAAAGATCAAGCATACACCTCCATCTTTTGTTCATTTCTGTGCACTCACTCACCTGACAATATCTTCCTCCTACAGAGCATGTGTTTCTTCAGCAATGCTTAAAGACCTCAGGTGGGGCCGTGTGAAAATGGGGTCTGTGGCCAAGCCGTTCTGGAGACTGAAGGCTGAAGAAGCCCATGTCTGGCAGAGTTTCTTGTACCCCAGAATATTCTCTGGAACATGTTCACTTTGAGAAGGAAAACTGTAATACAGGACATTAGGCATTTGGCAAGCATTTTAATAATTCTCAGTGTGAACTCACATAGAAATATCTAGATAAGAAAAGGAAGAATCATGGGCTTTGCTTTTATCTTTCATTTTGTAATCTTAGAATCATAAGATAATGCTATAAAAAACATATGGTTAGTAGATCAGGCGATAGTTATATAAGGCTAAAACTGCATTTAAATTTTTTTTTTTTTTAACTTTAGAGGCAAAGAGAAAAAGAGTGCTCCCATCTGCTGGTTTTCTCTCCAAATGCCTGCACAAAGCCCCCAACCAGGAGCCACGAACTCCCATGCAGGTCGCAGGACCCCAGTTAATTGCACCAATACTGAGACCTACCAGGATCTGCATTAATGGAAAACTCAAATCAGGAGACAGAGTCAGAAATCGGACCTAGGGGCCGGCGCCATGGCTTAACAGGCTAATCCTCCGCCTTGCGGCACCGGCACACCGGGTTCTAGTCCCGGTCGGGGTGCCGGATTCTATCCCGGTTGCCCCTCTTCCAGGCCAGCTCTCTGCTATGGCCCGGGAAGGCAGTGGAGGATGGCCCAAGTCCTTGGGCCCTGCACCCCATGGGAGACCAGGAGAAGCACCTGGCTCCTGGCTTTGGATCAGCGAGATGCGCCGGCCACAGCAGCCATTGGAGGGTGAACCAACAGCAAAAAGGAAGACCTTTCTCTCTGTCTCTCTCTCTCTCACTATCCACTCTGCCTGTCAAAAAAAAAAAAGAAAGAAAGAAAGAAAGAAAGAAAGAAAGAAAGAAATTGGACCTAGGAATTCCAGGTCCAGGAGCTCTAAAGGCAGCATCTAACCAATAGATAGATGTCCTGCCTAAGACTGCATTTTCGAAAGACACTAGGAGCATGTACTATACTAGGAATGTGGGCAATGAACACTATTTGAAGGATTTCTAATAAAACTGTGATCAAGTAAAGATTTTGCTAATTTTCACAAATTTCTTCTCTTTCTCTTTTTTAAAGATATTATTTATTTATTTGAGAGGCGGAGAGAAAGGTCTTCCGTCTGCTGGTTAACTCCCCAAATGGCCATAGTGGCTGGAGTTGTGCCATTCCAAAGCCAGGAGCCAGGAGCTTCTTCCAGATCTCCCGTCAGGGACACAACCACTTGGATCATGTTCTACTGCTTTCCCAGGCCAAAGCAGAGAGCTGCATTGGAAAATGAGCAGCCAGGACACGAACCAGTGCCCAAATGGGATGTTTTTTACACTGCAGTTCAGGGCTTAGCCCACTGTGCCACAGCACCACCCCTCTTCCCATTCTCTTAAAGTGATTCTTTGATCATTCCTGTGGAGAAACCAATTAATTTCAAGGATGTGATTCATGGTGGGGATAAGTGGTGGGCCTGGGTTCTAACCTGGCTTCTGCCATTTGTGGCTCTAGACAGGTATCCTCATTTCTCTCGACTTTATTGAACTATAAACAGAAATATTAACATCCTCTTTTTAGATTTGTAAGAACCACACTTTATATTAAAACCTACATGATATTGTGACAGAAAGTGTTCAGTGTATGTTTGTCTCTTTAATGTGCTTTCTTTCTTGTTGACAGTGGATAAGTTTTTATTGAGCCTTGTATTTTATAGCACGAGGTAAAAGGGGAAACAGTTCTCCTTAACCAATATTTCACACAGCTATAGTAAAATACTTTAGACGTGCAGGCCTTACAAGGGATTACATCTCTCAAAAATCAGGGTCAAGTAAACAAGTTCTAGCTCTGAATTTTCCACTTGACTTTTCCTTTACGGTAATAGCAAGCAAGGTACAGTTTCTTCAAGACCAAGTTTTCTCACTGTTGCTGATGGTTTTCGGCCACTCTGGTCGGTGCCCACTAGTTCTTCAAAACGAGCCCTGCCTTAGGCAGAATTCTGACGTCACGTTGTCCTCTCTTCCCATAAGCCCATTCTGCTTCCATCTCCAGTCAAGCCTTTTCTCCTTGACTCACAGCCGAGAGTGCACCACCCCATCCTCTGTGAACTTTGCCTGCTCCAACCCTGAAAATCGAAGCGTTGGCACTTTTCTCCCTCTTTGAACTTGTTTGAATGTCAGCATCCTGAGCATCCTGTAGCCGCAGCATGCCTGTCCATCAGATAGCAATGTTTCCCTTTAGGAGAAAGTTGGTTGTATCTCTCCTTTTTAGATCAGGATTTTCTATATTTCAGTGAACCCTCATTCAGCGTCTCTTCAGACTTGATTTCTTTAGGTTTATCTTCATTAAGCTTCATATTTTTCACTTGCTCAGATATTTTACTTGTGTTTTCAGAACCTTGAAATGCTTGCTTTCAAAAAGATGTTAGGGACTGTAACCAGATGGCCCCTGTGCACATTTCCTCATCATTTATATGCTACAGGAGACCATGAGTGGTGGACCTGCAGAAAGTTGATCATGTCCCTCAGCCGCTTAGGGGACTGAGGTGGGTGTTGCTTGGCCCCCAGAGTGCTCAGCCAACTCAGTGTTGGCCTTGTTTGCTAACAAAACAGTAATCCCCGAGAACAGACATCTATTTAAGTTTCTTTATTTTAAGGATTTATTTACTTAAACAGTAGAATGATTGAGGGAGGAGAAGCAAGAGAGAGGGAGGGAGAGAGAAAGAGAGAAAAATCTTCCATTCTGGTTCATTCTCCAAATGGCTGCAACAGCCATGGCTGAACATAGCAGAAGCCAGGAGCCAGGAACACCATCCTGTTTTCCCACATAGGTGACAGGAACCCAAGTACTTGGGCCATCTTCTGCTGCTTTCCCAGGCACATTAGCAGGGAGCTGGATCAGAAACAGCAGCCAAGACTGGAACCAGCACTCACATATGGAATGCCAGTATCGCAAGAGTGGCTTAACCCACTGCTCCACAACGCCAGCCCCCCTTGATTAAGTTTCTTGTTAAGCTGATGTAGAATTGGTATTTTGCTGGTTAAGTAGCCATATTTATCTGGATGTGAAGTACCAGACACTGAATATGCAATTTAGAGAACTTTTAATAAAAAACACATGCCTTAGCAAAATCCTAGAAATAGTCTTGAGATTTTTATTTCTGACATTTTCCAAGTAAAAGTCTGAAATGTACTTTGTAAAGACAGAAAAGTGCAAGTCTAGGATACAGGCCGTGTGTCTTGTTGATACAGAGGGAGTCCTGCCCTGTGCCATTGTTGAGTGTGGTGGTTACCATGGGAAAGGTTGGCTTTAGGCATCAGGGCCTTCTCCATCCAGCCTTCCTGGTGTCTGGTAAACAGCTTGTCTGCTGTCTCACACACATCTTGGGATTTTTTTTTTCCCCTGTTCAGATGAACTATGATGGAGTTTTTTTTCCCCTTGTCAGGAAGTTGTTGTTTTTGATATAAGCATGAATTTTCCTTGGAGCTATACTTTTTTTAAAAAAAGATTTATTTTATTTATTTGAAAGAGTTACAGAGAGGTGTAGACAGAGAGAGCGGTCTTCCATCCGCTGGTTCACTCCCCAAATGGCCACAACATGCCGTAGCTGAGCCAGTCTGAAGCCAGGAGCTTCTTCCAGATCCCCCACGTGGGTGCAGGGGCCCAAGGACTTAGGTCATTCTCAGCTGCTTTCCTAGGCCACAGCAGAGAGCTGGATCAGAAGTGGAACAGCTGGGACTAGAACCAGTGCCCATATGGGCTGCCGGCACTTCTGGCCAGGGCTTCAACCCACTGTGCCAAGTACCAGAGCTATACTTTTTCTTTGAGAATAGATCTCCAAAATTGCAGTTAAGTTAATGAGAAAGTATGATTATTGGAAACATCTTTCCTTTAAGGACAACTTGCTGGTGGCAAGAAATGGAGAATTGCAGCAGTTAACATGTAGCTAGCAAAATTTATCCAGGAGATAAATATTATTGTAAATATTAGTAAATAGTGCCCAAGTCTTTTATGTAAACAAGAACTTGTAGACTAAAGGATGTGATAGGAGACTTAATCAGCATATATGTTTCCTGCTGGTCAGAGAATCACTCATTTTCACTACCCTTTCTCTACTTCTCCAAAATGCTAATAAGGAAGCAAGACTATTTTCCCTATTCAAAAAAACTGACCTCTTTATAAGCTTTAGCAGTGACATTCCATAGAGTTACTATGTAATTCTAGGCATTAACCTGAAGTTTGGTACATTGTGTGTTTCTTGGAGTTTATGGGGGAAGTGTATATGGTGCCCTTTCATTCCTTTTTTTTTGATACTTAAGAATCATTAGATAATTATTATAACAGCAATCTGGACATATAAAAAGTTTGAATGAGAATACCCATGTGCACACTATCAACATAAGGGGAAGAAACTGTCAGTACATACAAACTTATAATGTATGTTAACCATTTATAACCACTGTGTTACACATTTCAGTCATTTCTTGCATCTGAGAAGAGGGGTTTAACATTAAATACAGAACTTCTCCTTTAAGGTCATATTTTAAATTATTTGAAATATATAAATAACTAGATAGCCTAGTTTGTTTTTTTTTCTCTCATATTAACAACAGGTTTTGTTGTAACAAATTTAAACCTAGATCATGTTTTCTTCTATGTCAAATTGTTTTGAAGAGTAGTAGAAGCTCCATGATCTTGATCAGTGACTAGGGTGGGGGCTTTTGGGATATCCAGGGATACCTTCAGCTGGAACAGAAGGAGATAGTGGTAGGAGCAGTCTTTATACCTAAATTAACTAGACTCTTAATATTTTTAAACAGAAGGTCATGAAGAGTTGTCCGTGACAGTTTGTTCTTAGAGCCAAAGGTCTCTAACCCAAGGTGAATAATGACCCCCCAGAGTGAATACTGCTGACCCCCTAGTCCCCTCCCTGATTCTGATGGCAGAAACACAGATGTGATTAAATTAAAGACTTTGACATGAGATTTTCCTGGATGATGTGGGAGGGGGTTTGGCAAATGCAAGTCAGAAGGGTCCTCAGTAGAGGAGGTGGATGGAGGGAGGCTTCAGATGTGTTTCAGAGAAAGCTGTAAGGTGCCAAACCCAGAGGTGAGTGATGCAGCTGTAAGCCAAGGAGTGCCAGAGAGACCAGGAATTGATTCAAGTTAACAAAGACAAAATTACAACGAATTAAAGGTCCTAACTGGCCTTTTTTTTCTTTAACCATTCTAGAGTGCTCCAGTGAACTTAGCAGAAGTTAGATTTGCAGGCAGAGAAGGGCTGAGGAAAGTGGAAACAGAACTGGACGTGGGCTGGTGGTCTCTGAACTACTGTGCTTGTCAAGGGTGAGGCAGAGAGGACTTCCTTCTCCTGCTGGCTGGAACTGACTGGGATGTGGTCATTGTCTGTCTCCTGATTTCTTGGGAAATCAGATAAACAGCTTAGTTCCAGATTAGTGATGTGGAACTGCAGCACCAGCCACTCCCTTCTGACTTGGTCTGTTGGACTTAGCTTAGGTGCTCACTCCAAACCAAGGGCCTCCTGTAAGTTGTTAACAACAGTTTTTGTTGTAACAAATTTAAACCTAGATCATGTTTTCTTCTATGTCAAGTTGTTTTGAAGAGTAGTAGAAGCTCCATGATCTTGATCGGAGACTAGGGTGGGGGGCTTTTGGGATATCCAGGAATACCTTCAGCAGGAATGGAAGGAAGTAGTGGTAGGAGCAGTGTTTACACCTAAATTAACTAGACTCTTAATATTTTTAAACAGAAGGCCATGAAGAGTTGTATTAGTTTATTATTAGTTCTATTAGTAGTATTAGTTGTATTAGTGGATTGTATTAGTTTCTGTGGCAACTGTAACAACTTACCATGACCTTGGTGAATGTCATGACTGGGATCATATGAAATACACACTTTCATAATTCTGCTTTTTATCTGAAAATTTATTACTTTTTTTAAAGGTTTTTAAATGATTTTTATTCCAGAAAGTGATACATGTATTGTAGAAAACATTTTTTAAATGGACAAGTAAAAGGAACTTAAAAATCATTCATAATCTTGCTGTTTTAAGATTGGTATTTTGGTGTTTCTTAATTTCTCTTTATTTAATTGTAACCTGATGCTGTTGAATAATGACTGAGGTCACATGACTTCTTAGGATCAAATTTTCTAGTTTACACTGTCTGATAGTTCTGTCTATCCTTTGGCCACTTTGTTTTGTTTTGTGTGTTTTGCTCTTAAAAGTCAGAGTTAGAGAGAGAGACCTTCATCTACATGCTCACTCTCTGGATGGCTGCAATAGCCAGTGCTGGGCCAGGCCAAAGCAAGGAACCTGGAGTTTCATCCGGTTCTCCCATGTGAGTGGCGGGGCCCAAGGATTTGGGCCATCCTCCACTGCTTTTCCCAGGCCATTAGCAGGAGCTGGATTGGAAGTGGAGCAGTTGGAACACGAACTGGCACCCATTATGGGATGCTGACATCATAGGCTACAGCTTAAACTGCTAAGTCCCAATGCAGGCCCCTGATCATTTTCTTTTTAATTTTATTTAAATTAAATTGAATAGTAAAGTAGAGGAAGAATTGAAGTCCAATCATGTTTAGGTTTAGGAAAACAGATGAAATTGGTAATTCCATGCTTCTTCCTACCATAAGGATTATAAAGATTTCACACATGGGTCAGCCATCAACCAAAACCCAAAAAACAAAAATGTAAATCATATGTCATGACACTTTTTTTAAGTAAATGTGTTGGTAAGTAGATTTTGGAAATTAGTCTGTGTGCACAAGTTTAATTTAATCTTAAATATGTATGAATTGAAAAGTTAAAGAAATAAAACATGTTGAGGGTAGTTCTTCAGGTTCACAGAACTTCTAATTGTCAGAGCCAGTACTGAAACTGATGTCTGTAACTCCAAAATGTTTCATCTCTAAGCTGATGAAATCTGCAATCTTGTTCTAATCTCCATGCTAGATTCTGGTGAACCCCAAGATGACTCCTAAATATACTCAGTAGGGGAATGTGGACTCTGAAGAGAGCATTGCTGTCAAGTGATTAAGTGAACTTGGGGGAACATTTACACATTCAACACCCAAGTGACCTAAATCTCCAGATGGTGACTGGTTTCTCTGGGTTGGGTGCTGAGGACAAGAGAAAAGTGTGCCCTGTGACGGGTCAGTCCTTCTGGCCAGGGATCTGAGGGTATGGGTGACTTCTCAGAGCAAATGAGATCTGTGTTGCATTTTGAAAGATAGAGTTAAAGAGAGAGACAGAGAGATATGTTCCATCCACTGTTTCACTCCCTCAAATGGCCACAACGGCTGGGGCCAGGCCAGGCCAAAGCCAGGAGTCTGGAACTCCTGCTGGGTCTCCCATGTGGATGCAGTAGCCCAGGCACTTGGGCCATCTTTAACTGCCTTCCCAGGCTCATTAGCAGGGAGCTGGATTGAAAATGGAGCAGCCATGGGCCGGCGCCGTGGCTCAACAGGCTATTCCTCCGCCTTGCGGCACCGGCACACCGGGTTCTAGTCCCGGTCGCCCCTCTTCCAGGCCAGCTCTCTGCTATGGCCCGGGAAGGCAATGGAGGATGGCCCAAGTCCTTGGGCCCTGCACCGCATGGGAGACCAGGAGAAGCACCTGGTTCCTGCCTTGGGATCAGTGCGGTGTGCCGGCCACAGTGCGCCTGCCGCAGTGCGCCGGCTGTGGCGGCCATTGGAGGGTGAACCAACGGCAAAAGGAAGACCTTTCTCTCTGTCTCTCTCTCTCTCACTGTCCACTCTGCCTGTCAAAAATAAAAAAAATAAAAATAAAAATAAAAAAAAAGGAGCAGCAAGAGTGGGATGCTGATGCCACAGATACCAGTAGACCAGCACTATGTTGGGTTCTGAAGAATTTACTAAGCAGAAAAGAATTTACTAAGCAGAAAAGCAGGCGAGGGTACATTGTAGACTCTGGCAGGGATGGGTGAACAGCAAGACCAAAATGCTTGTAGATCTTTTCAGGGAACAGTTTATTAGGTGCTAATGGAGTCTTAGATATGAGTGATGTTCTTAGGCGCAGGGAGCCTAGATCACAGTTGCCACACTGAGGAGCAGACCATCCTGTTGGCCCTAGTGAGTTGCTATTAAGTGTTTGAGTAGGGGAATTGACGAGGACAAATTGTGTATTAGGTAAACTTGCAGCAGTGTGGAGGATACATTGAAAGGGGGAGAAGATTAAGCATGAGTTTGTTTGTGTTTGAGATGGTAAAACTGCATATAGGCCAAGGATGTGGAACTGACAGTAGAAATGGAGAAGAGAGATACAATGACAGTCGAGGAAGCACACTCCTAGGGTTTGATGAACTTGGTGGCAGAATAGCAAACGTGAGGCGAAGAACTCTTCCCCAGCATTTGAATTGTATCTGAGGTAAGAAATGTAGGAGAGGGGCCAGTGCTGTGGTGCATCCGGTAAAACCGCCGCCTCCGGTGCCGGCATCCCATATGGAAGCCAGTTCAAGTCTTGGCTGCTCCACTTCCAATCTAGCTCTCTGCTACAGCCTGGGAAAGAAGTAGAAGATGGCCCAAGTGCTTGGGCCCCTGCACCCACATAGGAGACCCGGAAGAAGCTCCTGGCTCCTGGCTTCAGATAGGTACAGCTCAGGCTGTTGTGGCCAGCTGGGGAGTGAACCAGCGGATGGAAGACCTCTCTCTGTGTGACTCTCCTTCTCTCTGTGTAACTCTGACTTTCAAATAAATAAATAAAATAAATCTTTAAAAAAAAAAATGAAGGAAGGAGAGAAACAGGTTTTACTGGGAATAAAGAGGTTTGGACATTAAGAATTTTGAAATATAGATGGGATATTCCTTTTGCTGAGGAAAGCAAAAAAAAAAGATGACAAGACCCTGTAGAGCAACAGAAATCAGGGCACCAGATTAGAGTGTATAGGTTTAAGACATCAGCATTGTTACTGGATGATAAAAGGAGTTATCCAGTGAAAAATGTGTCAGGGATATGAAATGAGTGAGGGTTGATGGTGGAAACATGCAGGAAAGCAGTGTCTCCCTGATGGGCAGGAGCTCCTGCAGCTGTGGCTGGCGGGAGAGGCAGGGCAGGCGGGGCGGCTGGGGGGCTGGGATGCAGAGCCTGGAGAATGTCGGGTGCTGCCTATCAGCCCTGTGAGGGCTGTCACCTGGGAGGACATCCGTGACCTTCACTGAGGAAATGAGGAGACTAGGAAATCATGGTTAATGAAAGAGCGAAGGGAATGGGAGGGAGGATGGCCAAGCAGCGTGAACTGGTTGGTTGGTTGGTTTGTTTGTTCTTTTGTCATAAGAGCAGTTCAGTGGCAAGACACAGCAGAGAATGGGGGTGACTAAGATGTGTCTTTCACGTGATAAGTAGGAGAGGTTGAAGATGGAAGAAAGAGAAGAACCAACTGTGAGAACCAAGGTCCTCAGGAAGCTGGGAAGAGGGCAGATCAGGGATATACAATGGAGGGTGGGCAGCTCTTCCTATGAAGACCTGAAGGGAGACAGAGGTAGGACGGGCATGACTGCAGCTGAGATTTGAGCTGGAGGGCAACAAATAGTTCTTGGGAGCATGGGAGTGATTAGGTAGGTGGCTTAAAAGAAAGAGATTTCAGAGTAGCTGCTGAATGCAGACTAGCGGCCAGCGAAAGGGCTGTCTGCCAACTGGTGGTCGGAGCCCATCTGAAGCTGGAAACCGAGACTTGCTCATCATACCAGTCTGCATGGGTGGGTGTTGGCTTTCACTGGAAAGCAAGCATATTTGTCTTTATCTTATTTTGTGCCAAGATTTATTTGCTTACTAAAAATGATTACTTCTTTTGCAATACTTGGAGTCTCCCTGTCAGTTGAAGCTTGTTTAGGTTAGCCAACAGTTTTTTATTGTGAAATATAGAAATATGTTATGAGTTATAAATAATACAGAAGCCATAACAGAATCCAGACACTGAGTAACTGTTTATTGAGTGCTTAGTCCTCTGTAGTGTGCAGAAATGGCCAAGAAAATATGGCCTCTGACATGTTAGCAGCTGAGCTATTAGCCTTGTGTGTGCGTGAGTTGCATATAAAACTACTTTGCAAAATAGTACCCCCCCAACCTTCTACTACAAGTTATGTTTTGAAAATCTTATGAGGGGTTTGTATTTGAAACCATATATTAAGATCTGTCTGAGAACCTGTCATAAAGGTAGTCATGAAGGGCCCAACCCTGAGATATCTCTTAAAAATCCGGCAGTTGCAAAAATATCAATTTATTCAGCAAGTTAAAAAAAATCTGTTCTAATCAGCATAACGAGCAAGTAGACGCTCAGTGAATGCTCACGCTCTCATGATAGTTATAATATCGATAGCTCAAACAAGTGCTGGATTTTTGCTTTCTGTCTAAATTTGTATCTCCAATAATAAAAAGATGATTTAAGAGCAAGTCCCCAACTTACAAGTAATATATATTAGAAGGTTGTATAATGTTGAGTATGAATTACATTTAGCAATTTTTTCTAAAAAACTTGGTACAAAAGATTAAATGATATGAACACAAAAATAAGGATAGGTAAGTTCAGAACTAATGAAAAAATCATACAAAACAAAATTCTTAAGCATTAAGTCATTAGCTTTGCTGTAATTAAAATTAACTTTTAACTCCTTTTCCCAGTGTAAAAGGGAAATGTAAAACTATCATACCATAAAAAAAAAAAAAAGACATGTATTGGTCTATCCAGAGAAGAGAGTTTTTCCATCAATAAAATTTATTGTGTGTGTTCTTATTTAGGAGCACTGGGTGGTGTAACAGACAACTTACTCTCCAAATTTTTTGCAACGAAACAGGCAGACTTCCTGTAGATTTTTATTACAGTTGCTTTTGAGAAAGAAAGCTGAGAGTAGTAACATTAGACATGCCAATATTGAGGATTCTTAGAGGTCCTGAGCTGTTGTGATTCTTCTGGTGGTTGGATTTTCTGTTAAGAACAGAGCCTGGACGTAAGAGTGGTGAATGCCACATGTGAGGGGCTCGCGTACGGCCTAGCATAGGTGCTCAAGAAACTTTAAATGTGCCACTTGCAGCTGTTGGCTGTGGTGAGGAAATGTGGGAACTCAAAAATCCCTGTGGATAAGGGGTCTGAATAAAATACGATGCTTGAAGAAAGGCAGAAAAGTACTCCGGAGACCTGGGTCAGAGCTAAGGAAAATGCAGTGTCGTGGAAGCCAAGAATGGAAAGATTTCCCATTGCCCAAAGCTGCATAGACATCATGGGGAGAAGAAGGAAACCGAGACATTGATGTAGTGATTATGAGAATATCGATTGACCTTTAAGAAAGCGGTTTTAGTAGTGTGATTGGTGTCAGCTGTCCAGAGGCGTTTGGCAGGAGAGAGATTAAAGAAAGAGAGAAGAGTGCTTTTTAAATTTGAGAAGATTTAAAAATAAATAAATTTGAGAGGATTTGCATAATAGTTGCAAGTTTTATGAAAAATCAGATGGATGGCGCTCATTGATATGGTGCTGCGGAGCAAACCCCTCCCAAACTGTACCGATTACAACAACAGAAGCCTTTCCTGTAAGTCAGTGGCAGAGGCTTGGCTGTGCGGCTCTGCAGCTCTGCTCTGGGTGGTTGAGCACTCTCTTGCAGGCTGGCCGCCACGGGCAGTTCAAGCGGTCAGTGAGAGAACAGGTCAAGGAAGCCAGTAAGTTAGAAAGGAAGATCATCTGCCAAGACTTGACACTGGTAGAAGTTGAAGACACCCCACATAAAATAAAATAAAATAAAATAGCCCAGTACCTATTTAACCTAGTTGGCAAGAACAGTAAAGGATGGAGAGTGCTAATAAACACCCAAATAAAAATGTTGTGTTCCTGTTTGGGAAAGAAACGTGAACTTCATTAGACCCGACAGGAGATACCAACATGCTCTCCCACATTTAAAAACTCAAGGTCTTAGCAAAAATATCCAAAAGGGGGCAAAATAGAAATCTCTTCATGGAATATACTGTGTTCTCTGTGGGGGGAAAAATGTCTACAAATAGGTGATTGATTTTACCTCACTAAAAAGAAGATTATAATAATTTGTATATCTGAAGTATCTAATATAAAGTTGCTTTGCACTGCTTGTCATTTCTTTTGTTTTTATTTTTGACAGGCAGAATGGACAGTGAGAGAGAGAGAGACAGAGAGAAAGGTCTTCCTTTGCCATTGGTTCACCCTCCAATGGCCGCTGCTGCCAGCGCGCTGCGGCCGGCACACCGTGCTGATCCAAAGGCAGGAGCCAGGTGCTTCTCCTGATCTCCTGCGAGTGCAGGGCCCAAGGACTTGGGCCATCCTCCACTGCACTCCCGGGCCATAGCAGAGAGCTGGCCTGGAAGAGGGGCAACCGGGACAGAATCCAGTGCCCCGACTGGGACTAGAACCCAGTGTGCCGGCGCCACAAGGCGGAGGATTAGCCTGTTGAGCCACGGCACCAGGGTTTACCTGTTTTTGTATATCAACACATTACCCTGGGCAGTGGGACCAGTGAATTATTTTTATCTGTTTTCTTCTATGTGTAACTGTATTCTTTTTTAATCTACTACAGTTCTTAAAAAGAAGCTATGTATTTGGTAAGATATAAAATACTTTAAAATATAATTGTATGTCCAAACTTGATGGGATCAAACATTTTAATGACAAAATCTGTCAGTTGTACTTCTATTTTTAATCTGATAGGGTATATTTATTTTGAGTTTTTCTTGTTTGTTTAGGTGGTGTGTATGCTATTTCAGAAGCAGCTGTAAAGGATTTGTGAATCATTTGAGTATTTGCTATTTTAGATTGTTTGATTCTTTCCTCTCTTTTTTAGTTCCTCTGTTGAATCAGCAGTCCTAATTTGGAAAGCCTTATTTACCATATATTGAATACTTCCAGGTTCTCTGTTGTTACTTTAAAAGCATACTCTTGTTACCAATTGACATCTTCTTTCATTTATTAAATACATCTAAATTGCTTTTAGTCTTAGGCATTAATTGTAGTTGTCTCCTATGCACTTTTCTAAGGGGGAGGTTGTCCTCTATTAATGTATAGCCTGGACTCCTGGTTATCATGCAGGGAAAGATGGCAGATACAGCATCCTTATATAATTGGTTTTGGTGGATGTGGAGGGAATCATTTAAAAAACTGAAATAGCTGAGGCACTTTGCTCTCTGATTTTGTCAAGCACACAACAGAACGGTAGTTAATACTCTTGCCAGAGATCTATTTTTTCTCAAAAAACAAATTCACACAAAGAAAGTCAAAGAAACTTAAATTGCTTTTCTTGAAACCTTTGGTTGAATGCTTCTGTCAGTCATGTTGACTCATTGAATGCAGTTGTAATTTCTACAGAAAATAGAGAAGTTAATTTGCTTTAAGTTGTTATTAGTCATATTTGCAGATAAAATGCCCAATACCTCTTGAGAAAAGTTATCAGTTAACTGACTTGCAGTCTGCATCATTAAGCTTGACAGAAGTACAAAAAAGGAAAATGCTTGCCAGAGCCCTGGTACTGGATGTGCTATGTCCTTTACGTGGCTTGTATTTTAAGCAATGCAACTCTAGGTCTTCTCTCTCTGTGTAACACTGACTTTCAAGTATATAAATAAATCTTAGAAAAGAAAGAAAGAAATTGCCACAGCCGCCACCCTGATGGGTCTGCAGTGGCGACACTGCACAGGGCCCTCCACCCACAGAAAGGTTAGGACTCCCACAAGGCTCAGACTGCCATCAAGGGTCATCACTTTATTTTTTTTGGACAGGTTGAGTTATAGACAGTGAGAGAGAGAGAAGGGTCATCAGTTTTTTAGCAATGAAATATTTTTAAATTAAGATATATTCCTTTTTTAACACATAATACTATGCACAGTAGCCTCCCACATAGTGCAAGTGCAACTTACCTGTGTGCTAGGAAGCCAGACACATGTGTGTGGCTTGCTTCATAACCATATTCGCCCTATTGGAGTGTTCTGCAGCTGAGTCACTACCTCCAGCACAGGCCTGCTGTGTTTCCTTCCCCACAGCCTTGCTTCCAGTTGTGTTAGTTCATGGACGCAGATCCTAGACCACACTGTTAGCAAGTAGGTATAAAAAGTTTTTAAAGCTTTCCTATAAGGGGGCTTAACCCGCTTCCAATCCAGCTTCCTGCTAGTGCTCTCGGGAAGGCAGACGGGGATGGCTCAAGTACTTGGGCCCTTGCCACCCATGTGGAAGACCAAGATGGAGTTCCTGGCTCCTAACTTCAGCCTGGCCCAACCTTGGCTGTTACATCCATTTGTGGAGTGAACCAGTGGATAGAAGATCCCTTTCTTCCTTTTTCTCCTTCTCTCTCTGTCATTCTGTCTTTTAAATAAATAGACAAAACAAGGTGTTCCTGTAAGAATGATGAAGCACCCACTCTGTTGTTAGGCATTTAGCAGGCACCTCACATGAAGCATTCACTCCAAAGATGACTGTGTTCTCACACAGGGATCAGCCCACGCAACTTGCAGGAAGCAGAATCCTTCTTGCAGAGGGATAGAGAGCCGAATGCAATTCTTTCCTGGGCCAGTACTGCAAAAGGGTTTGGCTTCTGATGTCACCAGATTCTTCCTGTTTGTGCGAAACCCTGAGCCCACCACATACTTTAAATGTCACTCATCTCACCATGAAGAAATATTTCTGATGTCCCTGATGGGGACTAATGAACCCTGTGATACAGATTTAGACAGTGATATTGGAAGGCTTATGTGGTGGTTGTCTTAGCATCCCTGAATGTGGGTCGCTGATAAAGTAGTTAACTACCTTCCTCCACTGGTAATACTGAAGTGCTTTGAAGTTAATTACAGCATAATAGCATAGTATGTGGATGAAATTTTCCCATTTTAATGTTGTGTTAGGCAACAATATAGCTGATGAGTAAAAGCCTGCAATTTCACAGATATTGCTTAGGATGAACCTATTTAAATTGCTTTTTAATTTTTAAAAATTTTATCCATTTGTTATCTTTGAAAGACAGAGATAAAGGGATCTCCCATCTGTTAGTTCAGTCCCCAAAAATGCACCACAGCTGGGACTGGGCCAAGCTGAAGCTGGGAGCCAGAAACTCAATCCCAGAATCCCACATGAGTGACAGGAATCCAATTACTTGAACCATCATTTGCTGCCTCCCAGTGTATACATGAGCAGAAAACTGGAATTGAGAGCAGAGCCAGGACTCAAACCCAAGCACTCCAGTATGCAATGCAGGTGTCCCAAGTCCTGTCTTAACCGGTGTGCCAAATGCCCACCACTAAGTTGATTTTTTTTTTTAAAGTAACCCGCAACTACTCTTCTTTTTTTATAAGATTTATTTAACCTATTTGAAAGCCAGAGTTACGGGACGGGGTGGGGAGAGAAAAGTCTTTCCATCCATTGTTTCACTCCCCAGATGGTCACAACAACCAGAACTATGCCATCTGAAGCCAGGAGCCAGGAGCTTCCTCCAGGTCTCCTATGCGGGTGCAGGGGCCCAAGGACTTGGGCCATCTTCCGCTGTTTTCCCAGGCCAAAACAGAGAGCTGGATCAGAAGTGGAGCAACCATGACTCAAACCAGCGTCCGTATGGGATGCTGGCACTACAGGCTGGGGTTTTAACCCGCTGCACCACAGCACTGGCAACTGCTCTTAATAATGTGGTAGTTATATATGATGGGATCTCAGAGGTGCTCAGGAATGACAAGTTCGGAGAACTCTGGTTGAGTTGAATGTTTCTTCATTTATGGGCAGAATTCTGTTAACTCCTTTTCTCTCTTTCTCACCCATATTGTTAGAGGGTGTTGCTTTTGATACAATATGACCCAATTTTCCACATTTCTTGGTAAAACATTTCACCAGAAAAAAAAAAAAAAAAACACCTTATTTAGAACACAAAGACACCCTGTGAAATTTCAAAATTTAAATTATTGTTGAAAGACATGATTAAACTCCCATGGCCTTCAGTTTATGGGATATTCCTAAATGTGAATAATTTGTGGAATTTTAGACAGATTGCCTTAGTGACTATCTCCTTTTTTTTTTTTTTAAAGATTTTATTTATTTATTTGAGAGGCAGAGTTACAAACAGAGAGGGAAAGGCAGAGAGAGGTCTTCCATCTGTTGGTTCACTCCCCAAGTAGCCACAACGGCTGGAGCTGGGCCAATCTGAAACCAGGAGCCATGAGCTTCTTCTTGGCCTCCCACACAGATGCAGGGGCCCAAGCACTTGGGCCATCTTTCACTGCTTTCCCAGGCCACAGCAGAGAGCTGAATTGGAAGAGGAACAGCCGGGACTTGAACCAGCACCCATATGGGATACTGGCACCACAGGCAGAAGCTTAAATTACTATACCACAGTGTCAGCCCCGACTCTCTCCTTCTACTTGAAGCATTTTCAGTAATAAAATTTATAATCAGTTGCTTGTGAAGATGTGTTTTATATTTTATAAATATATTATAATCTGTCAAAATTGAACTTACCACTTCTTTGAGTCACAGTGGGCTGGCAGTTTTAGGACAGAGGGGCAGACACCAGTGAAAAGGGTTTATGCAATCTCTTTATTCCATGTGATATGAAGTGCCCAGCAGTACTTGACCTCTACTGCTTCTTTCAGCACCCCCACCCACCCACCCCAAGGGTAAAAATCTTACTATCCAAGTATTTTAGGGCTCCAGGGGACCAAGTAGCTGGGCCAGCTTCCACAGCTTTCCCACTTGGCCTTAGCAGAAAGCGGCATCAGAAACAGAGTAGCTGGGACTCAAACCAGCACTCTGATGGGAGCTGCCAGTGTCGTAGGCAGTGATTTCACGTGCTGTGCTACGATGCAGGCCCCAAAGATGGAGTTTTAATTAGAGAATTTGTGGGCTGGTAATGTAGAAATTTTCAAGTTGTGCTCATTCTTCCCCTTGGTTAACATTATTTTATATGGTGAGAAGCACTGCTCTGAAGGCCCTTGTTTAGGAAAAACATGCAGGAAGACACAAACCATTAGTCCCGTTTTCTCATGAGAAGCATCAACAAAGCATTGTAAGGTGATGTTCGAGGGCCCCCTACTCCCAAAGACTTTCCCTAGAGAATCTCTGCAGTAGAAAACTGGCAGGGTCTCCTATTTGTGATTTAGATCAGAATGCACATTACCATCTCTCTCCTGGACAAGTTCCATTCTCAGTGTGCACGTTAATCTGAGTATCAGAATGGACACTTGCCTTAAGTCTCCTTGGAATGCTGGCTGTAGTGAAGAAGATACCAGCGGATATCCAGGCGGGGGAAGAACTGTTGTTGGAAGTACTGCTGGCTTAGCACTGATTAAATTGTAATCTGCATCTTCCTTTAAATCTTTATATATTTCCTTTTTTTAATATTTACTTTTTATTTATTTGAAAGGCAGAGTTATAAAGAGAACAGTATGAGGAGAGAGAGAGAGAGAGAGAGAGAGAATCTTCCATCCACTGGTTCACTTCCAAGATGGCCACAATGGCCATGGCTGGCCCAAGCTTAAGCCAGGAGCCAGGAGCTTCTTCCAAGTCTCCCACATGGGTACAGAAACTCAAGGACTTGGGCCATCTCCCGCTGTTTCCCAGGCAGGGAGCTGGATCAGAAGTGGGACAGCCAAGGACACGAACTGGCTCCAATATAGGATGCCGACGACACAGGCAAAGGCTTAACTAACCTGCTATGCCAAACGCCGACCGCTCTAATATTTCATGTTGATGCTGTATCACTTACCTTTTAATTCGAGGAAAGTTCATATGGCATAGAATTAACCATTTTAAATCACGATTTGGCATTTAATGGACTCATTCACAGTGGTGTCCAACCATTGCCTCTATCTGGTTCCGAAACATTTTTATTATCCCAAAAGGATACCCTGTGCCCTTTGATTAGTTATTCATCATTTCCCCATCCCAAAACCGCTGGCAATTTACCTTTTTATGGTATTTCTTGTATATAGAATCATGCAATAGGTGATCATTTGTCCAGTTGTTTGCATTAGCACAGTGATTTTGAGGTTCATCTGTGTTGTAGTATGTATCAATACTTTGTTCATTTTATGGCTGAATAATATTCCATTGCATGTCACATTTTATTTATCCATTCATCCATTGATATACCTTTGGCTGTTGTGAATTTTGCTGCTATGAATATCATGTGCAAGTATCTGTTTGAATACCTGTTCTCAACTCTTTCGGAATATATACCTAGGAAATGAATTGCTGAGTCAGGTGGAAATTCTGTGTGTGTCTGAGCTAAACAGTTCCCCTCAGTGGTTGTATTATTTTACGTTCTTTTAACACTAAATATTTTTGTTGGGATTCTGACCTGGCTGTATGACTTCCAGAGTAAATTCTGAACAATCAAGAGTTTGTTATGGTAACATATGCAATATGAAATTTTTCAAAGTGAACCTGTGAAACTGGTCCATTTCTGAAGTTCCTGTTTGGGTATTGTAATTTATTTATGCAAGTGATGCTCAAGCATCTGAACAAAATTTTTCAAAATGATATTTAGGAACTGAAGTTGATCAATTATTTAAATTAATATACATTATTCCTTTTTTGTTTTGTTTCTAATGTGTAAGGAGCATTTTTTAAATATTCAGCCAGTTTTGGAACCAGAGAGTTACAGATGCAAAGGCTAGATTACTAGAGTAGGAAAATATTACTGTATAGCAATTTCTAAGATATTTTTTTTACTTGATTGACAGTAATTTTACTCTGTAAGGAAGTGTGTTATATTCTTTCAGCTTCCAGTTGGGTACATCCTTTGTGAGATTCTCTTTGATGCAAAACAGTTTCAGCAGCTGAGTCTCCCTTTTGTTGCTCCTTGTTTCTAGTCACTTAATGCACTGAACTGGTTTTCCATGCTGGATTACATTTTGATTGACTTAAACGTGATGAGCCATTCTTGGTGCCTAGTAAGCTGCTCTCCACTTTCCTCCAGCTTCCTTCCTATTTGGAAAGAGTCCAGATTTTGTTGTGGTCCAAGGGGAGCTGCCTCAGCCCCAGGGTGTAAGTAATAATTATTCCTAAAGAGTCAATTCTCTTCCCTGCCCCAGGGTTTCAGCAAGGAGCTGCTTGGGTGGTTTGCTCTTCCCAGCAAAGCAGCCCCAGAGACAAGCCTGCGAGGGTGGCAGTCAGGGTCCTGCTTCCCTTCGCTTTCCTGCTTCAGCATCCTAGAGTGATTACTTCATGGTCCAAAATGGCTGTCACTGCCTCCAAAAGGAAGAAGAATCACAAGGGCCACAATTTCCTCTCATAGAGAAAGCCCCTGCAAAAGCATCCTGCCTGCCCTGAGTCCCACTGGACACTCCATGCACCTCCCCCTGAGTGCACCTCCCTCACCCAGCTTTGAAGGGAACCCAGGGAGTACAGTGCTTCACTGGGTGCACCCCTTCCCTGAACAAAACTGTGCAAGCAAGAAGCAGTGGGAAGGAGATGGCAGTGACCAGTCTGCCGCTGCAGCAGGTGTCGAAGGTGGACCCTGTTGAGTTCACTGGTGTTTTGGAAAAACCTTTATTCAAGAACATTCCACTGAAAATCTGGACAGTAATATAAACCGAGTCATACTCATTCCTAAGAGAATCAAATCTCATTTTCTTTACCATTGGACTATGGAAGGAGACCCCTGCTTTGTGCTTTTAATTGGTCTGGTGAGGTTGTCAGTCTAAGTCCTGTTTCGTAGGAAATTAAACTGCTTTGAGCAATAATCCGCTTTCTCAAGGGCATTTGTGTTAAATCCAGACCCTTGCTAACCCTCCTTATGACTTAAAAACTCTACTACTCAGCCGGCGCCGCGGCTCACTAAGCTAATCCTCCGCCTTGCGGCGCCGGCACACCAAGTTCTAGTCCCAGTCGGGGCACTGGATTCTGTCCCGGTTGCCCCTCTTCCAGGCCAGCTCTCTGCTATGGCCTGGGAAGGCAGTGGAGGATGGCCCAAGTCCTTGGGCCCTGTACCCCATGGGAGACCAGGAGAAGCACCTGGCTCCTGCCATCGGAACAGCGCGGTGCGCCGGCCGCAGCGCGCCTACCGCGGCGGCCATTGGAGGGTGAACCAACGGCAAAAGGGAAGACCTTTCTCTCTGTCTCCCTCTACTGTCCACTCTGCCTGTCAATAAAATAAATAAATAAATAAATAAATAAATAAAAAACACCTCTACTACTCGTTCTCCTTTTATCACAACGCTCCTCTCTTCAGCAGCTCCATGTGGCTCTTGTCTTGCTTACAGCCTTCAACCTTGCTCTTCACCTGCCTTTCTAAATCACCACGTGGTAACTGAGCCAACTAGCCATTTCATTTATTGTTTTATGACTTCCTGTTTTCTACTCTCCAGTCTCCCCATCTTTATAGGGGGTGAGCTTTGCTCTTTATGACCTACATGTCCTTCATGACTACAATTGCAACTGCACAATGAACTCTGTGTGTTAAACACTGTTGTAGAGGTTTTTACATTTTCATTCATATGTCTATAGCAGTTGTACCAGGAAGGTGCTATTGTTATACTCATTTTGGAGATAAGGAACCGAGGCACATAGGACTGGTGTTATGGTTCAGCAGGTTCATCCTTGACCTTTGACATTGGCATCCCATATGAGTGCCAGTTCAAGTCCTGGCTGCTCCACTTCCAATCCAGCTCCTTGCTAATTGCCTAGGGAAGCAGCAAAAGATGGCCCAAGTACTTGGGCCCCTACCACCCACATGAGAGACTGAGATGGAGTTCCTGGCTTCTGGCTTCAGCCTGGTCCAGCCCTTATTGTTGGGGTAATTTGGGGAATGAACCAGCAGATGGAAGATATCTCTCTCCCATTCATGCCCCTGTAATTCTGCCTTTTAAATAAATAAATGAGGTACTGACGCTGTGGCATAGCAGGTAAAGCCACCCGCCTGCAGCACCAGCATCCCATATGGGCGCCAGTTTGAATCCTAGCTGCTCCACTTCCAATCCAGCTCTCTGCTCTGGTCTGGGAAAGCAGTAGAAGATGGCACAAGTCCTTGAGCCCTTGCCCCGCTGCATGGGAGACTTGGAGGAAGCTCCTGGCTCCTGACTTCAGATCGGTGGGGCTCAGGCCATTGTGGCCAATTGAGAAGTGCAACATGGGATGGAAGACTTCTCTCTGCCTCTCCATCTCTCTCTGTGTAACTCTGACTTTCAAATAAGTAAGTAAATCTTTTAAAAATAAAAATAAAAATAAAATAAAATAAAATAAGTAAATCTTTAAAGGAATATAACTGAAGTACAGAGGTGCAATAATTTTCTGAAGCTTGATCAAGAATTGTGACCTGCGCAGTCTGGCCTACAGTCCTTTTATGTTATCCACTTTTCTTACTTGTATTTTAGATGCTTAACTTCCCACACAGCCACCTTCAAACATTTCATTTCTTTTTTCATTTTGTGAATCTCCTACAAGATCTAGCAAAATGCTTCTTTTACAGAAAGTATACTACATTTGGTAAATATTTGTTAACCAAATGATGTGACTATTATTAGCAGAGGAAATTAAAGTCTCAACCCAGATGTTTTGAAATTTTTTAATGCTAGATAACAATATATGTAACATTTCTAATAAACATCTAAAGCAAGAATAAATATTTTTCTTTAAAAGAAAGGGGAGATGAGCATTTGGTGCAGAAGTATAGTTGCTGTTTGTGACATCTGCATCCCCCATAGCGGACTGGATGAGTTGGAGTCTTGGATCTACTTCCAGTTTCCAGCTTATGCAGACCCCAGATGGCAACAGGTGATAGCTCATGTGGGTGGGTTCCTGTCACCATGGAGACTTGCATTGAGTTCCTAGCTCCTAGGCCCAGCCCTGGCTGTTGCGGGCATTTGGGGGGTGAACAAACCAATGGATGGAAGAACACTCACTTTCTCTCTCTCTCTCTCTCTCTCTCTTTCAAGTAGATGAAAAGAAATAACTTTTTCTTAATTGAAAATCTTAAAAATTTTAAAAGCATGTCATAGAATTTATACAAAAGAGGCTAGCATTGTAGTATACTGGGAAAAACTACCACCTGCTATGCTGGCATCCCACATGGACGCTGCTTTTAATCCCAGCTGTTCCACTTCCCATCTAGCTCCCTACTAATGCACCTGAGAGAAGGTGGCCCAAGTGCTTGTGCCCCTGCACCAGTGTGGGAGACCCAGAAGCTCCTGGCTTCTGCCTTTGGCCTGGCACAGCCCTAAACATTGTGGCCATTTGCAGAGTGAACCAGCAGGTGGAAAATCTCTCTCTCTCCATCTCTCCCTCTCTCTCTGTAACTCTGCCTTTCAAATAAATAAAATGAATCTTTAAAAAAAAATGAATTTGTAGAAAGTAAGCATGAAGGGGCTGGTGCTATGGTGTAGCTGGTAAAGCCACCGCCTGCAGTGCCGGCATCCCAGATGGGTGCTGGTTCGAGACCTGGCTGCTGCACTTCTGATCCAGCTCTCTGTTATGGCCTGGGAAAGCAGTAGAAGATGGCCCAAGTCCTTGGGCCGCTCCACTGGCGTAGGAGACCCGGAGGAAGCTCCTGGCTCCTGATCAGTGCAGCTCCAGTTGTTGCAGCCAGTTGGGGAGTAAACCAGCGAATTGAAGATCTCTCTCTCTCTCTCTCTCTCTCTCTATCTCTCTGTCTCTTCTTCTCTCTCTGTGTAACTCTGACTTTCAAACAAATAAATAAAACAGATCTTTAAAAAAAAAAGAAAAGAAAAGAAGCATGAAAACAAATGAAGGAGTTTTCCCTTTTGTCAGAAATGTGAGTGTCAAAGTATACAAGTTAAAACCTGTGGATTTTTGTTTTTGTTTTTCCCAATCACTGCATGGCAAAGAGATGTTTGGTTTTGTTTGTTTGTCGTTAGAGGAGAATACCCATGCCCGAGTAAAACTTGTTCTTGGCAGGCAAATGGTCTTGTTTGGAGTTGTTGACACAAGACCTTCTGATAGGTCTGTTATACAGTATTGTGATGAGCAAAGGACAGTTTATGAATTCGATTAGTGTTTCAGGACCTTTCGTTGAGTCCGTTGTAGAGATAGAAGTGTCTCTTAGGTTCCCAAAGCTATGTCGGAATCATGATTCTGCGTAATATCTTTTGTCCTGTACTGTGATAGTAAAACATGAATATTTTCTTGCTTCTTTGCAAGAGTAAACAGAAGTTTCTTATTAAGTAAATCAAGCCAACACACAAAGCCACCATTCTAGAGTTTCCTTGAGGCCTGTTTTTTGATGATAATGAAAGTGGTAATATTATAATGTTTGATGCTATTCCTGCATCAGAAACAGGCCATGTGTCTTCCCAGCAGATGGTACAAATACAGAATGGACTGTTAGTACTTGAATAGTAGAAGTATTGTTGGTAAATTAGACTCAGTAGAAAACAAGTTAGATTTTATAATTTAGAATGAAAATATATGTACAGTTAAAAATCATAAACTATCATTCAAAAACATATATTCACATGTAAAATGTTCATGCTACATGTGTTACATATATATACTTCAGAAGTTTTTCCTAGAACTGTAACGGTTAAAGTGAAAAAATATAAAGATTCACCATTCAGAATTCATTTTCTCCCACATCAAGTGAAGTTGTCTTCAAGCACTCAAAGATAATTATAAAGAGTTTGGATATGCTAAAGGAGGTATAAAAAGAATCACACTTTTCTCCTCTAGCTCAGAAGTTGATGTCATAGGATAATAAGAACAAAGCGAAGATAGATGATCAGTTTTAATGCCCACATCATTGCTGCCTTGTAGATCATTTTGGCTTATATCTAGTCATATAAATAAACTTATTTGAATTAATCCAGCCTCCTCAAATGTACACTTTATATTTGTTGTGGAAGGCAGTTCAGATGCATCCCTACTGGCAGATTCTTAGGGGTGGAAGGACTCAAGCTTGTGACCCTAATGTTAGTCATGCTGATTGTTCCTAATACCTCGTACTGGAACTACCTAAACAAGGGAGGATGGGAGAGATCTCTGTGAGAAGGTGACGTGTGAGCTGGATCTAAATAACGTTAATTGGTGAGAAATACCTGTTAACAACAGGCTTTTGAAGGAGGAAGTTGTGGCAACTAACCTCACTCAAGAGTAGAAAGTCTAAAAGGATTGAAAGAAAAACGTAAAGGGAATAGAAAATATCTGAGTTAGTGTCTTATTAAACTGACCTCGGAGGGTCATCTTGTTCATTGATGATCTCAAAACTGGATATTCTCAAATTAAAAGATTTTTTAATCCTTTTAGTAGCAAGTATATTTGAGTAGCCGTGACTTCCTAGGGAGGAGGATTCTAGTGGTTATAAAGGACTTTTTTTTTTTTTGGACAGGCAGAGTGGACAGTGCGAGAGAGACAGAGAGAAAGGTCTTCCTTTTGCCGTTGGTTCACCCTCCAATGGCCGCTGCGGCCAGCGCATCTTGCTGATCCAAAGCCAGGAGCCAGGTGCTTCTCCTGGTCTCCCATGCGGGTACAGGGCCCAAGGACTTGGGCCATCCTCCACTGCCTTCCCAGGCCATAGCAGAGAGCTGGCCTGGAAGAGGGGCAACCGGGATAGAATCTGGCGCCCCAACCAGGACTAGAACCCGGTGTGCTGGTGCCGCAAAGCGGAGGATTAGCCTGCTAAGCCACGGCGCCAGCCGGTATAAAGGACTTTTTCATCATAATTGGTCTCTTCCTAAGCAGGTGTTTATGGATTAATTTGATTCTTAAATCATTCAGATCTTCCAATTATTTTTCCAGGAATTGCTGTGTAGCGAAATTTTAGCTCTAAAGGAACACCAGCTTAATAGCATGGAACAGCTCTTGAACATTTTTTGGGTAGTAAATTGAAAATATCCAGACTGTTACGTCAGGGTCAAGTGAAGGTGACTAACATATTATTTAGCATAAGCTGTCGGCCCAACATTCACATTGATTGTCTGCCTTGATGGCAGAGAGTTTACTTCTGTTCTGGACTTCAGTTGATGTAATAGTTACCTATGCACTCAGTACATGGGATACTTGGAACCTATATCATATTATCATTAGATGCGATTAATTTCTGTGAGTTTATTTACTCCTTATCTGATAGCCAACTGCTAAGCTAAGATAATGGGGAAACCTAGCAAGAGAGAGAGCAAACTATATTTTCAAATTATTTTAAATTTACTTTTGTGAAAGAGAGAGTATCATATTCTTAGAGTTTTATCTATAAACTGTATTGAATCTGTTAAAAAATAAAAATAAAAAAATTTACTTTATAATTAGTCTTACTTTGGTAATTCTTTTTAGGTTATGAAGGTACAGTTTGAAAATTTGGGAAGTGGGCCAGCGCCGCGGCTCAATAGGCTAATCCTCCGCCTTGCGGCGCTGGCACACCAGGTTCTAGTCCCGGTCGGGGCACCAGATTCTGTCCCGGTTGCCCCTCTTCCAGGCCAGCTCTCTGCTGTGGCCAGGGAGTGCAGTGGAGGATGGCCCAAGTGCTTGGGCCCTGCACCCTATGGGAGACCAGGAGAAGCACCTGGCTCCTGGCTTCGGATCAGCACGGTGCACCAGCCGCAGTGCGGCAGCCGCGGTGGCCTTTGGAGGATAAACCAACGGCAAAAGGAAGACCTTTCTCTCTCTCACTGTCCACTCTGCCTGTCCAAAAAAAAAAAAAAATTTGGGAAGAAGGAAGCAGAAGCAATCATTATTCTCACTTTGCTTCTGTGTAAATGTAGGGTTGAATTTACAGTTGTGCTCTTCTCATTTTACGCTTTTTTCTCATCTGAAAGATCTATATTAAATGACCTAGGAGGTTAAAAAGAAGAATCAATTGATAAAATATTTGCATGTTTCATGTTGTGCTAAACTCATGGAGTACTTTATGGAAAAGAGATTGATAGGCGATCTCGTTCTAACCCATTAAAAGAACTTCTGTTTGGGTATTAGGGTACAGTCGGATGCTGGGTTGAAGTCATTTAGACATAAGCCTGTTTTGTGAGGTCAGTGCTGGGGAACCAGGTCACACAAGTCGGAGTCAAGGGTGGTGGCATTTTCAAGACAGTGGCCAGGAGCTTCAGGTGCTGCCAAGAAAGGAAGTGACAGGACTGAGAAGTGACAGGTATCACAAGTGGATACTCCTCAGCACAGCATGCCTGCAGAAGGCACCGAAACACAAGTTTGGTTGAGAGGACCTTGGAGGCCCTCGCCTGACTGTTTCTGTGGTTCCTGCTCCTCAGTAAAGATCCATGTGAACAGAGAATCCAGACTGAGACTTAGGACTCTCCAGGAACTTCAAGATGTCTATTAGCCCTGAGAAAGTAGTGAGCACCCATCCACACAAGTCTGTTCAGCCTGCTTTCCTAAGACGGGTTTTGGGCTCGGTTTGCCTTGTCAGTGTTCACACAAAGCTGGGCAATCTTAAACAGAAGTCCTTCTGGGAATGGGAGAGGGAGGAGGCAGAGGAGTGGGAGAGTGGGTGGGAGGGCGGCCATGGTGCGAACAATTACTTACGAAATGCATGAAGTCTGTATTCCTTAAATAACAGGTTTCTTTGGGGGGAAAATAAAAAGAAAAGTAGTTCTTTCCTTAAATGAATCATTTTTCTGTTAGTTGAGCACCTTGTAGAGGTGGGAGCTGTGGATTGCGTCTTCTGTGTGAGCTTCCTCTGTCTGAGCCCTCACCCTGCCAGAGTCAGGTCAGCTGTCACTTACATTGTTAAGCCTTCTCCAGATTCCCCCGGGCCTTTAGCCATTTCCTCTCGTGCATTCTGCAAATCAGGTTATGTTATAATGATCTGTTTACAGCTTGCTCCATCCTATTAAACTGTCAGTTCAGGCTCTATGGTCTCGAGAGGACAAGGCTAGATCTTCCCCCCTCTTCTGTGTCCACTGCTGACTGCTGTGTTACCTTGGGGTTAGTCATGGCATCAGCGGGTAAGTGGAGGAAGGGGTCTGAGCCTCCCAGTTCCTAAAGAAGCCATGCAGGGTGCTGGTAGCTTCATAAACCCAAAGCTTGTCTTACTTGTTAGCTCTCAGTGTCCCTGATCAATTTGCAGAGTCTTGACAGATCTCTGCTGCTTCATTTTACTGTTTTTCTCCTGGCAGCTGTAGGCAGCTCTGCCGCTACGCCACTGTGGTGACTGTGCAACATATTGTACTGCAGTTTTATTACTAAAATGTCTGCCTTCAGATGGGATAAATTTACAGCAACCACAGCTGTGAACACACCTAGATCAGATCCGCTAGAATAATTTAGAACTTCCTTCTTAGTAGGTTTTTAGAAGTATTTTGTTATAACTATCCTGACGGTGAGAACAGTTGAAGGTTGTATTATATAATGCTAGGTTGAATTGGATTGAGGGTAGGGATAATAAGCTTATTACATTTAACCTTCATACATTCTGTTATGATTTATGTCATTTAAGGGGGACTGTTCTTTGCTTTTGGAACTGTGGAAATAAGCCCTTTCATTGACTTCTTTTTGATGTTTCCAAGAATGGGCTTGTTTTCGTTTTCAGTGTGAAAAGTTTAAACTGAGCAAAATTGAAGCTAGCAAAATCTTCATTTTGAAAAAAATGGGAAAGAAAGAATATGAATCACTGCTTTCCTAAAACATATGCAAACCCTTCTGGTGATAGCAAACTGTGTTGGCTTGCTTTTCTGTATTTCAAACTGCATGATGAAACAATTTTGTTTTCTCAACTTGAGATGCTATTTTTAATTTTTGTTATAGCAGTTTCATATGAAAGGAATGTTTTTAGCACCAGTTATGTTACGTGCTAGGTTTAATTGTAAGACAACTCAGATCGGGGTATCTGAAAATTGTCATGCTATTAGCATTCTAACAAGATACACGGTATGTTTTATAAAATGGTTTGCCCGTATTCTACTAAGAATTACCATTTTAGGTGGAAGGCATGAGCTGTAGAAAAGAGTCAGCATTAAGTCTGAGTCAACATTTAATTAAACACTTACTATGTGGGTAAGCACTGTTCTAATTGCTTTACATAGTTTTTCTCCTATAGTACTCACAAAAATCCCATGAGGATTAAATGATTGTCTCTTTTCCGTATAAGGAAATTGAAACCAGGAGAGGCTAAGTAACTTCCCTGTGGTCAGAGAACTGTTGAGAAGAGGAGCTGGACTTGAACTGAGATCATAAAACTCCAGACCCAGCATGCTTTTGACCACTAAGTGAGACCACTTCCCGCGTGACTAGGCATATGAAGAACTGTGTAAAGTCATTTGCAATTAAAACACGCACACAATTAGAAGAGTATGATGGCATGTATTTTCTATTAGATTTTCAAAGAAGAAAAACCGTTGTCAGTATTCAGAGTGAGTGAGGTTTGGGGAAAGGAGAAATGCAGTGCACTGAGAGACGAATGTAAATCGTAACCTTCTGACGGAGGACAAAGTGTGCAAATGTTCAGAACGTGGCAGAGGCGCTGACTTATCCCTCCTTCTGCTTAAAACTATCCTACACAGCTAACACAAAGATGTCTGGCAGTGATATATGTTAAGTATTGTTTACAGTGGCAAAAGACTGAAAATAAATAGGACATGGCTTTAGATCATTGTGATGAACAGCCATCAGATAAGTTAGAGATGTGATTCTTAACAGGGAAAGCTGTCTGTGACATGTCGCTGAATCAAAAAAAGGTTTGCTGAGGCCGGCACCACGGCTCACTAGGCTAATCCTCCGCCTTGCGGCACCGGCACACCGGGTTCTAGTCCCGGTCGGGGCACCGATCCTGTCCCGGTTGCCCCTCTTCCAGGCCAGCTCTCTGCTGTGGCCAGGGAGTGCAGTGGAGGATGGCCCAAGTTCTTGGGCCCTGCACCCCATGGGAGACCAGGAGAAGCACCTGGCTTCTGCCATCGGATCAGCGCGGTGCGCCGGCCGCAGCGCGCCTACCGCGGCGGCCATTGGAGGGTGAACCAACGGCAAAAGGAAGACCTTTCTCTCTGTCTCTCTCTCACTGTCCACTCTGCCTGTCAAAAAAAAAATTTTTTTAAATAAATAAATAAAAATTTTAAAAAAGGTATGTTGCAAGCAACATGTATAATTTGATTTCCTTATGTTGAATAAATATATGTTTATATATACAAACTCTAGTTCAAAAGGATGTTCACCAATGTAGTCATAGCTTTTTGGTGAGTTAGTATAACTTAATAATAAAATATCTAGGCACTAGAGATGCTACCAGAGTTTGAATTCCATTCAGCTCCTCATCAACTGTGTGACCCTGGGCAGGTTAGCTGGCTGTTCCAAGCCTTATGAAGATAACTCTAGAACCCATTTTGCTTTGTTTGAGGTTCAGATGAGTTTGTAAAGGCCGATTGACATAGAACGTGATCAGTAAATCTGATCAGCTATCATCAATTCTGGGTGGAATTCCACGCAGTTCACCTTCTTATCTTCTGTTGACTGAATTCGTAAAACCAGGACGTTATCAACTTTGGAAACAACAAGGAAAGAAAAAAGTTTTTAAAGCTGTCATTTAAGTTGGTGTGTTTATAGTTTTAATGGGAAATATCTACTTCTTTAGAGCTAAGACTGCTTTTGAAATTCACAATAAAGATCTGCTTCAAAAGCTGTTTGCAGCCTTGTATTCTGATATTGTACTCTACGCTACATGCCAGTTTAAAGAGAATTGAAATCATATTTACTCTTACGGCTGGAAGGCATTTATAATCACAGCAGTCTTTGGGGAAACTGCCTTCATTTGCGGCTGCAGTGACATGTCAGCATGTGACGTCAGTGTGGTGTCAGACTTCCAGAGTGGCGGGCCAGCCTGATAGCCACAGTGCACTTCCTTAGTGCTGAGTCCCTCACCGTGCTCCCTGGGAGCAGCCCAAGACAAAGGAGTTGAGTCTTATTTTTATTCCAGTGTTCTTCTTGCCTGTGATTGACTATCATTTTAAGAACATGATCTTGAAGAAGGCTGGTGAGTAATTCTTGTTGCTTTACTGTGTTCATGGTAAATAGCTCGCCTGAATGAACAGGAGTCCTTTTTCTGAGCTAAGGATCTTGTGGTGAAGAGTCCCTGTAGCCCTAGTGCCAGGCAAGGTGCCCGGTGCAAAGCATTTGCTTACTGTACATCTTGCTGTAATTGTAGTGTCGAACTGTTGGAGAAATGCAAGTATATTCATTAAGTGTTCCAATGACTTGAACATTTTAAAATGTGGAATTGGTAATGTCTTTCTCTTGGTCTGTCCTTTTCTCCAAACTACATAAATACATAGTACTCACAAATTGCTCTAAAGCCTAAAAGATTGTTATGTTTAAATTTTAGTTTACCTTATTTATTTTTTTTAATGTACTCAGAAAATAATCTGAATTTCCTCCCCACCCCAGTTAAAGTCAATTATATGAAGGATTCCTCAGGCGTTCCCAAGGGAGATGCTAAACAATATTCATTATATAATCTTTTTAAAAGGATATTAATACTAAGCTCATGAATAGTGAATCAAAGCTGCTAATTTTTTTAAATTCTTTATTGGGGTTATTTCAGTGATGTGTGTCAAAATAGATATTCTTATTTACTTAAAATTTAAGAGCAATATAATGGCAGATTCTATGTTATAGACAGTATCTGAGCATGTAAAGGAATTTTAGAAATTCAGAGAAATTGTGCGGGCTGGACAGTGTGCCCTTTAGTGATTTATTTCTTGTTAACAATTCACATATTTTTGAATTACACTATGTTCACTGATTTGATAGTTGGATTGAAAGTATTATTTAAGAAGTGGGTTATGTTGTGAAAGTTTTTAGTTTGAGATATAACTGTTTTGCTTATAGCTTTTTTCTTCCATTTTGTGTAGATGAATGAATCTACTGTAATTTCATTATCTATGTTGCACAAACTAAAGCCTTCAAACTGTTTCATATATTGATGTTTTTGGTATAATTGTTTTCATGCAAGTCCAGTGGCAACTTTGTGATTTCAAGGTCTCTTGCCAAGAATTTTCAGTTTTCTCCTGAAGAATAGTCACTTTCTCTTTTTTAAGCCTAATTGAGGCAAAGACAGTAGGGAAATTCTCTCAAATGTTCTATTTTCCCATTAGTTTTCTGGAATAAGAAATAAGACTTACCATAAGTATTTTTATGTGAATAATGGTTAAGGTAATGAAAAAAATGGTCTGAATCGGCTTTTTATGTTAATGTCACAAATATCAAATTTGAGGAATTAGTAACTGCCTAATACTATGACTCCCAGCATATACTTTTTGTAAATTTAGAAGTATAGAAATATAGAATTAGGGTTTCAAGTTCATTTTATTTGACTTGACAACCCTAATTCAAGATCCACATTTTTTTTCTTAAGCTGCAGAATCTTCAGCTTCCAGCTAGGATTCTGCCCAAAGGAGAAGTACTGTGTATGGAGAATTCATGAATATTTTTATTCCCCTTAAAAATTTATCATGGATGCACTTTAGATGCTTTAGCATGGTTTTACATGGGCTATATTTTAAACTTAATCAGTATGTTACTGTTGTAATGATGAATTGGGATATATTCAGTATACATTTTAAACAAAGATGTTTTTGATCCATAATGACATAAGGGGTCATTGGTCATTGCTAAAGTTCAATAGAAACTATTTCAACTTTTTGTCTGAACAGGAAATTAAATCTAGAAAAAAAGTGAAAGAAGAGGGTGATGAGCAGGGCTGGGGCAGGGTGGTGGAGATAACTTGACATAAAAGTTTTACTCCAGAGAATCGAGTAGTTGTGTGTTGTCTCATGAATAAGGTATGCTTTGAGGAGCTCTTTGCACCACTACTGTAGCCTGCTTGAAAAGTATAACTGTGCTGCTCATCTTTGTTTGAAATGTAGCTTAGTGAACTCACACTGAGTTACATTCTCTAAGCCCCTTACAGTCTTCATCTGTACTTTTTTTGTCCCTGGTGGTGGACATTCTAACCCCTTGTGCAGTTTAGATGTTCAGTAAATATTTCAACATGAATATATAAATCGACTAAGCAAGCTAAATGAACAAGGAAAATATCTTGATTTTTATACTGGAGAGATTCCATCTCTACTCTGATCAAAACCTGCCAATCATCTAGCCAGTGCTAGATGCATCTCATGTCTTGTGCTCTATTGGAAGGCTGTGTAGCTGCAGACTGAAGCACTGTCATCACAGTGTCCTGCAACGGCCAGTAGATGTTCCCACTCATCCCATCTCTAGTCATTGCCTGCAGTACACGCTGTGTCTCTGTAGTAGGAAGTGGGCCTCAGCCTGCTCTTTTGTGTTGGATTTCTCACCCATGCCTGCCCCATCTGTAGGTGAGAAATTTCTCAGTGCCTGGGGATAATGGTTTGTTGACTAAACTGAGCTTTGATTTAATGTTGCATGTGTCACATAGAGTGCATTACTATTTGGTCCTTTTCAGAGTTTTTAAAAAAAAAATGTTATTTGTGGGGAGGGCACTGTGGGGGCAGTGATTTAAACGGCCACTTGAGATGCCTGCATCCCATATCACAGTGGCCTGGTGCGTGTCCTGGCTATCCTGTGCTTCCAGTCCAGCTTCCTGCTGATGAGCCTGGGAGGCAGCAGGTGCTGGCTCAGTTCCTTGAGTTCTGGCCACTGACATGGGAGACCCAGGTAGAGTTCTTGATTCCTGCCCTCAGTAGTGCCAGGTCCTGGCTGTTGAAGGCACCTGGGGAGGGAACCAGCAGATGGACGATCGCTCTGTCTCTGTCACTCTGCCTTACAAGTAAATTTTTTTAAGAACTCCATGAATATACATAATGTAATTTTTAAATTGAAGTGATGAAAAACCTAGGAGTAGGCAGGCTCCACGGCTCAATAGGCTAATCCTCTGCCTGCAGCACCAGCACACCGGTTCTAGTCCCAGTCAGGGCACCAGATTCTGTCCTGGTCGCTCCTCTTCCTGTCCAGCTCTCTGCTATGGCCCGGGAAGGCAATGGAGGATGGCCCAAGTCCTTGGGCCCTGCACCCGCATGGGAGACCAGGAGAAGCACCTGACTCCTGCCTTCAGATCAGTGCAGTGCGCCAACCGCAACAGCCATTGGAGGTTGAACCAACAGCAAAAGGAAGACCTTTCTCTGTCTCTCTCTCTCTCACTGTCCACTCTGCCTGTCAAAAAAATAAAATAAAATAAAAATCTAGGAGTAGAATAAATATGAGGGTATGTCAAAAAGTTCCTGGAAAATGGAACTTAAAAATAAGTTTATTTTGCTACAAAAAAAATGTTGAAATCCATGAATATAAGAGGTTTTCAAAAAAATCTAAAAAATGCATCTTCTGGAAAAAACTGCATAGATTTCAACATTTTTTACACCAAAATAATCTTCCAACTAACTTTCTGAAGTATCCTTGTACTCTGTTTTAAAACAAATATAATACTTCTTACAATAAATCTGTTTCTTAAAGCCTAGATTTCAGCTACATTTCTGTGCCCCCTGCTTCTGTTTGTACTAAAACCTAGGCACATCTGATCCCTTCTTTGCTCTTTCATTTCTAAGCAAGATAAACCCCTAAATAGGTCTCCTCTTTGCATTCCATTTGTGTTTATAATGTTTATTTATTGTATTGCCAGTGTCTAGCTCATATTGAATGAATAAAATATTAACCTTGGGGCTGGTACTGTGATGGAGCAGAGTAAAGCCGTGGCTTGTAGGGCCAGTGTCCCATATGAGCGCCGGTTCAAATCCCGGCTTCCCCTCTTCTAATCCAGCTATCTGCTGTGACCTGGGAAAGCAGTAGAAAATGGCCCAAGTCCTTGAGCCCTTGCATCCGTGTGGGAGTGGAACCAGTGGATGGAAGTCTCTCTCTCTCTCTCTCTGACTCTACCTCTCTCTGTAACTCTGGCTTTCTCTCTCTCTCTCTCTCTCTCTCTCTCTCTTAAGATTTATTTATTTATTTGAAAGTCAAAGTTACACACAGAGAGAGAGGTCTTCTATCTGATGGTTCACTCCCCAATTGGCCGCAACGGCCGGAGCTGCGCTGATCCAAAGCCAGGAGCCAGGAGCTTCTCCGGGTTTCCCACGTGGGAACAGGGGCCCAAGGACTTGGGCCATCTTCTGCTGCTTTCCCAGCTGGCTTTCTCTTTAAGATCTCAATTTCGTGGGAGAAATTTTCTTTCATGTCATAGATGGATTTCATTAGTTTGTGCATTTGCTTCTGATTACTTCTAAGTAATCCTATGATCAATTTTTTTAATTCTATTTCTTCAGTCTCATTATCTTCACAATGTAGTCTTGAAACGTTTTTTGGGGGCATCATGTTGTCTTCCTTATTCTTGTTTATTGAATTGGCGTGTTTATTATTCAGCATTTGTGGAGATACTCGTTGGTTTCTTTGCTTTTTCTCCTGTGCCAGCTTTTATCTTTGGACTATGTCTGAGCGGAGTGTCTGCTTTCAGGGAATACCTAGAGCATGTTATGGGTGTGGCCTAGGAGCTTTGTTCAGTGCTCCAGGGTGAAGGGTGTGTCTGAGGTGACACACCCAAGTTTGGCACGGTGAATCTCATTTTTTTTTAAATCAGAGAGGAGGTTTGTTCTTGTCTGTTGGGATAGATTCATCTGAGCTCCTCTCCTCAAATGAGACCAGTGCCTGGGCACTAGCCCCAGTGGGTATATTTATTCGTCCACTCTGCCACACGAAGGATCTGCTCAGTCCTGAGCTTACTCAGATTCCCCAGCAATGTCCAGATAACCAGAGAGCCCTGATCACATGGAGCCTCCCACAGTGACTGCCCAAAGTCCCAGCCACACCCTGAGTCTTCCCACGAAGCCTCAGTGTTTTCACAGTCCCAGCACATAAGCTTCCCACAGTCACGAACACCCAGCCCTGTCTGTTCTCCCCACCAGACTCTGGAGTCTCCACTTGGCCAGTTGCTGGGCACAGACAGGAGCTGGCACAGCCGTTACATATGTCCAAAATGGTGCCTGCTCTCTGTCCGCTTATTACAGGATGCTGTTGAGGGGGTGATCGGGGAGAGAGAAAACATGCCCCCCCCCACTTTGTTTTTTCTCCTCTAGTTTGGCAGGTACATTATCCCCCACAGGGCTCCAAGCTGAATTCTTTCTAGGCTCTTCCTGCAGCTTTTTTCCCCAGTGGTTTGGTCTCCCTTCACTCTCCAACACTGGTGCAGAGGCTCTCAGCGGCTGGGGTCTTGAATTGTGTGTGTCCTTGCCCTCCATGTAGGTCTACTATAGAGTTTACTGTAGAGTTTCTCCTGCTGTTTTCTCGCTAACTCTACCATGAGATTGCATTCTTTCCACTTTTTTTAAGCTATTGTTGCCTAGGCTAGAGCAGTAAGCTCTGTCCCCACTTCACCATCTTCCACATTTCTTTTGCAACTCTTCAACTCCCCCATCATCGTAACTCTTTCAAATAAATAAAAAATAAATCTCTAAATAAATAAAATTTAAAAATATTAACCCTGTCAGTTAAACTGTACTGGAAAGAATGTGTTTTATCTACATTAAAATAATTGTATGCCATCAAATTCTGGGGTGATTTATATGTAATTTAGATTAAGTTAACTTTCTTACATGGTTTTGCAAAAGAGTCTTCTTAAGTTTAACTCTTTAGAATTTGTTGTTTACGTTCTTCTTAAAGTCTATTTAATGCACATTAGAATAAAATGTTACTAATTAGCATCCATTAGTAAGAGAGTTGTCTAATGAAATTCTAGGTTTTATATATTTTTAAATGTCACATTATTGCTTTTAAATGACAAAGACTATTTATTTTTAAAGCCCCTAAAGGCTTTTTTCATAATATTTTTTATACATGTGACTCTACAGTTTTTCAAGTAAGACTTTCTGAAACCACTAAAATATATCCCATGATCATTTTTTTTTCCTGTTTTGTGGCTTTTTTTAAACTGTAGGTCATTCAGCAGTAAATATTAACCTTAGATCACATTATCAGTGTTCCTCACTCATGAAGTTGTATTTGTATAGAAGTTATTGTACAGCACATTAAAGATGACACATGATTTTACCTATTTCCATGAAACCTAACTGCTAGCTGTTCAAGTACAGCTCAGCTAAGATTTGGTGTTGGCTCCATCAGGGGTCCCAGTTATGAACCCTGGTATTATCAGATATTTTTATCCTTTCAGAAAGTAGCAATTATTGGTGGTGGTGGTGGTTTGGTTTGGTTTGGTTTGGCTTAGGGCTCTTTTAGTTTTGGTCCCTGTTTTACAGAAAGAGGTTGAGCCTCTGTGAAGGATGAGGATGGGCGAAGGAGGGGAGGGGCTGGATATAGTAGAGAAGATTCAGATGCTGTTAAAGTGTCCTGGGGTTTCAGAAACACATGTAATTTTTGCTTGTCAATTAAAAACTTAAGAAAATAGATAGGGGCCCACACTGTGGTGTAGCGAGTAAAGCTGCTGGTTGCAGTGCTGGCATCCCAAATGGGCGCCGGTTCGAGACCCAGCTTCTCAATTCCAATCCAGCTCTCTGCTATGGCCTAGGAAAGCAGTGGGAAGATGGCCATGTGGGAGATCCGGAAGAAGCTCCTGTTTCATGGCTTTGGATTGGCACAGCTCTGGCCATTGCAGCCATCTGGGGAGTGAACCGGTAGATGGAAGACCTTTCTCTCTCTGCCTCTGCCTCTGTCTCTCTATAGCTCTGCCTTTCAAATAAATAAATAAATAAATCTTAAAAAAAAAAAAAGATAAAACTTCTTTAAAAGAAGTTTGTTTGTTTATTTGAAAGTCAGAGTTACAGAGAGAGAAACAGAGGCAGAGAGAGAGGTCTTCCAGAATCCACTGGTTCACTCCCCAGATGGCCCCAATGGCTGGAGCTTTGCCAATCCAAAGCCAGGAGCCAGGAGCTTCTTCCAGGTCTCCCATGTGGGTGCAGAGGTCCAAGGACTTGGGCCATCTGCTGCTGCTTTCCCAGGCCATAGCAGAGAGCAGAGAGCTGGATTGGAAGTGGAGCAGCTGGGACTTGAACCGCTGCCAAGATGGGATGCCAGCACTTCAGGTGGCGACTTTACTCGCTAAACCACAGCACCAGCCCCATTAGATAAAACTTTTAAAAAGAAGAGACATACGACCCTTTATTAACAGCAGTCAAGATGTTATTCCTGTCAGAAAAATCACTCAATTCTTGAATAGCTGAGGGAAGATTCTTTGGTGAACTAGTGTGTATATTCTAAGAATCATATTTCTGCTTTAACTAGACAGTGCCAGTTAACCTTTTTCCCACTTAAGAGCTTCTTGGGTTCAAATTCGCCAGAGATTTACAAGTGAAATTATTTTAACATCTTTGCTTTCAATTTGTCCGGTGTTCTAAAATGTAATCATGTCCAAACACTCAGGATAGATGTGACAGGTACTGTTTGTTTTCACCTAGCATAGTGTTAATTGAATTATTCTTTCCTTACTTGCTAAGTGTTTGAAACCCATGAAAAAGTATTTATTTTGTAGATTTTTACTGTGTATGTAGAATTTCTTTAAGAGAGCCTTTTCTAAAGATGGTTGAGAAAATATCTATAAATAACCAAAAACTCAAACAGATGAAATGGAATGTGAACCTCCCATGTTTGGGGCTTTTTACCCTTTTTTCTTTCTTGTCCCTGGTCTGTAAGGATGCTCTCAGTATGATGTGTTTCATCATTTTCCTATTTTCCTTCTGGGGTTTAAACCACTTTTCTTTGGTTGGGTCAAGCAAGATTTACAATTCTGTCAGGTACAACACATGCTTTACAATTGTTGATATGTACTTACATTCTTTAAACAAAAAAAAAAGATATATTTTAAAGGCAGAGTGACACAGAGGGTGACATGGGGTGAGGTGGGGGAAGTGAAAGAGATATCAATCAATTGATCAATCTTTCACCTGCTGGTTCACTTCTCAAATGCTCACAGCAGCACAGACTGGGACAGGCTGAAGTCAGGAGCCCAGAATTCTACCTGGGTCTCCCATATTTGTGGTATGAACCCAGGTACTTGAGCCATTATCTATTGCTTTCCAGGTACATTAGCAGGAAAACCAGGTCTTGAACCAGTATGGGATGTGGGCATCCCAAGCCAGGGCTAAATCTATGATGGTACAGTACCCTACCCCTGTACTAAAACTCTCTGATACCTGTAGTGGGGGAAATGTCAGGCAGCATTTCTGAGTCTCTTGGGGTGATGCTTTTGTCTGAGCAGCCCCGTAAGAATGGAACATGATTATAAAGTCTCAGGATAAAAAGATGAAAAGAGGGGTTAGATTTAAAATCAAATTGGACTTGGGATGATTTTATTACTGTGCTTAAGGTGGAAATGGTCTTGGGGTGATTAAGCAGTGAGATGGGAGTAGGACAGAGATGCAGAGAGAGCATACGCTAGGGAGGAAGGCATGGTTGTGTTCTGCAGTGGAGCCCTTGGGTAGAAAGTAAAGGGCAGAACTAAAAAGTCTCAGTGATGAGGTGGAATCAGGGAAGGACAGCTGTGAAAGGTGCAGACCTGAAGGGGAAGCAGCCTGGCTTTGGAGGCACCTCTGTTGGTTATTTATAAATTACACAGAGAGAGAGATAAATCAGTATATTTATGTTATATATAGCATTGTATCTGCAAAACAGAAATACAGGAAGATCTTCCATCCACTGCTTCACTCCCCAAATGCCCACAACAACTGGGGTTGGGCCAGGCCAAAACCAAGGGCCTCAAACACAATCCAGTTCTCTCAGGTGGGTGGTAGTGATGCAAGTACTGGAGCCATCTCCTGCTGCCTCCCAGAGTATGTAGTGTGCATTAGCAGGAAGCTGGATCAGACCCAGGCTCTGATTTGGAATACAGGCATCCCAAGAGGGGACTTCGTCTCTGCAGAACACCTGCCCCTTGAGGCACCATGGTTCTGAAGCCCTTCTTGCTCACCTTGCAGCTTCTGGCAACTTTCTAAGGTGTGTGCCTCAGCCTACTGTGGGTCTAGTGCAGATCATAATGCCTGCCTCACAGGGGCTCTGTAAGGATTCAAGTGCAGTGTGTGGCAGCCAAGTGTTTGAGCTGCCCTCGGTGTGGCACTCAAGAGGTAGCCACTTTTACGGCAATTACAACAGTATTTATTGCTGAGGGAAAGGGTCCAAATGAGACTTTCGCACCTGATGTACTCTTTCCTTTTCCCCATTTACTGCATGTTGAGAGGAGAAAGAGTAGAAAATAAAGGGTTAAGACTTTAAGAAGAGTTTTGGTAGATGTTAGGTAGATGAATCACTGAGGTTTGAGCAGGATGTCTGGAAGCAGTTAGTTCTAAGTTAAGGCAAATGGCATTTAGAACTAAATGTGGGGAAAGGAAATATATACTTTTCATATTTTGCAAAAAAAAATTGCAATCTTTTATATTGCTAACTCAGTGGTTATTTCTTCACATAACCAAGACTCAGGAATTCAGTTTCACAAGACAAGCAAGGTTCTTTAGTGTTTTACTTTTGTTCTTAAAACATTTCATTTAATTGTAGGCATAATTTTCTATGCTAGCATATTTTCAATTTAAAAACAGATTGCAAAAACAGTCATTGTGGTAGGAAGATTTCAACATAACATTTTCTTCCTTTTATTAAAATGAAAATAAAATATATAAAGATTAGTGAACTTTACGTTCAATAATAATTTTAGAAATTTTTGGACTAGCATGGGATCAATTGACTTAATAACAGTGTTTAAAACATGTGTTTTTTTTTTTTAATTTATTTATTTATTTGGAAGAGTTTCACAGAGAGAGAAAGAGAGGTGGCAGGGGGATGGGTCTTCCATCCACTGGTTCACTCCCCAGTTGGCCACAGTGGTCAGAGCTGCACCCATCTGAAGGCAGGAGCCAGGAGCTTCTTCTGGGTCTCCCACGTGGGTGCAGGGGCCCGAGAACCTAGGCCATCTTCCACTGCTTTCCCAGGCCATAGCAGAGAGCTGGATCGGAAGTGGAGCAGCCGGAACGCGAACCAGTGCCCATATGGAATGCTAGCACTGCAGGTGGCGGCTTTACCCGCTACACAACAGTGCCGGTCCCATGTTTTCTAAAATAATTAGATTTGAGTCTCAAAATATATGATTTCTTCTGATAAAAGTTGTTGAATTTTTTTTAAATTTTATGTATTTATCTGAGAGGCAGAGAGATAGAGATTCCGATCCTCTGGTGCACCACCCAAATTCCTCTAACAGAGGGGCTGGGCCAGGAACACAGTCCGTGTGCCTTCAGTGAATGTGTCAGGAACCCAGTTACTCGAGCCTTCAGTGCTGCCTCCCAGCATCTCCGTTAGCAGGACAGTGGTGCTGGGAATTAAGCCCAGGTACTCTGATATGAGATGAAGGCATCTTAACCACTAGACTAAACGCTGGCCCAGCTCTTCAATTTTAAAACAAATGGGCGAGTGTAACTGTTTCATACTATAAAGAAACCCAGACTAAATTGAGAACATACAAACTACAGCGCTCTTTTTGGCGTAGTAGAAGGATACTGAAAACAACAGAGCTCTAAGCAGACATCTGGGCTGTTTCATAGTTTTCTGCCTTAATGAGAGAAATAGGAACGCTTCCATAGTGTCCATTGCTCCTCTGCCCTGCTGCAGTCAGAGGACACGTGTGGGTATGTGGCAGCTTTCATGGCTTGGATGCTTGTCAAGGTCCAAGTCAGGATCCTGGCTTCATTACTGGGATTGCCAGAATAATTACCAAACTGCAGCTGCCAAGCCCAATATGCTGTCCTGTTTTTCTTAAATTAAATTTCTTTTCTCTTTCCCTTAAGGGAAACACATGATTCAGAGCAAATCATATAAACGGGTTTGCATCTGAGTTTAATGAGACAACTCATTAATCTCTTCCACGAGGCAGAGTTTTCTAAAATATATATATTATGCTTTGTGTGTTTTTAACAGTATTAACCGGTTATACATACAAAACACTACATAAATAAGTGTGCTTTGTTTGACTGTAATATGTCACTTAGAAGAATGGGATTGGCTGTTATTAGCAATATGTTAGATACCATGTCAATATGTATTTCTCAATTTTGTAAATTTTCTATTAAAGCAGTCACCAGAGTTTCCCATGAAATAATAGGTGAAAAACAAAAACCCACAAAAGCGAATGTTCTTCCTAGAAAGAATTGTAATACTCAAACCATTAAAACAGTTCCTTTTTTTTTTTTTCTTTCTTTTTTGAGATTGGAAGTAAAACCTCCAGAGTTCTTAAGTTCAGATTAAATCACACTCTTTACCTGGCCAAGGAAAGAAGTAAGTAAATCATCTTCCTCTTTGACCATGTAGTATGGAGAAATCTAGTTTCCGCCCCCCCCCCCCAGAAACTTTTATTTAAAGAATACAAACTTCATACATTTCGTACTTACAACTTTAGGAACAGGGTGATTCTTCCCACTCCCCTTCCCAGCCCCTATCCCACCCTACTTCCTCTTCCCTTTCCTATTCCCACTCTTATTTTTTACTAAGATCTATTTTCAATTAGCTTTTTTTTTTTTTTTTTTTTTTTTTTTTTTTTTTTTTTTTTTGACAGGCAGAGTGGACAGTGAGAGAGAGAAAGGTCTTCCTTTTGCCGTTGGTTCACCCTCCAATGGCCGCCGCAGCCTGCGCGCTGTGGCCGGCGCATCGTGCTGATCTGAAGCAAGGAGCCAGGTGCAGGGCCCAAGGACTTGGGCCATCCTCCACTGCACTCCCGGGCCATAGCAGAGAGTGGGCTTGGAAGAGGGGCAACCGGGACAGAATCCGGTGCCCCAACCGGGACTAGAATCCGGTGTACCAGTGCCACAGGTGGAGAATTAGCCTATTGAGCCGCAGCACCGGCCTCAATTAACTTTAAACTCAGATGATTAACTCTTTGTTAAGTAAAGAGTTCAACAAATAGTATGGAAAACAAAAAAACTTCCTCAACAGTCTAGACAAGGGCTCTTAAGTCATTGCTTCTCGAAGTGTCTAGAGAAATCTAGTTTTGAACATGATAGTGAAAGTTGCTTTGTCTAAGAAAAGGATGTTTCTTAGCTTATTAGCTAAGAAAGGCTATTGCCTTTCCCCTCTCCTTCTTCCTCGCTGTTATAAAATACTTTCCATTTGTTCATTCCTCTCAGTGGGCTGCAGGCAGACTTGGGAATCTTGACTGCCATAAACCCATCATCGTTTCTTTTGCCCCTGATTGAATAGGGCATGGGCCCTCATATCTATGGCTGATCAGGTTCTAGAGAAAGATGGCCAGGGAGTTTTTGAGAAACTTCTTGAAGAGGGATATCCAAAGAGAAACTTTCTTTCAGCTCTTGACTTTGTGGTCTGCATGTGATTGTTAGGAACCTGCAGCCAGCGAAGTCCTGTGAGCATGCCTCACTAGAAGAGACAAGCCAACCCAGTGAAGATGACAGTGGAGCTATATTACGTAATCCTCAGCTATCATGCTGCCTAAAAGTGATAAACGTTCTCAATTTAAAATCAGGAGTCACACCTTTCCGTATTTGGTTCAAGAATATATCATGCACTAATTTATTATATGTATTATTTCATTCATTTTTATTTTTAACCTGTTACTTTCAGTGATAAATGCATTTCTTCAGAAATGAAGCTAATCCTAATGTTTTAAAGAGACTTCTTAGGATGGATGTTTGTCCTAGCATCAGAGTGACTGGTTTGGATACCCAGCTCCACTTTCTGATTCCAGTTTCCTGGTAATGTCGACCATGGGAGACAACAGAAATGACTCAGGTAGTTGAATTCCTGCCACCCACATGGGAGTCCTGTTGCAGTCCTGGTCATTGTGGGCACTTGGAGACTAAACCAGAGGATGTTTTCTCACATTCTCTCTCAAATAAATAGAATTTTTTTTTAATGACGAGCATGTTCTATCTATATGTAAATATCAGATACAAGATTATTGCATTCAACAAATATTTGCATAGTGTGGGCCTAATTGTTGGATAACAGGAATTTGTCAATCCATACATAGTGAAAGTGCATTGAGTACCTTAACTTCTTTCTTGCGTGGCTTCAGATAATACTGCATTAAGAATGAAACAAGTTGGGGCCAGCACTGTGGTGCAGTGAGTTAAAGCCCCAGCAAGCAGTGCCAGCATCCCATATGGGCGCTGGTTCAAGTCCTAGCTGCTCCACTTCCAATACAGCTCTCTACTATGGCCTGTGAAAGCAGTGGAAGATGGCTCAAGTGCTTGAGCCCTTGCACCCATGTGGGAGACCTGGAAGAAGCTTCTGGCTCCTGGCTTCGGATCTGCTTAGCTCTGGCCGTTGAGGCCATTTGAGGAGTAAACCAGCAAATGGACGACCTTTCTCTCTCTCTCTCTCTCTCTCTCTCTCTCTCTGGCTCTACCTCTATATGTAACTCTTTCAAATAAATAAAATAAATCTTTAAAAAAAAGAATGAGGCCGGCGCCGCGGCTCACTAGGCTAATCCTCCGCCTTGCGGCGCCGGCACACCGGGTTCTAGTCCCGGTCGGGGCACCGATCCTGTCCCGGTTGCCCCTCTTCCAGGCCAGCTCTCTGCTGTGGCCAGGGAGTGCAGTGGAGGATGGCCCAAGTCCTTGGGCCCTGCACCCCATGGGAGACCAGGAGAAGCACCTGGCTCCTGCCATCGGATCGGTGCGGTGCGCTGGTCGCAGCGCGCCTACCGCGGCGGCCATTGGAGGGTGAACCAACGCCAAAAGGAAGACCTTTCTCTCTGTCTCTCTCTCACTGTCCACTCTGCCTGTCAAAAATTAAAAAAAAAAAAAAGAAAGAAAGAAAAAAATTGAATTTAAAAAAAAGAATGAAACAAGTTATTTCATTTCTACTGGCTTTTTATCATTTTACTGTTAAATTAAAACACCATATTAGCAAACAAGCCTTATTTACTTATTTATTTATTTATTTATTTGAGAGACAGACAAAGCTCTGGTCCGCTAGTTCATCCCCAGTGCCCACAACAGCTGAGCTGGGCCAAGCCCAAACCAGAAGCTGGGGATGTACTTTGATGTGGGTGGCAGAAATGCAATTAATTGAGTCCCGCCTCTGCATTAGCAGGAAGCGAGAGTCATGAGTCAGAGCCAGGAGTTTAACCCATATACCCTGACGTGGGATGCAAGTAGCTTAAAGCACTGGGCTAAATGCCTGCCTGCTCTCTTTCTCTTTTTCTAATCCTATAATTTCATTGGGGTTGTATTTTAAATATGTGTTTTGTACATCTTGTTTATGTGTGTGTTGGTTGTGGTGTTTTCTTAGGAATGTCATTGGCATCCTCCTTTGTAAACCTCCTGATGAGTGAAGACCATGGCAGTGTAGACTGCACAAATGTGTTTTCCTCCACTGACACAGAAAGGGAGAGCAATTCTAGCTTCCTTAATTTGCAAAGTACAGGATTGAAAAGGCATGAGACAAGTGAAGTTTTGTCCTGTCTCAGGTAGACATGTTCTTTAAAACCATATCATTATATGAGGTAGTAGTTCCATCAGGTTTTAAAGCAGCAGATCTTTCATTCTCTCTTTCTGGCTACAGCAAATGACACAGTCTGTAGTAAAAACTATGAAGCGGGCGTAACAACAAAGAGCAAGCAATTTATGCTGATGTTTATCAGTTTCTTACTATCTTTTCTTAAAAAGGCCTTGATTGATTAATCTGTTAGAGCCTGATGCTTAGGCTGCTCTTGTGAACATGGCCTGTTTCCTTCAGCTGTAAACTCTGGAATTAAAAAAAAAAAAAAAGTAAGGTTGGTTATTGTTTAGGAACATTCTCTCCCACCGCCTATGCTGGTGTAGACACATGCATCTTCCTCTGGAACTTCTGTACTGGAATGACTTTTCTCCACTAATCTTTGACCTTAGGGGCTGAAAAGCAATCACAGCTTTCCTGAGTTGAAGAATAATGTGAATTTTAAACAATTACTTGGATAGGAGCTGATTTAAACTATTTAAATGTTTCACTGAATATTAATATAACAGCAGTGACACATGTGCAAAGACCTGCAGTCTTTGGTAATAATAAGAAACGTTCACCAATGGTTTTTTTTGTTTGTTTTTGTTTGTTTGTTTGTTTTTTCTGACAGGTAGAGTTAGACAGTGAGAGAGAGAGACAGAGAGGAAGGTCTCCCTCCATTGGTTCACCCCCCAAATGGCCGCTATGGCCGGCGCACTGCACCAATCCGAAGCCAGGAGCCAGGTACCTCCTCCTGGTCTCCCATACGGGTGAAGGGCCCAAGCACTTGGGCCATCCTCCACTGCCTTCCCAGGCCACAGCAGATAGCTGGACTGGAAGAGGAGCAACCAGAACAGAATCTGGCACTCCAACCAGGACTAGAACCCGGGATGCCGGTGCCACAGGCGGAGGATCAGCCAAGTGAGCCACAGCGCCGGCCTCACCAATGGTTTATTATGTTCCAGGCCATGATTTTCTGTTCACTGTCTTAATCCTTATAAATATCTCCACTAGAAACCAAGTTCCCCAAGGACAAGGATCAAATTGGCCTAGTTACTGTTAGCAAATTGAGGAAATTGAGGCACACGGTGACAAAGTAGCTTACCAAGGATTACCCAGTAAGTGGTGGAGCTGCGATTCAATCCTCTGCAGTCTGATTCCAGAACCTGTGCTGTCAAGCGCCACTGTGGCCCGCTGCCTCTGTTATGCCTAGACAAATATAGAAACACAAAGAAATAATGAAGTATTGCCTGCCTGGTGGAGCTGGCTGTAAAAGGACTATAGTTAGTCTAGTGCGGCATTTCCTACCCTCTACACTGTTGTCATTCTGATTGAACGTTGGATATGGAGGGCTGTCCAGCATGTGGTAAAATTTCTAACAGCATCCCGATCTCTAACCTACTGGACCACCAGTTACATCTACCCTGTTAGGATATTCAGCAAAGACCCTAGAGATTGTCAGATGTCTCCCAAGCAATGAAAGGAGAAGTTAATAACCCCTGGTATAGAGCTCCACATTTTCAATATCCCAAAGGGAAATCTGGAAGGAAAAATGGGTGATCACCTTGGAAGCGCTATAGTAGTATCTTGGCCTGTAATTTAGTAGTACAGTCAGTTTTGCTGGAATACAGTATGTATATTCCTAAATGTAAATCACTTCACTGCCAGACGTGAAAAACACAGGGCTTGTGTGGACAATGGGTGTAAGAGCGCACCACGCGGAGGCTTCATCAGTGACTCATACAGATAAACACAGGACCTAATAAAAAATGGCAGCACAGATTTACACTTGTTAAGTCATTAGGAAATATTAAATCAATAAATGTAAGTTTTGACCTTGAAAGAGACCCACAGCTTGCTTGTGGTAGTAGGCGTTGAAGGATTTGAATTTGTAAATAATTGGCAGATGCTGGAAGGGACGGTCTCTGAAATTGCATGGGAAGTTTTTTCATCACTTACGGTAGGTATTGGAGGTGTGTGTAGACATGTGTTTCATGAATTCTTTTGTGGCTGGATTGTGCTGGGTACAGTTTTCTGCATTCACTGCCAATTCTCTCGAAGTTGTGGATAAGCAAAGAATCAGTGTTACCCTTACCTCGTCTCCTGATGAGAGTACCACGTGGGAGCACGTTTCCAAAAAGACACTGCAGCAGAGCCAGGCACACTTTTGATCTTTTTTGAGACCCTTCACTAACAGAACATAGAACTAGCGAGCGACAGAGAAAGATGGCAAGTGTAAGCTGAAAACATGATTTGTGAAGAATGCTGGCAGCAAACCAGTGGAACTGAGGAGGGGCTGGAAATCGTCTTCGCTGCCCCTTCGTGCTGTGGCCTTGTCTGCCGTGCCAAGGACAGTGGTCAGGACCGAAGTTGGCCAGCTACCCGCACAGTGTCCAGTGTCTACTAAAAGGAGTCTATTAACAGAGATGGCTTTATGAACTTCTTTTTGAAAGATTCTTTATTTCACTTATGTTGCTTTCATCATATTGGCACTGAGTGTTCATTTTTTGTTTCAGTGAATGATTTAGAAGCTGTGTGTGCGCAGCCCATCGACTGGAAGGCCCATGTGTAGCAGATGACTGCTTTAAAATGCAGCATGGGTATAAAAGTGCACTGTAACTACTAACATGATAACAGGAAATGGTTCTGATTTTTTTTATTTTTTATTTTTTATTTTTATTTGAAAGAGTTACAGAGAGAAAAGCAGAGGCAGAGAGAGAGAGAGGTCTTCTATCCCCAGGCCTCTCCCCAGTTGGCCACAACAACTGGAGCTGTGCTGATCCGAAGCCAGGGGCCCAAGGATTTGGGCCACCTTCTGCTGCTTTCCCAGGCCATAGCAGAGAGCTGGATTGGAAGTAGAGCAGCCGGGACTCGAACCAGTGCCCATATGGGATGCCAACACTGCAGGCAGCGGCTTTACCTGCTGTGCCACAGCGCCAGCCGCATGGTTTTGAATTTTAAAATTGATTTTAAAAGTGTATGTAAAAATACATTTGCACAGCAGCACTGAGGGTTGACAGTCGCATCAGGTAGCAGTTAAGCTGTCACATCCCAACAGTTAGGTTGAAGTTGATGCTTTGGTTTGTCATACATTTCATTCACTTTGGATGAAATGGTTACAGACAATGCACCACTACCTTTCAGAGTTTGCTGTTTTAGAGGAGATGCAGGAAGTCTCCACGTATTTACCTGTAAACACCAGTCTTCTGGTTTTGAATTTTAAAAAGCATCTGGTCATCTTCAGTGGACTATAATATAAAACATGTCATGTATTAGGGAAATCAAAGAACACAAATATATTCACCTTTTGTATCAATTGTAGTCACTAATCTTTTAACTAAGACAAAAATCTGAAGGCTTAGTGTTTCGTTAAGGTGTTGTGATCTTAAAAGTGCTTAAACACTAAAAATGTCAATTTCGTGGAAACAGTACCCACTTTTGAGGAAAAGAATGTTTGACCCTCCTTTTAACCATTCGTTATTGCAATGTGTCTCTGCCCTGCATCCTTATCTAATGGGTACTCAAATCTATTTAGTGTTCAGAAGGTCACAGCAGTACCCGAACCCTATGACCCAAAGAATCCTGTTATTGTTGTAATTTAGAGTTTCCGGAATGTTAGGATTAGAATCGTGTCTGTTCCACTCGGGCGAAATGACACAGCATAAGGATATAATCCAATAAATGTATTAGTTTTCTTTTTGCAATGTTGGTTTTTGTTTAACAAAATTGACATATTTTTATATATTTATGGGGTACAGTATAGTAATTTGATACTTGTTTTCAGTGTGTAATGATCAAGTCAGGATAATTTGCATTTCCATCTCTCTAAACATTGATCATTTTCTGTGTGTTGAGAACCTCCAGACTCTTCTATTTTGAATTATATCATAGACTGTTACAGAGTGCAGTTGCTGTATGGTAACATAGGCCACCCTAACTGTATTTTAAGATATCTAATCCTCGCCATAGGGCACTCCGCCCACACCCCTTGGTATGAAAATTGTGATGACACATTTGTGGTCTCCATCATGCTTGAGGACTTGAGTGTTTCCCATGTACCTGCAAAGGCTGTCCTTCCCACAGTTGTTATGTTATCAGTTTGTTGTTTATTCCATCACTCACTTCCCACATCCCATGGGAGAACTTGGCTTGGTACTGTTGTGCTTTTCTAAATATGTAGGTAAGAAGGCCACTTCCATACTTTCTTACATAGTAGAAACCACACATCCCTAAACTCACCAATTCTTCATACCTGTTGAATCTGTCTAGTAATTTAATAATCTTGTGTTTCTTAGAATAATTGGAGAAGTAATAATGCACTGAATTCCATTAATGATTCTGGAGTGCTAGATTTCTTGTACCTTTTATGTAGTTTTAATTTTGTTTAATGAATACAATTTCAGAGTACTGAGTTACCAACAAAAATATAGTAATGAAAGTTAGGAATTGGAAAAATAACTTAATTGTGTGGTTTACCAAAATATTTACAATTTGTGGTTATAGACTTCCCACAAAATACTGCAATGTCATAATATTTGAAGATTAACAAAATGGTAATATTCAATATAACATCTTGCAGCATTTCTTCATAATGAAAGTAAATTTTCTAAGGTCAGACGCACCATTGATAACTCTTAGAGATAGCTTCATACTTGGTGATCTAATGAAAAGAAAACATGGATTTACAAGTGAAGATATTTATTATTTAATGTATCAGTGCATAGTGCATATTATTTCAGATCCCTAATATTTCTGGCTTAAATACAGATGAAGTTTTTTTCTTCTCATTCCAAAAAGACAATAGGAAACCCAATCTTAACATTCAACTCTGGGAAGAATTGTATTTCATAGACAAAGTTCTTTTTCCAAAGTAAGTCATGCTTTAATTCAAAGCATTCCTTTTCCCAGGAAACACAATAGGTAGATTTTTCTTTATGTTGTTTCCACATCTCATCCACTTACCATGTTTGTTTCTCCAGCAGATTCCATCTTCCTGCAACACAGCGTCAGGTGTCACAAAGATCAATCCCATTACATTATTTATATAAAGATTCTTTGTGAAACAGAGGCATTATAAATTATTGCTCTTCCCATGGTTTTTTGGAATGTTTTCATGTGCAGATGCCCATAGAGCAGTACTGTTAGAGTCTTTTCCTCGGCGTATGGATTTGGCACGAGGTCTCTGACATGGACCCCAGGTGGGTCATAACAAAGAAGAGGTAGATAGATGCTCACACTTTTTTGTGGGCCCTCTCCAAAATGTAAAACACAGTGCACTTGAGCTCTTCGATTTACTTTTTTTGATAAAATACTGGGAAGAAAAGCTTTATGTCTTCCCAAGAGGAGCTCATCTTGGCTGAATTATAACATACAAAGATAGCTTTTACACATTCACAGGGGCAGTTCAGACAGTCAATGGAAAATGGCATGAAAAGAAGCTGAGTTTGGTGCAGAAGTTGTGAAATCCATTCGTAGTTCTCTCAGCGTGCACCATTCCCGTGGATTTTTGAAAACCCTTGTATATAGCTACCATGGGCAGTATAAAAGGCATATTTAGGAGTCTCAGCAGCCTGGTCATTGGAATTTCATTTCCTCTGCTCACTAACTTTATTGTTAAGGTAAAGAAATAGGCATTTTTGCTACCATAATATTCAAAACACTTGTGATAATAGAAGTACCCACATGTTCTCTTTTTCTTTTCTTCTTTCAGTCACAATGAAAGGAAAGTAACGTGCAAACATCCAGTGACAGGACAGCCATCGCAGGACAATTGCATTTTTGTAGTGAATGAACAGTAAGTCAAGACTTTCATGTCATGCCTGTCTTCAAACATGGTGTTAACATTGCGATTGCTGTAATCTAGATTTATTTTTTTTTAAAGTATTTATTTATTTGAAAGGCAGAGTAGGAGGGGAAAAAGAGAGGGAGAGAGGGAGGAAAGAAGGGAGGGAGGAAGAGACAGAGAGAGAGAGAGATGTCTTCCATCTGCTGGTTCACTCCCCAAATGGCCACAATGGCCAAGGCTGGGCCAGGCTGGAGCCAGGAGCTAGGAGCTTCTTCCAGGTCTCCCACATGGGTGTGCTGCTCTCCCAGATGCATCAGCAGGGAGTTGGATTGGAAGTGGAGTAGCCAAAACTTGAACCAGCACCCATATGGGATGCCAGCACTGCGGGAGGAGGCTTAGCCTTCCCTGCCGACCCCTATAATCTGAATTCTATGTAGCACAATTTAGCAGCTTTCTTATTTGGATATTTGCAGTCAAGTATGACAGAATGCCAGCTGTATGCTGTGTCTGGTAGGGAAAACATGACTTACAAATTTTTTCCAGTAGGAATATAATTTCAGAAATTCTTTTTACAATGGTTCAAACTCATAAAGTAAACTCAAAGGCCCAGGATGCAAACTTGGAGAAATTCTGTAAACTTTGGTAAAATTATGGAACTGATCTGAGCGCAGTTTTCTCATCCTTGTATTTGGGATAATGGTAATTGCCATCTCTCAGGATTTTTATAAGCATCAAATGAAATGCTCAGTTGTTCACAGATAGTGTTATTGATATCTCTGCTATTGTTTCTAATATTAGATTAGTTATTCTTGTGGTTCATTTTCATTTTCAATTTTCCAGTTGAATGACCAATTAGAATATCTGCAGTGATGCCTATTAAAATAAACATGAATGTTAAGTTATGTCAGGCTTAGGAGAAGCTTTAATTATATTTAAAGTAGTTTTAAATATTAACTGTTACCCTAGAGTAAAGAGTATCCGACCGTCTTGAAAACGTAGGCTATCAGTGTTGTCTAAATGTTAGAGAAGCGTTACCATAAAGCTATATGCCTCACGTTCTAACACTTTTACATATCTTATTTTTTAGGGCTGTTGCAACCATGACATCTGAAGAAAAGAAGGAACGACCTATAAGTATGATAAATGAAGCTTCTAACTATAATGTGACATCAGATTATGCAGTACATCCAATGAGCCCTGTAGGCAGAGTAAGTTATTTTGCTTACTGATGGTTATTGATAAATGGTAGTCAGGATTCATTACCATTACTCATAATGAACTTAGAATTGGAATTATAGAATATTAATTTCATTTTTATTAAATGAATTTAATTATATTGAGGTAATTGATATAAAAGCAGTAGCTTGAAATATGAGGTGGTAAGGTTGTAATTTGATGACTTTTTAAAAATATTGGTCTGATATTTGAATAATTTAATAAATGATGTTTTTTGTGAGAGAATGATTACTTTGTTGAATCAACTTAAGTTTTAAAGGGAAGATTAATGTAATAGTTTAAGAATCACATTTTCTGGTTATTGAAATGCCTAGATTGAAGAGACATTTACAGTGAAACAATGGTAATAATAAATTGAATTATGTTTACAATAAAGAAATGGTAGATTATTATAATGATATATTTTAAATAAGCCTGCTAAGGTTTTTAAAATGAAATTTTGTAGCCATTACAAAAAAATGTAAATTTCAGATAGTGTAAGGAATTTCTGATAATATAAAAAAGCCAGTAAGATAACTGAGCATAATACTTCATTAGCAGGTTCTAATTAAAATCCACAGAAATGATAAATGGGTTGAAAGCTACCAAATCGTTATCTGGAGAAGACTGAAGTTGGACCTGTGCCATAGAGTGTATAACCAGAAATTTTCCACATGAGTTAGTTTTTGAAACATTAAAAATAAAACTATGAAAGCACTGGCAAGAACAATGTAAGAGTTCTTTTTTAAAGCAATAAACCAGAATGCAGATAATATAAAGTAATAACAAATTTACCCACATATAATTATTAAGTATGCAAAATATGTAAAACTCACATATAACAAAGAAAAATTTCTTTATAATTAAAGAACAACTCTAAATCAATAAGAAACAGGACTATAGCCAGTTTAAAATGGGCAAATTATGAACAATAAGTTCCCAGAAAAGAAACTGGAATTTGCTCTTAAATACATTAAAAAATGCTCCATCTCATTCATAATATGAAAAATCCTCATTAAAAATAGAAACATCACCATTTTTTTATCTGTCAGGATTGTAGAGGTCAAAAATTTTTTTGGCATAGCACGTTTCATTGACGAGAATGTAAGTGACTCAGCACAGTGGAACAGAAGGGGCTCACATATGCAGTTGTCTGAGAAGGAAGAGAAAAAGGTGCTGTCTGGCTGGCTGCAAGAGCATTTACCTGGATGGCCAGACAGCACACGTGCCCACAGTGACGCTGCTTGCTGCACAGACTGCTTGGCTGGGTGCTGGGGCCAAGCAGGATGTATGTATCTTTTTGTTCCATTTGAGTTTTATATTGTGTTCAAACGCTGTTTGAAAGCGTATGAAAATTCATCAAGGAAATTATTCTTTAGGAAATTTCTATTCATCAGAGAAACAAAATTCAAATGAAAAATGTTAGTTTTCCAGAGATTGTAGATGAGTTGAAAAGTCGGAGATGGTTTGCTGTTACTTACCTTTTACTTTACAGAGAAGATCAGTGTTTGCTGTTGCTTGCTACCATTCCTCCAAGCTAGAGATCTTCCTGCTAAGCAGGGCAGTGTTTTAAATGATTGTATATTCCCGTGTGTGCCTCCCAGAGTAAACACATCTGTCTGGTATCATTCAAGTTCAGAGTTGTCTGTAAAGAGGAAAACACTATTTGACATTAAGTGGATCCTTCCAGTCTTGTTTTGATTTGATGTGATGTGTTTGTTTATAACTTACATCTGAGTGTTTCTGCTCTTTTAACTTTCTTTAATTTAAGCAACACCATTAAACCCAGATACAGAGCAAGCACGAAGTTATGTCCTTCAGTTTATTTTTTAAAAATTTGTTAATTTTTACTCAAGGCCTATTTATTTTATATGGCAGGTAGGACAAAATATCACTACATGTTATGTCTTTTTAAAAATTTTATTTCCAGACGTAAAGGAGAGATTATAAAACTTAAGATCCTTTTATAATACTGGGGGGAGAAACAGGAGGACAGGATTCTTTGTGCAGAATTTTTACTGTTTTGTTTTTTTATTTTTAAGATTTCTTATTTATTTGAAAAGCAGAATTACAGAGGCAGAGACAGGCAGAGAGTAGTCTTCCATCTTCTTGATCACCGCCCCCCCCCCCCCCAAATGGCCACAATGGCCAGAGCTGGGCCAATCCGAGGCCAGGAGCCTGGAGCTTCTTCTGGGTCTCCCACGCGAGTGCAATGATCCAAGGATTTGGACCATCTTTCACTGCTTTCTCAGGCTATAGCAGAGAGCTGGATCAGATGTGCAGCCAGGACTTGAACCGGCATCATATGGGATGCTGGCCCTGCTGGCGGCAGCTTTGCCCGCTTTGCCACAGCACCGGCCCCAGAATTCTTATTCTTGAAACAACTAAACCAGCAAAAGTGGAACTGAGATAATTTATTTGAAAGGATTTTAAGTCTTGCAAATCTCAGAGAAATCTGAAATTAAAACTGTAAAGATTTTTTTTTTATAATTTTTTTTTTTTTTGAAAGTGAAAGAGAGAGACAGAGAAAGGTCTTCCTTTTTGCCATTGGTTCACCCTCCAATGGCCGCTGCGGCCGGCGCATCATGCTGATCCAAAGCCAGGAGCGAGGTGCTTCTCCTGGTCTCCCATAAGGATGCAGGGCCCAAGGACTTGGGCCATCCTCCACTGCCTTCCTAGGCCATAGCAGAGAGCTGGCCTGGAAGAGGGGCAACCGGGATAGAATCCGGCACCCCAACTGGGACTAGAACCCGGTGTGCCGGTGCTGCAGGGTGGAGGATTAGCCTGTTAAGCCACGGCGCCGGCCTGTAAAGATTAAAAAAAAAAAAAACAAACTCAAATTTTGGCATTAATATCTTATTTTCTATCATGTTTTTTTCCTATTTAGACTTCACGAGCCTCAAAAAAAGTTCATAATTTTGGGAAGAGGTCAAATTCAATTAAAAGGAACCCTAATGCACCTGTGGTCAGACGAGGTTGGCTTTATAAACAGGTAGGTTTTCTTCCTGTTTGATATGAAACAAAGAATAAATCAGAAGGGACCTTTGGGGATGAATGTTCCTAAGACAACTGTATAAAATTAAATGAAATATATGTCAAAAAAATTAATATATGCTGTGTGAAAGGAATAGTATGCTAAAATTACCCAGGCAGGAATATTTTTTAAATGTCAAGAGTGAAATAAATATAGTAGTATTGTTCATTTTTCTAATGCTATAACAATCATTAGACAAATGTACAATTATATACTCCCCTGCCTTTCTTTATAGAAAAACCAAAGATATTTTGACATTTTTCTGATTTTGTTTTTTCTGATTTTTGCTTCTGTACTCTCAGACTGTTCTTTCCTTCTTGAGGTTTTGTGTTTTATTTTCTGGTGTTTTTCTTTTTCTTTCTTCATTCCTTGTTTGACTGTTTGCTCCAACAGGGTTCATGCTCAGATACCTGGGCGTGTTAAGGTTTATGTGGTATAGTCTGGGAAACTTGCTGTTGGTTTTGGAGTTAGGATACAGGTACCTACCCTCTTGAACTTGGATATCATTTTGATCTCTTAGTGCCAGTTCTTTGCTTTCTGATTTGCCACTAAGTTTCAAATAAGTAGCTGCCAGATAATTGAGATGACAGACTCAACATGCAAGGCCTTCGTCTGTCTTTGTTTTAATTCTGAATATATACAGATGATACAAACCAAGTTTAATATTAGTTTATTGAGGGTGCTGATCTGTTCAATAATGCCAGTTGGTTTCAGATGATCTAATGATTTTTATTCACTAAACCTCATAATGAATTTGCTAGGAAATACTCATTAGAGATAGTGTCATCTGAAAGTTGATTGTCATCTAGACTAGTGTATTGGAAATGGATCATCTTAAAATCCAGAAAATGTGAAGTCATTCAGGTAAATTGATTTTGCCAGTTCCTCAGTGAGTTGATTGGGTATTTAAGTTGAATAATAAGTTTTCATTTTTATTTAAGGATATTTTGCTATATGTTAACTGTTGACAGTTAAACTTATCCAAGCTAAAAGATTTTTGCACAAAAAAATGACCCAAATGAAAGATCTCTGTGAGTGAGATCCTGGTGGAAAGAAGGGGCCATCAAAGAAGGAGGTACCTTTCTCTGAAGGGAGGAGAGAACTTCCTCTTTGACTATGGCCTTGTCTAAATAAGGTGGGAGTTTGTGAACTCAAGAGGTTTCCATAGGCTGGCGCTGCGGCTCACTAGGCTAATCCTCTGCCTGCGGCGCCAGTACTCCAGGTTCTAGTCCCAGTTGGGGCGCCAGTTCTGTCCCGGTTGCTCCTCTTCCAGTCCAGCTCTCTGCTGTAGCCCAGGAAGGCAGTGGAGGATGGCCCAGGTGCTTGGTTCCTGCACCTGCATGGGAGACCAGGAGGAAGCACCTGGCTCCTGGCTTTGGATTGGCGCAGCTTGCCAGCCGTAGCGGCCATTTAGGGGGTGAACCAACAGAAGGAAGACCTCTCAGTGTCTAACTCTGCCTGTCAAAAAGAAAAAGAGGCTACCATAGCCTTGGCAGCTCATGACAAGAGCCTTGGGTGATTACTGACATCATAAATAAGAGTGTCAATTGTTAAATCAACAACAGGAGTCATTGTGCACTTGTTCCCCATGTAGGACCTATGTCCTTAATGTGTTGTACTATGAGAATTAACAGTGAAAACCAATCTTCAAACAGTACTTAATACTTTGTGTTCCTGTGTGGATGCAAACTGTTGAAATCTTAGTATAGAGTTGATCTTCTGTAGATAAAGATAATTTAAAATGAATCTTAATGAAGAATGGGATGGGAGAGGGCATAGGAGATGGGATGGTTTGTGGGTGGGAGGGAGGTTATGGCGGGAAGAACCGCTATAATCTAAAAGTTGTACTTTTGAAATTTATGTTTATTAAATAAAAGTTTTCTATAAAAAGATTTTTGCACATTTAGTTTAGTAGGTACCAATTATATTCAAATAGTTAAATGCAATATTGGACCTAACAGAAGATAATACGACTCCTTATTTAAAATAATTCCTGGTCTGTCTTTTTGATCCCTTGGTTTATTTAGTATTGAAAAAGTGTTGCCAATTAATTTCTCTAATACAAGTGTATACTTTGTAGCAGGTGACAAAATATTTGTTTTTCTTTTCTTTTTTTTTTTTTTTTTTTTTGACAGGCAGAGTGGATAGTGAGAGAGAGAGACAGAGAGAAAGGTCTTCCTTTTTGCCGTTGGTTCACCCTCCAATGGCCGCCGCGGTAGGCGCGCTGCGGCCGGCGCACCGCGCTGTTCCGATGGCAGGAGCCAGGTGCTTCTCCTGGTCTCCCATGGGGTGCAGGGCCCAAGGACTTGGGCCATCCTCCACTGCACTCCCTGGCCACAGCAGAGAGCTGGCCTGGAAGAGGGGCAACCGGGACAGGATCGGTGCCCCGACCGGGACTAGAACCCGGTGTGCCGGCGCCTTATTTATTTATTTGAAAGAGTTACACCCTGTACCCCAATGGATGCTACTAGTAGGGGATGAAAGAAGATTAATTTTGTAACAAATTCTACCAGTATAGTATTCTATAGGGGTCTGAAATATATGTGAAAACTGTATAAAAAGAAAACTGATTGTGTTACTGCATCTTACACGGTACATCAATTAAGGGCATTTTTCTCCAAAGATAAATGATTTTCAGACTCTTAGGGAGTTTTGTCCTGGAGTTCTATATATACTACTACTTTACTATAAAGCAGTTAAGGAAGAACATCCCTCATCCCAGTTTTCTTCTACACATATTGCATATTTTTGGACTGAATTTATATGCACCAAATAAAAATAAAAAACAACTTTGATTTAAAAAGTACCTCAAGGCAATAAAAATATTTTAATTTTTGATACATATTAAAAAAAAGAGTTACACAGAGAGAGAAGAGGCAGAGAGAGAGAGAGAGAGAGAGAAAGGTCTTCCATCTGCTGGTTCACTCCCCAGTTGGCCACAATGGCAAGAGCTGGGCCAATCCAAAGCCAAGAGCCAGGATCTTCTTCCTGGTCTCCCACGTGGGTGCAGAGGCCCAAGGATTTGGGCCATCTTTCTCTGCTTTCCCAGGCCATTGCAGAGAGTTGGATCAGAGGTGGAGCAGCCGGGTCTCAAACCAGAGCCCATAGAGCATGCTTCCACTGCAGGCAGTGGCTTAACCCGCTATGCCACAGTGCCAGCCCCAAAATATTTGTTTTTCAAAACTCCTTATATGCACTAAAGAAAGAGTATTTAATACTATGTATTAATAATATGTATAATTTCTTTCCTTATCTTTATTTCAATTTTTTCATTCCAAGCTGTTAATTTTAACAACAGAACTTTTACTTTCAGGGATTTTACCTGTATTCATTTATATAATTCTAAAGTCACTACTAAATAGGTGATTGTTGCAGCTAGAAATAAATTAGAAATATTAATGCACATACAAACCAGCCTCTTATCTGCATTTTTTTAATGTCTGTATTTAATTTTCTCTTGAAGTTTTACCATACTGTTTATGGGAAAATAAGTTCCATTAGAACTGTAATTTTGTTTGAGCCTGGTATTTTTGTAAATAAATTACTTAGAAATAGCTGCCAAATAGCCACTGTTGCTAAGAGTTTATTAGTAAGAAGAAAAAGTTTATGTATTCTTACACTACAGTTCTATTTTCAAATCCTTTGGCATCACATTATCTTTGGAGTACTTCCAGTTCACATAGTTGTCTTCCTGTTGAAGATTTTCATAATTAAATCCAGCTTACCAGAATGCACACACTGCTGTGTGGTTACATTAGCCTCGTCCTGGCAGACCTAGGTTCAGGACAGTGAAGTTCACATTGCTTACAATTATAAAACCAAATCAAGTTGCTCCAACACATCCCTTTGACATAACAATATTATCCTTTGGAAACCAGTCTGAAAGAAAATATCTTTATATATGTTTCTAGAAAACTGGCTATCATTTTTTTTCAATTGACACAAACTCTATGTATTTATGCAGTACCATGTAATGTTCTGATATGTGTATACGTTATGTAGTGTTCAAATCCAGGTAAGCATATCTATCTACTCAAACATTTATCAATTCTTTGCAGTAAAAATGTTCAAAATTCTTTGTTCTAGCTTTTGGGAAATATATTCTGTGATTATTGTAGCCACCTTGCTGTGCAATAAAACACTCTTAAGCAGTTTTCTCTAACTGAAAGTTAGTACTCTAAAATTTTGATTGACATGTTAGTTACGTTACACACATCAGTTGAGAGTGAGGGGTCTAACTTTTCATAGTCCCTTTGTATATAAAATGCTTTGTTTTAAAAGCTTATTTTAAATAAATGTGTCAGAAGTGAGTTTTGTCATCTAAAATGAAAAATATCATTAAATATGTTGATTTAATGCAGGACAGTACTGGGATGAAGCTGTGGAAGAAACGCTGGTTCGTGCTTTCTGATCTTTGCCTTTTTTATTATAGAGGTGAGTTCACCAAATACGGTTTAGTGCATGCTTTTCTCATTGCCATATATCTTAAGTATTAGACATTTTTAAGGAAAAAGCATTACAACTTGTGCTATTTTAGAAAGTCTTTTCTTCACTGGCATGAATCTGAATTACTAGGGTATGACAGAGGATCATATAATGCTTCAAATAAGTAAGTCAGAGTTCTGCTCCAGTTTCTGTACTCTGATTTGTTTTGTGAGAAGACCATATGAATCTTTTTTCTCTCAGGCTCTCCTTGATTTCAGTGCCTAATTAAAATCCTCAGTTTGATGAGGCTCTTTTCACATCTCAGTTTTATCAAATCTGTGGGTTCCTCCAGTACTCTTCTGCTCCCCAGCAAATGGTTTTAAAGAATCAGAAACTACTATGATGTAATGGCAACTGAAAAAAAGATTATAAAGAAATATATTTATTTTAGCCTTTTTTTAAACTAACGATGTCCATAACTATGTAGAAAGTTGTGATAAGTATACACACCAGACTGTGAAAGTAGCAGTGAGGTGTTATTTTAGGTATGGAATTGAGTCTCCATGCTCCTTGTTGCTATCATAAATTCCATTTTTTTTTCTGGTTGCTGAATTATTAATTAATTAATACAATTTTAAGTAAAACCCCAGAGAAGTCTGCAGAGTTGTTACTGTCAGCAAAAAACATACCTAGGTGGACTCTCCCGAGAGATCTGCTCCAGCTGTGCATTAAAACCCTGAACCTGGACTCAAACTCTTCCCTTCTTTAAAGTCTGGTCAGAAACTTGGACCAGGAGCCAGCACTGAGGCACAGCAGGTTAAGCTAACGCTTGCAGCACCAGCATCCTGTATTGGAGAGCTGGCTCAAGTCTGGGTGCTCCTCATCTGATCATCTCCTTGCTAATGGGCCTGGAAAAGCAATGAAGATAGTCCAGGTGTCTTGGGCCCCTGCCACCCACGTCAGAGACCGGGATAGTGTTCCTGGCTCCTGGCTTTGGCCTGGCACCACTAAGGTAGTAGAACAAGAAGAGATCTCTTTTTCGCTTCCTCTCTCTGTCTCTCCACCTTTCAAACAAACAAATAAATCTTGAAGAAAAAAGAAAAAGAAATTATCTTTAAAGGAATGAATTGTCAACCCATAATTAATAATCTGATTTTTCTTGAGCAGCATGAGTTACAAGATATGACAGGGTTTTAGTTTTCTTTATGATTACATAAAAGCTGACTAGCACATTCAGCCATCATCTGTTGAAACAATGTAATGCATGCTAGCCTTCAAATTTGGGTTTACCAAAAATGTTTTCATATTTTTACTCCCCTTGCAAACTGTGGTTGAGGAGTTGCTGACTCAGAATTAACCAAACCTATAAAATTTCTTTTAGTCGTAGAGATACTGGTCAGGCTATAATTGTGGTATTATCTTAGTTAAGTGCCAAACTTAAACTCTACAATTTTCCTTAAAAGTTCTCCCAAGCTTTCAGAACATTAGGAGTTGTATCTCAGTCATTATCCCTAACCTTGTGATCTTTGTTTTCCTCTCTTTTCCAGTATATTTATAGACTACTTTTAACTTTAAATTAGGACAAAAAAAGTTTACTGTTTTTAATATAAAGATTTATTAATATTCAAAAAACACTAAATTCCTTATAATTTGCTGCTATTGCTCATCATTTTTATAAATTTATCTTTTAATTCTGTTTTCTATCAATCTTTTTTTTAAGATTTTTTAATTTGAAACACAGTGACAGGGAGAGATAGAGAAAGAAAGAGATCTTCCACCTGTTGGTTCACTTCCCAGATATCTGTGACATTCAGGGCTGAGGTCAGGCCAAAGCCAGGAGCTCCATCTGTGCAGGGGTCCAAGTACCTGGGCCATCCTCTGCTGCTTTTCCAGGCACATTAACAGGGAGCTGGGGTGGAAGCGGAGCAACCAGGGCTCACACCGGCACTCTGATATGGGATCTGGCATCACAGATGGCAGCTTAACCCCTCTGCACCACAAAGCTGGCCCAACCGGGTCATCATTAGTAGAAAGTCTTTTATACATTTCTCTTAAGTTTGTTAATAGGAAACCTCAGATGTTTACATAAAAGCTACTGTATTTCAGCTTTATATATTACATATATATACTTTTTTTTTAGTGTTTACTTTGCTGAGCATGTTACCCGGATGATTTCATTCATCTAATCCTCACGCCACCTGATAAGGTGGGAAATCTGTGCCCATTTTTGTCTAAGACTAACACTGAGAGGTCAAATAGTCTGCCTGAGGTCTCTCAACTTGTTGGGACACAGCCAGGGATTGAGCCCAGGCAGCGACCCCAGAGCTGGTACCATTAATCACTGTTCTCTCAGCCCCAAGTTTTTGACCCCTACCCCACCCTACCCGATAGCTTCTTCCCCTAAATGCTGAAGACAGTGGCCCTATTCAGTCTTTCTGTGCCTCTCAGTGCATCTGGTCCACTGACATACAAAGTGTGCTGTTAGAATTTTTTGGCGGGTTTATTCATGTTTGACAGAAACGGAAAATCAGGCAGAAAATAAATGATTGGCTTCTTTTTTATGGTAGATGGAAGTCCAAGTTCAAACTATTCACTGCCACGCAGCAGGCATATTGTGAACCCCTGGTTGTAGGGCACTTAGAGTGTTCTGCAGTCAGTCTGTTGACAAAACATACCACAGCACTTAGCTCATTTAATAAGCGTTGATTATTTAGCAGGACCGTCTTTATTCCAGGTGCTGTCGGGACAGCAGTGTGAGGAAGCTCTCCTGAAGCTTAGATTGTAGAGCGGTCAGGGAGACAATAAAAATGCTCATAGAAACAAGCAAGAGCCTGATAAATGCCTTTAGGACCGCAAAGGCCAGTCTGAAACGTGGGTGTGAGAAACTTCTTGGGTCAGGACTCCTAGCCGATGTTTTAGACAGCAAGATCTAAGTGAGACTGGGGAGCTTGCAGAGCAGGGGGCGTGGGGAGGGCGGGTGGCTGTTCTAAAGGCTCTGTGGAATAGGAAAGTGTTCAGAATATTGAAGGTGCCCAGAGAAACCAGTATATGAAGCTGCAGGGCTGGCAGATGGGAGAACTGGACATCACACCAGGCAGCACTCTATCCGAATTTAGATTCTACCATAAATCTTGTGAGGAAATAATATTTAAGCATAGAAATGGTACGCTTTGACATAACAGTTTTAAAAGCTCTCCTAAAGTGCTACTGGGGCCTGGATTGTAGAGGAGAAAGAAATGGACAGGGAGCCTAGTTAGAAGTTGCCCTACCAATGATGACGGCAGAGACTAGGGTGGCAGACAACAGGAAGCCCTCTTATTAATTTTTTTCAACTTAATATTTTATTTACTATTTTTGAGATAACTTAGTTTTAACATGGTAGCAAAAGGCGTACTGTTCTACTAAACAAAGAGCTCAACAAATAAAAAGTCTGCAGCAGACTCCTTATTAGTAGTGGGGTGCAGAGCTGCACAAATTAAACCCCTGTTCTTAAGGGCTGCAGAGATTAGCTGAAGGAGTCTGGAAGAACTGGGAGGAATGTCATGGCAGGTACTCAGTTACGCTGGAGGAGTATTGGCCAGGTCTGTGACGGGAGGGGCCAGGGAGGAAGGGCGATCTGGACGCAGAACTTAGGTGCACAGCATGAGTATACTTGGCTTATTTGTAAAACTCCACTCAGGGCTTACATTGCTGGGATGAGGGTTATGCCTAAAGACCCGGTAGGACGGAAGGCTTCGAAGATAGATCAAGAAGGCACAAAGGATATTTGTTTGCCATCCTAATCAATAAGAACTCCGTCTTAAACATAAGAATAGTGTTCTGTAATAGAGTCAGGTATATGTTTTGCAAAAATTGCTGTAGCACTTGAACTAGAGTGAACGTAGCATAGACGTGTTCTAGATTAGAAATGATAACTGGTAATAAAATATTTACCCAGCTGTGATAGTCTGTATTTCTGACCTTGTTCTCAAACATCTTTAAAGCTAAAGTAGAAATGGGGGATCCAAAATATCACTTGAATCTAATAAAATGTTGAGATTTTTCCTGTTTCTATCGCAGAGTGTGTTCCTAGGAAGCAAACTGTGAGGGAGACTAGTCCTTGGGGGCTTATTCAGGCATGTGGTTGGGACCACCAGCTGTGGCAAGTGGGGGGAGGAAGGAGGATGGGGCAGAGGGGGAGGGGGCTGCCAGACCTTCTCAAAAAAGCCTCAGCCAATCTTAAGGCAAGTCCGTTCATTCTGCTAACACTGTTCAGTGCTTCTCTTTGTTGGGCAGTGTGTGAAGGCTCTAGGTGATAGAAAGTTAAGACAGGACTTAGATTAGATTTGACGAAACAAAAGAATCCATGAGTAGAAGCCTTGAAAGAATATAGTCAAGAAGTCCTTAGGCCGGCGCCATGGCTTAACAGGCTAATCCTCCGCACACCGGGTTCTAGTCCCAGTTGGGGCACTGGATTCTATCCCGGTTGCCCCTCTTCCAGGCCAGCTCTCTGCTATGGCCCAGGAAGGCAGTGGAGGATGGCCCAAGTCCTTGGGCCCTGCACCCGCGTGGGAGACCAGGAGAAGCACCTGGCTCCTGGCTTTGGATCAGCGAGATGCGCCAGCCGCAGCGGCCATTGGAGGGTGAACCAACAGCAAAAGGAAGACCTATCTCTCTGTCTCTCTCTCTCACTATCCACTCTGTCAAAAAAAAAAAAAAGAAGTCCTGGCATGGTCATTGGATAGAAGGCAGATTTTATATGCAGTGATATTTATATTCAGTGTAATGGGAAAACTCATTGAAACTGACTCAGTTGTTGAGTTATTTATATAAATTAAGTTACTTACCCCTCATAATAATCTTTTAAGGTAAGTCCTGTTAACCCCCATGTTTTTTTGGTTTTTTGTTTGTTTGTTTGTTTTTGTGTTATTTATTTGAAAGGCAGAGAGAGATCTTCCATTTGCTGGTTCACATGGCCTCAGCAACCAGGGCTGAGTCAGGTCAAACCCAGGATCCTGGAACTCTGGGCCTAAGTACTTGGGCCATCTTCTGTGTTTTCTCAGGCACATTAGCAAGGAGCTAGATTGGAAGTGGAACGGCCAGAACACAAAACAGCACTGTTAATGGGATGCTGGCATCACAGGTGGCAGCTTAACCTGCTGTGTCACAACGTTGGTCCCATCCCCAGTTTTATGGATGCTGAAAGTGATGTACTATGTGAGTGTGAATAATTCACCCGAGATCTCACAGTTAATGTCAGACGGGAAAACAGCCCAAGGAATCCAGGGATTCCAGGAAAATCCCCCTGTGCTGTGCTGTACGTATCTTTAGGCAACTTCAGGCAAGATCCTTTTGCTGTGGGACATAGAAGAATGCATTATTGGATAAAAGTGGTGTTAATAAAGATGACTTAAAGAGCTGGTTCTGGGCCGGAACCGCAGCTCAATAGGCTAATCCTCCACCTGCGGTGCCAGCACCCGGGTTCTAGTCCCGGTTGGGGCACCGATCCTGTCCCGGTTGCCCCTCTTCCAGGCCAGCTCTCTGCTGTGGCCCGGGAGTGCAGTGGAGGATGGCCCAAGTGCTTGGGCCCTGCACCCCATGGGAGACCAGGAGAAGCACCTGGCTCCTGGCTTCGGATCAGCACAGTGTGCCGGCCACAGCGCGCCGGCTGCAGCGGCCATTGGAGGGTGAACCAATGGTAAAGGAAGACCTTTCTCTCTGTCTCTCTCTCTCACTGTCCACTCTGCCTGTCAAGGAAAAAAAAAAAAAAAAAGCTGGTTCTGATTGAGCCTTTTATATAAACACTAAAATTAGCTTCAAAATTAGGTATGGTTCATTCCTCCAGTTATCATATCCTCCATAATTGATGACTGCTTTCCACCTTTTTCTTTTACCTTCTAGTTTGATCTTCACTGTTTTTGTTTTGTTTTCTTTTCTTTTCTTTTCTTTTTGGTAAGGACAAACAGGACCAGCATTGTGGGTTGGCCAGTAAAGCTACTGCCAGCAGTGGCAGCATCCCATACAGGCACTAGTTCAAGTCCCAGCTGCTCCACTTCCGATCTAGGTCTCTGCTGTGGCCTGGGAAAGCAGTAGAAGGTGGCCCAGGTGCTTGGGCCCCTACATCCGAGTATGAGACCCAGAAGAAGTTCCTGACTCCTGACTTTGGATTGGCCCAGCTCCAGCCCCTGCAGCCATTTGGGGAGTGAACGAATGGATGGAAAGGCTTCTTTTTCTCTCAGTCTCTGCTTCTCTGTCTGTAACTCTACCTCTCAGATAAATAAATAAACCTTAAAAAAAAAAAAAAAGCACAAATTGTACCTGAATGAACAGAGTATAGTAGAAGCAAGAGATTTGGGTTTTTTTTATTATTATTATTATTATTTTATTTATTTATTTGAGAGGGAAAGTTACAGAAAGAGAGACACAGAGAAAAGTCTTCCGTTCTCTCCGGTTCCCTCCCCAAGTGGTTGGGTCAATCCAAAGCCAGGAGCCAAGAGCTTCTTCCTGGTGTCCTACATAGATGCAGGGACCCAAGGACTTGGGCCATTTTGCACTGCTTTCCCTGGCCACTAGCAGGGACCTGGATCTAAGGTGGAGGAGCAGAACTAGTACCAGTGTCCATATGGGATGCCGGTGCTGCAGGCGGAGGTTTAAACTACTATGCCCCAGTCCCGAAGCAGTTTTCTTCCATCATTTTAAGAAAAGTAATGCAAAGAACCTCCATATATTTAACTTCTTCCCTGTTTGAAGTTTCACTATATGCTTTCAAAATGAGGAGGAAATAAATAAAATCCTTTAATAAGTTTGTCATCATTTTGTTTCTAAATACGCATCAAGCATAATAAAAAGAATTATTTCCCATTTATGACTTTTCTCCTTGGTGAGTTCATCGGCCCAGTGCATGTCTTTATTAATTTGTCTTATGGGTCCACAACAGTGAACTGTATATTTCAAGTTTCATAAGCATCTCTGCCTCCAAGCAGCAAGTTAATAATGCAAATCTGTGCTGTGTCAAGATTAACATTTTCTGATTTTTCCCAGGTATATTTTAAGTGCTTGCCTTACAGGCCTGTAATTTATTCCCTTAGCTTTATTGTACATCTGAATGACTAGTAAAAGCAAACCTTCCAAATTATATGTTTCTAAAAATATGCAGTTTTATAGTAGTTTAAAAAACTTAATGTATGTATTTATCCAGCTAATGTTTTTTGAGCATCTACTACTGCCATGCTAGGTGTCTTCATGGAGATTTCATTCTAATGGGACGAGAGAGATAAATAACTGAAACACAGAGTTTGTTTCAGGTGTTGAGGATAGGAAGTAAGGTTCTCAAAGGACAATAGAGGGTCCTGGCTTGGGTTAGGATGGGAAGCAATCAAGGCAGGCCTCATGGGGGACAGATTTGAGCAAAGACTGCAGGATTTGAGAATGCAACCCATATTTGTCTAGAATTGCAATGGTTGGGTATTTGAATTTTACCAGAAATGTGGTGGGTTAACTTTTTTTTGTTCCCATGACACTACTTACATGTTAACATATTTTCAGAGAATCCAGTGTAATGGGGCTGTGTAGAGTGCAGCTTGTGTGCAAATGTCTGCTATGTTATAGCTAATGACATCATTTGCAGTGTCAGACTAGTTGTGATTTGCTGAGGATAGGGAAGCTCACTGAAGGAAGTATGTGTCCTTCTGCTGTCTTATCCTTTCATTTACGACTGTGTCTGAGTATGAATATAATTTATTCATACAGAGGCACTTCAGAGAGTTCATGGAGAAATGGAATTAAAAGATTAGTTTAGTGGGGAAAAAAAATTGAAATCCATCCATAGTTTTTTGAGAATAAACGTTTTCTGTGAATTTTCTTGAAGATCTCTCCCATCCAAGAACCTTTGGAATTGCCCAAAATAAAGTTTGAGGGAATGAATTCTGCTTTCTGAGAACACTGAATATTCTAATCAGATGCTTGGTTATCTCTCAGATGAGAAGGAGGAAGGCATCCTGGGAAGCATTCTGTTGCCTAGCTTTCAAATAGCGATGCTTACCTCTGATGATCACATCAACCGCAAATACGCTTTTAAGGTAAGGAAGCAGTGTGCCGTGTTTGATGCTTGCGTTGATTTACAAGTGGATATTGACCCGCAGGTTATTGCAGGGTTTTTTATATTTAAAATTGTTCATTCACAATCTTAGGAGTATGTAGGAGATTGCCTCTTTTTTTTTTTTTTTTTTTTTTTTGACAGGCAGAATGGACAGTGAGAGAGAGAGAGACAGAGAGAAAGGTCTTCCTTTGCCGTTGGTTCACCCTCCAATGGCCACCGCGGTAGCGCGCTGCGGCCGGCGCACCGCGCTGATCCGATGGCAGGAGCCAGGTGCTTCTCCTGGTCTCCCATGGGGTGCAGCACCCAAGCACTTGGGCCATCCTCCACTGCACTCCCTGGCCACAGCAGAGAGCTGGCCTGGAAGAGGGGCAACCGGGACAGGATCGGTGCCCCGACCGGGACTAGAACCCGGTGTGCCGGCGCCGCAACGCGGAGGATTAGCCTAGTGAGCCGCGGCGCCGGCCGAGATTGCCTCTTGAATCAGGAAGCACATTCTGCAGTGGTCAGGGGTCACATGTTTCATGTCCATGCTCTCAGATAGTTCTACGTAAAGCAAGGAGGTCCAGATGCTGATGCTTCATTAGTGTGGCCATGGACGCCCTGGTGATCACTGTGCTGTTCTTTCAGGGTGACTCCGTGATTGAGGTTTTTCATAATGAATTTGGTGGAAGAGTACTAGAAAAGATAACAAATGTTTATCTGCATAATATATGTACGTTTACAAACTTAATAGAGCAATTACAAATATATTCTTAGGTCTAAGTACATCCTGATCGTCAGGTTCTTTGCAGAGAACATTGAAGTTGAGACACTAATTGAATCTGCTGTCATTAAGTCCAGGCAGGTGTGAGATCCCTGCCATGACTAGCAGTACCCACTCATCTCTGTGATGTCACTTGTTTATAGATCACTGTCCAGGAAGAAGCCACTTTAAAGTTGGCAAATTTTTGTTTTCAATCACCATGCTGCATTCTTTGCTTTATGGTTATGGCTAAAATAAACTTCAGAAGCCGCCTGTTTATTAAGTTACTTTTAAATTGAGAATTATAAAAGATTTAATATAGAAATCTCATTTTTAAGGAAAAGGGGGAATAGGATAACACATGCTGTTATTTAACAATGAAAATGTTCATACTCTTGCAAAATCAATTCAAATTTAAAAGCCCCATTTACTTTTAAAGAGCATCAGGACTACAACTGACTTAAAATTTGCTACTGAATCTGATACATTATCTGTGGAGATGAAAGAACAGGAAAGAAACGGTGGTGACGTTAGTGTGTGGGGTGACCACGGCCTCAAGGAGAGGTGGTATCCAAGCAATGGCTTGAGCATACTAGGGGAATAATTTCATATTTAAGTAGATTTTTATCAAACTTAATTAACAGTGTCAACCAGAGAGACAGAATTACATATTTTGAGATTTCATAACAAAGTTCAATACTGATAACATAAAAAATAATGATTTGTAAAGCCACATGTAGAACTGTGTGGTATTAACACTATTATTTGGCCATGCATTTAAATATTTTTGTTGTCAATTTAGCAAATGTTTTTTGCATTTGTACTATTTCTAATACCTTTTACTAGGTTCTTAAGACTGTGAAAAAATTGCTAGACTGTTAAATTACCAATAAAAGTGACCATGTGTATTAAGTATTTTTTTCTCTGTAATTATTGGGTTCACCCAATTTCAATTTTATCTGTAACAAGAATAGTAACTGATGTTTCAAATTCTTTCTTCTTTGGCGTTGTTCCTCTGAATTTGTGAGCTGCCTTATTACTAAGTTTGCTGACATTGATGCTTCTGGATTATGGAAATGGTAAGTGGAAACTAAAGTGATGGCTGCAGAACACAAGTGTGCAACATAGCACCTTGCTGGGTACTGTGACATAATCTAGTACCTATTTCCATTTGACAGATAGGTGGGGCATTTGTTAGTGTCATGGGTAGACCTAAGTCTTGTGACCACCAGGCCACAGTTCCTTCCATTGATCACAAACGTGGGCAGTGGTCTCTACTCATTTTTCTAAAGCCCCACTCAGAGAGTCCGTTGACACTTCAGCAACAACATAGAGTGTTTGAGCTGTTCTCTTTTGAGTTGTTTGCTTGTAGTCATCTCTTTTGTAGTTAAGTGAAATTTGTTATATGACAGTATGACTGTGTTCATTGAATTTATGTATGTCCTGAAAAAGATCTTAAAGAAACTAATTTGACATCAGAGATAAAGCAGATAGACAAAACCTTTGAGTCAAGTGTGTGGTTCCAGATTTATTCCTCTCGTCTTTTTATATTTAGCACAGTAATTACATACTTAGTACTCTTCCATTACCTCTTAGCTGAAATAACCTCTTCTTATTTTTCTTTATTTTTGAATGACTAACAGGAGAGTCACAAGCATTTTTCAATAGAAATTAAAAATATTTTCTCCTGTAGAGTTCCCCACTTCAGCCTTTCATTTCCTGCCTTGACCCATCTGCTCTGTCATCCCCCTGTGCTGTGACAGACCAGAAACAAAGATGGGCCATCAGTGCTCACCCCTCGTGTAGCCAGCTCTCATCAGTGTCAGTCTTCTTGACTTCCTTTTGTTTCTCAGATAGAGGCAGACTGCACCCCCAGGAAGAGGAAGTCTGCCTGCCCGTTACATAAGCCTTCTACCTCTTGAAACCAAAGCCTTGCACCTTGACAGCCTAAAAGGAAATACCATTTTGGATCATTTATAAATCTTACTTTTGTACATTGCTGTGAATAAGGATTCTGCAGAACACTTTAATAGCAGCACCTTTTGAGGACTAAAGAACTTGCTAACACAAGAGGGAAACGCTATCACATGTGCATTTGAATTAATTGTTGCTGGTTGCTCTGGAACATTTTTCTTGAATAAAGAAGCGTGAATTGCCGTACATAAAAATTGCCAGAGGCATATAGATGGCACAGCACCACTGAGTTCTGCTTTTCCTCTTTCTCGCATTTTAGAGTATACACAATTAAAAGAAAAGGGATAAAGTGAAGGGGAAAGCATTAAGTGTATCTTTTTCAAGATAAATAATTATATGGTTTCTCACGTCACTTCAATTTCTTACATAAAAGACAAGTCTACTTTCTTAAAAATTTGACAATACTAATCTATGCAAGGGACCACTTATCTGTTTTCCTTTTTCTTTTACAGAGTCCCGTATTTTTATTTAAAATGATCGTGTCATTTTCAATCAGGCAGCCCATCCAAACATGCGGACCTATTATTTCTGCACTGATACAGGAAAGGAAATGGAGTTGTGGATGAAGGCCATGTTAGATGCTGCCCTGGTGCAGACAGAACCTGTGAAAAGGTAAAGGCCTGTAGGGAAAATAATACTGATCGCCACTTCCATTGTTTTCCATGCCTTGCAGGCACACCATTGTCGTGGTACATAGCACGTTCATAGTCATGACATGGAATCATTTTGTTCCACAGAAAGCAAGGATTAATTCATGTTCTGTGTTGTTAATGCACCTTATTAATTTGAAATATTGCGTACATTTTATTCCACCCTTCTTTACTCATTTTCACTTATCAGCTTACTGAGGTGACTAGAATCCTAACATTCAAACTGAATATTCTTTCTTCTTACAGAATTACCTTTAATTTCCGGTGAGTACATTTTAAATTGTTATCTTAAAGCTATGTAGATTTATAGCCTTTAAGACAGTGTTTTTTAAGATCCTAAATCTTAGCATCTACTTTCATAATTCAATTGTTTTTGTTTTCATAGAATTAATTGTATTTTTATAGTATGTTGAAGGTTTTTGAAGTTTAGTAAATTATAGTAAGTTTTGATGAGTTTTATTTCTTCAGCATTTACTGGTAGACTTTAATACTTATTAAAGGATTAATATTTGTTTATTCAGAAATAGTTTGTCAGGCATTTAGATGATTTTTAATCTGTCCACTTACTGATGAATTGTGCCTTCTTTGTTCTGAAAACTTAGTATTGAGATTCCTTGATACAGATGTGCACTATGAAAATTTACCTAAGTGCAGTATTTTTCCCTGCTTGAAGATACTATCATTTTAATATTCTTCCATTATATTAAAGAAAAAATCAGAGGAAATCTGTTTCTCAAACTGTAAATAAAAATTGAATAATGTACTTCTTAAGAGATTATATTCCTATAATTTAAAGGTAAATTTACAACACAATTAACTTTTATTTCCTGTTAGTGACAATTATGCATGTATTTTACATAAGGAAGATGCCAACATGCAGGTTTGGTCCTTTTCCCCCTCCTCAGAAAATTAGGGGATTGTTAACAGTGTCAATCTTGAGTCTTTTTTTTTTTTTTCTTCCTTGTTGGCTAAAAGACTTTAAGTTGAAGCTATATATTTCTGCAGTTTTTATAAATATTAAATCTAAATCAAGTTAGCCACTCACTACTAATTAGATACTGGAAAAAGCATAGAAAGAAAAAAGAGAACTTAAGTTGGAACTCTAGACACTTACTTTTAGGGAAAACCACCTCTACCTATGCAGATTCTAATCTAAGAGCCCATAGAAAGAAAATCTGCTTCTGGAATTCCAGGTGTAAAACTTACCAGAAGGGACATAAAGATGAGGTGGTAAGCATTGAGAAGTAAAGAAAATGTATAAGTGAAAAGAATTAACTTAAAATCTTAAGTAGTTTTACATTTAATATAAAATTTGAAGAGAATTTTTTTAGAATATGGAAGTCAATAACTAAAATATCTGAATTTCCAAGTCATTTCAATAATCTGTGTTATACTTTTCCCAAAATTTTAACTTATTTCCATTTATTTTTATTGAATTTGCCACTCTAAAAACTCAGTTAATTCTCATAATTTGGGGTGATACAGATGATGGTTGGCTTTTTTGTTTGCTTGTTTTGTTTGTTTGACTTCTTGCAACCTAGTAGTTGATTTATGTGCCCGTCACCATCTTCAGCCAGTTGTGTTGGTGAAATTGGCTCAGTCACCCAGGAATGATTACGCATCACTGTGTGTCCAGTCTGGAGATAGTCACTGTTACCCTCTGCAAATCACATCCTTTCTTCTACTCCCAGTTGCTGACATTTTTATTCCACCCTTTTGGGTGTGGTCATTCCATGTGAAGGTATCTAGTATTTCCTATCTAAAGCATAGGGAGATTTTGTTTGTTTAGTTTTAAAATATTGGACTACCTTTGCCTTGTGGCCAGAATACTTAGAATATGTTCTATCAGGACATATCACCTAAGAGATGAAGCATCAAGTTTTTAAATGGTTTCATTTCATCAAAATTTATGTAATATTTCCCCCTATGAACTACAATGTCATAGTCCCCTAGTATGTAGATCACTGATAGCATAAAAGAATGCTGAGTGTGGTATACATTCCATAGATAATATTCATTTCCAGGCCTGCTTTTTTCACTTTACATTTCTCAGTGAATTTTCTACACTGATTCAAGTGTCAACTATTTTAAAAATTAGATCACAAGTTTTATATTATTTGTGTTTATCAGCATACTTTGAGTCAGCTTTCCTCCACGTAGAGAAAAGTCATCACGAATATCTTTTTTGATTATATTTCTTCAATAATAAATCCTTGGGAGAAAAAAAAGCCAGTGCACCTAATTTTAAATGATAGCTTTTGATAGACTAAAGACAAATGGAGTTTGAAACATCTTTTCAAATATTTAGTAACCCCTTAACCCCAGAATTCAACAAGGAGAAATGTGCTTTTTGTGGATATTTTCTTACTTTTATCCTTCCAGGAAAAGAAACTCCATAACCTACATAGTGAAGTTTCTCAATGTCTAATATCCTTTACAGCCCAAAAGCTATGATTTGTTTCTAACCTAAGAATGAATATATGGGCAATCCAGAATTTTAATTCAAGAACAATTGTCACATTTGTTTTCACTTTTTACTCAATGACTGTATGTCTGTAGATACAAATAAATGGATATAGATGCTTTCAATTATGGTTGAAGATAGATATATTTGTATGAGTCTATGTATTTCCCACACATCACAAAAATGGGCAACAGTCCCATGGGTAGGATCTGGTAGGAGTGTTGTTAGGTATTGAGACAGGGAAGGCTGGCCAGTTCCTCTGAGGCCTCCCAGAATGACTTGATCTTGGCAGTTTGATACACTTGCAGGTGCTCAGCTTGACCTTGTCAGAGACCACAAATGATTGGGCTCAAAGACGCTGATTCCCATCCAAAGACCTAAATAGACCACCTGGCATGGTGAGCAGTAAACCGTCAGGTGGCCCAGACGTACTCTGCTAACTAGCACGTTCTTCCGCTGGGCAGATGGACAAGGAGTGCCATATTCTCCAGAAATGCTTAATGGGATAGAATAACAGTGGTAATAAGGTTTGTACCAGCCACTGATTTACTCATTCGGTTCTCACAGCAACCCTTAGACCGTGGTGCTATGTTACACCCACAGGACATTGAGGCCTCATAAGTTTTTGAACTTTGCCCAAAGATGCAGCCAGTAAAAGGTAGCATTTTGAGCACAACCTAGGCAGTCTGGCTTCCCAAGCTCTCACACCACACTCAGGTCGGTCGTCTTGAGTGCAGACAGAGAAAGTTAGTCACAGGGCACAGACCTTTGATAACATCAACTCTATTTCCTGTTAAACCATTTCCACAACAGGCTCACGCTTGTCTCATGAAGAGCTAGCCCTCCTGGCTAGGAGCCACATCATTCGTTCCAAGTACTTAGTACTCCTTTAAGTGTGGGTTTGTGGTTTAACTGTCAAAAGGCAGTTTTACTTGCTTTATTTCCAGGTTTCCAAAGGTGTGGGCCCATAATCCCTCTTTATCCTACAGTGCTTTCTGTGCTTTGTTTTCTTTGCAACACATTCTCTTGTTGTACTTGAATGTTGATACCACAGCATTGGGGTTTGGTCAGCCCTGTCCTTTGTGACCCTTCCCAGGGTGTTATGTTTTGTTTTTGTTTTTCAAGGGGTCAAATTTTTCCTAGATTTAATCCCAGAAAATAATATGTGCATTATTTCATCTGATTTTATTCTGTGATTTCAGAGTGGACAAGATTGCATCTGAAAATGCACCAACTAAGGAAACCAATAACATTGCCAACCACCGAGTGCTGATTAAGCCAGAGGTCCAGAACAACCAAAAAAACAAGGAAATAAGCAAACTTGAAGAAAAAAAGGCACTAGAAGCTGAAAAATACGGATTTCAGAAGGATGGTCAAGATAGACCTTTAACAAAAATTAATAGCGTGAAGTTGAATTCTGTATCATCTGAATATGATGGCGGGTCAGCGTGCCCAGCTCCAACAGCACACTACAGAGCAGTCAGTGTGAACAGTTCAGAGAACAAAACAGTCAATGTCAGCTTGGCAGACCTGAGAAGTGGCAACCCCCCAAATACAGGGCCCCTGCACACAGAGGCTGACCGAGTCATACAGAGAACAAATTCAATGCAGCAGCTGGAGCAGTGGATTAAAATCCAGAAGGGGAGGGGTCATGAGGAAGAAACGAGGGGGTAAGTGTTTTATGAAAAGCTTTATTTGACATTGTGTTGGTGGAGATGGGTTCTGAGCTACCAGTTGAGAGTATAGGTTTCATTTGTGTTTTACATATTACAGCTTCTTCACTGTATCTTTTGTTCATGATGATGAGATATGAATATTTTTCTCTGCCTGTCATTTTTTTTGTCACTCAGCTTTACTAATGGCGTCATCCTCCCTGGCCTGGTACAAGGAAAGGCTTAGGTTAAGGTAAAGATCGATTCTGGGTTGAAGTTGGGAGTAAGCCTTCTCCTTCTACCCTGTTCATGTCTGGTCCACTGTGCCACTTTTACCTTCTCCTAGAATTCTCAACTGTAATTTGCCAGTGAGAATTTGACTCCTGCCTCCCCACCAGTCTACTCTAACTGCTCCTCCAGTAGCTTCTGCAGCCCAGCGCAATGCCAGGAATTCCTGAGAGAGGTGGTAGGAAGACAGTACAGCTTGCTGCTCTCTGGCTGTGTCTCAGTCCATGGTTTTCTTAAATCGAAAGGCACATGACTAAGTGTTACATTTATTGGTCTAGGTATTTACTCATTTATGTGTGTGCTTGTTCTTCATATATTTATTGTACAAGAGTGGGACCATAAAGTAAAATAATTAAATATTATAACCATGGGGCCAGAAAGTCAAATAATGAAAAGAAATGGTCCCGGTTCTCACCAAGGTCACTGTCTAGCAAAGGCAGCGTTTGAGAAAGCACAACAGACACAAGGAAGGAAGAACGGGGTGCTGTCGGGGCACTCTTCAGTGACAGCAACATGACCTTAAAGCTTCAGAGTTCAGAAAACCTTTTTAGAGGAAAGGAAATAGACATGCATGTCTTGGCAGAGAGAGGAGTCAGAAGTCCAGAATGGCACGGTGGTTACCGCTTTGACAGTGGATGAGGAAGCAGGCTGGAACAATAAGCCAGAAGAGATTTCCAGATTGGTGCAGAGTCCGTTGGGGAAAATTTAAAAGTTACTTGAGTGAATGAAATGTGGAAAAAGAGAGGGACTGTATTCAAGACAGGGAAATGACAAGAACTAACTGATTGCTTCCATGTACTTGGTTGCAAACTAGTATTGCTCGTGACTTAAGTTTGAGCAGTCAGCAGAAATCAAGCGTGATACCTGGCTTCTTAGCTGGGCACCTGGAGTGGTTTGTCTTTCCACCTGGGAGATGTGGGAAGAGAGAAGGTGGTGACCGGCTGGGACAGGTTATGTTTGAGGTGCCGCTGAGTCTGTGTCCAAAGAGAAATCTGAACTTGAATGCATTTTGGAGTATCATCAGTGTATCAAAAGTAATGAAAGGTGAGTAGGAGAGTAGACAGATTCATCCAGTGGGGAGACTGGACAAGAGAAAGACTCTAAGGAAAACCTGAAAGAATATTGAAAGAATAAAGGGATTGGAGCAGGAGCTCAAAAGAAAATGGGAATAAAGCCAGAGGTGGTGTAGTAAGTGAAGCCTCCTCCTACAGCCCTGGCATACCATATGGGCGCTAGTTCATGTCCTGGCTGTTCTTCCTCTGATCCACCTCTCTGCTAATGGCCATGCATCTACATGGGAGACCTGGAGGAAGCTCCTGGCTCCTGTTTTCAGATCAGCCCAGCTCCCGCTGTTGTGACCATTTGGGGAGTGAACCAGCTGATGGAAGACAGTTCTGTCTCTCCCTCTCTCTATCTGTAACCCTGCCTCTCAAATAAATAAATAAATCTTTAAAAAAAAAAAAAAAAGGCCAGAGAAAATACAGGCAAGGCCATGCCTGCAGGTGAGGAAGTTTTACATTTTAAGAAGTAAATATTGCAAAATACTTTAATGTGCTAGTACATAAGAGTTAACTGGAAGGGCCAGCGCCATGGCTCACTTGGTTAATCCTCCACCTGCTGTGCCAGCATCCATATGGGTACCAGGTTCTAGTCTCAGTTGTTCCTCTTCCAGTCCAGCTCTCTGCTGTGACCCAAGAGAGCAATGGAGGATGGCCCAAGTGCTTGGGCTCCTGCACCTGCATGGGAGACTAGGAAGACACACCTGACTCCTGGCTTCAGATCGGTGCAGCGCCAGCCATAACAGCCATTTTGGGGGGTGAACCAACAGAAGGAAGACCTTTCTCTCTTTCTCTCTCTCTCACTATCTGTAACTCTACCTATCAAATAAAAAAAAAAAATTAAAAAAAAAAAAAAGAATTTACTGGAGAGTTGAAACTCTTCAGTGGTAGAAAACCAGAAAACAATGACATGGATGATACTGTAACTGGATAAAGATTAATCTGTCATGATGGTGAAACTTGGGAGGTGGCGGGCACATCCCTGCTGTGGTGCTCAGTTGGGACATCTGGCACCTGCCATTGTCAGTGGAGATCCCTCTCTCAGAGCACCTCAAAAGCCTGGGAACACTTGGCTTCATTCTCGCCTTTTTTTAAATATTTTTATTTATTTATTTATTTTTTATTTATTTGAAAGAGTTATAGAAAGAGGAGGAAAGAGAGATTTTTCGGTCCACTGGTTTTCACTCCTTAAATGGCCACAGGGTGAGGTTGGGCCAGGCTATAGTGAGGAGCCTGGAACTCCATCCGGGTCTCCCATGTGGGTGGAGGGTCCAAGTACTTGGGGCATCTTCTGCTGCTTTCCCAGATGCATTAGCAAGGATGTAGGGCAGCCAGGACTTGAACTGGCAACCATATGGAATACAGGTGTCACAGGCAGCTGGTTAATCCCACTGGACCACAACACCAGCCCTGCTCACTTTTCTTTTCTTCTCTTTTCTTTTTTTTAAAGATTTATTTATTTATCTTAAAGGCAGAGTTAGAGAGGAAGAGAGACACAGGTCTTTAATCTGCTGGTTTACTCTCAAAGTGGCTGCAACTGCCGGAATTAGGCATATCCAAAGCCAGGAGCCAGGAGCTTCTTCTGGGTCTCCCATGTGTATGCAGGGGCCCAATGACTTGGGCCATTTTCTTTTGTTTTTCTCAGACCGTAGCAGAGAGATGGATCAGAAGTGGAGCAGTCAGGTCTTGAAACAGCACCCATATGGGATGCCAGCACTGCAAGTGGTGCCTTTAACTGCTATGCCACAGCACCGGCTCCTTTTTTTTTTTTTTTTTTTTTTTTTAAGATTTATTTGTTTATTTGAAAGGCAGAGTTACAGAGACAGAGAGAGAGGTCTTCCATCCACTGATTCACTCCTCAAATGGCCACAACAGCCAGAGCTGGACCAATCTAAAGCCAGGAGCCAGGAGCTTTCTTCCAGGTCTGCCATGAGGGTGCAGGGGCCCAAGGACTTAGGCCATCTTCTTTTTTCCCAAGCCATAGCAAAGAGCTGGATCGGAAAAGGAGCAGCTAGGACTAGAACCGGTGCCCACAGGGGATGCCAGCACTGCAGGTGGAGGCTTTAGCCCACTCCATCACAGTGCTAGTCACCAGGTTCTTTTAAGCTAAGGTTTTCTCTCAGTTCCTTCTCAGCTTTCAGTTCATCGTGATGCCAGCTTCCATTAAGTTCTTTGGAAATGGCTAGAGTCTGTTCTGAATTATTAAACTAAATCAGCTCCGTTATTATGTAAACTTCATCACAGAGAAATAGTTGTTGTGTTTTATAATGGAATGTTTTTTTATTGGTGGAAAGAAGCCTATTGTAATTCATGTTATAATTCATTTTTTTAAAACTTGATGAAAGGCTTTCTTTTCTTATTAACATTCTGATAGGGAGAAAAAAGGTTTAATATTTAGTCAAAAGTAGATCCCTGCATCTGCGAACAAAGCTTTAAAGTTTCTTTGTGAGCGCAGGCACTGTTAGGATGCATGGTGCCTTAAGCCATTGTTCTGCCTGGCAGAATCACAGGGCCAGGGTTTTCCTGGGGTTTGACAGGCAGCTGCTGGTGAATGGGGCCCTGAACCCGATGAAGGAGCTTACAGCGTGTGTTTCTGAAGCTTTCACTTACAAGCAAATCACACTTTGATTAATTTGAATCTCTTTGGAGGAAAGCACTGAAAGAAATTGTAGTTTTTTCGAAAAACAGCCCTCAGTGCTAGAAAATATATGGACCACAAATAAACTTGCTGGATAATAAACTGATTTTCTAATAAGACTCTGCAGAAGTGGTTCCTCCAATGGCAGAAGCAGCCATTAAACTTTTAAGTCATTAATAAACCGAGTTTACTAGACAAGCAGCCCAGTAGTGATTCTGTGATGGGTGTGACAGTTTGCCTCGACAGCGTCTCCCCACCAAGGCCTGCTCACGCTGAATGCCTCAGGGCACGGGCAGGGCGTTTGGTGGAGTGGGAGCTCCTGGACAGCAGGTTTACAGATCAGTGGGTAGGTTGTCCCTTCTTCATATGAATATGTTTCTAGGATATCGTTCAGTTCTTGATCTAGAGACTTTTCCGTACTGAGGCTTCTGTAATATTTCTTGAATTTATGCATCACCAAACCAACAGGTGTGTCAGGGCAAATTTATTTAGAGGAGGGCAGCTTCTCTCGGATGGAACTTGTGTGCCTGGCTGACACGCTGTCTGAGCAGATGGCCATGGCATCGCCAGCTCTGGGTTTGCTCCTTCTCCAGTTTCTGGCTTTCATGTTATCAGCAAAGATGGGGATGGGGGTCAGGGGATACATATGGTAGACATTGCAAGAATTAAACTCTTTCTACTGGTTGGACAAAAGTGTCTGGAATCTTTCTTGGTCCCTCCAGACTCGTCAGATGTTGGGCCTGACTGCTGAGGTTCTTGTCTGGGACATTTCGTTCAGTTTTGAACAAACCTGTTTTTGAGTAAAGATGCTTAAAACCACCAGCATGATGGAAGACATGTAGGTTGGGAGGAATAACTGAAGGAACTAGAAATACATTGGATACAAGATTCAGGCCCAGGGTTTTAGAGTGCCAGGATGACTTGATTATCAGATCATCTTCTAGATAAGAATACAAAACTCCAGGAAGTTTGAGTTGATCAACCATCTAGGTTTTCTAAGACCGTGTCCTTAATTCCTTAATTTTTTGTGTGTCTTTTTCATACTTAAGTTGACATAGACAGAAAAGAGCTGGTTTGTTTTTTTTGTTGTTGTTGTTTTTGTTTGTTTGTTTTTGTTGTTGGTCATCCACCTAGATTTTGACAGCATTCTAAGACTGTGTCCTTAATTTTTTTTAGTACCTTTTTCATACTTAAGTGATTGATACAGACAGAAAAGAGTTGGGGTTTTTTGTTGTTGTTGTTAAGTAACCTTTTGCAGCATTTTTAAATAGAAGGATTTTTTTTTTCCCATTAAATGGGAAAGTGTGAGGCTCTCTGGTATAATTAATAAGAGTGCTACTTTGGCGAGTAGGAGACCAGCGCTTTAGTTCTTGCTGGCCCATGAACTCTGCAGCCCCGAGTACGACGGTAACATAGGGATATGATGACTAAATGTCTGCTCACCAGCTCCCTGACACCATCAACTTTCTCAGAGTCCCAGGAGATGTCATTTGTTTAAGTCTAAGTACTTAGTAGAAACGCAGGTATCAGAGCCTGGTTCTCCTGATTTTTGATAAAAGTTTTCCCACTTATTTTGCTTCTCTGTTACTGTATTTTTCACAGCATTATCCTTTTTGTGGGTGCTTTGACACACGAGAAAGAATTTGTATTTACCATAAGACCTTCCTCTATATTAAGGTAACAAAGTTTTGCTATCCCCAAGAGGCACAAATTGTGCAGGAATTGCATCGCTGGCATGTCCTGTAACTTGAAATACCAATTCATTACCTCCAATCACAATGAAATCTTGTTTTTTGTTTTTTTTGTTTTTTTTGTTTTTTTACTGGAATATGTTGGTATTTATGTATTGTTACTGACAATAAGCCTTTGGGACAAAAAAGAACTCTGATATCCAGATTATCAATGAAGAACCCCCAGATGATGAAAAGTACTGGCAAAGTAACAATTTATACTTAAAGTCTTTTGACCCCTCTGGTCCATATCATCACCAACATCTCTGACATTTTAATACCCAGTAGGAGGCAGCAAAATCCTACCACACAGTTGTGCATGGTAAATTCCCAGATAGCCTGTATGGTTCCAATACAGTACTTAGGAGAAAGTTGTTAACTAAGCATTGAAAGAAGATGTCAGGAAGAGCCTCGGGTGATCACTGACTTCATAAATAAGAGTGTCAATTGTTAAATCAACAACAGGAGTCACTGTGCACTTGCTCCCCATGTAGGACCTCTGTCCTTAATGTGTTGTACTATGAGAATTAACGATAAAAACCAGTCTTCAAACAGCACTTAATACTTTGTGTCTGTGTGGGTGCAAACTATTGAAATCTTTACTTAGTATAGAGTTGATCTTCTGTATGTAAAGATAATTGAAAATTAATAAAGAATGGGATTGGAGAGGGAGTAGGAGGTGGGATGGTTTGCGGGTGGGAGGGTGGTTATGGGAGGAAAAACCACTATAATCCAAAAGTTGTACCTATGAAATTTATGTTTATTAAATAAAAGCTTTCTATAAAAAAAAAAAAGAAAGAAACCTGGGATCTAGGGTCTGAACTCTCTTGCATCACATTGAATTTAATATTAAAATATAAATATATATCTGTGGAAATACTTATGATTTAATCTTGCTCCTTTTAACCTAGGTTTTTCTAATGATGGTTGTTATAAAAAGGTTATTTGTGCTTTTATAATTTGAATTGTAATTATAGGTATCTCTGAAGATAGTTAGGAAATATAAATTTTCACTTTATATAGAATTTTAATAACTTTTTAAAATCATTTTTAATATAATGTATTTGACCTAGTATGAGATTTTAGCACAAAGATAGTTTTGAAAACTCTAAAGAGTATGTTTATCAATGTCTTTTTAAAAAAATCATGAACTGAAATTTTAATCAAATTGTACTTTGTGTTTGGTAATATATGATTACATATCCAGTTCCAAAATTTAGCATTGTGAAAGAATTATATTTTACATGCATGATTGCTTTGAAAGGCAGCCTTCCCCTAACCCCCAAATATTGATGGCTGTTCCTGAAGTGAAATGTTAACTAATTAGCGTGTTAGAAATATTTCAAAATTTCTGGAATTGAGTTTTGTATCTGAAGTATTGTCATGTTTAAGTGTTTTGTCTTTAAATAATGAAATTTTGAGCCTTCGCTTCAAGTCAGGACAAGTTAGGAAGGGAGAATATCCCTTCACCACCAGAGTCCTGGTGCTCTTCCTCCAGTTAAGTAGCTGTGGTTCTGAGGGAGGAGCCCATGCACCCAGCAACGGCCCACTCCCCATCTTTATGCTCCATCGGTGCAGTCTGAAACCTCCATGTTCCATCCTGTTTAATTATTCTAATGAGTTGTGTGAGAATGAGAGTCCAGGAGTTTATTTGTGTAAAAATAAAGAAGGTGCTGGGACAGACTTCAGATCAGATCTTCGACATTCTAGTTTTTCAAATGAAGTGTGACAAATACCTTCTTCTTTAAGCCAAATTATATACTGTGTGGAACTAGTGGTCTTTCCTGTAATTGATACAGAAGTTGTTTATTTGATGTATTGAGCTCATCAAGTTGAATTTCATAAAAGGATTATGATAATAATTGATACCTTATGTATCAGTCTTTTTAAAATATATATACACTCACATCTATTTTACTTAAACCAAAAGAAAACAAATGCACTGTAATTCAGAATTTGGAAAAATTTTCCATTTTTTTATCACTTGAATTTTGGTTTTTGATTTTAGAATAATTTCTTACCAAACATTACCCAGAAATATGCCGAGCCACAGGGCCCAGATTATGGCCCGCTACCCTGAAGGTTACAGAACGCTCCCGAGGAACAGCAAGACCAGACCTGAAAGCATCTGCAGCGTGAACCCTTCGGGCCACGACAAGACCCTGGGTCCTGGAGCGGAGGAGAAGCGCAGGTCAATGAGAGACGACACCATGTGGCAGCTCTACGAGTGGCAGCAGCGCCAGTTCTACAATAAGCAGAGCACCCTCCCTCGACACAGTACTTTGAGTAGCCCTAAAACCATGGTTAATATTTCTGACCAGACCATGCACTCCATCCCCACGTCACCTTCCCATGGGTCCATGGCTGCTTATCAGGGTTACTCCCCTCAACGCACCTACAGATCAGAGGTGTCCTCGCCCATCCAGAGAGGAGATGTGACGATAGATCGCAGACACAGGGCCCATCACCCTAAGGTAAGGCAAACCATCGCCCATGTTGCTCCCTGCTGGGTAGCTGCTGTGTTTGCTTTCTGGTAGACTGAGCTTTGAAATGCAAGAGACAAGAGAATAGGGAGAAAGTAAGCAAGGCTGGTCTTTGTTACTTAAAAAACTTGTTTTTCTTAATTCTACAGTGTTGAATCTCGCGTATAAAGCCTAACATTGCAACAGAAGCAGTTCTTTTGAGTGATGCATTATGCATTCTTCTCTGCTTGGTAGCGTAGCTCATCAGATCTCCACACAGGTTAAGACCACATGCATTTTTATTGGCTCTTTACACACTTGCAAATTCCACACCTTCCCTCTTCTGGCGTGTGTATAATCTTGTATCAGGTTTATCCTGTTTATTTTAAGGATAAAAGTATTGACCTCATCTTCTAAGCAGCAGAATGTATGGCATAGCGAGATATCTCCCTAAATACCTGATTTAATATTAGGGTCTCAAGAGACCTAGCAGTATGTATAGGAATACATTTTAATAATTAAGACACAGAGATTATTTTCTGTTATTATTTGAACTTAAGTTGGTTTAAGCATTGCTTAGTAAATTATTTGAAGTGGATTCAGAGTGCTTTGATCAGTTAGCCAGTGTGTAGCCAGTTCCCTAATGTCTATCCTGAAGTGAAATAAATGTCCTTTTCTTTTTAATACTAGAAAAGATCTTGCTTTCTGCCACTTTAAAATGTACCTTTTCTTGTTATCCTAGTAACAGGCTGAATCCTTCAGTTTGCATTATTTTGTAAAGCATTTGTTTGATGTTTCCATAAATGTTTGATGGAAATTAATAGATCAATCAGAAATTTTCTTTTGAAGAAAACTTCAGTTTGCCCCCCAAAAGGCTTACTTTGAACTCCATTGCAGCCGTCTTGTCACTTTTTACATCCAAAGGCTGAATTATGATTGATAAAAATAGAAACAATATAATAAGAAAAATCTGTTCCAATATAACTTAGTGTGTGCTTTTAAAGTGGCTAAATTGCATGCTGTCATGGTTACTAGTGTTTTTCATATTCTTAGGCAGAATGTATCTGTTTCAGTAACAAATAGGAGATGAATGTCACTCTCTATTCAGTTCCCAGACAGCTGACTGTCTATCACTACTCCCAACATTGCCAAATGTTTTCTTTTAAGCTGTTCTTTGATCTCCCATGATTTAGATCAGCGGTTCTCAAATTATGGTCTAGACTCCTGGGGTGTTCCCTAAGTGTCCTCATCATACTTCCTGAGAATCTATAAGGTCAAAACTATTTTTAAAATGATAAGGCCCTATTCATTGTACTGCCATTTGTACATTAGTACAAAAGCAACATTGGGTGAATCTGCTAGCGCCTAAGGTAAGACGAGACCTTGGCTCCAAACTGTACTAGGGACATAGTGGGTTTCACGGCTGCACACTTGAATATAAGAATAATAGCAAAAATAATAATAGTAACAATAACAGAGTAGCAGATTACCTTAAGAATCTCCTTGATGAAACGGTAAGAGATAATTTTAGTGAATCTTAACCTTTAATCACATTTCATTCTAATATAGTGTTGAAATAGGATCATACATAAGGTGTATCTTTTGTATACTAAAGTCCAAGTGGTTGATTTCATGGAAAAACATTTACATGATTATTTGAATTGGAAGCTGAACTAACTCCTTTCTTCATGCAACACCATTTATTGGTGGAGGAAGAAACAAATGATAAATATGGTTATTCAGGCTTGGTGTTGACAGACATACTTTCTCAAAGTGAAATGCGAACATGTCACTTCGAGAAAACAACTGGCAATATTTGTCACTAACGACAACATTTGAGTTTTCAAGTAAAAACTGTAATTTTGAAACTCATGTATCTGCCACTCTGAGCTTGATGGCTTTGCGGTGCTTAAAGCTTGGTGGTGATACTAACACTTGTGAATTTTGATACTGTGTACTGAAATGTGACAGCCTTGGGAACATTGCATAACTCACTGAAGCAGCATTTTCTAGATGACCAGTGTTTGATGTGAAAGTCACTTAAAATGCAAATTGACCAGTGGAGGTTAATGCATCAGAATATCAGAAGTTCACTGATAAGATTAACACTTTACAACTATACTTTAAGAAAGTACCACTCATTTTAGCTTTAAAGCAGTATCAAAGATGAATATTGGCATTCAGCCCAAGAAACTACGAAGCTCTCTTCCTATTTCCAAGTATACATATTGAGGTTGAATTTTCTTCACATACTTTTCACCAAGAGATTCTCACCATGGGTTGAGCACCGAAGCTGATGACGTGAAAGATTTGCCAAGCTGAAAAACACTGCCGCCCTTGTCATTAAATTCATTTTTAAAAATATAAAAGGGTCCTGTGACCCATAGGTATGAAAATAGCGAATCCAGTCTAATACAGAATTACCCTGTTCAACATCAGTATTTAAATCACATGAGAAATTTTCATGTCTTTTTATCAGCACTAATAGTAATTTTAAATGGCAGCTTATAATATGAATTTAAGATTTTTCATGACTAACATGGACAAGGAAGAGAAATTCACCACAGAACTATACTGTGCCTTTGTTTTCCTAGCATGTCTATGTACCTGACAGAAGGTCAATGCCAGCTGGCCTAGCTTCACAGTCCGTCAGTCCCCAGAGCCTGCAAGGCAAAACGGTGAGTATGATGTCTTTATTCACTGTATCATGTTTTATTTATGCACTACAGGAAGGCACAGACCTGACATAGTTTTGAAGTGTGCATTTTCCGAGGAGTATCCCCAAGGAAAACCGTTACTGCTTCCCTGGAAGAAATGCTCAGCAGAACCAAGCAGCCATTTCAGTGTCTTAGTGAATCTTTTCCCTAAACTGACCACCTAAACAAAAACTCACATTTTGAAGGTTTGACTGTTTGACTCTTCCTTAGTAGAGCAAACCCAGCAAGCAACCATGAGTAAGTCAGCCTAGGGCCCATTAAGATTTTTTTTCTTGTGAATTTTTATATTTTTAGAGCAAAAAAAAAAAAAAAAAAAAGGACCTAATCTGCATATGTGTGCAGGAAAAGTATCTGCCATGATTGACTGGTCAGTGTTACCTTCACGCTGGGAAGGAGTTAGGTTACCAGAACACCACCCTTCCTTAAGCTGAAGAGAAAAGCTGATTGCATCACTGTGTTTGCTTTCAGTGGCATTCTTTTATCAGGGGAGCTGGCTTTGTTATCAGTAAGTAGTCTCAATGTCTGTGAAAATGTGGTTCTATCACCTGTATAGGTTTTCGTCATCTAAAATTCTCTTGCTACAATAATCAAAACTCACTCATCTGAACATTGTTTTTTTCATCTTCTGCAGGTATAGGTATAAGGAAAACAGTTCCTTGCTTTAAACTCCGTGCAGTTTATTTATTAAGGATTATAAGTATTGCTTGACTAAAAGTGAGAACTTTTAAATGCTGGAATTCTTCAGCATCAGATTGTTTATCTGACATAGAAACTGGCACTAGTCGTAAAATAAATACTAAATGTCCTGTTATGAAACTTTCCTGCCTTGCTCCCTCTAGTGGATATTTGGCATAAAGACTGTTTGCAATCGCCTACTCCCCTCCCAACCCCAGTTAAATATGCCTCTTCCTACTTGGCCTCACAATTTAACTATCTAGCAAACTTACCGATATCTTTTATCCCTTACAAAGAAAAAATAATAATTTTAATAATAAAGTTTACCTCCATAGATAATAAACTAGAATTTCAAGATTTCTTTTTGTGTCAAACATCACTCTGGGTCTTAGAATATCTGAATCTCATATTTGACCCTACCTGCTCCCTGACAAGACCTCAAGAACTAGACGTGATGATCATGACCTGAGGACCATCCTCGAATATTGAGGTCACCAGGTGTGATTGGCTTCAGAACACAAGCAGCTCTTGTTATGCAGTGTCTTAAGTTTCACACCACCAGTATTCTTTTTGACCCCTGGGGAAAAAAAGAAAAAAAAAAAAAAAACATAGTTTCACCTCTATGAATAGATACCCAGTTTTCTGTGTTCTAGTAACAGTAGTTTACGTTTCTGCTGATGCTTTTCCTGTCTGAAGGCAATAATTTTAATATGATTTCAAGTAACATTTTAAAAGACTTCTGTCTCTAAAAAGAATTATATGCAAAATAAAAGGCAAGATCATTAAATGAACAGAAAAGAGCTGACAAAATGCTACAGTGTAGGGAAAGCAAATCCAATTTCTTTTTTTTATTATTATTATTTTTACTTGACAGAGTTATAGACAGTAAGAGAGAGAGACAGAGAGAAAGGTCTTCCTTCCATTGGTTCACTCCCCAAATGGCCACTACGGCCGGAACTGTTACCGTCCGAAGCAAGGAGCCAGGAGCTTCTTCTGGGTCTCCCACATGGGTGCAGGGGCCCAAGGACTTGCGCCATCTTGTACTGCTTTCCCAGGCTACAGTAGAGACCAGATCGGATGTGGAGCAGCCAGGACTAGAACCCAGCACCCATATGGGATGCTGGTACCACAGGCGGAGGATTAACCAAGTGAGCCACAGCGTCGGACCAAGCAAATCCAATTTCAAGAATGCTTTTTGGCGGGATTTTTGGAGTACATCGTGGCCATTAATTGAGTAAATCCTCCTCACCTACCTGCAATTCTTAATAGCAAAGCTCAGAGAAACACCAAGTCATACTTTATGGGCTATACTTCACATTGGCTTGTTAAGGAATTTCACCCGCTGGTGAAATATTTTTTCTTAGGACTGAGAGAAGCCTATCAAGAACCATACTGTGGAAGGAGGGTTTTTGCAGCCATGGAAACCACCTTTTCTTCTTTCTTAAAAAATACAACCCATCTTTGGGTCATGGAAAATGCTGTGAATGTACTCATGGTGACATTCAAAATATAACTGGGAAATAATTAATAGCTCTCAGGTACTAAGATTAGTAATGCAAAAAGATCGTCCAAGTTTTGTATGAATTTTAGTTCTTTGTTATTTAACTTCTGTTGTTTAAAATTGTGTATAGTTGGACATACCAGGTATTAGTTTACTGCTGGGAAAGTTTTTAGACATCTTAATAATGTATTTTCAATAATCTTTTCATAGCTCTTACGTGTACAGTTTATAAAGGTTTTGGGCACTATGAACGTTAAGCATGAAACACCGTTGCAATATCCTCTCGAGTTCTGAGAAGATGCCTTACCACACGGTTGTTTTGCTGTGAAGTAACACTTTTCCTTCTGTTTCTCTAGATGTCTATGCATTTGTGTAGGACCCATCATCATAGTGCCTAGGCATTATGTTTGATGTCAGCCAAAAGAGGAAACTTGCCAAGAAGGCTTGGTTTAATGTCTGTCACTTAAGACAACCATTAATCTGTTTTCCACTGTTTGGATTCTTAAATTGTACCCCCTCAGCCAGAGGAGCTTACGCTGCTGCTAATAAAGCTGAGACGGCAGCAAGCAGAACTGAGCAGTGTCCGGGAGCACACGCTAGCACAGCTCATGCAGCTCAAGCTCGAGGCCCCCAGCCCAAAGGTCAGCCGCCAAGACATCAATGTCGTCTGCCGTCATCACTTCTTTTCAGTGTCGCAGTGTTGAGCATGAGCCCATCCCATCATTAGTGACAACATTAGGCTCTCCTATTGACCCTTTGAGAAGTCACCTTACTTATACATTATTGAGAAAATCCAGGTAGGATGCGTTTGTTCCTAGACACCTCCCCAACCACTTACCCAGCCAACTGTTGGTTGTGAGGCAGAAAATCCATATGGATCTTAAAATAGTGTTTGTTATTCTCTGAATATTTTGTGACCTTGTCCACATCTGCTAAAACAGATGCTGAGAAGTCCTATAATTTCCAGTAAAGTTGAGAAAATTCATTATGGTTGTAATAATACTGCCTTCTACTTGCCAAAGATGAATTTTAAGATCTACCTTTTGGTCTTGATAAAAAAAAAAAAGGCACTCATAAAAACATTTCTCAAAGGGTTTAATAGCCTCTTACTATATGAGAAACATTGAAAGAAGTCTTCCATTGCAGAAAAAAATTAACATGTGGAGCTTCTCACATTCAGTCTGCTGAAGCCATTTGGAAGCGCTTTTCTGCTTGGTAGACTGCTATTTACACGCATGTCACCTTAATTTCTTACAAAAGTAAATATAATTTCATAAAACTTTGAAGTGTCACCGGGACACTTTACACATATGCTTGAAAGTTGTGTGCTGTGATGTCATCAGTTTCATAAGTTCTTTTTTCTTATTTTGAAATTGACTTTTTCACAAATTCTGCGCCCTCTTTCTCTATCCTGTTTTTCCCTTAATTGATGCCTACTAGAATGAAATTCTTTCACATCATCTTCAAAGGAACACCATATATTTGGACCATCAGGTGGGACTCATAAAATTTTCTTACTTTAATACCTGACAGAATTATAAATGTAGTATACTTTTCCAGGCTACTCAGATATTTGTCACTCTGACTTTTTTTGTAGCATGACTTTTGCAAATACAGAATAAGAAATCTCTGATCAGATTAATATACCACAGTAACCAAGGAGAGAGAGTGGTTGGAGAAGCAGGAAGAATGCAAATCCTGGGTTGCTGGAAATTAAAAGCGTGAATTTTCTAGAGTTCTCTCTTACCTGAGTTAAACCCCTACTCATTGCATCCCGTCTTAGCTTATGCTTGACCTAATGAAAGGAACAGGCCCTGAACTGTGAATTTTCCCATTAGAAGGCCAGATGGAGGAGGGGTGCTATATTCCCAAAGGGATGGGTGAGCTGTGAAGCAAAGGTGATCTTGAGTTGCCTGTCTTTATCCCTTGTTTGCTGCCTCCTCCCAGTGTTTGGGCTTTGTCAAGATAGGTAGAGCCAGTTTCCTACATAGCGACCTGCAGTTCGAGCATTAGCTCAGTGTCAGCAGCAGGTGCAACCAGAGAAGGGTGATGTTCAGAAGTGAAAATGGCTGTGAACAAGGACTGACTCTCATGTTTTAGGTTATGAAATGACCTATTAATAGTTAATTTTAATTTGATAGGAATTTTTTTGTTATTAAATAATTTCTTCTAGTGAAAACATCCTTTTCATGTGAATTAAAGAAAAACTTATTTTAGCTTATTTTAAAATACTCAAATTTGAGTATTTTATCAAATACAGATGTTACTACAAGAAAATGCTGTAAGACAAATATTCATTGGATTATAGTCATCTCTGAAACAAAACAAGAGTGTACTTCTTTAGTAATATTTAAAGAGGGGTCTTACATTAGGATAACCTTTAAATCATTTTTCTTAATTTTAAATTAAATTAACTTCATTAATACAAAATTTATGTATTTTTCACAAAATGTTTTAATCATTTTGCCTACTAGAATGCTTTTTTAAAAAATTAGTGTTTCATGTCTCCAAAATCAGATTATTAATCCAGAGGCTCATGCTATAGACATGTAACTGCAGTGTATGTCACATTTTTTGAAAGTAGTCTAATAAAAGCATGTCAGCTAATTAATAGGGAAGTGTGTCTTCCTTCAGAATTCTGTACTGCCAGAAACTCTGGGGAAGGACATGTAAATGTATTAAACAATACCTTCATTTGCTAAGGTGGTTTTTCTGAACTCCCTGTCTTGGGTAGAGCTGTTTTATCCCTTTGTCAAAATGACCCATCCCCCACTGAGGTCACTGTTAATGTCATTCGTCTCTGAGCAGCTTTGCCAGACCTTACATGCTATGCCAGCACTACCTGGTCCCACAGGTAGCGTTAGAAAGTCTCACTGTTACTGGTCTCCTACAGTCTCTGAACATGTCAGCAAAGGTTTTCCAGTAATAAACCTTTTGTTTATATTAGATCCTGAAGTAAAGTTAGGTTATTCCAATTTTTAAATTTTGTGATAAGAAGAAGTACAGATTTGGATTGTTTGAATGATACTCAGACATTGAGATAACACTGTTTCTAGTAGGAAAACTTGGGCCATTTTTAGAAATAATTAGACAATATATAAATGTATGGTGGGAACTTGGCCCAGAAACTCAACTTTTCCAAATGTATGCATTGTTAAGGTTTCCTAAAGAAAATCTGTTTAAATAAATGCTAAAATGTTATGCTTCAAATAATTCCACTTGATATGAATGAAATTATTTACTTTTGAGCTCTCCTATATTTTAAAACACTAGTTATGCTATTAAGTTTCATAAAAATAATTCTTGATAATTTAAAGCTTTAATGAAATGATTTATTCAGTGCAATCATTTCAAGCTTTTAATCTTGTTACTGCCATTAATCAATTTCAAATAACCGGTCTTAAGTATTTGTAGGCATTATTGGTTGCCTGGATTTATAAATCGATTGATCAATTTTATATAACCAGAAACTGGAAAGTGCATTCTAAAATCTGAAAGTCAGAGACGTGGCTCTGGTCACATATTATATTGTATACCAAACCAAGTGAACTTGTGCTAATCAGTTCTCATTTTTTATGCTAATTCTGCTTGTCCTAATCATCACAATAACCTAAGGCCAGCAAACAAAAGGCCAACAGTCTTCCTCTTGCCTTTTGTCAGAGATCACAGTCATCCAAAGGAAAACTTTGATTTCAAGTCTGCTGCTTCCTATCAGCCAGTAATCTCTGAGCTCCTTCAGAAGTAAATTCATTTCTGATACTATTGGATTGTTTATAACAAATAAAGAATGAAAAATTGCCCTAACTGAAATTCTAAAGATTTGCGTTAAACAATCCAAAAATCCTGAGCTATGTTACTTAACTTGAGCTTTAGCAGAATAATTTGGTTTCTCATTATCACCATTAATGAGGACAAGTGATATATTGAAGTAGTTTCAGAATAACAATAGCTATACTAGGATGTGGTAGACTTTTCTTATGTTTTTTTGTTTCAGCTTGAAGTATACAATTCTAGTTTATGTTTTTATAGCCCAGTTAGTGGACTGTTCAAAGTCTACATATAGTAAGACTCTCCCCAGTTAATCATTTCTGTGAATTTTAAGGTAGAATGGCCCCCAGATAGACTTGGGAACCTACAGTAATCCTAACAATATTTGATGCCCCTCACTCAGATTCCCTAATGTCTTAGTAGCTCACTTCCTTCTCATTCAGCTTGGCTATCACTGAATATTAAAGAAACTCTTGGTTACAGAGTGAGTGAAAATTGTCGACTTCATCCAAAAATGTATCTGCCTAATGGATTTATCTTTTACTAGGTGTTTCCATGCTTATTCCTCTGCCTAACAGAAGGTACAAGGGAAAAGGGACAAAATCATAAGTAAAATGTTGTCATAGCTGCATACTTGCCAGAAAGTTGGACATAAATTCCAAATTATCAGCGTTTCCGGTGGAGTCTCCTCCCTCAGAGAACGGTTGTCCTGCTGTAGCTTCTTGAAAGTACCACTGTAAAAATAAGCTGAAAAAAAAAAGTGCCATTGTAACTGGTGCATATTTTATGAGGGAAAAGAGAAAACATTGATATTTTCCTTTCTTCTCAGAATAGGGTAGATCAAGTGTGAGTTTAGAACTATATAGCCCCACTGAGCAAGCATAGAAGCCCCTAAAGGTTCCGTAGAGGCAAACCCAAGTTGTTTGTAACTGACATGGCAGGTTTCCATGGAAGCTTAGCAGAGCTCACATTCAGTTGTAAGATACAGACGCTTGTTGATTGGGCTCCTGTGCCATGTCTTTAATGGCACCCCTGGTGGTTAGACACCCAAACAGGCTACAGACCTAACCCAGTCGTATATCTAAAGACCAGACTCACGGTATTACACACCCTAACCACAGAAAGCATCTCTCAAAAAACGTGTTCTGCTTGCCAAGCCCAGATTTCAGGAACATGTGTCTGCTATCGGGAGTAGGCATTCAAGTTTCCCTGTCTTGCCCCTTATTCGGACATTCCCATGTCAGGAAAGTCTATCGGTTTTGGCTCCTATGGCCTAGACTAGGACTGTTTGGGATGAACAGAGGAATGAAATTGAGGTTTTAGAAACTAGGTCAGGAGCAGAAGAGAAGAACTAGGCAAGGCCTCACAGATGGAGAGCTGGAGGGTGCTGGATCATTTGTGACGGGAATATTAATTGGAATGGGCAGACCACAGCGTGTTCTCGTCCCTCCACCCATTCTCCTCACCCAAATTTAGGCTATGCTCTCCATTTGTTTCTTTCTCCCTCCGTTTCTCTGTCTGCCTTGCCCTATTAGTGACTGAAGAGCAGTGGTGAGGGGGTTGAGTTGATATCCCCGTTTCCTTTTCCCTGCAGCCTTCCTGCCTGCATTCCAGAGTGGGCAATGAGACGCTAGAAACTGGCTGTTGCGGTTTGAACAGGACTTGGCTCCCCCAACTTAGCTGGCGTTCAAACTCCAGAGTGCTAGGCTGGTAGTTAATTGATTCATGTTAACGATTGGTAGATTAGTAGTGGAGATGTATCTAATTAAGGCATCCAGTGGGTGGGCCTAGTGGGAGGTCTTTAGGTCAGTGGGGGCTCCTTGGGTGATGCTTCTTACAAGAAGGATGATTATGTAAGCCAAGTTTGGTCCATCTTTCTCTCTGCCTCCTGACCTGCCATGGGATCACCCATCTGCCCTCAGGCCTCACCAGATAGGGCCAGCTATGCTCTTCCAAACCATAAGCCAAAAGAAGCCTTCTTCCCTGCTAAGTTGCTCCTCTTGGTATTGTGCTTGTAGTAATGAAAAATGGCTTAACGTAGTGACTACAAAGGGGTAGACAGGTAGAGATTTGCAGGATCCGCAGATGTGGAACAGTGCGTCCCACGCTTTTTGTAAGCATGCTGCACACTGTGAGTGAACGAGCATACACCAACCAGCAAATTCTGATTTACCAATCTCTTCAGTAACCAGCATTCCCCCTTAATGCCAGTTGGCTAAAGGACCTTATCCTCAAATTGGCATGGAAAAGCAGGAAGTTTTTCATAACAAACCAGTATGTTGTAGTATGATAAAAGAAAAATCAATTCAAGCATACCTATGTGTTGCATAAAAATATTTGAGGCTTGGAAGAATCAGTAGCTAAATCATTATGTCATATTTTATCAGCATGTATTTTTATTGTTTTATTTTACTTTTTTAAAGATTTGTTTTATTTATTTGAAAGGCAAAGTTACAGAGAGAGAGAGAGATCTTCGATCTGCTGGTTCACTTCCCAAATGCCTACAACAGTGGAACTTGGCCAAGACAAAGCTAGGAACCCAGAACTCCATCCATGTCTCTCATGTGGGGCGATGGCACTTGGGCCATCCTCTGCTGCCTTCCCAAGTACATTAGCAGGGAGTTGGATCAGAAGTGGAACAGCAGCACTCGAGCTGGCCCTCACGTGAGATGGAGGCATCGCAGGTAGCAGCTGAATCTGCTGTACTACAACACCAGCCCCAGCGTATTTTTTTTAAAAATCAGTGTTCCATAGTACCTTTTAGATTTCATGGCATAATTCTTTTTTATAAACAAAGTAATTTTTTAACCCAGTGTTAGAGTACTAGTAACTTCTGGATAAAGTCTACTCTTCTATCATGAGTTGCTATGAACTTCCCTCATTAGCGTGCCTTCTGTATCCTTTCAAGAAACAGCAATGAAAAAGATCTGTGCAGACAGGACTCTGGCAACTTTTAAGCATACTTAATGCCAAGGAAAATGCCAGAAGGAACTATAGACAGGCTTTATGTAGTTGGCACTGAAAACATCCAAGGTAAAAGCACAAGAACACTTATGTGCATTGGGGTTTTTTTGTTCAGGAAAGACAACTTCCCCATGAAGCGCGAAATGCTAACAAGATGATTCAAAAGATTATTGATGACGTTTGTTGTTCAAGTCAATTCAGCAACTTCATTCTGTTAAGCAGGATTCTATTTTCTGAAATATTTCAAGGGATCCTGGAGCTTCTATTTTTAGGGATGATTGAGAGTCATAAAAGGAAGCAGGAGATACAGAATAAGAATTCAGAAAAAGCAAACTAAGGAAACTAGAAAGTTGAGCAAATTTTAACTCTTAACTGTCCCAGACTGGTTATGTGGTACTTGCCTTCTATTGAGAATGATTCTCTCTCTCTCTCTCTCTCTCTCTCTCTCTCTTTCTCACACACACACACACACACACAGTTCCCCGTGTTCCTTTTTTTCTCTCAACATATTTGATGAAGAATTGGGAAAGGGTCAGGGATGAAACCCAGGAACCTTGAGCAGAATCTGACATCACCATGGCAGAACTCTGTCTAGGAAGACTATGTGGACCGTGGATAGATGTATTAGAATTGAGAGTGTGGAAAGACTGAACAGGATATATGTGTTCTGACCCCTTCAGTTGGCCTATCCAATGCCAATGCTAGCGTGGATCTTCTGTTTTGTGCCAGTAATGTCTTTTTTCACCCATCTCAGCTCTAACTGGGGAATTTCCCACTTTCTTAGTGTTCTCTCAGCTGAGAGTTCATCTGTTCATCCTTTCGCCAGTCTTCACTCTGTTCTCTTCATCTCTAGCCTCAGAAAACCAAGCTGTGGGTGTGTGGTCTTCCTTGATTTGGGCTTCTATGCAGGCAGCTTGCTTTGGGAAGTGATGCCAAGGTAGGAGGAAACAAAGTGAGCAGGGAGGGAGGGATTATATTATCAACTGTCCTAGACAACTTGGGTCTCCTCAGATTTGCTCTTGTTGGCAAATGAGTAGAGACACTGCAGAAAGTGACCCTCATGAGCAACAGAAGAGGGAAGCTTTTGTCCTGGCTCCCTGTCTCCCTTGCGGGTGCAGGGGCCCAAGCATTTGGGCCATCCTCCACTGCCTTTCTGGGCCACAGCAGAGAGCTGGACTGGAAGAGGAGCAACCGGGACTAGAACCCAGTGCCCATATGGGATGCTGGCGCTGCAGGTGGAGAATTAACCAAGTGAGCCACAGTGCCGGCCCCTCTCTGTGTAACACTGACTTTCAAATAAATAAATAAATCTTAAATAAAATTTTTTTAAAAAGGGAATGGAGCAGAAGTGGAGCAGCTGGGACTCGAACCAGTGCCCATGCGGGATACAGACATCTCAGGCAGCAGTTTAACACACCATACCTTAGCTCCGGCCCCAACACTGATCTTTCACGGTCTGACTGCCCAGGCTACAGGAGGAACATCAAACGGTGGACCACCCGAAAGCACCCAGAGCATAACAAGCTGCCTTGGCATCCTGCCTGCTCTCCACCACTCTAAAAATGGAAATTATACACATGTATAAAAATGGCAGAATTGAGGAGGAGGTACTGTGGCATAGTAGGAGGCTACGCCTCTGTCTGTAGTTCGGCATCCCATATGGGTTTTGCTTCAAGTCCCTGCTGCTCCACTTCTGATCCAGCTCCCTGCTGATGGCCTGGGAAAGCAGTAGAAGATGGCCCAAGTCCTTGGGCCCCTGCACACATGTGGGAGACCTGGAAGAAGTTCCTGGCTCCTGCTTCAGATTGGTCCAGCTCTGGCCATTGCAGCCATTTGTGAAGTTAGCCAGTGGATGGAAGACCTCTCTCTGTCTCTCCCTCTCATTGTATGTAACTCTGCCTCTCAAATAAATAAATAAATCTTAAAAAAAAAAAAACAAAAAAAAACTTAAAAGTACTTTGAGACTAAAGTTAAATGTACTTTTTTTTAAAGATTTATTTATTTACTTGAAAGTCAGAGTTACGCAGAGAGATAAGGAGAGGCAGAGAGAGAGAGAGAGGTCTTCCATCTGCTGGTTCACTCTCCAGTCAGCTGCAATGGCTGGAGCTGTGCCGATCTGAAGCCAGGAGCCAGGAGCTTCTTCCAGGTCTCTTACGTGGATGCAGGGGCCCAAGCACTTCGGCCATCTTCAACTACTTTCCCAGGCCATAGCAAAGAGCTGGATCCGAAGTGGAGCAGCCAGGACGTAAACTGGCACCTACATGGGATGCCGGCACTGCAGGCATCAGCTTTACCCGCTGTACCACAGTGCTGGCCCAAATGTACTTTTCTTTTTTTTAAATTTATTTATTTTATTTGAAAAGCAGAGTTACAGAGAGGGAGAGAGAGGAAGAGAGTGAGAGAGGTCTTCTATCCACTGGTTCACTCCCCAGATGGCAGCAATGGCCAGAGCAGTAATGATTCGAAGCCAGGAGCTTCTTCTGGGTCTCCCTGCAGTTTCAGGGGCCCAAGGATTTGGACCATCTTTTATTGCTTTCCCAGGCCATAACAGAGAGCTAGATCTGAAATAGAGCTGCCGGGACCCAAACTGGCACCCATATGGGATACTGGCACTGCAGGCGGCGGCTTTACCGGCTATGCCACAGCGCTGGCCCCATTAAATATACTTTTAAGCCAGTTTTACTGGAAATAGGAAACTCATGAGCGTCTAGAACTCTGGACTTGTGTTCTTGCTGATTACATGTTTATGTTGTGATTAGGAGAATAAAAGCCACCGTACTCCTAACACACCTGAGCTGGTTACTGTGGCAACCCACCCTCCAGTGCCTTTCTTCTGAGTTGTTGCATTTGCATACATGTGGCAGTGTCTGCTTTTCACACCCAGGTTTTGTTGGGTGTCCTCACCACTTTGTGTACAGTAGCTTGGATCTTGTTTTCCTGGTTTGGGATGAGTTCCTTAACTTTAAGCCTTGGTTTTCACATTTGTAATGGGATGATAGTGCAGGCCTCTTTGGGTTGTTGAGGATTCGTTGAGATAGAAGCCGTAGACTTCTTTGCACAGTGAGAGACACTAACTAGTAAGCCCTCAGAAAATGGGAACTCTTCTCGGACTGCTGCAGTTGAAATTATTTAATCTCTGTAAAGCTCCTGGTACGTATTATGTGTTTCAGCTAACTCAGGACCTTCTACAAACTGCCTTTTCCCTACAGAGTCAAGGCTTAGTCCCCACCCCCAACCTTGAAAGAGACCCTCTTCTCCAGCCATGGCCTCCCCCAGCCTCTGGGCTGTTCCATGCGTGGGACCCAGGTCTCTTCACTGTCATGTACGGCATCCTGCTTGCATCTCAGACACAGCCTCTGCAGTAGATGCGCCGGTTACTTTTATCCTCATTTAGTCAGGTGCAACAACAACCAAAATCAAGAGGCTGGGATAAAGACATCTTATTAATGAATTTCCTGCCCATATTCCCGCCCCCTTTATTTTGACTGGCTTGGAAATTAGTGGGAGTTGCTGTGTTGGAGTTCTCTGCTGCTGCTGCTGTTACCTGAGGAACATCAGCTCCTGGTGATGGCTTTAATGAAACAAGAAGGAAAACTTTATACTTACAAAAGGAAATAACCCTGTGGCCCAGATTTTGCTTCTATCTTAATTGTTGTTGTTGTTGTTGTTTTTCCTTCCAGAAAAGTTACCCATTCTGCAAAGATTTCGGGAGCTAAGTATGAGGCAGGATGTTAGTGCTTAGGGAGTTGGATTCTTGCATGATTTTCAAAGCCCAGGAAGGAAATAGAGTTGAGCATAAATGCCAAAAACATTGACCTAAGGGTGTCATTATGTAGTTAAAACATAAGCTGAATAAATCTTTGAATTAATGGTAGGAATTCAGCTACTTGGTGCCATTTGTAACTCTAACAACATAATTACTGTTAATAAAATCCAAGTCCTTGTATTTAGAAGATACTTAAATTTGATTTAAAGCTCAAATATATTTTCAAGTAGATTTAGCCATGGCAAGAACAAATACCTTTTTGGCTAAAAGAGATGTTTGATTTTTGCTTTGAGATTATTTTGTCTCTTAAAAATGGCAAATTTCGGTGTATCCTTAAACTATTCTCAAAGAAGAGAAAAATGTGACTGTTTCAAGTGTTGCTTTCTATAATGAAGCATTTTCTAAAAAATGCACCTTGAGGTCTTTCAATGTTTCCTGTTGCCTGTGGATGCTAGGAATAAACATATTTTAGTAGCATCAGACAATCTATTGAAGTCAAAGGAATAATGGTTAGAAAAGGGCCATTAAACAAGGAAAGAGATAAAGCTGCCAAAGTTAAAAATGAGATCTGTAGAGATTATCCAGTAACCAGCCAATAAGTAAATCATTTGGAAAGGCTCTACCCCAGCCCTTCTAAGTTTTCTTCAAAAAATAGCTTTGTTCACTAAAGGACAAGGAAATACCATATAGTCTAGCTACATCTTTTAAATCAACAATGAGGCTTCTGAATATGTTAGTGGTAACATGTTTCCAAAACTTCACTTTTAGAAACTAAAAACTAGCATGGATAGTTTATTCAGTGTGCTTTGTAATTACTGAAATAACCTCCATACCATCACTGCCCCTTCAGTTAATAAAGGATCTTACTTACATTCTTCTATTAGAGAAGTCACTTCAAATTTCCCTGCTTCCTGTTAAACAAAGAGTGGTTTCAATAGGTAGCCATAGCCTTCAATCTCAGGTTCCCAGACTTTCACATGCGCCTACAGAAACAGTGGAGAGCATTTACACAGTTGTTGTCTAAATGACCTGTGTATAAAGATCCCTGCATTCCCCAGAGCCTCTCCCTGGGCATGTCAAATTCTTTAGCCTTTTGGTTTTGCCACACATCTTAAGAGTTTATTGAGCTAGACAGGGGAGGGCATTCTTGAGAAATGGACTCTTCCATGATTAGGCTATAAGGGGTTTTTTTTTTGCTATTGTTAAGACAGAATCCCAACTTTAAAAAAAAATATTTTCCTAAGGAGTCATTAAGAACACGGGGAAAAGTCTGTTTTCCATTTAAATGGAAAATGACAGCCCAAAGATGGGCCCTCCCCATAGTTATCAGTGAAGGACAAAAGCTCTGTGGGGTGGGTAGAGATCGTCCAGACTGCTTGCAATTTGCAGTTGGCGCAGAATTCAGACTGCAGGAAATTCAGTCATTAAGACAGAGCTTGGGCAAATGAGGTTCAGATAAGGGGGAAGTCATACTCATTTTGCTGGTTTAGAATTTCTAGACCTGTTATATCATATGATAGGAACTAGCCACATATGGCCATTTAAGTTAGTTGCATTTGCATGAAAATAAAAATTCCTTTCCCTAGTCAAACTAGCCCAATGTCAAGTGCTGAATAGCTACTCATGGCAAGTGTAAAGCACCACACTGCATACATAGAACATTTCTGTGGTCACGGGAAGTTCCCTTGGAGCACTAGGTGGTCTATTATATAAACTTCTTCTAATTTTTATGTTCACTGGTTCACTCCCCCAAAAGCCTGCAATGGCCAGGGTTGGACCAGGCTGAAGAGGGAAGCCAGGAACTCTGGTTGGGTCTCCTAGGAACCTAGTTAACTTGAGACATCACCACTGCCTCCCAGGTTCTGCATAATCAGGAGGCTAGTCAGGAGTCATAGCTGGGTACCAAACCCAGGTATTCAGATAAGGGACATACATGGGCATCTTAATCACTAAGCTAACCATCCTTTCCCTAAAACTGTTTTTAAAAGAACAGTTAAGCCACTGTTTAGTCACTTACTACATAGGGTTTAGAGGATTTCTTTTTTCCTTTTTCTTTATTGTTTGAAAGGCAGAGTTAGAGAGAGGACTTCCATCCACTGGTTCACTCCCTAAATGGCTGTAACAGCCGGGGCTGGGCCAGGCCAAAGCCAGGAGCCTGGAGCTTCCTCCGGGTCTCCCACGCGGGTAACACTTGGGCTATCTTCTACTGCTTTTCCCAAGCCATTGGCAGGGAGCTGGATCAGAAATGGAGCAACTGGCTCTCAAACCGGCACCCATATGGAATGCCGGTGTTACAGGTGGAGCTTAACCCACTACACCACAACACTGGCCCCAGAACTAATCTTTTCTAAGGATAAATTATATGAGAGACCATTTTCTTGCCTTCACTTGGTGGTAACCTTTCTCCTCCCTGCTTCTCACCCCCAGTTATTCAAGAGCATTTACTAATGAGTCAGAATATCCTGTTATTTTCTGCATTCAGAGCTGATCTAATTCCTACAGAGATGGAGACTTTGAAACAGGTACTAAGAAGTTGTTAGAACAACTGGCAATTGCAAATTAGATTCTTGTATAACACCTCACATCCCCATTAGTTCTACTGAGTCACACTAATATCATTAATTTAAAAATTAAGTTGATTTTTTAAAAGGGAGTTAAATCTGTTAATGTATGGCTTCAGGCAAAGACAACAGGAAAGTATTTTAATCTAGATGTAATACTTAGGCTTAGATGCTCAGACATTTTTCATCTTTTGATAGTTGTACCATTGTCTTGACCAGCACCCAGTACCAAATCCTTCTCAAGGACGGCTCCAATCAGTGCCAGGGCAAGACTGTGGTTCCGAAGCACTGACTTCTCAGCGCTGCCAGGAATCTTGAGAAAGACAGGAAGTGCATTGCTCAAGGCTCTCTCTCCCCAAGCCCTGCTCAGAATTGCCAGGTCCTGCTTTTTTTTTTATTTCCTTAGGTAGGTAGGTCCTTTTTTTTTTTTTTTTTTTTTTTAAACAGGGGAAGGAGCAGTTGTGTGAGTGGTTTTTTGTTTTGTGTGGGTGGTTTGTTGTTTTTTTGTTTTTTTGTTTTTTTTCAGTTAAGTTGGAGAACTATTGAGATATATTCTTTTAAGAAACACTAACGAAAGAAAAAAGCCTAGGTGTTCTGAAGCAGAAGACAGTGCGCTCACCCGGAGGCTGCTCTTGTGAACTCTGACCCTGCCGGGAGGGAGCTAGACCTACAGAGGCTGAGCCAGGCCCTGCCCTCACACAGCTTGTTACTTGTGTCAGCTGAGAAGTTCTGCTGGAGATTTTAGCAAGTATGGTTATAGAATCCCATTCACTGTTTTTGAAGGTGGGGTTGTAAGGTCCAGATATTCCTATTAGCCCAGCATTCCTCAAAACTGAAAAAGAAGCTAGGGTTAGGTACCAGATTTTCTTAAGAGTTTTTGTAAGCATTTGGATTTCAAAAATTCAACTGAAAATAGGTGTTTTTGTAGTGAACAAATGCGTTGGCGTTACTTAAGTGTATTTCCAAGGTGTTCCACGTATGTTTTCTTATGCAATGCTGAAATTAATCACAAAAATTGTGTAATGCCTAAATTATACATTCTCTTTTGTTATGAAATAGTGAGCATTTTATAATAGCTTTGTAATTTAACAATTAACTAAAACCCAAGCCTATATTAGATATTACTTCAAAGAAGAAATTAAAGCTGGAATCCAGACATCAAATTCATTTTCGGTAAATTATTAAACATCCTACATGTACTAATTAGCCTTTCTCTTACTCTGATTTCTCAAAACAAAATATAAGGCCTGGCACTGTTTCTCAGCAGATTAAACCACCATCTACAGCACCAGCATCCTATATGGTCTCTGGTTTGAGTCCCGCCTGCTCCACTTCCAATCCAGCTCCCGGCTAATGCACCTAAGAAAGCAGTGGAGGATGGCCTAAGTGCTTGAGCCTCTGCACCCACATAGGAGACTCAGATGAAGCTCCTGGCTCCTGGCTTCAGCCTGACCATGCGCCGGTCATTGTGGGCACTTGAGGAGTGAACCAGAGGGTAGAAGATCTCTCTCCTCTCTCTGTCTCTCCCATTCACATTATAACTTTGACTTTCAAATAAATAAATAAATCTTTAGAGAAAAAATACATAGGCTGTTAACTATCATAACAGTTTCTAGGATTCTCATAGACCATAAAAGAATCAGTGTATGGGTCATTGTGGCTCATTAATCACCACGAAGATGCTAGTTAGAGAACTAGGGTAAAAGATATATGGGAACTCTTTGTATTACTACCTCACAATTTTAGTTTTGTAGATTTAAAACTTCTGAAATGAGGTTTTTTTAAAATAAAATACATATAGAATATTTCAAAGTTAGTGAAGGGAACCACTAGCCTATTTCTAGAGTATATTTGGAAATACTTAATAATAGCAAAACTCCCCTTGTATTGGACCCTGATTAGCATATTTAATTGACATCTGCTGTTACAGGTCATATGCAGGAAGTAAGCCACCACATTCAAGACCACTAACCTGCCCATTTATCAGGGAATTGGAGCATCTATTCTTTTAAAGATCCCCAAGTGATCCTAATGTGGATTAAGAACCATTGATCTAAACAGACTTGAACATTATTTCAGATGCAGCCAGTAGTAAAAAGGAAAAGAGGTATCACAAGGTGGTCATAAGTATTTACAAATCAGTTACAGAGCTTGATTTTTTCAGTTCGTTAACCTTTCTTCCATTAAGTGCTAGTGTGGTTACAGATGCAGAAGACAGAGGAAAGGTAGTGAGAACAGAGCTCTAGAATAGACCTCCGTGCATGGAAGCTCACTTCACTGGAGGACTCCAGCCTGGCTCTTCTACCTTGGCCCCTGCCTTGAACATATGAAAACAGGGTGCTGTCTTGAGTTTTTCTTTTTCTTTCTTTTTTTTTTAATGGTACGTACAAGAGGAAAGATTTTTGGGGGTTTTTTATTTGTTTTTTGTTTTTTAAGATTCATTTGAAAGGCAGAGTTATGGAGAGAGAGAGAGAAAGTGTATGTGAGAGACTTTTATCCACTGGTGCACACCCCCATTTGCTGCAACAGCCGAAGCTGGGCTGATCCAAAGCCAGGAGCCAAGAGCTTCTTCCAGGTCTCCCACATAGGTGCAGGGCCCAAACACTCAAGCCATTCTCTGCTGCTTTCCCAGGCACATGAACAAGAAGCTGGATTGGATATGGAACAACTGAGACTTGAACCAGCACCCAAATGCCAGTGATATAAGCACAGCTTTACCTGCTACGCCACAATGCCAGCCCCCAACATGAGTGTTTCTTTTTTTTTTTTTTAAAGATTTATTTATTTATTTGAAAGTCAGAGTTATACAGAGAGAGGAGAGAGAGAGAGAGAGAGAGAGAGGTCTTCCATCCAATGGTTCACTCCGCTCCTCATCGGGCGGAGCTGCGCCTTTCCAAAGCCAGGAGCCAGGAGCTTCTTCCAGGTCTCCCACGCGGGTGCAGGGGCCCAAGGACCTGGGCTATCTCCCACTGCTTTCCCAGGCCACAGCAGAGAGATGAATCAGAAGTGGAGCTGCCGGGTCTCGAACCGACGCCCATATGGGATGCTGGTGCTTCAGGCCAGTGCGTTAACCTGCTGTGCCACAGCGCCAGCCCCATCATCATGAGTGTTTCTTAGCCACTCTGTGTCACCATGGGGTGTTTGCTGGAACATATGGTTTCATTAATTTGGTTTTATTTCAGCTTTATATAATTTTTATCCATGACTCTTTATTAACTTTTTTTATTGGAAAAGCAATATCTACTCAATGTGGAAATTTTAGGAAATGTGAAGAAATATAGGGAAAGAAAAATACAGATTATCCACACTGCCACAAGTTAAAATAATTGCTAACCTTTTTCATTTCTTTTGTTTACTTATTTATCCACTTCCAAAGGTGCCTTCCTGTTTTAGTGTTAGCGAACTTAATCTGTATATATTTCAAATATTTAACTCGAGAAATGATTTCCAAGACACTCTGCAGTTTGTAATTTTAGATGTTCTTTCTGCTTTTAGTTTTTCTGTACCTGAGTCAGTTTCTTCTTCCAAAGATGTCTTCTCATTGACTAAATATGTAATGATCTTTGATACATAAGCTCAACATCCCTATAAATAGGTGTATATTTAGCCTCACCAAGTGCTGCACTAAATAAGGAGTGAGTGATACCATTTGACACAGCGGCTCATTTCGCTACTTTCTGAGACTTGGCAGGCAATTTCAGTTTGACCTTGAGTGTCCTTTACATTTGGATACTGTCCAATCTCCATTATTTCTTAGTACATTCATGCTCTGGACCACCTCACCTTCTACTCCCCAGAATCTCTGAGGTAGTAGTGGTTCTAGACAAAACTGTTTTGAAAATTAAAATTATATTGTGCTAAAAATAGATAGATAAGGAACTTGTATTATTCGAACTTTGTGTCAGTGCAGTAAAATATACCAAAAGAAAAAGCAGCTATGCTTTATTCTAAGATCAGTATTTGATGATGATAAAATAACTAACACTCCCTTATAAAACCTAGAGAGAACTTTAAAAATATAAAGAGGTCTGGAATTTTTATAAGAGTTTATTGTTCTAAAGGAAAATTTAATATGTAATTATGTATTTATAAGCTACTTTCTAACTTGTAAAAACTTGATCCTGTGCTACAGTGTTTCATATGTACAGAGGATATCACTTACCCATAAAAGCCTTGAGGCCTTATTGAGTAACATCGCGGGAAAAAATAAGACTTTAATTCACCCTAACGTTTGTTTCCAAATACTGAAATTATAATTAATTAGCTAATTAATTGATCTGACAGGTAAAATTACTTTCTAGTGATAGAGCTTGGATGGATATCTAGGAGAGAGGAGAAGGTACAGATTGGTGGTAATGGACATGAAGGTCGGTGGAAGGGGTCTTCATCTTGCTTGTGGTGATTGCATGGGTGTACACTTCTGTCAAAAGTCATTGACCTATACAGCTAAGATTTGTGAATTTATCCTTCAGTGAAACTGGTTTTAAAAAAATCCCTCTAGCCCAAAAAGAGGTTGTGGATACATAGATTGGAATATAATGGCTTAGCTGAATGAAACTTTTAACTGGGATACTATAAAATGGCATGCATGTGCTTTCTTACCTGAATGGACAAAGGGTAGAAAAGTCACAGGAGATTTCTAATTTGACAACCAAATAAACTTTGTTGTGTAAAGCATTGCTAACTAGGTTGAGGACAAAATTATCCAAGCGTAGTTTTCAAAGTTTAGTTTTGTCTCATATTGTACATTTATTAAGGTTAATTAACTTGTGTTATGTATGCTTAGCTAAATCATTGAAGTCGAATTTGTTAACCATGATAGAAATTATTTTTCTATAATAAGGGTGATTCAAATTATTTAGCCAGGTGTCACAAATTAAAACTATGAACAGACCTATCTACTTATGAATAGTAAAAATTTTCTTGGCCTTTTACTTTGTAATAGTGATCATCTTTTGAGTATTTTGAGTACAGAGCCGGCTAAAACAAATTCTTCTAGAGGCAGTAATTAAGTGCAGCATAGCTGGAAATGTAAAACATGGTTCAGCCTACCTGTGTGAGAGCTTAGGAGATACACTGAGTGTTTGCTGAACATGGTTAGTTGGAATGCCCTTGACTAAATCTGCATATGCTCTTAAACTGTGAGGACAATCAAAAGAGTATGTGTAAGTGTCTGTCAAGCCTAATTTCAATAAGATGTGTGGTTAAATGGCAGGATATGTTGAATATTAAAATTTTGATGTTTGTAGAAAACTAGATTTTTTTTCCGATTAATCTTGTAAAGAACTGAATATCATTTCACCTTTATTGCTGAATAAGTAATCAGTTCAGTGATGCCATTTTCGTCCAAGTTCATAGGTTATCACTCTTCAGTTTGTCCTTGAAGTGTGATGCTTACTCAGTTTATCCTAGTGAATGTTGAAATATGCTATTCACTGAATATTATTATAATGTAAAACCTTGTTGTGGCAATATTGCCATTAATAAGCTTTTGGGTAACCTTGGTAGTATTTTACAGCATTTAATGCTTGTCTGAAATGGTTTGTATAAATTAAATTGTACATCCATGGGGTGATATGTGAACTGCACTATCAGGAAGATATTAAAGTAGAGGCTATATTTACAGTGTCGTCTTTCAAATCTAGCTATGCTGTAAACTGATGTTTGCTGTATGCTCCTCCTGATTTGAAATAGATGAAAGAAAATGAACCTATTATCACCATGGTTCACACAATGATTGAGAACTCGGCGCTAAGACCACAACTGTACCAGCAAGTAAGGTCTTGGACAGTGAATGATACTGCTTTCTCATCTGCAAACCCCTCAGTGATACTTTTGGTTTACCCTCAGATTCACTCATCGCATCGGTGTTTTACTCATTTTATTTTTTGTTTCTGTTTTTTTGTTTCTGTTTTTTTTTGAAACCCACAACTCATCCATGCTTTTCAAGATGCTGCAGTCTTCTTAGCATGGCTTCGCTGAACGTGTTGCCGTTGAATATTAAGTGTGCCATTTTCCTGAAGTTTTTGTATAGAGTATCTGATTGCTACATACTTGGAGGTCTGCAGTACATGTGCAAATTTTTTCACTAGATTATCATGTATTTTTATTAATTCCAAGAGCATTACAACTGATGTTTAGGGAAAACCCTCTGTAAAAATATTTTCTTTTCAAGGCAGTCCTCCATACCCACCTCTGTGTCTCAGGAATAGATTGTATTTGTATGGGTGTTATGTAAATCTTGTTTGTGTACTAGATGGGGTAAAATCTAAACATAGCCATTTCTTTAACAGACTGGGAGCCTCTTCTCCCCGTGTGGTTACCATTCCTGCAAGGTGATCAGGAGAATCCTTCTTTGCCCTGTCCTTTTCTCTAATTCAAACTACGTGTCATGGAGTTGCCTGGCATTGATTTAGGAACTTTGATAATCTGCAGATCTGCAAAAGAAGTCATACACATTTCTCTCCAGCTTTGTTGTTTTTCATAGTCTCGGTGTTCCTAGCTGTGTGTTTCACAACGTCAGCTTCTTTCCACTTCAACTCCCTCAGGTTACTCTGACCTATGATCTGTTCAAATATTTTAAAATCATGCAGAAGAAGATTAACTAACATGAAAAATGAATACGGATTTTGATTAAAATACCTAAAAGCACCTAGAAAAAAGGAAGCACCTTAAGCTCACGTTGGCTTTCAAGGCCTTTGGTTTGATGGTTTTGGGTCTGTACCTTGGGGCCGTGCTACTGGGAAATTGCTAAGAGTTGGTGAAATGCCTCTTTCATTTTTGAGCCCAGGTTAGAAAATATTTAAATTACATTATGTGCTTCAAATAGTCTTTAATTTGCAATTAAGAGTACACAAGATACTAAATATTTAAAGTTAAACAGCTTTACTTTTCAAAAGAAAGTTCTTTTCTGAAAGTCACCATATTGTAGAACTATAACACTCCATTTCAAAGTGCCACTCTGAGAACATTAACATTCGCTCTAAAATTGATACCATTTTCAGTGCCAGAAAGCAGTCAGTAAAACATTAGCATTTTATATGGCTAAATTGACATGAGAACAAAGGTATTTTAATGTAATAGGCTATGTTTTCATTTTCACATTTTTAAAAATTTATTTATTTGAAAGAGCTAGAGAGAGACAAACAGAGGTCTTCCATCTGCTGATTCGCTCCTCAAGTGGTCACAACAGCCAGGGCAGAGCTAGGCCAAAGCCAGGAGCTAGGAACTCCATATTGGTCTCCAACATGAGTGAAAGATATCCAAGTACTTGAGCTGTCTTCCTCTGCCTTCCTAGGTACAATAGCAGGAAGGTAGATTGGAAACAGAGCAGCCAGGACTAGAACCAACATATGGGATACCAGCATCACAAGTGGTAGCTTAACCCACAGCACTACAATGCCAGCCCTTCGCATATTTTAGATAAGAATGATAGTCTCAATTTTTTTTTATCATAGTCAGCATTCAAGGTTGATAATGTAGAGCTCACTGATGATTTAAGTTACTCATTTACACTAAATGTTCTGATTGGAGTCTTTCAGTGTGCAGATGTCCAAGACTGACCTTACATATGTAGCATCACTGGCCTTGAATACTAAAAGAACAATAGATGTGTAGAGATATATTTCTGCATATTAATACTTGAAAGAAGGAAACTATAGTTGCACAACAGGGAGATCTGAGGGTCTGATGGCAGCTATGCCTGGGTGTGGCCAAGCAGCCAGTTAGCAGGAAGTCAATATTAACCCTCAGTGTGGAAAAGGCCAAGGAGACTTCAGGCTGCCTTACTTTTTTAATCAGTCAGTAAAGGACTTAATTATTGCAGAGCATTTTTGGTGGAGAAAAGCACTAGATACATTTCTTGAGCTCCATGTATAAATTTGCACAAATTAAAAGTAGATGTTGCTTTTTTTCTCCAAGCTTCCCTTATTCTGTTATTATGCAGAGAACATCTTCATGAAAGTTTGCACCGTACACTGCCAGTTCCCCTGTTTGCATTCTAGTGGTGTGACCGTAGCTACCTGATGTTTAGATGGGACAGCATTTTTCTGACTCAGTTCCTGGCTCAGAATCACCTTCACATCTGCACTTGCTTCTAGAAGGACAGCTGAGAAATTTACTCAGGGTCAATTTTTTAAAATTGGTAAAATAAAAAGACCTAAAACTGAATTGAAACAAATGCTGAGTAAGTGTGCATCCAGTAATATATCCTGTGCATGTATCAGTCATTCCACTACCTTTCACTGTTACAGTTTTATCCCACTGTTTTCATAACGTGATTAGTATCCGTGAAATTAGGCACTTGAAGAATAATTGTTCTAAAAGATACAGACTCATTTCCATGAATTCCAAAGACTGAAAAGCTTTTTTTAGCTTTCATCAGATGCATCCAATTTTATCAAATTGAAAAATATTTCCCCAAAAATCCTTTGTGGAGTTTGTGTGTATATTCCTATGCCTTAAAATATATATGAATATAGTTCACATACCTAAGGGATATGAAAGAAAGTTGAATTTTAATCAACAAATAATTTTGTTTTAACTTAATGCCAAGATGGTTTTTTACAAAAACATTGCTAGATATCTTATGAAAGCATTCCAGCTTTCTAAACAAAATATAGCACAGCAATTCCTTACATAGACAGTAAAATCCATATCGTACACCTTTCAGTTGAGGTTTGGGTACTGCTCCACTTTATGTAATTTCTACAGAGACAACTTTTTCATTTGCTCTTCTGGTGTTTCTAAGGACATCAAAGGGAAGTGTATACAAATCAAAATTTCTTTTGCTACAGATGAATTTTTTTCAGTGATAAAAAACATTACCAAAAACTTAAATATGTATACATTGATTTAATCAGAATGCTTATCCAAATTTATATTTTTCTAAGTATGATTTTCATACTGAACAAAATAACAAACTTTAAATTGTATTTATAAGGCTTTTTAAAAATAAATTTATACCTATTTTCTGACACATAAAGTAATATATAAGGTCAATTTGATTAGGAATTTGGTTAATTTGTAACTAATGAATAATATATTTGTTGAATAATTTAGTTAAAAGTTTAAAGAAAATTTTCAAGGCACTAAAATAGATATAACAAAAATAATTCTGGTATATATGTAATATGACTAAGTTTCAACTCTGAAGTTGGAACTATACACTAGATATTTTCCTTTTTTATAATAAGCCAACTGATATGGAATTCAACCTATAGTAAGATTCCCTAAATAACAAAATACTGGCTACACATGACTTTTTCCATTTTGATATACAGTCTTTGTTTTCTCCTGACCCTCGGGGTATAGGATACAATTCATATTTTAGTCTACATGTAGCAATGTCCACTAGTTAGATTCAAATTCCATGACTTAGTAAAGCTGTTTTGCATTTAACTTTAAATATTAAGCAAAATGTATTTGAACATCTTAGTAGCTTAAGGTCTATCATCTTTAATTTTTTATTATTATGAAAAATATCATCTTGACGTTGTCTTACTTTTTGGTTAAGTATCGAATCAAGCTTGTTTCTCATTAGTTTTCTCTGGTAGGAGTATAATTTTATTGTATCTAGGTGCTTCCATTTAGAATAACAGTCTATCACTTTCTATAAACTAGTGCTCAAGAATTCTGACTTTTGCCATTAAATTCATTTTTCATGTAATATTCATTTCTATAAAAGTTTTGTGGTTTAATAATCACTGCATACCCTTAATAATCACAGATTCGTTTGCATGAGGTATGTGAATATAATGAACTGAAGTGAAAAACGTAAATCCAAGATTTATTGTGTGGTTGAGTGTTTATGTTTTAAACCTTTTCTTTGCTAGATGCAGAGTTATCTGCTGTTTAAATGATTTTCCCTTATACAGCTATAACTAAGAAGCAGTTTTTCAGAGAGAACACATACAGGTGTCATCATTTGTTCTTACGTATTTATATATGTGTATGTGAAATTTAATTTTCTAAACTAGAGTTATGGTTGGGACATTGAATTCCCATCCCCACCTCGAGAAACAGTGTGCCATTTGATAAGCATGCAGTGAGCCTCAGTTCAGTTTTTCCTAGTATGTTTTTTTTTAGTATGTAGCTGTCAATAGAAAATCTACAGAGAAGAAAGATAGTGAAATTCTGTGGTATGACTGATTGGGACAGCCGTTGAAGTCTTGGTAAGCACAGGCAGAAATGAGGGTTTCTGTGACTGCACAGTATTTAGAAAAGTTGAATAAAGGGATGTTTAAATGCACTAAGTTAAAATTCCTTGCCATATGATAGTAGTAATGCCGTCAGCCAATGCAAACACTATATGAAATTGGACTGTCCGTAGTTTGTAACCTAGGCTTTCGGTTTGATGCCATTTTATTTTCCTCTTTGCAATTAAACCATCCTTTTCCTCCATTATCTTTTAGTTCTTAAGACAGAAGAACAAGATAAGTCTCTATTGTGTATGTGTGTTTCTATACTATGTATATGTATGCAGTACGTTCAGGCTTTGTTAGTAAAGCTGTACGATGACGTGTTGGCATTTGAGTGTACACATACACAGTGTGTGATTATGTGTACACCGTGAGGGGCGGTTTTGACTGTGGAACTCTGCTTGATTCCGGTATTTGATTTGATACAGTTGCTATGATGTATTTGTCAGCTTTTCATTAAAATAATGTGTGTCTTCAAAATGGAGAATGTAAGGTGCCGTATTGACTGTGTTTGGCCAGCTTAACATTGTTCTTCTGTATCTTGCATATTGTATCATTGTTAAATAATTTTCTACAGTTATAATGATCTGTGTTTGAATTAAATTTCTGAATGTGTAAGAATTGTTATATACTTAGTATAAATTTAAAATCTTAACTGTGGACTGTCATGTATATTTTTTAAATACAATCTTTAAAATTGCCATGTGGCATTTTTCCTTATAGCTGTCACAAGATGAATGTAGAGGCACATTATACAAATACAGACCTGAAGAAGTAGATATTGATGTAAGTATTAGTATGATAAGTATTAGGAATGCTTGGGGTGGGTGTTGTGGTGCAGCAGGTTAAGCCGTCTCTTGGGATGCCCTTGTCCAATATCAGAGTGCCAGTTTGTGTCCCAGCTACTCCACTTCCAATCCAGCTTTCTGCTGATGCACCTGGGTGGCCGAGGGTGACGGCTGAAGTTCTTGGGCTGGACCTCTACCATCAAGTGGGAGACCTAGATGAAGTTCCAGGTTTCTGGGCATCAGCCTGGCCCATACCTGGCTATTGGAAGCATTTGGGGAGTGAACCAGTGAATGGGAGATCTCTAGCTATTTTTCTGTCTCTGTTTCTCTGTCTCTCTGTGTTGCTCTGCCTTTCAAATAAATGAAAATAGATAATCATTTGTCAAAGATTTTTTTAAAAAATACTATTGTCACTTTCTCTGCCAAAGCAGTGGGAATAAGTATGACGCTCCCCCTAAAAAAAGCTTCTTCCCACACCCTCCAAAATAACATTAAAGTTAACATTTTCCTGACCGGCACCGTGGCTTAACAGGCTAATCCTCCGCCTTGCGGCGCCAGCACACCGGGTTCTAGTCCCGGTAGGGACGCCAGATTCTATCCCGGTTGCCCCTCTTCCAGGCCAGTTCTCTGCTATGGCCCAGGAAGGCAGTGGAGGATGGCTCAAGTCCTTGGGACCTGCACCCCGCATGGAAGACCAGGAGAAGCACCTGGCTTCTGGCTTTGGATCGGCCAGCGCACCAGCCGTATCAGCCATCTGGAGGGTGAACCAACGGAAAAGGAAGACCTTTCTCTATGTTTCTCTCTCTCTCACTATCCACTCTGCCTGTCCAAAAAAAAAAAAAAATTAACATTTTCCTTTCTTTTGTTATTAGATTATTGCTCTCAACCCTTCACTCCCTACTACCTCCATCTACCTCCCACCCCAGTTAGCAGTGGAACATATTAAACATCACTTAAGTAAGAATTAAAAACTTTCTGATGTTAAAAATAGTTATGGAGAATTGGTGATCAAAAAATTACTTTGTCTTGTTGAAAATTGTCAGCCTCTAGAAATTCTGTCATTGCTTCCTTTTAAATTAAATTTAGCTGTTTTTAAATCAACTTTAGATTGCTGATTTGCCAGGCATCGATCCCTCATTTCCCCTGCTTTTATGCCACTGAGTTGTGCCTGCATCTCATTTCAGTACTTTAACTTACAGTTTGAGTCTTGCTGCCTGGCAAAGATAACATAGTTATTTTAGTAGATAAATGGCAAAGGAAGTAAAGTCACATTTCCTGCTTACTTGTCATTATACCATAAAGTTACAAGCATTTCCAATTTTTCCAGGGGTTTTATTTTGAGGAATTAGAAGAACCCTTAAAATTTTATTAGAATGTCTTCTCACATTTTTATAATTTAAAAATTAGAGTAGTACTGAGAATTTAAAACATGAAACTGTTCAAAGTGATTTTTCTGTTAGCAATATTTATATCAACACTATTAGAAACATTTTGTTAAAACAGTTTCTAAAATATTATCTGTGTAATTTAGTTGAAAGACAGGAATCTCATATCTGCTGGTTCACTCCCCAAATGCCCCCAGTAGCCAGGACAAGCTAGAAGCCCAGAACACAGTTAGGGTCTCCCATGGCAGGGAACATCACCTGCTGCTTCCTGGGGTGCACATCAACAGGAAGCTAGAATTGGAAGCAGAGCCAGGACTTAAACCCAGACATTCTCATACTGAATGTGGGCATCTGAAGTGGCATCCTAACTGCATACCAAATGCCCACCCCTGGTATCCATCTTTTGTTTATATATTCTAAAAATCAAAGGGTATAATTTTTTTTAATAAAAAAATTAGAGTTACTTATTTATTTGAAAGGTAGAGTTACAGAGAGAGAAAGAGAAAGGTCTTCCACCCTCTGGTTCACTCCCCAAATGGCTACAACAGCTCGGGGCTGGGCCAGGCAAACACCAGGAGCCAGGAACTCCATCCTGGTCTCCCATGTGGGTACAGGGACCCAAATACTTAAACACTTGGATCATCTTCCACTGCTTTCCCCAGGCCATAAGCATCGAGCTGGACTGGAAGTAGTGCCCTTGTGTCATCCCAGCATTTGAGGCAACAGCTTAACTGTGCCGCAACGTCAGCCTCTAAGAGCGTAATTCTAAATAGAATGATTCAGCTGGTGTTTTAATTAAGAACCGCATGCGTCACTTAACCTGTCCAACAGATTGTAGGGGGAAAGTTTTAACCACATTAAAATGTTAATCGAATAAACCACTTGATTACTACAAAGGCACTTCAAAAGTTCATGGGAAATGGAATTAAAAGATAAACTTATTTGGGTACAAAAAGTTTTTTGAGGCCTGCGCCGCGGCTCCCTAGACTAATCCTCTGCCTGTAGCACCAGTACTCCAGGTTCTAGTCCCGGTTGGGGTGCCGGTTCTGTCCCGGATGCTCCTCTTCCAGTCCAGCTCTCTGCTGTGGCCAGGGAAGGCAGTGGAGGATGGCCCAAGTGCTTGGACCCTGCACCTGCATGGGAGACCGGGAGGAAGCACCCGGCTCCTGGCTTTGGATCGGCACAGTACACCGGTCGTAGCGGCCGTTTGAGGGATGAACCAACGGAAGGAAGTCCTTTCTCTCTCTCTCTCTGTCACTGTCTAACTCTGCCTGTCCAAAAAAAAATTTTTTAATTTAAAAAAAACTTTTTGAATCTGTGCATAGGTTTTTCATAATATGCATTTTTCCTGGACTTTTTGAAGACCCCTTGTATGTTCGAAATGCTTTTTCACTTTATTCTGCGTACATACCATGTAAGTGTTCCTTTGAAACTGTGTTTTAATTTTGACTGTAGTGATTAAACTAAAGATTGACACAGTTATTTCATGTCAGGTTTAGATGATAAACCTTCTTCCAGTTATAGGAAAAATTTTAAAAAAAATTAAAAAAACAAATTGCTAACAAAAGACATCTTTTCTTGTAACCTAGGCCAAATTAAGCCGATTGTGTGAACAAGATAAAGTGGTCCATGCTCTGGAAGAGAAACTCCAGCAGCTCCACAAGGAGAAAGTAGGACAATTATGTTTATTATCTGCAATGGATGTTACTTTATATGATGATTATCAAACACTGACAACTCAAGTAAAAAGAATTAATTCGATGATGCAAAACATTAAGTATCACTCCTTTCATTATAACAGTACACGCTTGAGCAAGCTTTGCTATCAGCCAGCCAAGAGATAGAAATGAATTCAGATAACCCAGCAGCCATTCAGACGGTGGTGTTACAGAGAGACGATTTGCAAAACGGACTGCTTAGCACGTGTCGGGAACTCTCTCGGGCCACTGCCGTAAGTAGATTTTTTTTCCCTTGTAAAGTCACTGAAATGTTCTACAGTTCTTCCTTTTCTTTTTGCTATTTAGTTGTACTGTTTTGGGGATTGTTCTTTATGATAATAAGTTATTATTAGTACACTTGTCTTTAACAACGTCAGAATAAAAAGGGTGATCTTTATTTCTGTAATTAGTAGGCATCTTATTTGTGAGATGGGTATTTTACAACGATAATAAGTAGTCCTGTTCTTATGTATTATACAAGTAAAAATTCTTAAATATGTTGAAACTGATTGCATTAGGAAAATAAATATTTCATGGATTTTAGGGCATTTAGAATGATTTTGGGAAAGTGATGATTGGACTTATTTGACCAATCATTTCAATAAAAGGCACCTATGAAAGGCTTTGAAGTATGACACCATCACAATTAACGTTTCATACCAGCATTATGATCTAAGTTTATGTGATAGGTTTGAGGAAGAAATAAAATTAGCAGAACTTTTTAACCCACAGTCATGTAATTTTGTGTCTGTTGGGATTACCAAATCTGAAAGTCTTACAGAGTTTCCTGGTTGAGTTTTATGTTCAAACAGTCTGCTTTGGGAAGTGCTCTGATGTGATCAACTCCACATGTGGTCAAAGCACCTGCCTAAGCTGCCTTTGGAAAGAGAGACCCTAGCAGAAAGCACTGTCATGGAATGTGACTAACACACCCCTGCCTGTGCCTTTGAGAGGCTGTTTAGGGAGCCACTTACCCTTTGAACTGAGAGGGCACTTTCCAAGCTGGGAGAGACCAGAATATTAACATGGTTTCCCTTCTAAACTCTAAGTTGAGTTCCATTATCCCATTCCACTCTCTCAATTATACTGTGATGTTTATAGACTTTTTAAATTTCTAATGCCCTTCCCATTGTGAGCTCTTTGGGATCAGAAACCTTGTCTCCTTCATCTTTGTTGTTTTAGCTTTGTATCAGCGCTGTGAGGATGTGCGTTTAAAGTTCACTGAATGATCAAGCCATATAACTTAACCCAAGGTTGCAAAGCTAATGAATGATATACCGTAGTCCCAAAGACTTAAATCTACAGGGGTTTTTATAAAATGAGTAAGTCTCAAAGAATACACTTGCCCCTGAAATATTGACTGCAAGGAGGTAGACCCTGGGCAGATGAATTGGTGACGAGTAAGACCTGGGTAAGAAGAAAGGGGAAGTGGAGAGTCACCCGCAGAGCCCCAGTACAGAGATGGGGGTGTCGGGACGTGTGTGGAGAAGTAGAGCTACCCGCTGAGTGGAATAGGGGTTTCTGTTAGAGGACCAGGAGTGTGAAGTTAGGGAAGATGGGGTTCAGCTGTCAATACCAAGCTAAAAATGGAAAGCTCAGTGGCCCAGTGACAGCCGATTCCAATCAAAATGGTGGGCCACTCTGATATTTAGTGATTTGCTCTCTGTTCTTGAAATTACAATTTAGAAAATTCCTTTTCTCCTTCTATGTAATTCTTTCAAATGAATAAATAAATCTTAAAAAAAAAAAAAAAAAAAAGGAGGAGGGGGTGGCGTGTGGTGTAGTGGGTAAAGCCCCTGCCTGCAATGCTGGTATACTATATGGGCGCCGGTTTGAGCCCTGGCTGCTTCACTTCCGATCCAGCTCTGCTGTGGCCTGGGAAAGCAGTAGAAGATGGCCCCAGTCTTTGGGCCCTTGCACCCACGTGGGAGACCCAGAGGAAGCTCCTGGCTCCTATCTTCGAATCTGCTCAGCTTCGACTGTTGCAGTCAATTGGGGAGTGAACCAGCTGATGGAAGACCTCTCTCTCTCTCTGCCTCTCCTTCTTTCTCTGTGTAACTCTTTCAAATAAATAAATAAATCTGAGAGGAAGGAAGGGAGGGAGGGAGGAAGAGGGGAAGGAAGGAAGGGAGGAAGTTCCTTCACTTACCAAGAGGTTTTAATGATTTTGACCTCATCAGTCATCTTAGAATCTAGTGCTCCATTCCTAGGTGAACTCCAGCCCTGATGAGAAATTTGCTGAAAATCCCTTAATAGAAATTAATCTTGTTTGAATATCCCCTTTCCTGCTTGATACCCTACATAATCACTTTCCTGAGGTCTTTTTCTTTGCCTTCAGCATCTATCAGTGGCTGTAGTAAACACTCTGAATATTTTTTCTAAAACATGTCTTACACCATAGAGTACAAACTCTATTATTTGTGCCTTGCTGTAAACTTATTTATACTTAACAGCTTCAGACTACCAATGTTAATATGTGCACAACTTCATACTGGGCATAGGTGGCAGTCAGTGACTGTCCAGTGGATTTAGTTTGGAGTGACATTTCTGCTGGCAGAATTTTAAAGGATTCCTTTGATTCTTTCCTCCATCAGTTCATGGCACTGAGTCAAACCTGAGCCCCAGGTGTGGAGGTGTAACGTAAGTGCCTCCACAGATGAAAGCTTCAATTCCGAGAGCATCTTCTCATCTGAAGGGCTAGGTAGATACATGAGACTAGGATTAGCTCAAGCCAACAGGTAAAGCAGTATTCCCTGGAAGAAGCTCCTGGTTCCTGGCTGTGGATCGGCACAGCTCCAGCCGTTGCAGCCATCTGAGGAGTGAACCAGTGGATGGAAGACCTCTCTCTCTGTCTCTACCTCTCTGTAACTCTTTCAAATAAATAAAATAAATCTTAAAAAAAAAAAAAAAAAAACCTTTAAATTCTAGGATATCTGTACTTTCTGCTCTCTTTCACTGACTATGGAGTCACATAACTTGGGCTTTCTGGAACTTAGAGTCCAAACTAGATTCTCTTACTCAGCAGTCTTAATCAGAAGACCCCAGTCATCATGAGTTCATGCTGGTACACAGCTTCTGTGGTTACTCACTGCAAAACAATACCACTATATGAAGTAGTAGAGCTGGTCTAGGTCAGAGCCAGGAGCCAGGAACCCCTGTGGCTCATGCAGGTCCTAGTACTTGAGCTGCCTCCCAGAATGTGAGATAGCAGGAAGCTGGATTGGAAGCACAGGAGTCTGGACTCAAACCAGACCTCCAATAAGATGTGAGGGCAGCCCACGTAGCATCTTAAACCCTGCAACAAACACCCACCCCCTTAATAACCTCTTGACGTGAGAAACTAAGATACAGAGAAATTGTCTAGGACTAAACCATTAATAAGTGGTATCTGGTGACTTCTGTTAAACTTATTTATGTTCCAGACTGGATTCCAGATAGAAGGACCATGAGTAAACCAAGATTTTAAACCACAATGAATATATTAGAATTTAGACTTATATATTTACAGGGGTGGGGAAGCAGAGAAAAGGAGCTGCCTTAGGGAGATGCTCACGTATTAAATGTCTTTATATATTCTCAGTGTTTTAAAGAGCTACTGAGAATCCTGGTTACAGTAACAAAGTATGATTTTTGTTTTGTTTTTGCTCTTTTCACATATCAGTCAACATCCATGAGCTATATGAAATACTCTTTGAAAGATCTTAGTATGGTTTTATTTCTTTCTTTTTAAAGATTTATTTATTTATTTATTTATTTATTTGAAAGGCAGAGTTACAGAGAGGCAGAGAATTTTTTTTTTTTTTTTTAATTTTATTTGACAGGTAGAGTCACAGACTGTGACAGGGAGAGACAGAGAGAAAGGTCTTCCTTCCGCTGGTTCACCCCCCAAATGGCAGCTACAGCTGGCACTGCGCTGATCCGAAACCAGGAGCCAGGTGCTTCCTCCTGGTCTCCCATGCAGGTGCAGGGCCCAAGCACTTGGGCCATCCTCCACTGCCTTCCCTGGCCACAGCAAAGAGCTGGCCTGGAAGAGGAGCAACCGGGACTAGAACGTGGCGCCCATATGGGATGCTGGCGCCACAGGCAGAGGATTAACCAAGTGAGCCATGGCGCCAGCCCCCCAGAGAATGGTTTTAAATATAATAGTTATTTCATGAATACTGTATAATATCCTTGGGCTGGCACTCTGGCGTAGAGGGTGAGGCTGCCACCTGCAGTGCACGCATCCCATGTGAGCACTGGTTTGAGTCCTGGCTGCTCCACTTCCGATCCGGCTCTCTGCTGTGGCCTGGGAAGGCCCAAATCCTTGGGCCCCTAAACCTGCGTGGGAGACCCGGAGGAAGCTCCTGGCTCCTAGCTTTGAATCAGCTGAGCTCTGGTCGTTGCAGCCACCTGGAGGGTGAACCAGCAGATGGAAGACACTTCTCTCTCTCTCTCTCTCTCTGCCTCTCTGTAACTCTGCCTTTCAAATTAGTTAATTAATTAAAAAAAGAAACTGTAGTTTAAAAAAAAAAAGACAATACAACATCCTCCAAAAGGAGAGAGCTACATGTTGTAAGTAAGCTTCCTAATGTGCTGCACTAGGAAGTACCCAGGAGCACCAGTGAGGTATCTTTAACCAGAAACTCAAATCTAAACCTCAGTGAGCCTCAATATCTAAATATCAGTTTAAAGGAAATACAGAGAACAGAGCACATGCCAAGCAACACCACAGAGTTCAGTTAGCAAGAGCTAGAGTAGAAGTTCTACAGAATGAATGACCCAGACTCAGCAAACAAGTGCCAAAGAGTTGAGAGGAGTGGGAGAATCAAGATAATTTAAAAATAGTTTTATAGAGGAGTACATATTAAGCATTTTTTTAGATAAGTCCCATTTTGGTTTATTTTCTCCAAAGATATGTACCAGAATATTTGTAGATGAGATTGTGTGATATTTGGTGTTAAAAACAGATAGCTTTATAATTCTGGTTGGTTTAGCTGATCCTCACTTTATATAGTTTGAATTTGGTCCCATTTGAACATTTTTTTAGGTTTGGAAAAGGCAGTAGTCATTTTTATTAGCATATATAGTAAGATATGTCATGTGCTTACTAAAGAAGTAGTGATTTTGAGAAGCAACTATGACAAGGAAGAGTAAAATCATAAAAGACAATACTCTTTAAAAAAAGAAAAACTTTTCACATGAGACATTTTAAAAATATGTACTAAGAAATCTCTTTCTCGTTTGGTAACATAAAAAAAGTAAAAACAGATCACCTTCCCTGTGGCTGACCTCAGAAATCCAGTCCAGCTCTCTGCTATGGCCCGGGAGTGCAGTGGAGGATGGCCCAAGTGCTTGGGCCCTGCACCCGCATGGGAGACCAGGAGGAAGCACCGGCTCCTGGCTTCAGACCGGCGCAGCGCCGTAGCAGTCATTTGGGGGATGAACCAATGGAAGGAAGACCTTCTCTCTGTCTCTCTCTCTCTCACTGTCCACACTCTGCCTGTCAAAAAAAAGTAAAATAAAAAGAAATCAAGAGCTTCAGTCGTCCACGAGGCAGAATTGCTGTGCCCGGTGGTAGCAATCAAAGCATTAACATTGTTGTAAGTTTAACTTCAATATTACTTGTGCTGTAATTGTCCAAAATTTAGTAGTGGATATTAATTTATAGCATCATTTAAAAGTAAGAAGACATGACTGAAGTGAGAGGCAAAAAGGGCAGGCGTTTGGTGCAGTAAAGTTGCTGCTTGCAGGCCAGCGCTGTGGCTTAACAGGCTAATCCTCCACCTTGCGGCGCCGGCACACCGGGTACTAGTCCCGGTCTGGGCGCCGGATTCTATCCTGGTTGCCCCTCTTCCAGGCCAGCTCTCTGCTATGGCCCGGGAAGGCAGTGGAGGATGGCCCAAGTCCTTGGGCCCTGCACCCGCGTGGGAGATCAGGAGAAGCACCTGGCTCCTGGCTTCGGATCAGCGAGATGTGCCAGCCGCGGCGGCCATTGGAGGGTGAACCAATGGCAAAAAGGAAGACCTTTCTCTCTGTCTCCCTGTCTCTCACTATCCACTCTGCCTGTCAAAAAAAAAAAAAAAAAAAAAGTTGCTGCTTGCGATGCCTGCAGAGCACCTGGCTTCCAATCCAGCTTCTTGCTAATGCACACCCTAGGAGGCAGCAGGTGATGAAAAAAAGATTTATTTTGTTTTATTTGCAAGGCAGAGTAATGGAGAGAGAGGGAGAGGCATAGAGAGAGAGGTCTTCCATCCTCTGGTTCACTCCCCAAATGGCTACAACAGACAGAGCTGGGCTGACCTGAAGCCAGGAGCCAGGAGCTCCTTCCAGCTCTCCCACATGAGTGGCAGGGGCCCAAGCACTTGGGCCATCTTCCACTGCTTTTCCAGATGCATTAGCAGAGAGCTGGAGAGTATATTTTGTTTTAACAAAGATCATAGTAATTATATATAGCTATATAATTTGAATATTATAGTCCTTATTGATTTTCTTTGATCATCTGCAATTTCATGGCATCTGAATTTGTAGACCTACTTTAAGCTGTTTCCCCTACATAGTGGCCAAGTTTTACATCAGTGTACAATTGAAAATAGTAACCAGTACTGAAATTTACTTGTACAACACTTACTAAACTTAGACTAAGTCAGGTTCTTCAAAGCTTTCTGCCATTCCTATGGCAATCCCCCTTCCTTTGCTCCCACACACTTTTTTAGCCTTTATTGGAATATAACATATTCTGAAAAAAATGTACAGATGAGGTGTCTGGACAACATCCACCTCAAGTAACTAGCAATCCAGCAGATCTCTTCCCAGAAACACCCCTCCCTGATTTTTAAACTGTCAATGAACTTTGCCTGTTTTTGAACTTTATACTCAAATGTAATCATGAAATACATGCTGTTTGCCTGGTTTTCTTCAGTTTATATGGTTCATCTGTAATGGTTGCACAATGAAAGAGTTAATTCATTCTCTTAATTATATAGCATAAAATTATCTTCCTTTTAACTAAAAGAGCTGTTTCCTAAGTGGTACCTGTAATTTTAAGAAAATTGTATATTTGAAAGTTTCTACCCCTTTTTTTTATTATTATTATTTTAAGAAGCAAAGAGAGAGAGACAACTCAGCCCAGGTCTCCCATATAGGTGGTAGGAACCCAATTACTTGAGTCCTGTGTCTGACTCCCAGGGTCTACAATTGCCCGAAGCTGGAGTCAGGAGCTGGAGCCACAAATTGAACCCAAGCACTCTGTTAGTGGAAATCTTAACCATTAGGTCATACGCCTACCCTGAGCTGATACTACGTTTTTTTAATTGCCTTAGTGTACATCTGCGATATCTTTTTGACAATATATGTGTGTGTGTGTGTGTGTGTGGTCATAGTTAAAAATTTTTAATATCATACTCATATAATGTATTAAACTCTGTAATGAAACACTCAGGCAGATATTGGGAGAAAATTGATGTTTTGCCACTGCTGCCCCTTATCATGCCTTCCCCTGCTGACTTGTGTTACTGCCCACCCAATAGTCATGTGAGAGGAGCTAAGGTAAAGGCAGAAAAGGTAGGCCCAGTGGAATTATGGGAATGAGATCAAATGAAGGATTCGGTAGCAGGACTTTGCAGGTGAAGAAAACTGAAAGTATACTTGTTTCTTTACTCCTGAAACACTGCTCGTCTCTTGCTGTCAGTCTCTGTTTCACATGTTTCTCTAAGAAGGACCAGAATTTCCACCATCCTGCAGTGCCTGTGTATGTGGGTGCCTCCCCAGTCCAGCCGGGACCACCTTGATGTTGGCTATTCTACAAGGCAGGTTAGCTGGTAGCCTGGCAGTGCCATCTTCCTTAGCCATGGGGCTACCATTGAGTCTGTTCCCCTCATCTCACTTTTCCTGAAGCCATCAAAGGCCTACTGTTTAAATTTGTTGTTTTTGTGATATATATGTTAGAAGATTTCTTGAAGCAATTTTTATTAAAAGAGATGAATTTTCATATTCATTCAGTTAAAAACAGTTTGCAAAACTTAAGAGACTAAAATTTACATAATATAAATGAGGGTAAAAATTCTTTAGTCTATTATCAGTTTGCCTTTTTAAAATATAATTCATGGGGCCAGCACTGTGGCACAGCAGGTTAAAGCCCTGGCCTGAAGCGCCAACATTCCATATGGGCGCCGATTCTAGTCCCGGCTGCTCCTCTTCTGATCCAATCCTCTGCTGTGGCCTGGGAAAGCAGTAAAAGATGCCCCAAGTCCTTGGACCCCTGAACCCACATGGGAGACCCAGAAGAAGCTCCTGGCTCCTGGCTTTGGATCGGCTTAGCTCCAGCTGTTGCAACCATCTGGGGAGTGAACCAGCAGATGGAACACCTCTCTCTCTCTCTCTCTACCTCTCTCTGTAACTCTGTCTTTCAAATAAATAAAATAAATCTTTAAAAAATAAAATAAAATTCATGTAGGCCTGGCACTGTGGCATAGTAGGTTAAGCCTCTACCTATGGCATTGGCATCCCATATGGACACCAGTTCAAGTCCCAACTGCTCCACTTCCAATGCAGCTTCCTGCCTGGGAATAGCCATCTGCTAGTGCTTTCCCAGGCCATAGAAGAGAGTTGGACTGGAAGTAGAGCAGCCAGAACTTAAACCCGCGCACTTATGGGATGCCGGAACTGCAGGCGGCAGCCTTACCCACTATACTGCAGTGCCAGCTCCATACAGCTTTAAAAAGCTGTTAGTTGTGTGTGTGTGTACATGTGTGTTCTATTTTTATTTGAGAGACAGAGCTCTTCCCTCTGCTAGTTCACTCTCCCAAATTCCCACCACAACAGCCAGGGGCTGGACAGGGTCAAAACCAAGAGCCCAGAACTCAGTATGGGTCTCTCATGTAGGTGGCAGGTTACCCAAGTACCTGGGCCGTTACCGCCCATTATGCACATTAGTAGGAAGCTGGAATCCAAATCAGAGCCAAAACTCAAAGCAAGGCACTCTGATAGGGAAGGCTGAGGTCTCAAATAGCTTCTTAACTGCTATGGCAAACAGTGACCCCGAACAACTGCACTGTGATTTCAAGTAACCTTTCTGCCACACGGGGTACTTTGTTAAACTGACATTTCCCAAGGGTGTTTCACTGACAGCAAAGAGGATTAAACAAAAATTACTACCTCATTTAATAACAACAGTATGCAGTAAGTCTTTGTTGGTTGTATTATGTTTACCAACACGCTAGATTCATGTGAGGAAAGGGTATTCAAATACATTCCCTGCCTCTAATCCATCAGTGTGTTAACCTACTAGTGCCTGAAACGTCTGAAGAGTTAACTATACCCCTGTAGAGTAGCAACCGAACAAGATGATAGAATAAAGTATTTTTGAGCACCTATAGAATCATTCCTACATTTAAGAGGTGGCAAACTTTTTAATAGCAAACATCAAAAACTTGTGATTTTTCATTTGGGGGTGATTTTTATTTTTATGAAAAAAAGTACATTTGGATAGTGTTTTTATTGAGTCTTTAAGGTTCATTGAGTTGTTCATATAGTTAGCTAATTTTGTTTGTTTTGTTATATTACTGTAAATTTTAAATAAAGTTATATCAAGCTTCTGGTGTTGTTGAAAGTCCAATATGGTAGAATATAAAGTATATTTTATTTTTATTCATGGAAAACTTTCAATCAGGGCATATAGAAAAGTGCTTGCTTTATACCTCTCCAGCATTTTAGGAAATTATCTACACAGTAATACTTTTTCAGCAATGGGGTCAATTCAAATAATGTGTTGTCACGAATGAATAAATAATAATTGTGATAGGTTTTGTTGTAGGTTTTAGTAAATTTGAATACAACATAACACAGTAATAAACACCTAAGTTTCTTAGTAATTTCTAGTTGAATTGAGTACAAAATAGAAGGGGAAAAGTATAGTAAAATTATTTATGAAAGTTTTAATTTTGCTCAGTATAAACACATGATTTACTGAAATCTAGAAAAGTTATATTTGTTGTGATAGCACCATAAGCACAATACTGGAAAGTAATTATACTCTTTGATTTTAGGAGCTAGAGCGAGCATGGCGAGAATATGATAAGTTAGAGTATGACGTAACTGTTACCAGGAACCAGATGCAAGAACAGCTGGATCGCCTTGGTGAAGTTCAGGTACAAAAATGTAGCACTTTTACTTTGTTTTACCTGGTACTGTACCTTCTCCCTTGTTAGATTTCATGCATATAACAATTTTTACATTATTGGCTACCTGAAAAATGGAGTTGAATACTTTCAATGACAGGAAACTTATTGTCTCCTAAAATAAACCATTCCTTCTTATTTAAAAATTCTTTATTCTCTCTGGAGTGTTGTTCTGTGTTCCCAGCTCACAATCTCAGTTCTCCCAGCACTTTCTTAAATGTGACTTCATTCTCTTTTCACAAGACCATATGTATCACTTGATATTAAAGCAGTGAATTATGTGAATTTATCAAATAATGGATATTTTATCTTTTTATGAAAGTATCCTGATACATTCTGTATTAAATGTCTTTTTTGTCAAACTATATCTAACCTACTATCTTGACTGACACATTATTAGAGTGGGGGAAGATACCTCACCCTTTGCTATAAATAATCCAGTTTGTAAACAAGCAGATTCAGATCAAGTTCTAGGGATTTGTTTTCTTATCTATTAAATAGAAGTAATAATACCTGTCTCAAAGTGTGCCTGTGAGTAATGGAGTTAACATATGTTTAAGGAAATATAAAAGTCCTTTTGTGCTTGTGACCCTGTGTAAATTTTATCATCTGCATCAGAAGCCTACTGGACTCAACAGAATAATTAATATGATAAATTAAAGGTGAGTAAGGTCGACTCATAGAAAATCAACTGTTCTCTGCCTGTGTTGTCCAGCACAGTAACCACTGGCCACATGTAGTTGTTGAGCATGTAAAATGTTGCTATTGTAACTGTGGAATTGAACTTGTAGTTTTATCCATTTTTAGTTATCTAAATTTAAAGAGCCAAATGTGGCTGTTACTCCTCTGTTGCACACTGAAGTTATACTATCAATAGTCAACTACAAAAATAAGATACTGAATACACTAGGAAAAAACTCTAGATATCTAAGATATAACCCCAGTATCTATTAGCAAACTTTTTATGTGTAAGGCTAGATATTAAATATTTTAGGCATTGCAGGCATATACTCTCACATATTGTTTCATTTGAAGGGAAAGAGGGTTATAACCACTAACATGAAATTCACTAAAAATTTATTGATTGATTTGAGCGAGATAAAGAGATATCTTCCTTCCACTGGTTCACACCCCAAATGGGTGCAACAACCAGAGCCAGGAGGCCAGAACTCCATCCAGGTCTCCCACATGGTTGGCAGGGGCCCAATACTCGGGCCATCTTTCACTGCTTTCTCAGGCACATTAGCAGGGAGCTCGGTCAGAAGCAGAGTAACCAGGATACAAACCAGCACTCTGATATGGGATGTTGTCATTGCAAGCAGTGGCTTAACATACTGCACCACAATACTGAACCCCCCAAATATGAAATTTAAATGTAAAATTCATTTTTAGCTCACAGGCCATACGAAAAGAAACTGCAGGCCAGAGCAGTTTGTCAATCCTGATTTAATGTAACAAAAAATATTTATCATGAAAATGTATTAACTTTATAGGATGTAAGAAAAAACCTGAACAGAGAGGTATAATTGTGGTATACCATGTTTATGGATGGCCTGATTTAACATCATCACAATGAAAATTCTTACAAACACAAGTCAATTCCAACTAAGTTTTCAAAGAAATTTTTATTGATAATTATAATATTTTTAAAGTATAATAAAGATCAAAATAATTGACTTTTTTTGAGAAAATAAAAAACTAGAAGGCCTCCAGGAATGAGCATTGCACATGCAAACTTTAATCAGTTGCATAGTAAGTCTCTGTCTCCATTTCCACAACTGTCAAATGAAAATGTTAATAATACCTACCCCTCATTGTAATAAGAATATTGAGGATGAAATGTGTTATTTTTTAAATACTTAGAGTAGCACAAGCTATAGAAAAGATACTATGTGAGTGTTTGTTAAATAAGTAAACAAGCAGACATAATGGAAAACCACAGTATTAAACATGGTACAGAGAAAAAGTAGACTAATGGAACAAAATAGAGTATGGATATCTGAGAACTTCTTTGTTAGCAGTAACACTGTTAGCAAGCTGGGGAAAGACAGATTACTAAAGATGATGTTGGCATACAGGTGTTCTGTATTGAAATCCTTCCACATGCTGCATATAGAGATGAACTTTAGGTATATTTGGCATCTAAACTTTTTTTATTAATGCTAAGAGCAAGAAATGTACAGTGGGGATTGATTTCTCAAACAAGACCACAAAACTGTCCACAAGGAACAGAGTTTTGAACTGGATTTGGCTTTATTAAATTTAACAGAGTTCCCCTTAGTGAAGGCAACATAGGTGAAGTTAAAAAATGAAACAGTGGGCTGGCGCCGCAGCTCAGTAGGCTAATCCTCCGCCTTGTGGCGCCGGCACACCGGGTTCTAGTCCCGGTCGGGGCACTGATCCTGTCCCAGTTGCCCCTCTTCCAGGCCAGCTCTCTGCTGTGGCCTGGGAGTGCAGTGGAGGATGGCCCAAGTGCTTGGGCCCTGCACCCCATGGGAGACCAGGAGAAGCACCTGGCTCCTGCCATCAGAACAGCGCGGTGCGCTGGCTGCAGCGTGCCTACCACGGCGACCATTGGAGGGTGAACCAACGGCAAAAAGGAAGACCTTTCTCTCTGTCTCCCTCTACTGTCCACTCTGCCTGTCCAAAAAAAAAAAAAAAAAAATGAAGCAGTGAGGGGCTGGCGCTGTTGTGTAGAAGGTTAATCCTCCACCTGAGGTGCCAGCATCCTATGTGGGCACCAGTTAGAGTCCCAGAGTCCCAGATGCTCCACTTCCAATCCAGCTTCTGGCTGATGGCCTGGGAACGCAATGGAAGAGGGCCTACATGATGTGCCCCTGTATCTGCGTGAGAGACCTGGAAGAAGTTCCTGTCTCCTGGCTTTGGATTGGCCCAGCTCCAGCTGTTGCAGCCATTTGGGGTAAAAACCAGCAGATGGAAGACCTCTCTGTCTCTCCCTCTCTCTCTGTGTAACTCTGACTCTCAAATAAATGAATAAATAAATAAAAAGATGAAACACTGGGAAAAGATACCTTTGACTTCTAAAATTCAGCAAGAGTTTACTTACTATCTAGATTCAAAAGGAACTTTATCTTTTTGGTTTGGAGAAAAAATCCATTAAAAAATGGACAAAGAACATGAATAGTTACTTGTAGAAAGAACTCATATTACTAACCAGTGCTTGAGGTTTTCTTCAGATCACCAGTAATATGTGTTTTAATTATTACAAAAGTAATACATATTCTTTTCTTTAATGGACTTTCAATTCTTTTCAAATATGTATTTATTTATTTGAAAGTTAGGGTTACAAAGAAGGAGAGCTAAAAGCTGACAAAACGAAAGAGATTTATCTTCCATCTGCTGGTTTACTGCCCAAGTGGCCACAGGGCCAGGACTGTTCCAGCCCAAAGCCAGGAGCTCCGTGTCTCCTACATGGATGCAGGGGCCCAAGCGGTTGGGCCATCTTCTGCTGCTTTCTCAGGTTCATTAACAGGGAGCTGGATCAGAAGTAAAGCAGCCGGGACTCGAACCAGAGCCCATATGGGATGCTGACACTGAAGGCAGAGGCTTTAACCTTCTATGCCAAAGTGCCAGCCCCTACGTATTCTATACAGAGTTGCAAGTCAATGATCTTCCCTTCCTATATTCCACTAATCACATCCCTGGGCTCTCAGTGTGTTTGGACATTGTGTGAGAATTCCACCTTCTGTTGTGATACTTCCAGCCTGTGGCTTGGGAAACTAGATGACTAAAGGATATGCAATACTTTTCTCTTTCTCTCTCTCTCTCTTTTTTTTTTTTTTTTTTTTTTAAGATTTATGTATTTATTTGAAAGGCAAAGTTACAGAGAGGCAGAGGCAGAGAGGTCTTCCATCTGCTGGTTCACTCCCCAAATGGCCATAATGACTGGAACTGGGCTGATCTGAAGCCAGGATCTTGGAGCTTCTACCAGGTCTCTCATGTGGGTGTAGGGGTGCAAAGACTTGGGCTGTCTTCTGCTGCTTTCTCAGGCACATTAGCAGGGAGCTGGATCAGAAGTGGAACAGCTGGTACTCCAACCAGAAGGCAGAAGCTTTACCTACTACGCCACAGTGCCGGCCCCTGTAATGCCTTTCTGAAGCAGCATGAGTTTTTAAGCTTCTAGACTTTGAGTTAGAAACTTATTTCTGCCTCTCGGATGACTTTGGCATACTTAGGAAATATTATATTCTAGTATCTACAGTCATCAAAAAGAGACAATGAAAGAAAATATTTTTCTAGATCATTCGGTACTTTACCAAGAATAGCAACACAGTTTAATAGTCTTAGAGGAAACCCAAATAATCAGTTAGGGTTATTTAGATTGAAGATATGATCTAGGATATTAAAAGTAAGAAAGTGGATATAACAAAATAAAAGTGGCAGTGATAAATTCCACCACTGAAAGTTTGCTGTTCAAATGCATTTATTTAATCCTGTCAATCAAAATTCATCTGGATATTTTGTTTTGTTTTGTTTTTGACAGGCAGAGTGGACAGTGAGAGAGAGAGACAGAGGGAAAGGTCTTCCTTTGCCGTTGGTTCACCCTCCAATGGCCGCCGCAGCCGGCACACCGCTCTGATCCGAAGGCAGGAGCCAGGTGCTTCTCCTGGTCTCCCATGGGGTGCAGGGCCCAAGCACTTGGGCCATCCTCCACTGCACTCCCAGGCCACAGCAGAGAGCTGGCCTGGAAGAGGGGCAACCGGGACAGAATCCGGCGCGCCGACCGGGATTGAACCCGGTGTGCCAGCGCCGCTAGGCGGAGGATTAGCCTGTTGAGCCACGGCGCTGGCCTGGATATATTTTGTTAGTTATCCTTTTTCCTTCTTTACTTTCTTCCTCCCTTCTTTCCTCCATTTTTTTTCTTTTTTTTTTTTTTTTTTTTTCCTCCATGACATATAAGTTAGGAAACTACTAATAGTACTTGGTTATCCACAGGAGATGCATTCCAAGGTCCCCAGTGGATTCTTAAAACCATGGGTAGGGGCCAGTGCTATGGTATAGCAGGTAAAGCTGCCGAATTCAGTGCTGGCATCCCATATGGGTGCTGGTTCAAGTCCCAGATGCACCACTTCCCATCCAGCTCTCTGCTATGACTTGGGAAAAGCAGTAGAAGATGGTCCAAGTCCTTGGGTCCCTGCACCCATGTGAGAAGCCCCAGAGGAGGCTTCTGGCTCCTAACTTTGGATCTGCACAGCTCCGGCCATTACAGCCAACTGGGGAGTGACCTAGCAGATGAAGATTTCTCTCTCTCTCCCTCCCCACCCTCTTTCTCTCTCTCTCTCTCTCTCTCTCTCTCTCTCTCTCTCTGCCTCGCCTTCTCTCACTGTGTAACTCTAACTTTCAAATAAATAAATAAATCTTAAAAAAAAAAAAAATAGGGAGTGGGTAGTACTGAGTCCTGTGTGTGCTGTACCAAAATATTATACCTTTCTGTTGCTTTTTTTCCTCCTAAGGAAGTTGTTGCTGTTACAATTTTGGGGGGAGGTGAGATTTTTGTTTTTCATTTTTAATTTCTTCTACTGTGTGTGTCCTCCTGGGGTCATAAATAACATAAGGCAAAACTTTTTTGAAAGTGTTAAAATAGTACTTTTAAATCTGAAAAGTTAAATTCTTTTTCCACTTTATCTTTTTTTAAAAAAAAAAAAGATTTATTTATTTATTTATTTAAAAGACAGAGTTAGAGAGAGAGAGAGAGAGAGAGAGAGAGAGAAAGAAAGTCTTCCATCTACTGGTTTACTCCTCAAATGGCCACAACAACCAGGGCTGGGCTAGGCTGAAGCCAGGAGCCAGGAGCTTCTTCCAAGTCTCCCATGTGGGTGCAGGGGCCCAAACACTTGGGCCATCTTCTGCTGCTTTACCAGGCATGTTAGCAGGGAGCTAGATAGGAAGTGTAGCAGCCAGGACTTGAACCAGTGCCCATATGGAATGCCGCCGTCTCAGGTGGCAGCTTTACTCATACCACAGTGCCAGCCCTACCACTTTATCTTTTGTCTTTGCCACTGGAGTCATAAAATTGAGTCACAGAAATCATATTAAGTATTCTTAAAATTCTATCCGATGCAATTCTTATTTTTAAAATACATACTTAATGGAATTTAGAACTTTAAAGATACTTTCCTATATGAGGTCTGTCCATTTTCACTGGTAGACTGAATCAGCGGGAATTCAGCGTGCACAGATTCAGAAAGAACTTTGGAGAATTCAAGATGTCATGGAGGGGTTAAGTAAACACAAACAGCAGAGAGGTGCTGCAGAAACAGGTAAACGCGCTTTGCCTTTTATCCTCTGATCACTGACCACAGTAGTATATCCAAGTGGAATGTGCCAGCCATACCCACGCAAAATTAATCATTGTTCTGTGTGTGTGACTCTGAACACACTCAGTGTTTTGGCTTTTAGGGATTCCCTTTCCCCCTAACAAAAACCTGTTATTCTCCAGTGTAGTACAATAATGGCTACCTAGGGTTCCCTTGTATAGATGAATTGTGATTTATCCATGTCTGTGCCAATGGACATGTAGGTAGGTTGTTAGTGTTGTGGTGGGCTGTGCTGTAGTGGACGTTATTGCACATACAGCTGGACACACATATGTGAACTTCATAGACTCCAAGAAGTGAGAAATAAGTACACGTTTTCCATAAGTAAGGCCAGACTGCCCACCTACAGGAGTAGATTAAATTTAGCACAGTAGTGTTTGAGAAAACCCATTTCCCCATATTCTGTTTGAACTAAATATCTTAATTTGTATTTTTAAATGTAATTAGTTTCAAATTCCAAAACCATTCATAAATGAAGGATTAGAAACTGAAGGATTCATTTAAAATAAATGATTCTTTCTGTAGTTTGAGAAAGTTGTTTTGTATAAATAGTTATGTTTTCTAATATTTTTTAAATAGGTATGGCAGGATCAAAACCTTTCTCAACAGTTAAGTACAAAAATGAGGTAAGCCTAGATTGTTTCTCTGACTGTAATTAAGTCATATCTATTTTTGTGGCAAAAAAAATGTTTTTAAATATGTTGAAGAGTTACTGTTTTAATCTTGAAATTCCATTGGTTCAGTCATTTGGTGCTCTAACGTGGTTTTTCTTCCCTTTCATGATGCACGAGAATTTAACTCACTACTTTTCATCTGTGTTAGAATGCTAACATTGTTGTACTTTTTCTAATCAAAGTAATTTGAATATTCATCATTCTTTCTTCTGCTTTGTAAAAACTTGTGAGATGATCAATAAGTTAGCAGTGTGTTGTACATAGTGTAAAGAATCTGCCACTACAAAGAGATACTGTCAACCTAATTAAAGGAATTTGTGGTCTTGAATTTGTATAAAAGTCAATCAAAGAAAAATACATTTTTCTTCTCAAAAATTGAAAAATAAGAGTAAATTTTTTTAATTCTTCTATTTTTAAAATGAAAGGGAGCTCTTAGCTTCACATAGTAATCTGTTCCCATGTTGAGCTTCATGTAAAGCTAACCTGTGTTTTGGAAAAAAATAGATAGAGCTATATTTAAAATCTAGCTATATTGGCTGGCATAGAAGTTTTTACTTTCACTTTTCAGCATGAGACTTGGCTTGACAGTATCCCTTTAAGTATCTTAAAGTGAATTTAAGTTAATATACCATTGCAAAGAATTTCGATATGCTTAATTCAATCTGCTTATCTAAATAAGGTGACTATTCTACAATCTTTAGGAAGAGGAAGTAGTCCCACCTCGTCCTCCACTTCCTCGGTCCTATGACTTTACAGAGCAGCCTCCCATAATCCCCCCTCTGCCCAGTGATAGCAGCTCCTTGCTCTGTTATAGCAGGGGCCCAGTGCATCTACCTGAAGAGAAGAAGATTCATCAAGTTCAAGGATATCCAAGAAATGGATCTCACTGTGTAAGTGGCTGGAATAGCCACAGAATACTCAGTCGTATCTACCCTCTCATTTTTGAAAATTAATTTATTTTACATTCAAGCTTTTGAAAATCACCAGTGCTTTTTTTCTTTGTTTTTACTTTTTCAATTTTTTCCCTATTCTTGTTTTATCATTATCATTTTTTTAATGTTTTCATCATTTTATTTAGAATTTTTTCATATTTTCATAAAGTGGTTACTTTGCACATGTTAAAGGAACCTGATTTTAAATACACTGTTTGAGGATGCTGGAGGCAAAATTGCATTTTAGATTAGAACTAAAGGAGTTGTTACTAGGAAGGTAAAAGGGCTAAGACATGAGCACTGACTCCAAGAAAACCTAGAAAAACTGAAGTACAGATGTGGCCATGTCCTAGGAAAGATGTTTCTTTTGGAAACTGGAAATAAAAGGCTTGGAATTGGCAAATGAATTAAAGACACAGCAAACAAGAAGAAGAGAATTTGTAAAGAAGTGGAGCTGATTTTGAGAGCAATAAAATGTTCTCTGCCAGGAGTTTACTGGCAATATGTGTTTCACTTACTCAAACCGCCTTCTAAGGGGAGTGTTTGTATACCTCGGTTACACCATGGTGAAAAGGTGACTGCCCCTAGGAGGGACGGCTCTGAGTTTATAAAACAAAAAGTGTCACTTACAAATCTTTCAAATTGCTTTTTTTTCCTGTTTAGTTGTCACAGATGAGTTAGTTAGTTATATCCAAGAGAGCTGACAGGGGTTTGATTTGAGGTAGACAGATAGGATAGACTGGTAAAGTTTGGGGGTTTTTGTTTTGTTTTGTAATTGCCTGTCTTCCTTTCAAGGGTCCAGACTATAGACTGTACAAGAGTGAGCCAGAGCTAACCACAGTGGCAGAAGTTGATGAGTCTAATGGAGAAGAAAAGTCAGAACCTGTCTCAGAGATGGAAACTCCAGTTGTTAAAGGTCAGCATCTGGAATATTTTTACCTCTCAGTTGTTTGTTCATTTTGTCTTTTCCCCAACATTTTAGCAATAAGTTCAACTTACATTGTTGACTCATTGTGTACAAGGTTGCAAGCCCTTTGAAAGCTTTGGTCTGATGAGTTTCTGAATTAAGACATTTTCAGATATTAGGAAAACAGTATGGCCCAGAAACCTTACGTGTTGACTTAGCAAGGCATTGGATGGCACCCCCATTTTAAATTCATTAATGTGTCTGAAATAGTCATCCAGAGTGGGATAAACAAAGACTAACACGGGTTTTACTGAGAAACTAATTTGTGCCAAATTTTTGTTCAGCTTTCCATTTACTGAAGGAGTCTTTTTTCCCTATTTCAAAATTACACATAAGTAGTTGAATAGTTTCACACAATTTATGTAAAATACATTTCAAAACAATACTTTGTCTTAACTATGTACACTCTAATTTCTTATTCTTTAAATTGCTGCTCATTTTCCAAGAAGCCAGTGTCATAAAGAAAAGGGTAGGTGGGGAGAACTGGTTTAGACTAAAAAGATGAAAAAGACCAGATAAAACACAAGGCGTGAAACCTGGTGGGACCATGGTTTAAAAGAAAAAGCTCTGAAGGAATTCTTAGACTATTAGGGAAATGTAAACCTGTACTAGATATCAGATGATAGTGTGATCATGATGCCATTGTCTGCCAATGCAGTGTGTGAATTCTGAAACAGGAGAAAAGTGGCTGTAACCTGTAAACAGATCATCAATAAAACATGTGTGTGTGTGTGTGTGTTTATAAATGGATAAAATAAATATGGCAAAGTTTAAAATTTTTTGAAAAAATAAATGCTGATCCTAACTACCAGGCTGATAATCTTTTTTTTTTTTTCAACTTAAACACTATTCACACTGAACACGTATGGCAGCTTATATGAAGTTTAAGAAGCCAAAACTGTTCTAGCTTTGTTAAAAGAAAAGTTGTGCTGTAGACTGTCGTGACGGTTAACAAAGCAAGGAAAAGCGCCACTCAAAATCATGTCACAGTCTCTTTGTTCAACTGGATTCTGGGAGGCTGATAATCTTTTAAGATTTATTTATTTGGAAGGCAAAGCATCACCTTAGAAAGAAAAATATCTTACATCTGCTGAGCCAGGCCAAAGGCAGGAGCCGGGAACTCTATCTGGGTCTCCCACGTTTGGATGGCAAGGTCTTGGGCCATCCTCCTTTGCCTTCTCAGGTGCGTTACCAGAAAACTGGATTAAAAGCTGAGATGCTAAGACCTGAACCGGCACTCCAGTGTGGCGTTGTGAGCGGTGGCTTAACCTGCTGTGCAGCACTGGCCCGTGGCCACCTTTGTATAACCTACTGAAGAATCACAAAGTAAAAGCTTGAAAACCACACAAGTTGCAATGTTCAGATAACTTTTTCCATAATTGGAATGTTTCTAGGTCATCTAATGCCAGTTTTTTGGTTTCCGAGTTTGGGGTTAGGGGTTTTTGTTTTTTATTTTTTGTTTTTTTTTTTCCCTTTAGAAAATCCTGCCAGTTTGAAAACTTTGTATGAACACACCTTTCTTACTCTCATACAAACCTGTTTTTTTTTTTTTTTTTAAGATTTTATTTATTTATTTGAGAGGTAGAGTTACAGACAGTGAGAGGGAGAGACAGAGAGAAAGGTCTTCCTTCTGCTGGTTCACCCCCCAAATGGCCACCACGGCCGCCGCTGTGCCGATCCGAAGCCAGGAGCCAGGTGCGTCTCCTGGTCTCCCATGCGGGTGCAGGGCCCAAGGACTTGGGCCATCCTCCACTGCCTTCCCGGGCCACAGCAAAGAGCTGGACTGGAAGAGGAGCAACCGGGACTAGAACCCAGTGCCCATATGGGATGTTGGTGCCGCAGGCAGAGGATTAACCAAGTGAGCCATGGCGCCGGCCCGTCTCATACAAATCTTACCATTGAAAATCTTCTTACCTTTTCATACACAGTTGAAAGTTAAACAGTCATAGTCTCGGCACTTATCATATTGGTGCATGTTATTGTAAATATATGGGAGGAATTGGACCACAGGCAAAAGTAATTTTTGGAAATATAGCTAACTGCCTGGCCAGTCCTCCCACACAAAGTGATTACAAAGAATGAAACCATGTCTTTCATAACAAAATGAATGTAATTGGAGACCATTATGCTTGGTGAAATAAGCCATTCCCACAAAGACAGATATCATGTTTTCCCTGATTTGTGGTACAAAGTAATATAATCTATATAAGAAAAATTAACATCCTGAGAATGATTATTATTTATGGCCCTTGTCTATACTCTTGAGGAATAGTGGTTTTTCTACTTACTTCTTGTTGAATTCTTTATTTAGTAGAGGCTTATGCTTCTGATTATAAGGTAAATTGAAAGTGTGTCCTGGGGCCGGCTCTGTGGCATAGCAGTTAAGGCCACTGCCTGTAGTGCCAGCATCCCATATGGGCACTGGTTCGAGTCCTGGCTGCTCCACTTCCAATCCAGCTCTCTGCTGTGGCCTGGGAAAGCAGTGGACGATGACCCAAGTCCTTGGGCTCCTATACCTGCGTGGGAGACCCGAAAGAAGCTCCTGGCTCCTGGCTTCGGATCAGTGCAGCTCCTGCTGTTGCAGCCATTTGGGGAGTGAACCATCGGATGGAGGACCTCTCTCTCTCTCTCTCTCTGCATCTCCTCTCTCTGTGTAACTCTGACTTTCAAGTAAATAAAAATAAAACTTAAAAAAAAAGAAAGTATGTCATTGCATAAATTAAAAGAAAATTAAGAATGGAAAGAGGAGGGAGGATGGCAGTGAGGGAGGGAGGGAGGTAGAGTAGGGTGGGAAGTATCATTATGTTCTTAAAACTGTATGTATGAATACATGAAATTTCTTCCCGTATATAAATCAAAAAATGAAAACAAAAGGATATTACAAATACTGGCTAATCCCATTTTAATTTTTTGAAATTTTTTTACTTATTTATTTTCATTTTACTTGAAAAGCAGAGAGACAAAAGAGATCTTCTGGTTCACTCCCCAAGTGGCTGAAGCCGCAAGCCCAGAACTTAGTTCAGGTCTACCACACCAGTGGCATGCACCTGAAGTGCTTCAACCATTGTGTGCAGCATCACAAGCTATACATTAGTAGGAAGCTGGATTACGAACAGAAAAGCTGAGGTTCGACCCAAGCACTCTGATAATAGACACCTACAGTTTCAAACCCCTACTCCCATTTTTCAAAATGTTTGAGAAGCATCAGCAAGTTGGGAAAAGCAAAGAAAGGGATGCTTAGAGTAAAAATTATGGACAAGTTAAGTGGACCATTAAAGCGAACTGTAGCAAAAACAAAGCTCAAGAGTCTGAACAAATGAAGAGTCTTATCTCCTAAGAGACTTCAAATAGGGGCCAGTGCTGTGGTGCAGCGGTTTAAAGCTCCTTCCTGCAGTGCTGGAATCCCATTGGGGTGCCAGTTTGAGTCTCAGCTGCCTGGGAAAGCAGCAGAGTATTGTCCAAGTGCTTGGGCCCTTGTACCCCACGTGGGAGACCGGGAAGAAGCTCCTGGCTCCTGACTTTGGCCTGACCCCAGGCCATTTGAGGAATGAACCAACGGATTAGTGGATGGAAGACTTTTTTCTCCACTTCTCTCTGTAACTCTGCCTTTCAAATAAGTAAAATAAATCTTTAAAAAAAAAAGGGGGGGGGGACTTCAAATAGGAATCTCAAAGAGCTCCACTCAGTGGAAGCTAAGTGGTTGGATTTGATCAAAATATGAAATGTAGGCCAGTGCCATGGCTCAACAGGCTAATCCTCTGCCTAGCGGCGCCAGCACACCGGGTTCTAGTCCCGGTCAGGGCGCCGGATTCTGTCCTGGTTGCCCCTTTTCCAGGCCAGCTCTCTGCTGTGGTCCGGGAGTGCAGTGGAGGATGGCCCAAGTGCTTGGACCCTGCACCCCATGGGAGACCAGGAGAAGCACCTGGCTTTGGATCAGCGCAGTGTGCTGGCCGCAGCGCACCAGCCACGGCGGCCATTGGAGGGTGAACCAATGGCAAAGGAAGACCTTTCTCTCTGTCTCTCTCACTGTCCACTCTGCCTGTCAAAAAAAAAATATATATATATATGTGTATATATATATATATGTGTGTATATATATATATATATATATATATGAAACGTCTACCTACCATATTAGGAGAAAATGTATTTGTATCTGAATCAGAATATATAATAATTCATAAACACAACCAGCCTCATAGAAAGTAGGCATAAGACTTGGCTACTGCTCTCTCTCCCTCACTATCTCTCTGCCTCAAATAAATCTTTAAAAAAAAAATACTTGGACATGTAACAAATAAGATGAACTAATGGCTGGTAATTTTATGAAAATGTTTAGAATCAACTAATTGTAAATCAAATGCAAATTTGACATGGATTAAAACCACAATGCCCACCCTCAGGAATGGTTCAACTTAGATGCTAGCCAGTGTTATTAAGGATGTGGAGTAATTGGAACTCACACATTCCTGGTGGCGGTATGAAATGGAACAGTCTGGCATTTTCTTACAAAGTTAACATGCAAGTATCATACAGTCCAGCCGTTCTTCTCCCGTATATTTACCTAAGAAAAATGAAAACATCCTTATATAAATGGATTACAAAATTTTGGCACCAAAGTAAGCTTATTTTTTAATTATATTTTCTGTGACCTTTTTGAGTCTCCCTTGTGATTTCTCAAAAAGATTTATGCATGAGTTTTTATAACATCTGAAATATATAGTAGACAAAAACCAGTAACAATCTGTACTTCCATCTGCCAGAGAGCTGATCAACAAATTGCAGTAGTTTTTTTAAAGAATTTTTTTTTTTTTTTTTTGACAGGCAGAGTGGACAGTGAGAGAGAGAGAGACAGAGAGAAAGGTCTTCCTTTGCCGTTGGTTCACCCTCCAATGGCCGCCGCGGCTGGCGCGCTGCGACCGGCGCACCGCGCTGATCCGATGGCAGGAGCCAAGTGCTTCTCCTGGTCTCCCATGGGGTGCAGGGCCCAAGCACTTGGGCCATCTTCCACTGCACTCCCGGGCCACAGCAGAGAGCTGGCCTGGAAGAGGGGCAACCGGGACAGAATCCAGTGCCCCAACCGGGACTAGAACCCGGTGTGCCGGCGCCGCAAGGTGGAGGATTAGCCTAGTGAGCCACGGCGCCGGCCTAAAGAATTATTTATTTTTGTATGTATGTGAAAGACAGAGCTAGAGAAAGACAGGGAAAGACAGAGACAAGGAGAGACAGACATCTCCCATCTGCTGATTCACTTCCCATATGGCCATATCAATCAGGACGGGGCCAGGCCGAAGCCAAGAGCCAGGACCTTTTTCTAGGACTCCCACGTGGGTGGCAGGTGCCCAAGCACTTGGGCCACCTTCTGCTGCCTTTTCTGCCACATGAACAAGGAGCTGGATCAGAAGCAGAGCGACCAGCTCTCCAGTATGGGATGCCTGCATTGCAAGCGGCAATAACCTGCATCAAAAGCCAGCCACATTTGTAGCATTTATACAATGGAATACTTGGCAGTTTTTTAAAATTATGCATAGAGCTAAACATGTAGGAATCTCTACTGCATGTACGAATGTAAAAAAAAGGAAAAGTATAATGAGTTAAAGAAGCCCAGTGCGGCAGAGAGACATATAGTGTATGGTTCTCTTTATGTGAAGTTTGAGAACAGGCAAGAGTAATCTCTTGGTGACAGCAGGAACCCATTTACTTGGGGTGGAAGGGTGTGATTGACAGAGATATCTTTCTGGGTGTTGGAAATGGTCTTGACGTTGATTGATAGGATCAGAGAGGATGTACAGGTTTGTCAGGACGTCATCCTTTTCACACTTAGTGTCTGCGCATTTCGGTATACATTTTCTCAACAAAACTGGGTGGGACAGTGAAGACAAAGCCTGAGAACGCTTGCCTTTTCCTGACTCATTTGGACAGCTGTACCGTACTTCGGGGGGCAGGAAGTTGGTCATATGTGGAAAGTCTGAGCTTGAAGGAGTCAAACTAAGTCATAAATGTAGGCAGCTCTAAACACCGACTGTATATAACACAAATAAAAATATTTGGGGATTTAAAAATGTAGAGGGGCCAGCATTGTATCATAGCAGGTAAAGCTACTACGTGCAACCCCAGCATCCCATATGGGCACCAGTCTCTGTCTCAGCTACTCCATTTAGGATCTGACTCTCTGCTAATGGCCTGAGAAAAGGAACAGAAAATGGCCCAAGTGTTTGGGCCCTGCCACCCATGTGGGAGACTTACATGGAGCTCCTGGTCCCTGGCATCTCCCTGGCCCATCCCTGGCCATTTAGGTCATCCAGGGGGTGAATCAGCAGATGGAAGATTCTCTCTCCCTCTCTATGTATAACTCTTTCTAATAACAATCAAAATGTAGAGAACAAAAACATTTGATAACAGTAACATACAAATAAAGAGGTTTATTGTTAATAACATGTTCTAAAGTCTTTATTTTATTCCAGAAGATAGTAATGATTTTGACTGACTTTAGACTTTAGTGGTTTAAGTGTACATGCTAGGGTATATGATAAAGGCGTATACTGTGTCATTTCCAAACTGGTAGGGAGTCAAACAGAAGGAAGGTGCAGTAATAGAAAAGAAAGAGAAAAAAAATTTTTTTTGAAAAAGCAGATGGGAGGCTGGCTCTGCAGCATAGTGGGTAAAGCCGCCACCTGCAGTGCCGGCATCCCATATGGGCTCCGGTTAGAGTCCTAGCTGTTCCACTTCCAATCCGACTCTCTGCTATGGCTTGGGAAAGCAGTGGAAGATGGTCCAGGTCCTTGGGCTCCTATACCTGCATGGAAGACCAGGAAGGAGCTCTTGGCTCCTGGCTCTGAATTGGTCCAGCTCCAGCTGTTGTGGCCATTTGGGGAGTGAACCAGCAGAGGGAAGACCTTTCTCTCTTTCTCTCTCTCTCTCTCTCTCTCTCTCTCTCTCACTCTCACTCTGCCTCTGCCTCTGCCTCTCTGTAACTCTGCCTTTCAAGTAAATAAATAATATTAAGAAAGAAGTAGAAAGAGAAAAGGAAGCACAAAAAATAAATTTGTAAAAAGAAATCTAAATATGTCAGTAATTGTAACAAATGTCATTGAACTAAATGCTTCACCTGAGTTAAAACTAAAAATACAGCTATTGTTATTTATTAAAACATCCAAAATGTGACTAAAACTGAACCTTCTATTAAATGAAGATATTAAGTTATAGAAGGACACATGATACAATATGTGAGTTCAGTATCTCTATGTATACAAAGGTAAAACTCAAGTAGTGAATGTTCTAGGAATTCAGGCACTACTGTGGAGGCAGAAGGGAGGTTAACCCTTTCCTGCTCCTCCTGATGGTAGATCATGGGCGACACCTCTGTAACAAAAGACACATTCATGAGAGAGGACAGCATTAACAGTTCTGTGGTCAGGGCTGTGTATGACACAGAAGCTGTCAGACTGAAGACGCAAAGAAGCAGGTGAACTCTTCAGCTTAGAGTCACTGAAGCCTGGACGTCTGTGTAGACATGATCAGACAAAAACGGTGCGATCTAACGGTGGCAGCCTGAAGCGGCAGGCCAGCCTGTCTGTCCAGCTTCTCCCTGGCCTGTCTGTAGCATTGCTTCCTGCCAGGTTGGGGGCAAGAGCCTTTCTGGAAGGGGTTGGGAGGGGGCGCCTTAGGACCTGAAGTCAAATGAGGTTGAATTTCTTACTCTCACAGAAATGTAGTGGAAACATAGATCATATTTTTAGATTTTAATGCTTGGTTTGGGTAAAAGGGGTTCTGGTTTCTGTCACCCACCTTGGGGAGGAGGAATTCTGATTTCTATGGCTTGCATTGGAAGAGAATGAGGGGTGGGAGAGAGAAGGGCAGAAGAAGGTCAGACACTTTGCTTCTGAGGCTGTCTCTGTAGACTTCACTTTGGGATTTCATTCTCTAAACCCAATAAAACTCTGAAGAAAAGTCAGGGAGAGATAAACATGTAATTCAGCAGTTACTACCTCTAAGGAGAAAAGGAATAGGATTAGGAGGGTCAAGAAAAGCTATTGAAGACCACGATACTCCTTTCTTTAAAAAGATTTATTTATGTCAAAGGCAATGTGACAGAGAAAGAGATTCCCATCCACTGCTTCACTCACATGGCTGACACAATCAGGTCTGTGCCAGGCTGGAGCCAGGAGGCAGGAGCCATCCTGGTCTGCCAGATGGACAGCAGGATCCCAAGTACTTCACCACCCTCTGCTGCGTTCACAGGTGCACTAGCAGAAAGCAGAGTAGCCAGGACTCGAACCCGCGCTACAGTATGATATGCCAGTGTTGCAAGTGGTGGCTCAATCCTCTGTGCCACAATGCCAGCCTCTCGCAATGATACTTCTCAAACTGGATACTTATTAAGTAAATGGATCATTATTCAGATTAATTGAACAGTTTGCCTCTCAGACGTATTCAGATGAAGAATTTGTCTAGGGTACTTGAACTAAAACTGAAAGTCACCACCATATTAGTTAACAGGAAATTGTTCTGCTGTATGTAGTAAAAGGGAAAGGAAAACATTTCCAGCTCCATCACACCACATAAATTCTGCCAAGTACGTGAGTCCAGGGTACTGCAGTGAGCTCTTCATGTGGCCTCGCACTTCGCTCTACACTTACTCCAGCAGGACTTGATGTTCTAGGTCTGCACACCAAGAGATGACACAGAACAGAAGTTGCGATCAGTATGGTTCACTGGGGTGTGCTGGAAACCGAGGAAAGGCAGAGTAGTATTATAAGCAGCCTCTGAGTCAGAGTGAGTGATACAGTCAGGCTGAACCACACATTGCAACATAGGCAGCATAGTTTAGGCAGAAAGGTCACCAACAGTTTCCAAACAACCAGTAGTGGGTTGATTGATGGGTAGTAACTATAATACAAAAAATCTATAACTGCCTGTCTGAGAATTTAACCCACAGGGCATGGACAGTTGTTCATTTGATCCCATTATTCTATTTAGTTTTACATATTTTATACTTATTCTCTTGTATCTGCTATGTTTCGAGCAGATGAGCCAGGCAAGAGTTCTGTATTAGGTGGCAAGTGACAGTGTGGGTGGTAAGGAAGTTATTGAATTGTCTGCCTTCTTGAGGAGACTTGAGGCAGAGCATCACACAAAGGCCACCACCTCTTTGTTCCCTTCCTGTTGGTGAATATATGATACATGGCCACAATACTGAATTCTCGGGGTGTATAAGGTACGACACTTTAAAAAGATCATAGTCACATAGCAAATGAGCATATGAAAAACTTAGTCTTTTTAGTCCTCAGGAAAATCAAGTGAAAACCACAGTGTGATACCACCATACTTGCACAGAATGGCTAAAATTAAGTCTGGCTAATAGTTCCCCAGTAGTATTCGGAAATAAGGGGATGGGCATTGTTCTTGGGATGCCTGCATCCCGTATTGGAGTGCCTGTGGAATGGAGTCTCACCTCCGTTTCCAATCCAGCTTCCAGCTACTGTGCATAGGGGGCAGCAGTTGACAGCCCAAGTGCCTGGATTACTGCTGCCCATGTGGCAGTCAGAGATGGAGTTCCTGGGTCCTGGCTTCAGCCTGGCCCAGCTCTGGCTGCTGTGGACAGTTGGAGAGTGAGCCAGCAAATAAAAGAAATTATCTCTAACTCTATATCTCTCTTTCTCCTCTCCTCTCCTCTCCTCCCCCTCCCCCTTTTCGCTCTTCCAAGCGAATTTTTTTTATATATATAAAAAGGAAGTAGGGGCAGGTGTTTGGTGTAGTGGTTAAGTGCTGTTTGGAATACACACATCCTATATAAGATTGCCTAGTTCGAGTCTTGGCTCTGCTTCCAATTTTCCAATTCCAGTTTCTTGCTATTGTGCACCCTGGGAGGCAACAGGTGGCGATTCAACTACCTTAGTTCCTACCACCCACATGGGAGAGCTGGATTAAGTTTCAGGCTCTTGACTTCAGCCTTTCTTAGTCCTGGCTATTGTAGGCACTTGGATAATAAATCAACAGATGAAAGATCTTTGTATCTGTCCTTCAAATAAAATAAAATAAATTTTAATTACAAAAACAAGGAACAAAGGACACAGTAAACATCCTATTTCTCTTGCTAACCTTAGTGGGAATGGCTTTAAATTTTTCCCGTTGATTATGTTAGTGATTTAGGTTTGGGATACCTACGTGTTGTCATCTTATGGAGGTGTTATGAGGTGGGTGGCACAAGATATATGATGCCTGCATCTAGATTCTTGTCTCTTAACACAAGAAAAAATTTGAGGACAAGATATGGTTAAAGGTTCACAAAGGACCAAAATTTATGTGATACAAAGCAAAAGTGCACACTCACAAAGGAGTGTGGGCACGCTGGAGAGTGAGCTGCACCCAGCATGGTTAGCCATTATCCCTCTAAGTGACCTGGAGGCACAGGGGATGGTGTCTGGAGTGGGGTTTGAGTACTGCCCATTTCCTTGCCCCTTTTTGGAAATCTCAGAAGTGTCATGGTATCAGGTGCATGATGGGAGTGGGAATGTCAGCCATGGTAACTATCATAATGATAATTACAATTGGCTAAGTCATCATGGGGACACAGCTAGCAGCCATGGGTGGTTTTCTGCTGCAAGGAAAGTGGGTGCAGGGAGCTGATTGGAGCTGGCATGGCTACAGGGAAGGGCTGCAGGTCTGAGCGCCTCCTTGCTAGCTACCTCTTTGCCTACATAGAAGTATCAGTTATTTTTTATGTTAATAAAGTATATTTTTTGTGAAAAGAAATTCAGTAATACTAAATTTTATTAGATACCTTTCCTAATGATGGTAGTTTTTCTCTTTTTATATACTAAAATGGTGAGCTGTAATTAGTACTTTTCTAAAATCAAGTCATTCATTTGCATTCTTAGCATAAACTCCAACCATGGTATATTTGTGTTTTGCCTTTTATGGACTATCTACTAGGTTATATTTAATCATTAGTTATTTAAGATTTTTGCACTAATTTTTATAAACTAGATAGAGTCATAATACTTTATACATACAAAAGTAAATTGGTTGCCAGCATTTAAAAATTGGGACTTTGTAGCCTGGCAGTATTGCTGGTCTATTGGAGTTGAGTAGGGAATGCCACCATCAGATAGGATATTAAGAACATTGTCATGGACCACACTCACAACAGAATTTTAATTCCCATGAGCATTTAAATTGTACCTGCTCCGTCAACAACAGGAGTCACTGTGCACTTGCTCCTCATGTGGGATCTCTGTCCTTAATGTGCTGTACATTGTGATTTAATGCTATAACTAGTACTCAAACAGTATGTATCACTTTGTGTTTCTATGTGGGTGCAAACTGTTGAACTCTTTACTTAATATATACTAAATTGATCTTGTGTATATAAAGAGAATTGAAAATGAATCTCGATGTGAATGGAAGGGGAGAGGGAACAGGAGAGGGGAGAGTTGTGGGTGGGAGGGAAGTTATGGGAGGGGGAAGCCATTGTAACCCATAAGCTGTACATTGGAAATTTATATTCATTAAATAAAAGTAAAAAAAATAATAAAATAAAAAATAAATTGTAGCTCCTCTCTTTTTTTTTTTTTTTAATGTTTATTTATTTATTTGAAAGGCAGAGTTACAGAGATAGGGAGATACAGACAGAGATTTTCTTTCTGCTGGTTCATTCTCCAAATGGCTGCAGCTGCTGGGGCTGGGCCAGCCTGAAGCCAGGAGTGTGGGATTCCATCCAGGTCTCCTAACATTGATGCAGGGGTCCAAGTCTTTGAGCCATCACCCTCTGCTTTCCTCAGGTGCATTAGTGGCGACCTGGATTGGAAGTGAAGCAGCTTGGACTTGAACGGTCACCCATACAGGATGCTGGGGTTGCAGGCGGCAGCTTAACCCGCGGAGCCACATCACTGGCCACCTGTAGCCTCCTCTCTAAGAGGAAGTTTTTGAAGCATGTAGTAGATAAGGCTTGTGTTCTGTTCTTTGATTTTACATCTGTTATTCTTTATTCTGGTTCCTATGCTCTTAATGCCCTGTGTTGTCTATGGAATAAATGAGATTGGTCAGGTTTACAATACTTAGAAAGTGCTTAATACATGATTTTGTAAATGACTTTAACTCTTAAATAGGAATTTAATTGACTTGAGAAATGAATAGATAAGCCTTCATTTGTTCCACCAATGCAAGTATTTACTCATAAAGAATCATTTGGAATGGGTTCTCCAGTGTGTGCTGATTTCTTCCTGGAAGTCTTATCTCTTTTTAAAGTCTTACAGTTTTGTGTCTTTCTTGTAATTTATAGGCTTTCTTCTAAATAAGTGTCATTTATTAAATGGTGTCATTTATTTTGTATAACACGATTTAAAGTAGGATTCTTAAAGGCGAACACTTGAACTAACCTTGAAGAGACTTTTTCTTTATAACCTTACTGGGCCCAAAGAGTGATTTTTTTTTTAAAACAAAACCATTGAGATTTTTGCTAACTTGGTATTTTACTTTTGGAAGACAGTTTGCAGACAATAGCATGTATTCTGCTTACACAGATGGCCGTGGTGTAAACGCATGCATGTTATGTTAATGTACTGTTAGTTTTTGTTGTTACCGTGTTAATGTTTTGTGTGTGTGGTTATTTGTTGTTTTCTAATTGTGAAAGCATCATGTGTTCATTGTAGAAATTTTGAAAAATCCAAAAAGAGAAAGTGAAAATGGTTACCTATTGTTAACCTTGTTAGTAGATACTTGGTTGAGACTCTGCCTTTCAAATAAATAAAATACGCCTTTAAAAGAAAAAGAAAAAGATGAGAGAGACGTAAGGACATTCAGGTAAATGGCTTAATTCTTGCGGGCTGCCACTCTGGTGGTTAGTCGTGTGCGAGGGGTTCAGACTAACAAGTTAGGGTAGAGGTGGAGTCGGGCCACTGCAGCAAAGGGGGCCTTCTGTATGTGGCTGGTACCTCTTCATGTCATCTGTTAATCTCTAGAACTGTATTTCTTAATTTAACCTCACATGTAACCGGTATTATCAGTGACTGCCTCATTTCAAATAATCAATTTCCTTTCTAATCTTAAAAGCCTGAGAAACTCAGCTTGTCCAGAGAAAGCAGTGTTGTGTGAAAGATGTTTTGTGCAGCTTACTGTTGTTTTGATTTTCAGGTTCCCACTTTCCTGTTGGGGTCGTTCCTCCAAGAACAAAATCTCCAACACCCGAATCGTCAACAATAGCTTCCTATGTAACCTTAAGGAAAACGAAGAAGATGCTGGATCTGAGAACGGTACTTACCTAGAAGGACTCGCAACCCATTTATTGCTTTCTTACATGTTTGTATTTTTAATGTTTTAGCAGAATTCTTTTTGCGTACTCAAAAAAACAGTAATCTTAATTTTTTTTATTACATTTGGAGAATCAGCCCCTCAGATGACAAGCCTAGTCCATATCTCATGTTTGTTTCCTTTTTTTTTTTTTAAAGCATTTATTTGTTTATTTTAAATTCAGAGTTACAGAGAGAGAGAGAGGGAAAGAAAGAAAAACATCTTCCATCTGCTGGTTCACTCCCCATTTGGGCTTCAGGGATGGCCAGGCCAAAGCCTGGAACCCAGGGCTTCATCCGGGTCTCTCTTGTGGGTGACAGGGCCTCAAATATTTGGGCCATTTCCCACTGCTTTCCCAGGTCATTAGGAGGAAGCTGGATGAGAAGTGGAACATCTGGAACTCAAACCAGCACCCATATTTAACCTGCTACGCCAAAGCTCTGCCCTAAGGTCTAAGTTTCTTTAGCTCAGCCTTGGCACGGGGTGTTAGTCCAGTCTGCCGTCTGTGGAACACGTTCTCTGATAGCTTCCCCATAACACATTCCTGGACATCACTAAGGATTTCATCAATGACAGTGACAGACATTTCCTGTGGCCGCCCAAAAGCTGGTGTGTTCCCTGGCTGGCCTAAGGCCACAGGGCCTTCAGCTGTGCCATCTGTGAAGTTTGCCAGTTGGCTGGTAACTGAGGGACGTGCAGCGCGACTGGGAAAAAAAAATCCTGTTTTTCACATTTTCTTTTTTTTTTTTTTTTATTTTTTTTTTTATTTTATTTTATTTTTTTTTTTTTATTTTTGACAGGCAGAGTGGACAGTGAGAGAGAGACAGAGAGAAAGGTCTTCCTTTTGCCGTTGGTTCACCCTCCAATGGCCGCCGCGGTAGCGCGCTGCGGCCGGCGCACCGCGCTGTTCCGATGGCAGGAGCCAGGTGCTTCTCCTGGTCTCCCATGGGGTGCAGAGCCCAAACACTTGGGCCATCCTCCACTGCACTCCCTGGCCACAGCAGAGAGCTGGCCTGGAAGAGGGGCAACCGGGACAGGATCGGTGCCCCGACCGGGACTAGAACCCGGTGTGCCGGCGCCGCAAGGCGGAGGATTAGCCTGTTGAGCCACGGCGCCGGCCTGTTTTTCACATTTTCATCTGAGATACAGTTACTTCAAACTGACCCTAAACCAGTCTAGCCTTGTTCTTGGGAAGATGCTGGAGCTCCTTAACGCCCTGTCTTCTAAGTATTCTTCAGGAATTTGGACTACAAACGAACTTTTCACTTTTCATCTTTATAAATGCTCTACTTATCTTGTATGCAATTTTTTTTTTAAAGATTTATTTAGTTAGTTAGTTGAAAGAGTTACAGACAGAGGAGGGGAGGCAGAGAGAGAGGGAGGGAGGAAGGGGGAGAGAGAGAGAGAAAGAGGTCTTCCATCCGCTGGTTCACTCCCCAATTGGCCACAACAGCCGGAGCTGCACCAATCCAAAGCCAAGAGCCAGGAGCTTCTTCCAGGTCTCCCACATGGGTGCATGGGTCCAAGCACTTGCACCATCTTCTGCTGCTTTCCCAGGCCATAGCAGAGAGCTGGATCGGAAGTGGAGCAGCTGGGACTCGAACTGGCGCCCATGTGGGAATGCCGACACTGCAGGCAGCAGCTTTACCCGCTACACCACAACACTGGCCCCGAGATAATTTTAAGCTATGGAAAGAGATTGCAAAGCACTACAAAGGATAAGATGTATCATTATTATTTTGAAGGTTTATTTGTTTGTTTGATAGGCAGAAAGAGAGAGAAACAAGATGTCTTCCATCCACTGCTTTACTCCCTAAATGGCCACAATAGCAGGGGAGGAAAGGGCCAGGTGAAACCAGGAGCCAGGAACTCCATCTGGGTCTCCCAGATCAGTGGCAGGGACCCAATACTTGGGTCATCCTCCACTACTTTCCCAGATGCACTAGTAGGGAGCTAGATAGGAAACAGAACAGCTAAGACTCAGATCTGCACTCCAGTGTGGGATACCAGGTCACAAGCAGCAGCTTAACCTGCTGTGCCACAATGCCAGCCACCCCGTATCATTATTCTTGAAAGTACAGATGCAAAGTATATGTCCAAAAGACTATAAGAAATTTATAAGAAATGTAATGTTTTCGATTAGTATAAAATTACAAACACCTATAGAAATGATGACACTGAAAGAAAAATGAATAGCTGTGCATCAGGATTGACATTAGTGATCATGGTTTTGTGGTACTGTTCTTTGTTCAAAGATAATTTTTACAAATTGGAAGGATGTTTTCTCTGGAAATTGTCATGCTAAGGAAACAAATCAATAGAAAAAGAACTAAAAAGAGTGCATGTTGAGACCAAAGATACTAGTGGATTCATTTCTAGCTCCATTTATTTAAAAGGCAGAGTGGAGGCCAGCATTGTGCTGTAGCAGGTAAGACTGCTGCCTGCAGCACCGGCATCCCATGTGGGACCAGTTAGAGTCTTGGCTGCACCACTTCCTATCCAACTCCCTGCTAGGGCTCCTGGGAAAGCAGCAGAAGATGGCCCAAGTTCTTAGTCCCTGCCACCCATAGGAGACCCAGATGGGGCTCCAGGCTCCTGACGTCAGCCTGGCCCACACCTGGCCCACCATTTCCTTATGCTGGTTCATCTGGGGAGTGACCAGCATAAGGAAGATTCTCTCCCTCTCTCTCTCTCTCTCTCTCTCTCTCTGTCACTCGACCTTTCAAATGAATAAAATAAATATTTATAAAAAAACAAATAAGAGGCAGAGTGACAGAGAAAGGGAAGAGACAGAGGGAAAACACGTTGATAACACTCTGAAAATGAGCCAGATATATATACACACACATATAATACTCATACAAAAGTTTTCAGGCAGTTAAGCCACAACCTGAAACACTGGCATCCCATATGGGCACTGGTGTGAGTCCCTTCTTTGAGTCCCTGGTTTGAGTCCAGGTCCCTGCTAATGTACCTGGAGAAAGCAGCAGTGCTTGGGCCCCTTGGGAGACATGGATGGAGTTCTTGGCTCCTAGCTTCAGCCTGACCCAGCCCTGGCCATTTGGGGAATGAGCCAGTAGATGGAAGATTTCTCTCCCTGTTTCTCTCCATCTCTCTCTAACTCTGCCTTTCAGATTAATAAAAATAACTCTTTTTTAAAAATTCAAATACGATGTCTGATTTATAAAAAAAAATTTCCGTGATTTTATTATGGATCATAAAATGTCTGAGAGAGTTTCTCCTGCTAGTCTTTTCACAGTAAATATGTGACTTAAAATTTTTTTTGAGGCCAGCGCCACGGCTCACTAGGCTAATCCTCCGCCTTGCGGCGCCGGCACACCGGGTTCTAGTCCCGGTCGGGGCACCGATCCTGTCCCGGTTGCCCCTCTTCCAGGCCAGCTCTCTGCTGTGGCCAGGGAGTGCAGTGGAGGATGGCCCAAGTGCTTGGGCCCTGCACCCCATGGGAGACCAGGAGAAGCACCAGGCTCCTGCCTTCGGATCAGCGCGGTGCGCCAGCCGCAGCGGCCATTGGAGGGTGAACCAACGGCAAAGGAAGACCTTTATCTCTGTCTCTCTCTCTCACTGTCCACTCTGCCTGTCAAAAAAAAAAAAAAATTTTTTTTTGAGGTGGACATTTTGGCACAATAGATTAAGCTACCCCTTGGGACGTGCACGTCCCATATTGGAATGCTGGTTCAAGTCCTGACTGTTCGCTTCTGATCCAGTTTCCTACTAATGCATCCTAGGAGGCAGCAGATGACAGTTAAAGTGCCTGGGCCTCTGCCACCCATGTGGGAGACCCAGATCCAGGCTCCTGTCTTCAGCCTGGCCCAGTTCTGGCTTTTGCAGACATTTGGGGAGTGAAGTAGCAAATATGACATCTCTGTCCCTCTCTTCCTTTCTCTCTCTCCCTGTTGTTATGCCTTTCAAATAGATAAAAATAAATAAATGTTTTGTGTATGTGTACATTTATGCATACACGTGTGTATATATGTATATGCATATATATGTGTGTGTGTGTGTGTGTGTATACATACATATATATATTTGGGAGGCAGGTGGGCATTTGAGCCAGCAGTTAAGATACCCACACCCCATCTCGTAGTGCATGGATTCAATAGCCAGCTCCACTACTGGCTCTAGCATCCTAATATTGGGAACAAGGGGAGGCACTGTTGATGGCTCAACTGAGTGGGCTCCTCTCCTCTCAACTGAGTGGGAGACCTAGGTTGAGTTCTCCTGGCTTCTAGCTCAGCTCAGCTCAGAGCTGTCTCTGTCTCTCTGCTCCTCAAAATTAATTTTAAGTGTTAATATTCTTATTAAAATAAGCAGTATTTGATATTTAGACACTGTGCCCCCCATTAGCCTGCTCTTAGTTTTACGCAGTTTCCTAATGCAGGGCCGGGGGGTCGGCTTTCTCCAGAGCCCCCATTCCCTTTATGTTTTCTTTCTTTACCAAGGGAAAGCCCTCTCTGTGTTCCTCCTCTCCCCGTCTTCCCTGGACTGTCCACCCTTCTCTTTCTGTCATTGCCCAGGCATCACCAGTCACCAGTTAGGGACAGAGTAGCACAAGTTACCCTTCTCATATCAGCTAAATTCAAAACCTCCACTTTTTATTTTGAAAACAAAGCAATGAAAAGCATTGCCTTACGCTTTTCAGGAGGTATTCTGTATTTATATGATATGTTTATTTTTAATTTCAAGGAAAGACCAAGAAGTGCAGTGGAACAGCTCTGTCTGGCTGAAAGTACTCGACCCAGGATGACGGTTGAAGAGCAGATGGAAAGAATAAGGAGACATCAGCAAGCATGCCTGCGGGAGAAGAAAAAAGGATTCAGTGTCCTTGGTGCTTCAGACCAGTCACCCTTACAGAGTCCTTCAAGTCTAAGGGATAATCCATTTAGGGTTACCCAGGTATAGCGATTGCTTTAGGTTATTCTTGTGTACAAGTTGAATGCCACTTGATTTTTAGAATCATACATCGTATGATTGATGAACAGTGTGGATGGTTATTTTGTGTTATTTAATTCTTACAGTAAGCTAAGATAGTTTAGCAAACTGAAAGTAGCCCTGGACTAAGATACCAGAACTGAAGTTCTTGTTGGGTGCCTTTGTACCAGTGGCACACTTAATTTGCTCGAGTATAATGTGGCTTCTCCTCAGAGACAATGTGAGATGCCATCCAGGATACCAAGATAGTCTCCAGTTCCCTTCATAATAAAATGCATATGTCTCTGTGTCCAAACTTAGCATGACCCAGACTATAACCCAGAAGAGCTTCTAGTGAGAATTCCTGTCTGTTGTCCACCACTTGCCAGCCTCAGGCTGGTAAAGTGACATCACTCCATTTCTCTTTGTTTCCCTCTTCATAAATAGGAGCAGAGATGCCAGGCTAGCAGAATTCCTGAGTAGCTTCTGTCCAGCCTGTCCCTGTTAGGCGACACTGTTCCCTGGTGGTGGGATCTGAGAGGTAATCAGTGTGGACATAAGCAGCTGCATCAACCCAGAGTGCTTCCCTGTCTAATAGACGTCCCGGTTCCGTCTAATCAGGAACAGGCATTGCTGTTGGAGATTAAACAGAGCAGCAGTTGAATGCCGTTTTATTCTACAAATTACAAAATGGATGAGTTATAAGAGAGCAGTGAGGAAAATGTGTGGAATACTGCCATATTTAGTTGTGTGTGTAAATATATACACACATGTGTATAGATACAAAATGTTTGTAGACACATATAAGACTCCCTCTGTTGATTTTCATAAGGAAACTTCCCTTTGAATGGAGCTCCGACTTTGGTTTCAGAAACATCTGGCACAACCCACAAACACACATATCTGCACGGCCTGAATCTGAAATGTTCTCTTTTGCGCAGACTCGCAGGAGGGATGATAATATGAAGGAGCCTGCCAGCGGAGACAGTGAAGAGAAACCCAACCACGAAACTCCTGTGGAGGATATTGTCCGACTAAAAGAAGCTGAACGCCAAGACACAGGCTTCAGCAAAGAGGTAGATTCTTGAAGACAACCATTTCAAATGGGTAGATTTCTTAAGATTAGATTAGGTGACAAAGTTGAAATTAAGACATGTATGTCAATTATAGAGGCCATTGTTCCAAGTGAAATGATAGATTACCTTTAATTAGATTGATGTATTCAGCCATATAAAAATCTGCATTAATTAGAAATGTAAAACATGATCCATTCAGACTGGAATAAATTACTAACTAAATTAAAGAATATTATATCCCAACAGCTAAGTCTTCACAGTGTGCATCATCTCTTTGGACAAACAACTTTTTATTTCCTAGTAGTGAAGAATGTTAATACTGTAAATGTGTGTGCTTGAATCTAAATTTTTTAATCAGTAAACTTGGACAGTATATAATTTTTAATAAACATTCTATTTGGAATTTTATTTTAGATTTACTAATAAATAGTAAACATGGCAAGAATACTTTGAAAAGAAAATTTTTCTTCTTACCCTGTAGCTGAAAAGAACTGAAACTGTTTTCTACGAGATGCTTTTCAAGCCTGAGCCCAATGGAGTAAACTCTGAGGAAGTGGTGGATAAAGAGAGAGACAAAAAGGAAATGGCTGAGGATGCTACATGCAGGTAATAATTTAAAAAAAACAAGATTCATTCACAGAGCTGTGTAACTGCTGAGACAGGGTGACCTGCATGGTCACAGATTGTTGGGCTCTAAGCCTCAAGCAAGTCGCACGCATTTGACCTTCCCAAGATAATTCCTACACTTGCTCACCTGTGAAAGCCGGGATGACCTAGTCAGTCCCCTGGAAGTGCTGTAAGGATCACATAGTAAGAAAATACATGTACAGCACTTAACACTGTGCTTAGCACTTACGAAGAATTCAGTAAATACACCTGCAAAAAGCTGGAGGGCCCATCCGCTGCAGCCCAGCACGCACCGCAGCACGGCTGTGACCACAGTCGGCAGTCAGGAGCCCAGCAGTCGTCAGAGCTGAGTGCCAAATAGGACGACTGCGTTTATTTTTAGCTATATATATGGTTTTTTTTTTTAAAAAAAGATTCTTATTTACTTATTTAAAAGGCATAATGACAGAGAGAGAGAGATCTTCCGTCTACTGGTTCACTCCCCAGATGACTGCAACAGAAGCCAGACTGAAGCCAGGAGCCAGGAATTCCATCCTGGTCTCCCACATGTGTGGCAGGGGCCCTAGTACTCGGGCCATCTGCTGCCGCTTTCCCAGCCACAGTAGCAGAGAGCCGGCTCAGAAGCAGAGCAGCAGGGACTCCAACATGGAACTCTGATGCGGGATGCCATCGTCACGGGCAGTGGCCTAATCCACTGGGCTACAACACCAGCCCCTTAACTGTATTTGTAAACAAGCCTTCTTAGTGTAAATCCTCCATCTCACCCTCCATAAAAACTTACCAGTTCTGTGGCAGGCATGTAGCCTAGCTCTTAAGACACCTGCATCGCACATTTGAATGCCTGGGTTTGACTCCCAGCTCTAGCTGCTGACTCCAGCCTCCTGCTAATACAGACATGGGAAGCAGTGGTGATAGCTCAAGAAACTGGGCTCCTGCCACTCAAGTGGGAGAACTGATTGAGTTCCTTGCTCCCACCCTTGGCCCAGCCCAGTTTAGGCCATTGCTGGCATCTGGGGAATGAATCTCTCAAACGGAGAGAGACAGAGAGGGAAGATGGGAGGTCTCTCTGTTTCTGTGTCTCTCTGCGAGATAGGTGGATACCAGCACTGGGGCTGGCATTGTGATGTAGTATGTTAAACTGCTGCTTCCAACACTGGCGCCCCATATTTTGGGGCCGGTTCAAGTCCCAGCTGTTCTGCATCCAGTCCAGCTTCCTGCTAATGCACCTGGGAGAGCAGTAGATAGTCAAGTACTGGGGTCCCTGCCACCCAGTTGGGAGACACTCATGGAATTCCAGGCTCCTGGGCCTGGCCCAGCCCTGGCTGTTGTGGGCATTTGAGGAGTGAACAGGAGGTGAAAGATTTCTCTCTCTCTCTCTCTCTCTCTCTCTCTCTCTTTTCATCTCTGCCTTTCAAATAAATAAATGAATGAATAAATCATTAAAAATAAAAAGAATCAACATGTAATTACAGATCTTGGTACATAAAGGGAAAGAAACAAGTATGTTATAAACCCAAGCAAACTGTAACCAAATAGTGAGAGGAAATACTTTTCCTCTTAGAAGGATTTGTTACAGTAAGGGATGAGGGACTTAGACTATCATTGCTTTCCTAACCCTGATGAAATAATAGATTAGAACAGTACTTCTTGATGGCTGCTGGAGCTGTCAGCTGAAAATCTGACACGGAACCTTGTAATGAATAGATGGAGCAGATAACCCCTGAACTCACTGATCACTTTTAACATCACAAAAAGAAACCAGGTGTTACCAAGGAAGTGTGTGGCAGCCACCTAGGAAGTATTACTTGCTTCCCCAGGACCTAAATATGGTCACACTCAAAATGACGTCAGCTTATAAAAATCTGAGGGATGCTGTCATCAAAATCTGGAACTATCTAGGACGAGAAGTAAGGTTCTTTCACAGATAAATGACAAAGAATTAGAGATGCAAGACAGTTTGCTTCAGATTAAGTTAGACTAGAAGAGACTTGTCAGGTTATCCAGTGAATGGGTTTCATCTGGAACCTGATACAGACAATTCTAAAATAACATTATCAAGTGGACAAAGATTTTTTGAATTATGCATTGTAGTTTTTTTCTCTTTTTAATCTTATTTATTGAGAAGGAGAAAGAGCATGTACTCCCAAATCTTGGTTCACTCCCCAAATGCACACAGTGGCAGGGCTGGGCTGAGGCTGAAGCTGGGAGCAAGGAACTGAGTGCAGCTCTCCCATGCGGGTGGCAGGAAGCAGTCACTTGAGCCAACAGCACTGCCCCCCAGGGGCTGCATTAGCAGGAAACTGGAGTCGGGGACAGAGGCAGATGTCAAAGACAGGGACTCCAATATGGGACCAAGCTGTCCTAATCACTAGGCCTAACACCTGCCCCATCAGGAAAATTTGAGCTCTTACTGGATATGTGGTGGCATTAGGGTGTTAAAAAATACATTCTAGAGGGGCCAGTGCTGTGGCAAAGCAGGTGGGGCTGCCGCCTGCAGTGCTGACATCCCATATGGATGCTGGTTTGAGTCCTGGCTACTCCACTTTCAATCCAGCTCTCTGCTGTGGCCTAGGAAAGCAGTAGAGGATGGCCCAAGTCCTTGGGCCCCTGCACCCACATGGGAGACCAAGGAGAAGTTCCAGGCTCCTGGCTTCAGATTGCCAGCTCCACCTGTTCAGCCATTTGGGGAGTGAACAAGTGGATGGAAGATCTCTGTCTCCCTGCCTCTCTCTCTCTCTCTCTCTCTCTCTCTCTCTGTCTCTCTTTTTCTGCTTCTCTGTAACTCTGCCTTTCAAATAAAATAAATGAACTTTTTAAATATATATATATACTGGAATATTTAATGATAAATATCATGTCTAGAATCTGTTTTTAAATAGTTTGGGAATAGGAGCCTGGGGAACTGTACAAGATTGGCCATGTGTGGGCAGCTGCTGAAGCTGAGTATATGCACTTCACATATTATTTGCTCTAATCATTTTATGCTTGGAATTTCCATAAGAAAGAGAAAAAATGAGGCCAATTACAAGCATAATGCTAGCAGTTGTTAAATACAGGTGGTGGCTTTTCTGTATGTTTAAAATTTTTCAGAGCAAAAAATTAATTCTATAACAAATTATAAAATGCTAATCTGCTTTTATTAGCCCTCAAGATGAGACAGCAGTCACAAATCATAAACCAGAAGAGCATCCTGAAGAAGCCGCAAAGGACAGTCTTCATGAACAGGAGGAAGCCCTGACTCCCTGCGAGCCAACGCCGGAGGTTTCACGAGGAAGCCCGGCAGCGGCAGGTAGAGTCCCCGCTGCACTTCACAGCCGCTTCAGGGCTGCACTCACTCTCCCTGTGGAGGAGGCAGCCCCAGAGGCACCCTGACTGCAGGCTCACTGACGGTGCCTGCCCACATGCACCTGCAGGGTGTCATTGGCTGGAAGAGGGCAGCGCAGTCCCCGCATCAAGGCCTCCTCTTGTTTGGGGATCAGCTCGTTGGCTTTGGCTTTGGTTTTTGAGGCCTAAATCACTCGATCAACTTCTGTTAAAAAGGTGCTGCAGTACTTGGAGAACTTCGTGTTCTCAGGGTGTTTTCCCGGAATACTCACAAACCTGCCACTTTGAGAACTACAGAGAGTTCAGAATCTAAGCAAGTAGTAGAATGGATTTGTTTATTCTTCCCTACGGTAGTCCACATCCGGGCCTTTCTTTGATACACAAAGTCATTATCCTTAGGTGTGATAACATAAGTTGTTGGGACAGGCATTTGGCGCAGCAGTTGAAACACCTCTTGGAACATTACATCCCAGATCAGAGTGCCTGGATTTCAGTCCCAGCTCCACTCTCAATTCCAGCTTCATGCTAATGGGCACCCAGGGAGGCAGCAGGTAATGGCTCAAATACATCTGTCCTTGCTGTCCATGTGGGAGACCCAGATGGAGTTTGAGGCTCCTAGCTTCAGCCTCGCCAAGCCCTGGCTGATGCAGGCATTTGGAAGTGAACCAGCAGATAAAAACCCACTCTTTCTCTCTCTCTCTCTCTCTCTCTCTCTCTCTTTGTTTCTGTGCTTTTCACATAAATAAAATAAACAAATATTTTTGTACTCAGTTCTCATATTTCTTGGCATCTTGGCAAATCTGTAGGATTTGGGAAGGCCAGCAATGACAGTATCATACCACTAGTGTATGTATATTGTGAGCTTTGCTTGTTGTCACTCATCAGCAGAAACCCACTCATATACCCCACGACCACCCTTTTTTGCAGCAGGGTAAGAATAATGAAGTTCAATTATTCAGGACTATTATTCTTTTTCTGTAAATTCTCACGTATTTGTTTATTGGTATTTGAAAGACCAAGAGGAAGCGAAAGAGAGCTCTTGTATCTGCTGGCTTACTCCACAAATGCTTGCAACAGCCAGGGCTGGGCCAGGCTGAAGGCAGGGCCCAGAATTCAATCTGTGTCTCCCTCCTAGGCTGCAGGGACCCAAGTACTTAAGCCACCATCCAATGCCTCCCAGGGTGCACATCAGCAGGAAGTTGGGAAAGAGCAGAGCCAGGGCTTAAACCCAGGCCCTCTGATACAGGGTACTTAGCTGAGAGGCACCTTAACTTCAGCACCACACAGCCGCCCCAGGACTCTCCTCAAAAGGAGCACAGACTTCTGGACAGAGCCTCTGCTGTATGCAGTGCACGCAGGTTTCTGTGAGTCGTGTTCCCTCGTGGCGAATGCTGAACACCGTCTTCTCCCTTGTCCCGGCCACTCACATGGCAGGGAGCACAGGCGTTCTCACGGGCCAGGTTTGGTGACCACCCGGAAGTCCGAGAGCTGCGTGGTAGCGTCTCATCTTCTAGCCACCTGTACTGTTTCACTAAGCCTTCAAAGGCATTTCATGCTCAACTGTCACCTGCCACATCAGAAAATCACAACACAAGCCAAAGCCAGCCAGCATCTCCTTCCCTTTGGGGGACAAGTGCTAATTGTGGGCATGCAGCTCCAGGGTCTGCTTTGCAGATGTGTCTTACAGATGTTTCTCTCCCCACGTTTCCTTGGTGTGTTTCAGTGAAAAGTCCCTCCCTGTCCCCGGAGTCCTCGGCGTCCCCGGTGCCGTCCGCTCAGCCGCAACTCCCGGAAGGATCGCATTTCATGTGTGTGTAGTCTCGGAAGTACGTCGTTTTCCCTCTGCCTCTCTGCTTGCCTGTCACATGCTTTTTCTTGAATTTTATTCATCCGTTGGTTAAGTCCGAGCCGAGGTTCATTCTGGACTGACCCCAGGGAGGGTCGGTGGAACAGCTGTCTGTGCCAGGGACCGAAGGTAGTAGAGCAGATCTCCAGCTCGCCCCCTCCAGTGCTGCGCTCCCTGACAGCAGCTTTCTGTCTCTGATTCCATCATCTGTAAACGCTGCAGGCCTTGGAGGGCGCGGCCTGTGCCGATTCAAAGCCTCCAGCGTTTGGCAGCGGGGCTCCTACTTAGGCGTTCCTTTCCGTAGTCAGATCTGGGGCTAATGTTGAAGTCATTACATATCCATTATGTAAGGTTTTCCCTTGACATGTCTGACTCATTGGGAATTCCCTCATTATTTTAAAGGACAAAGAAATGTTTAGGGTACAGCGAGAGAGAGGAACAGAGAAAGAGAGACCTCTTCCATGCACTGGTTCACTTCCCAGATGCCTATAACAGCTAGGGCTGGGCCAGGCCAAACTCAGGGGCTAGGAGCTTCTTCCTAGTCTCTCACATGGGTGCAGGGGCTCCAGCATTTGGCCATCTTCTTCTGCTTTCCCAGGCGCATTAGCAGGGAGCTGCATTGGAAGTGGAGAAGCTGGAACTCAAAACAGTACCCATATGGGATGCTGGCTTAACCTGCTGTTCCACAACACCAGCCCCTGCTGACTTCTTCGATTTGTAGATTCTCAGAAGAAATGAGTATAAATCCTAACTCAACTAAGTTTATCCAGTATTGTTTATTTTCTAGAATCTACTTCCACTCACATTTTTTTTAAAGATTTGTTTATGTGAAAGACAGAATGATAGAAAGGGAAAGACGACAGGTCTTTCATCTGTTAGTGTACTCCCCAAATGGCCTCAATGACCCGGGCTGGGCTAGGCCAAAGCCAAGAGCCTGAAACTCCATTTGGGTCTCCTACATGGGTGGCAGGGTCCCAGGTACTTGGGCCATCTAATGCTGCCTTCCCAGTCACACTAACAAGGAGCTGGATGGGGAGCAAAGCAGCCAGGACTTGAACCAGCACTCCAGCATGAGATGCTGGCTTCATAATCGGCAGCTTCACCTGCTGCACAACACATACCTGAGCCACACGTTTTTATAGCAGCTGTAATCTGTGTCTTTTTTCTCTATGTTGTCTTGTCGTGTTGGTATCTTTGCAATGCTGTCCACCTGGAATCTTGAGAATAGGCTTTTTTCGCTTGTCAGTTAGTGTCTGTGCAGGACTGGAGCACTTGCTGGAGTTACAACCAATTGGTTGTGGTCTTATCCGTGTCTTCCCTCTGACACTCTTGTATGTAAACCTTTAATTCAACAGGTTTAGAAGAGACAGTTGCCACTGGTGACAGAATGAACCCAGACATAGAAAAAACTAAACATCAGGCTTGTTTGCTTTCTCCTATGTGAAGAGTTGATAGAGGGCCTCTGCCTTAATAGAAAAATGCATGGCAAGAGCCAGTCACGGGGCCGGCGCCGCGGCTCACTAGGCTAATCCTCCGCCTGCGGCACCGGCACCCCGGGTTCTAGTCCCTGTCGGGGCACTGGATTCTGTCCCGGTTGCTCCTCTTCCAGGCCAGCTCTCTGCTATGGCCCGGGAGTACAGTGGAGGATGGCCCAAGTCCTTGGGCCCTGCACCCGCATGGGAGACCAGGAGAAGCACCTGGCTCCTGGCTTCGGATCAGCGCAGTGCGCCGGCCGCAGCAGCCACTGGGGGGTGAACCAACGGAAAAGGAAGACCTTTCTGTCTCTCTCTCTCACTGTCCACTCTGCCTGTCAAAAAATAAATTAATTAATTAAAAAAAAGAGCCAGTCACATTATTTTTGGCTTATTTAGCAGGTTATAATTCATTGTGCACACCCATTCTGATAGTAGAGGATTCTTGAGTGCACCCTCAAGCACATTTCCAGGTCTCTCTGCTCTTACTGATGTTACTCTCACTGCGAGGACCAGCAGTGGCAGGCACTGTAATGAGGCACCGTTTGTGCAGGATGTTTTCAGCCTCACGGCGCGCAGCCACCACAGACAGCTAGTGGCACGCAAACGTGTGCTGTTGGTATCTTCCCACTGTGTGTGTGTCATCGGTCTGAATTAGGAGTTTTGGCAGAACCTAAGGGAGCTTTACAGATGACACTGCTGTGTGGGCAGATTTATTTTTACGTGTCTTAGTCACATTAGGCACATCTTGTGTATTTTTTGTTGATCTTTGGAGTCTGCCCCAGGTGTGGGTACTTTTTTTAAATTCCCATTTGCTATTTAATTGCAGTACTTGTTGGGGCTTTGTAAATTAAGCTCATGGAAGTTGGGTGGAGGGATCCTTTAATTGTATTGGGTTTTTAGATTTGCTTGGCTGTGCCTGTCAGTTCCATTGTTGGTCTTTGTTATTCCCTTTGGGAAGGGGTCATTCATGCACTTTGCAGGTGTCAAAGTAATTTCCCCTGTTCCTTTCCAGCTACACCGACGCCTGCTGAAGCCATTCAGAGCTGCAGACCTGGACCTTCAGCAATGTAAGAAGAGGTTGTACAGCATATTTTAAATCTATGAAATTCATAGTTCTGATGCTTTTGGCCACGGAGCATCATTTTATCACTTCTGGAAAATGTTTATTCCAAAACAGCTTTAACGGCCCATATGTACACTCCGTAATCTCAAGGTTATTCCTCGGACACCAGCTTGCTGCTATGTTTCAGAGCACATCCGTAAAGGTGCTTCTCAGTGTGCGGTCCACAGCCAGAGCTTAGTTAGTTGCTGATTTCCAGGGTTTGATGTTTCTTAAGTCTAGGTGAATTCATGCTTCCTTTTGCTTTTCATTACATACAGTTACTTCTTATTTCCAATGAAACTTGTTTTCCTTTTTTTTTTTTTTATTCCTTCTCATTTTGGCTACTGCAGTGCTTTGTTCCACACTTGATTTGTAAAAATTATATATATATACATATATATATATATTTAAAATGTGCCATTTTATTACTGCTAAGTGACAACGTCCCATTCTCCGCTATAATTCTTCCTCGGTCAGATTGCAATGTCCAGTTACTGCCACACTCTCGTCAGCTTAAACACAAATGTTATCGCTTACCTTTTCTTAAAAAAAAAAAAAAAAAAGTGTAGGTAATTTGAAGTACTGGGTCTCTACTTCATTGGAATAGTGTGTACAGCAATAAGCAGGTTTTCAAATCCAGTACTTAGTTTGTGTACAAATGTAATTATGTTCATTGTGTATATATTATACAATGAGCACATGTAATGTATTAAAGGCTACTTACTATTGTTTAAATGCAAATGTTCATATCTCATTTCTTTTTTATCATGTTAAATAAATGTTGATGTTCTTAAATCAGTTGTGTTAGAGTTTCTGTTCTCTGAGACTCAAGGCTTAGGAGCAAGTCGCCTGTGGATCTTATAATCCCAGACAGCATCAAGAAAGGGCCTTGTCTAACCCTCTCACGCCCAACACAAGGGACTTGAGGCCAGCAAGAAAAATGGATTTGCAGCAGAGCAGAGTTTGTCCCACTTTTCCTCTAAGTCAACCAGCTCATCAGCACGGGGCAAACTGAGTTTCGTGAGTTCCTCCACCATGTTTGTATTTGTTCACATCCTTGGAAAGCAGCTTCAGGCATCTGCAGCCCTACTTTGCTTGGAGACTGGACTGGAGCCGTGCGAGCACAGCGCCGAGTTTTGCTGCGACATGGCTGGCTAGAAGCCCTCTCACCGTCCGCGGGAACCTCAGAGAGCCCTCTCTCTGACAAGACGTTCTTTGCAGCCCTTCACGCTCTTCAGAATCAATTACGTTTTCTTTCCTCCGTAACCTTTTGTTCACACTATACATTGTTCCCAGAGTACAAGGAAATTTGATGCTTGGAGATTCCTGTTTAAAATAGCTAAACTAAGTTGGCACAAGTCAGTTTTCTCCCATATGCTATATTAAAGAGGATTTAGATTTAAAATGCAGATGTATAAGAACGTCTAACCGCTCCCAACAGAATCACAAAATGAAATGCAAGCAGATACAATCTGTATTATGGGAGGGAATGAAAACAGATTCAGATCTAAGGAGACTGTCAAACTCTGTATCTGCAGAGAAAGGTTTATTCATTTGACCTTCATTTAAGATATCACGTAAAAGTATTCTCAAAGGAAATAGTAGGGGCCAGCACTGTGGCACTGTGGTAAAGCAGCTGTCTGCAGTACAGTACCAGCATCTGTATGGGTGCTGGTTCAAGACCCAGCTGCTCCACTTCCGATCCAGCTCTCTGCTATGGCCTGGGAAAGCAGTAGAAAATGGCCCAAGTCCTTGGGCTCAAGTTCAGGGGAAAGGTTCGCGTCCCCATACTGACCTAGTGAGGCCTTCCTTGCCCACACACCCATGAGATGTTTCCAGGTACTGCTATGGAAAAAACTGTCCCAGACTAAGTTTACTGACTGACCTCTGTATCAAGGGTTTGTACAGATTTAGCATATGGCAGAGAAACTCAAAATTTGGCAACATTAACCACCTGTGGTGGGGGCCAACACAGTGGTGTAGTAGGTAAAGCTGCCACAGACACTGGCATCCCAAATGGGCTCCAGTTTGAGTCCTGGCTGTCCCACCCCTCCCCCAATATAGCTCACTGCTAATGGCCTGGGAAAGCAACAAAACATGTGCTTGGCCCAGTGCTTGGGCCCCTGCACCCGCGTGGGAGACCCAGAAGTTCCTGGCTCCTGGCTCCTGACTCCTGGCTCCTGACTCCTGGCTTGAGATCAGCCCTGCTCCAGCTATTGCGGCCATTTGGGAAGTGAACCAGCGGATGGAAGACCTCTCCCTCTGTCTCTCTATAACTCTGCCTTTTAAATAAGTAAATAAATATTTTAAAAAATAAAATTGTGTTATTCATGTTAACACATATAGTGGGATTATTTTTGTTATGTTAGATGAATAAGTAAACTTTTAAACATTCTCAGCTTTTCTACTACCAATAGAAATAACCCTACATAAACAGATTATTTAGGGTCCTCAGTTTGGTTGTGTAAAATTGCTGAGATTTAAACATTTGGTGCAGACATTTGACACAATAGTTAGGATGTTGCTCAGGGAGCCAGCATTGTGGCTTAGCAGGTAAAGCTGCTGCCTGTGATGCTGGTGTCCCATATGGGTGCCAGTTAGAGTCCTGGCTGCTCTTCTTCCAGTTCAGCTCCCTGCTAATGGCCTGGGGAAAACAGCACAAGATGCTTGAGCCCCTGCCACTCATGGGAGACCCAGGTGAAGCTCCTGGCTTCAACCTAGCCTAACCCCAGCTGTTGCAGCCATCTGGGGAGTGAACCAGCAGATGGAATGTCTCTGTCTCACCCTCTCTCTGGAAATCTGTCTTTCAAATAAATTAATTGACCTTTAAAGACAAACAAAGGTGTTTCTTAGGACACCTGCATCCCGTATTGGACATCCTGGTTCAAGTCCCAGCTCCTCCACCACATCCAGCTTCCTGATAACGTGTACCCTGAGAGGTAGCATGTGATGGCTCAAGTGCTTGGGTCCCTGCCACCCTCATGGATGACACAGATTGACTTCCAGGCTCCTGGCTTTGGTCCGGCCCCCCCTGGCTATTGCTGACATTAGGGAAGTGAACCAGTAGATGGAAGATCTCTCTGTGTCTCTGCCTTCCAATTAAAAATGAAAATAAACAAATAAAAATGTTAATAACTTTGAGAATCACCCAATCACCCATGTACTCCATACAAGTCGGCCATCTGTGACCAGGCACAGCCCAAAACTGGGAGATCTGGAGGGGCAAAGAGTAGATCTGAGCCCTTCTTCGCAAGGACAATGCTGTGGCTCCTCTGCTGCAGAACCTGAAAGCCCCAGTGTCAGCACCGTGCACCTCGGCTGGGACTCATTACTGGGCAGGGATTTAGAAGGGTAGCATCTGTACCTGCAAAGGTCTACAAAGCCCGGGGCTCCTTGGACTCTGTTCTCTTTTTCTCATGTCGTCTTCGGCACACACTTTTGGCCCTGCCTCCGTCCCCAGGTGTGTTCAGCCTTACAATCAATCCAGCCTTTGTTTCCAATGAAGACTTTTTTTTTTTTTTAGACCTGGGTGATTCCCAAAACAGTTCGAAATGGGTAAATAGAGACATGTTACTCCATATCAAGATAGAGTAGCAGAAAATCCTTGTTATCTATCGCAGTAATCAATACTGTTAAGAAATGGATGGTTTATATGGAGACCCTTGTGTTGCTTATGAGAAATCCCTGTTCTCTGCCTTCTAGTCTGATTCTACTCAACATATGCAAATGATGACTCATCCACTGCCTTTAAAGGAGCAACCAAAGCTGCTCAGAAACTTGTTCCACATTGGCCTTAAGCTGCAGGATCCCAGCCTTTTTTTTTTTTAAGCAATATAGCTCGCCTTGATCCCTGTCAAACATCGTGGGGTTGTGGAGGCATCTGGATGCAGGCCAAAGTGCAGTCCTGAGGCAGAGCTCATGCCTGTAGCACCCCCCTGGAAAGTGACAGGAGCCTAAGGGAGAGCCACCGCCACTTCAAGCCAATGGCTTCTCGCCACATCTCCCCCTCCCCCACCATCCACGTGCAAAGATGAGAGAAGCTACTGCTTCCAAAGTCCCAGACTTGAAGTTGTCAAAAGAAGAAAAACATTTGCTAATCCCAGGAACACATGCTGCCTATCCACAGTGGTGAGACATACGCAAACTAAAATGAGAGCAATGAGAGCTCTCCTTCTTCACCCGTGAGATGGGAAAAGAGTAAGAAAAGCGAGCATGCATTCCCGTGGGCTGGATGGGAGCATACACTGATAGAACCTTTCAAAAGCCTGAAAAATGCGTTCTCTTCCACCCAACAATTCTACTTCTGGGAATTTATCTGAAAAATCTGGTGAGTGCCTAGAGGCATTGTGTAGTTTTATTTATGGCTTAAATGTGGGGTCTGTTTATCCCGTGCTGTAAGAAGCCCATCTTGCTGGAGACTTGGAGATGCCATGAGTGGGCAAGAAAGACGCCCAGCTCCTTGCTCTGCTGTTAGCAGTTACAGCGGCACCTCAGCCAGTGCTACCTGTGCAGGGTGCCCAGGAAATATTAGCTGCTTCCACTTGTGTCTCTGTGAGATTGTGAAATGGGTATTTGGTTTCCATCCCATTTTCTGTGGCTCGCACAGTCCTTAGAGTCTCCAGAGTAATGAGTGCCTTTTGTAAGCTTTGGGAATGACGGTGGCCTCTGGATGGGGACTGGGTGACGTGTGATTGGGGGTTGGAACCCTCACTCCCATTGGGAAGGGAGGGGGCTTAAGGTTGAGTTGATGGCTGATGGCCAGCGATGTGCTCCATCGTGCCTACATAAGGAAGCCTCCTTAAAAGTCCCAAAGAACAGGGTACAGCTGAGCTTGCAGATAGCTGACCCTGGGGAGTATCCTGGAGAGAGGTGCCCAAGGAGGGCATGGGATCTCCCCCTCTTCATCTCTTCCTCTCCTTCTTCATAAAGTCCTTCCTAATAAATCAGCACACATGAGTTCTGCCAGCCATCCTGAACAATGGCACCCAAGGAGGGGTTGCGGTGACCCTAGTTTCTGGCCGATGAGAAGCACAGGTGACCTGGACTTGTAATTGACAACTGAAGTGAAGGCAGCCTTGGACTCAGCCCTCAACCTGTGGGAACATCTGTGATCTCCAGGTAGACAGAGTCAGAACTGAATGGAACTGGAGGGCCACTGGAGAGTCTGCTCATCTGCATAGTGGACTGGAGGAGAGAAATGCACACGTTTTGGTGACCTGACCAGAGGTGTGTGTAGTATTGAGTAACAACTATTTTGTTTTGTTTTGTTTTGTTTTTCCTATATCCTCAAAGCATCATTGGCCAGAACCAACTGACACAGGCACCTCTAGCTGTCGGGGTGTCAGAGGAAGCAAGTATTTATTTTCACAGCTCCTAAGATAGAAGAAGGCCACAAGGCCGGCGCCGTGGTTCAATAGGCTAATCCTCCGCCTAGCGGCACCGGCACCCCAGGTTCTAGTCCCAGTCAGGGCACTGGATTCTGTCCCGGTTGCCCCTCTTCCAGGCCAGCTCTCTGCTATGGCCCGGGAAGGCAGTGGAGGATGGCCCAAGTCCTTGGACCCTGCACCGCATGGGAGACCAGGAGAAGCACCTGGCTCCTGCCTTCAGATCAGCGCAGTGCGCCGGCCACGGCGGCCATTGGAGGGTGAACCAAAGGCAAGGAAGACCTTTTTCTCTGTCTCTCTCTCTCTCACTGTCCACTCTGCTGCCAGTCAAAAAAAAAAAAAGAAGAAGAAGAAGGCCACAAGAAGGGAGTTGGGGTTGATGTTGAGTGAGCTGCACCTGAAAAAAATACCCCCATCTAAATGTCCACCTGTAGGATATTGGTTGTTTAAATTAGAGAACATCTTTGTGTGCTGTCACTTATTGTGGTGTGACTAATCCATGAAAAAGCTGTCCACTATATATTTCACAAAAAGATTTAAAAAAAAAAAAAACACTGTCTTCCGTAGAATCCCATTTTGTTAAAACTACACATGTGTACTAACATTCACAGAAAAATCAGGAGTCACATGATGGCATTAATTCTAGATCTTCTTTAAGCATTTCTACATTCTTATATTTATGACAAGTAATCTGACCTTAGAGAATGAAAGGAAGGAAATAATTTCCATGTTTAAGTTTGCATTGAACCTGGATAAGAGGTAAACTAGTCAGCTAGTTGAAATCAACCTAATGAAGCCCACTGCCTCAAAATGTCCTCTGAACCTTAACCTACACTTTCCCTTTCCACACTGATTCAAAGCCAGGCATAAAGAATAAACCATAAATAATTTGGAAAATATGGTTATTTGCAATCTGTTACATTTCACTTGATTTTGTATTATTTTTATATTTTATTTGTAAGTCAGAGAGAGAGATCTATCATGTGCTAGTTCACTCCCCAAATTCCCATAGCAACCAGGGCTGTGTCAGGTCTGAGAGCCCGAAACTCAACCCTGGTCTCTCATGTGGGTGGCAGAGACCCAAGCGCTGCCTTCCGGGGTGCACATTAGCAGGAAGCTGAAATTGGAAGCAGAGCCGGGACTCTAACCCAGTTACTCCAGTATGGTAACCAATGCGCCCCACTCGTATTATCATTTTTAAAAGATGTATTTATTTATTTGCAAGGCAGAGCTTCCAACTCAGGTCCTGCAGGCTGGCTCCTGCAAAGAAGGGTGGCAAGAAGAAGGCCAGTTCCACCATCAACAAAGTGGTGACCGAGGATACAACATCAACACAAGTGCATCCACGGAGTGGGCTTCAAGCAGACTGCCCCTCAGGCACTCAGGGAAATCCAGACGCTTTCCACGAAGGAGATGGTGGCTCCAGATGCGAGCCTTGATGACAGGTTCAACAAAGCTGTCTGGGCCATCCCATACCACATCCATGGGAGATTGTGCAAAAACCATGAGGAAGAACATTCACCAAACAAGCTCTACACTTTGGTCAACTATGTACCTGTCACCACTTCCAAAATCTACAGACATCTGATGTGGATGAGCGCAAAGTGCTGATTAAAGTAACTAAACAGAAAAAAGTGTGGAGGAGAGCAGAGAGAGATTTTCCATCCGCTGATTCACTCCCCCAGATAACCACAACAGGCAGGGCTAGGCCAAGCTGAACTCAGAAGCCTGGAACTCCCTCTGTGTCTCCTATGTGGGCACAGGAGCCCAAGCACTTGGGGCATCTTCTGCTGCTTTCCCAAATACATTAGCAGGGAGCTGGATTGGAAGTAGATCCTGGGACTCAAACCAGTACCCCTATGGGATACCGGTGCTGCAGGTGGTGGCTCAACAATGCCTTCCCATCACCCCCACTCACCACGTATCTCTAAGAGGGCTAATTACAGCACATCCCCAGCTGGTAAAATCAGGTGATCACAATTTCAGGAATGGGCTCAGCTCAAAGTCATGAAGAACCTCTTCACCCGGAAGACGGATCAGCACACCGTGAGGGAGAAGCGTCTTGTGGCGGAGTGAGGTCAGAAGTGGCAGGTGAGCTGGGCTGGTAGCCTTTGCTACTTACTGTGTGTGTATATCGCCTCGGAGGGAATCTTTGGCATGGAAACATAAAACCTGGGCTCTCCTCTGAGTTTCCAGTCATGTAATTTGTTTCCTTGATGGAATGGCTCATAATTTAAGACACTGTAGTAGACCATTTACAGAGTTCCGTTTTAAAAAATCAAAACTGGCCCCAAAAAGTAATAACAGAATAGCATAAATCTTGCCTGCACTCGTGGGAGGGAGTGCTGGGGAGGATACAGTGTTTTGATCCTCCACACTCTCTGGGCCAGAATGTTCTGGAAAGCTCAAGGGAGGGCTGATTGCTTTCAAAGAGACAATGATTAGTTTTCTTAAAATGACTGTGGGTGAACAAAATGCAGAGTCAGCACATAGACATTGAAATAATGTATATGCTCTGCTCCCTTTATCTCTTTTTACAAAAGTTAACGAAATAAAAAGCAGGAGGAAGTAAGGAAAGTAGAAATCTGGAAACAATAAAAAGGATGTAAGCCTGAGAATTGAGGGCAGCGTGAGTGAGGACTGGAAGATGGATCCAGGTGAACCTAAGATAGAACGGCCGCTTCGTAAAATGTGTGAGAAACCCAAGGAATGTACTGTTTCCAATCAACTTTTTAAAGGTGTATTATTTCTATTTCTGAAAGGCAGAGTAGGGGCCGGTGCTGTGGCATAGCGGGTAAAGCCATTGCCTGCAGTGCTGGCGTCCCATAGGGGCATTGGTTCAAGTCCTGGCTGTTCCATGTCCTGGCTATTCCACTTTCTATCCAGTTCTCTGCTGTGGAAAGCAGTAGAAGATGGCCCAAGTCCTTGGGCTCTTGCACCTACTTGGGAGACCTAGAAGAAGCTCCTGGCTTCAGATCAGTGCAATTGCAGCCATTATGGCCTTTCTCCCTCCCTCTACATTTCTGTAACTCTGCCTTTCAAATAAAATAAATAAATATATTTTTAAAAGGCAGAGTAACAGAGAGAAGGAGACAGGATTGGGGGAAGGAGCAGGGAGAGAGAGAGAGAGAGATCAATCCTCCATCTTCTGGTCCACTCCTCAGATGGCTGCAATGGCTGGGGCTGGTCCAGGCCAAAGCCAGGAACCAGGAACTCCAGCCAGGTTTCCCACATAGGTGGCAGGGGCCCAAGTATGGCTGTTATCTGCTGCCTTCTCAGGCTCATCAGCAGAAAGCTGGTTTGGAAGCAGAGCTGCCAGGCCCCAATCAGCTCCAGCAGGGATTGCCAGCACTGCAAGTAGTAGCTTAACCACAGAAATGCCAGCTCCTACAATCAGATTTTAAAATGTATCTGACTATCCATGTTGCCTAAATTATCTGCATGTTTTAAACCTGATAAACAGAATCATTTGGAGATCATTTAATATAAATCCTTGAGCCCCACCATCCCAAGGTTCTGATGTAGTAAGTTTGTGGTACCTCCCAGGAAGCTGAACATTTTTATTTTCTTAAAATTTGTAGAATAAACTATGGTCTATAATTTTCATGAAATGCAGTCATTTAAAAGGTAAGGTTTTATGATTTTTGTGGCAAACAATTTATATCCATGTAACCCCTGCTACAAGTAAGGTGGGGACCATTTCCATTTGATAGAGATTCATGCCCCAAATGACCTTTAAATCTTAGCCATAAAGCTTTAAGACTGACTCAAAACCAAGCGTATAGAAAAAGCCGCAGACAACCCCAGCATCCCTCTCATGCCCTGGGCAGCCAAGTCCTCATCCCACCTCTGGCAGCCCCAGCCTCGGGCAACCACAGTGCCCTTTCTGACCTTATAGACGGCTCCACTGTATCAGGTGTTTTTGTTTTTTTGTTTGTTTGTTTTATTTTTAAGATTTATTTATTTCAGAGGTAGAATTACTGACAGAGAGAGGGACAGAGTTTTTCCATCCACTGGTTCATTCCTCAAATGACTGCGACAGCTAAAGCCAGGAACCAGGAGCTTTTTCTGGCTCTCCCCCATGGGTACAAGGGTCCAAGCACTTGGGCCATCTTCCCACTGCTTTGCCAGGGCACTGCAAGGAGCTGGGTCATAAGTGGAGCTGCCAGTACTTGAACCGCCATCCATATGAGATGCTGGCGCCACAGGCAGAGGCTTAGCCTACCATGCCACAGCTTTGGTCCCCTTTATATTTACTTTTATGAAACCCTAGATTGGGGGCTGGCGCCGTGGTATAGAAGGTTAAGTCTCTGCCTGCGGTGCCGACATCCCTTAAGGGTACTGGTTCATGTCCTGGTTGCCCCTCTTCCAATCCAGCTGTCTACTATAGCCTGGGAAAGCAGCGAAAGATGGCACAAATACTTAGGCCCTTGCACCCACATGGGAGACCTTGAAGAAGCTCCTGGCTCTTGGTTTCAGATCGGCCCAGCTTCTCTCTCTCTCTCTCTCTCTCTCTCTCTCTGCCTCTCTCTGCCTCTCTGTGTAACTCTGACTTTCAAATAAATACATAAATCTTTTTTTAAGATTTGGAAGTGGAGCAGCTGGGACTCAAATCAGTGCCTACATGGGACACCAGCACTGCAGGCAGCAGCTTTACCTACTATGCCACAGTGCCAGCCCTGCATATTCTTGATGCTAAGTAATATTCCACTGGAGGATAAGACAAAATTTGCATATCCATTCACCTTGAGGTTACTTCTAGTTTTTGACTATTATAAGTAAAATTTGTATGTATATTTATATTTAAAAAAGCCTTTGGCCGGCGCCACAGCTTACTTGGCTAATCCTCTGCCTGCAGCGCTGGCACCCCAGGTTCTAGTCCCAGTCGGGGCGCTGGATTCTGTCCCGGTTGCTCCTCTTCCAGTCCAGCTCTCTGCTGTGGCCCGGGAAGGCAGTGGAGGATGGCCCAAGTGCTTGGGCCCTGCACCCACATGGGAGACCAGGAGGAAGCACCTGGCTTCTGGCTTCAGATCGGCGAAGGGCGCTGGCCATAGCAGCCATTTAGGGGGTGAACCAACGGAAGGAAGACCTTTCTCTCTCTCTCTCACTGTGTAACTCTGCCAGTCAAAAAAAAAAAAAAAAAACACCTTTGTGTGGACATGTTTTCACTTCAGTGAACTAAATCAAAGAAGTGGAATCTATGCATCATATGGTGAAGTGTAAGTCACACTTTTTAAAAAACTGCCAAATTGTTTTTCAAAGTGGTTGGACCACTGTATATTCCCACAAACACCATAGGAGTTATAGTTGCTCCACATATATAGTTGCCAACACCTGGTGTTATCAATCTTTTACATGTTAGCCATTCTAATAGGATATAGTGGTATCCATCTCCCTGTGCATTTAAATTGCTCTTCAGGGCAGGCATTTGGCATGGTAGTTACTTTGCCACTTGGGAAGCCCACGTCCCATATCAGAGTACTTGGGTGGAGTCCCAGCTCCTCCACTTAATATTTCACTTCCTGCTAATATGTACCTTGGGAGGAAGCATATGATGGCTCAAGTACTTGGGTCCCTGCTCCCAATGTGGAAGACCCAGATTGAGGTCCAAAGGGAGTGAGCCATTAGATGAAAGATTTCTATCTTTCAAATAAAATAATAAATTAAATTTTCTGATGCTTAATGATGTCAAGCATATTTTTTTTTTTCTGGACAGGCAGAGTGGACAGTGAGAGAGAGAGAGACAGAGAGAAAGGTCTTCCATTTTGCCGTTGGTTCACCCTCCAATGGCCGCTGCAGCCAGCGCATCGTGCCGATCCGAAGGCAGGAGCCAGGTGCTTCTCCTGGTCTCCCATGGGGTGCAGGGCCCAAGCACTTGGGCCATCCTCCACTGCCTTCCCGGGCCATAGCAGAGAGCTGGCCTGGAAGAGGGGCAACCGGGACAGAATCCGGCGCCCCAACTGGGACTAGAACCTGGTGTGCCGGCGCCACAAGGCAGAGGATTAGCCTGTTAAGCCACGGTGCCGGCCTGTCAAGCATATTTCTACACATTGGCATTCATATTTTGTGTGAAGCAATTGTTCAAAATTTTTATCTAATTTTTATGGGGTTTCACATTGAGTTGACAGAGGCTGTACACAAGCCTTTTATTAAATGTATGTGTTCTAAATATTTTCTCTGATTCTGTGGCTTGTGCTTTAGTTTGCTTAACCTGTCAATAATAAGAGTGAGATTTTTTCCTTATGTGAAGGATGTGTTTTACATCCTGAAGAATTTTTGCCTATCCCAAGGTTGCAATGGTTTTTCTCCTCTATTTTTTTCTAGACCTGATATTACTATCTTTTACATAATATGTATGATGCATTTGAGTTAATGTTTGTGAATATTGCAAGATGAGGATCAATGCTCACTTCTTTTCCATTCAGAGATCCAGTGGGTCACCTGTTAAAAAGTTTTCTTTTGCCGTTGAACAGCCTGCTGATCATATATAGCTGTAGCTGCGTCTGCTTCTGGGCTCCATTCTGTTCCATTGGTCTGTGCGTCTGTTCTTTCACCAGTAGGGCATTGTCTTTATTACTGTCGGGTGTCTTGATACTCCTCCAATTTTGTTCTTTATTTCCAAAATTGTATTGGCTACTATAAATAAAGTTGCTATGTACATTTATATAAAAGAAGTCTTTGTGTGAACGTTTGCGTTTATTTCAGGGCACTAAATACAGGAGCAGACTTGATGGGTCATATGGTTAAGTGCTACGTCTAACTTTTCAAGAAACTGCTAAAGTGTTTTCCAAAGTGGTTGGGCCACTTTACATTCCCACTGGCCTTTCTGTTTACATTCCTTTGCTTTTCTATTACGTGATTCAACTTCCTAGTATTTTGTTAACGATTTTGTGTTTATCCTTCAAGACATATATTAATTGGCGACTTTCTTAAAATTATTTTACCTGGTTATGGTATTGACTGAAAACAACCATATAAAATGATCTGGGGAGCCAAGGTTGTGGCATAGTGAGTAAAGCTGCAACCTGTGACACCAACATCCCATATGGACACTGGTTCAAGTCCCAGCTGATCCATTTCCATTCCAGCTCCCTGCTAATGCACTTGGGAAAGCAGTGAATAATGGCCCAAGTCCTTGCGCCCCTGCACCCACCTGAGAGACATAGATGAAGCTCCTGGATCCTGGCTTCAGCCTGGCCCCACCCTGGCTGTCGTAGCCATATGGGGAGTTAACCAACAGATAGAGGATCTCTCTCTGTCTCTCCCTCTCTCTCTGTAACTCTTACATAAATAATTTTTTGAAAAATATTTATTTATTTGGGGGGGCCTGTACTGTGGCATAGCAGGTAAAGCCACCACCTGCAGTGCCGGCATCCCATATAGACGCCAGTTCAAGTTCTGGCTGCTTCACTTCCAATCCAGCTCTCTAATATGGCCTGGGAAAGCAGTAGAAGATGGCCCAAGTACTTGCGCCCCTGCAGCTGTGTGGGATACCGGGAAGAAGCTCTTTGCTCCTGGCTTTGGATTGGTGCAGCTCCAGCCATTGCAGCCATCTGGGGAGTGAACCAGTGGATGGAAAACCTCTCTCTCTCTGCCTCTCTGTAACTCTGCCTTTCAAATAAATAAATCTTTTAAAAAAAAAAAATACTGATTTGTTTGAAAGGCAGAGTGAGGGAGAAACAGAGAGAGAAAGAGATCTTCCATTCACTGGTTCACTCCCTAAATGGCCACAACAGCTGGAGCCGGGCCGATCCAAAGCCAAGAGCTGGGAGCATCTGGGACTTGAACTTGTGCCCCAATATAGGATGCTGGCATCACAAGTAGTGGCTTTACCTGCTATGCACAATTCTGGCCCCAAATATATTTTTAAACTTTTTTTTTTAAGAAGTTCTTTGCTCCTCTGTCTCCTGAAATTCCATATTGTTGCTTTCATAAATGTTTTTTAAATCCCATGAACCTGGAGTTGTCTGAAAGACATTTAAATATAAATTGAAGTTGATTAGTAGATTTGGCATATAGCAATATTATAATTCTTCTTGAGAGTTTTTTTTCCATAACGTATGTCCTTCAAGGAATTGGCCCACTTCATTTATGTTAACACATTGATTGGCATAAAGCTGCTCATGCGATTCCTTTACTAGCACTTATTGTCTGCACAGATGTCTCTGCTTTTATTCCCGACAGCGATAATTTGCGTATTACCTTCTTTCTTGATCACTTTAGCTGTAGATTTATGCATTTCATCAAATAGATTTGATAGACTGTTTCATTCATTCATTTAAAAATATTTTCTAATTTCCTTTGTAGTTTCTTTGACCCATGAGGTCTGAGGACCTGCGTTAATGTCCAGATATTTGAGATGCTTTCCAGATAACTTTCGTAGTTAATTTTCAACTTTTTGTAGTAAAAAATAAAAAACATTCTATGGATTTTCAATCACTTTAAACTTACTGAGACTTAGCTTGTGGCCCAAGATCTAGCTTGATAAATGTTCAGATTGTTCTTGAAAAGATACTGTTGTTTCACATTTTTGGTATCCCTAACATTTTCTGTCTTCTATCAACTACTGAAAAAGGAGTATTGAACAACTCTGACTAAAATCGTGAATGTACATTTGTCTATTTCTTTGTGAAGTGCTGCAAGGTTTTGCTTAATGTAGTTTGAAACTTTCATATTAGTGCCATGCATGTTCAGGTTTTCTGTTTCTTCTGAATGGCTTGACGTTTTTGTCATCATGAAATGTCACCCTTTTCTGAAAAGATGTACTTACTTATTTGAAACAGAGTGACAAAGAAAGAAAGACTTTTGGGGCCAGTACTGTGGCATAGTGGGTTAAGCTGCTGTGTGCATCCCATGTGGGTGTCAGTTCAAGTCCCAGCGGCTCCACTTCCCATCCAGCTCCCTGATAATGCACCTGGGAAAGCAGTGGAAGATGACCCAAGTGCTTGGGCCCCGGTACCTATGCGGGAGACCCAGATGAAACTCCTGGCTTAGCCACGGCTGGTGCACCATTTGGGAAAGGAAGCAGCAGATGGAAGACCTCTCTCTCACGCTATCTCTCTCTAACTCTGCCTTTCAAATAAATAAATCCTGGAGTGAGAGAGTGAGAGAGAGAGAGAGAGAGAGATTTTTCATCTCTCGGTTCACTTTCCAAATGGCCGCAGCAGCAGGGATGGGCCAAGCCAAAGCCAGGAGCCAGGAATTCCATCCAGGTCTCTCATGTAGGTATCATGGACCCAAGCACTTGAGCCATCACAGGCTGCTTCTCAGGCTCATTAGCAGGGAGCTGGATGGGAAGCAAAGGCAGAAGTTGATCCCAGGCACCTGGACATGGATGGGGGGTGGCAATCAGAGGCCCACCCTAGAGGCATTGCTTCTTTAATCCAATCTGACAATTTCTATCTCTTAATTGGTATGTTTCCTAAGATAATTATCTTTAGAGTTGTGCTGTTTCTTTTCTATTGTCCCATCTGTTCTTTCTTCTTTTTCTGTTTTCCTCTTTTGAATTTGTGTTTAGTATCCCTCTCCTTGCACCACTGACCAGAAAAATACCCCTGGGGTAAAGCAGAGCTCACCTCCTCATCTCAGAGCTCAACTACCTGCAGAGCTTCTTGTCCAATATCTGAAACCAATTGGTTTTTTTTTTTTTTAAGATTTATTTATTTATTTATTTGAAAGTCAGAGTTACCCAGAGAGAGAAGGAGAGGCAGAGAGAGAAAGAGGTCTTCCCAACCACTGGTTCACTCCCCAGATGGCCGCAACAGCTGGAGCTGTTCCAAACCAAAGCCAGGAGCCAGGAGCTTCCTCTGGGTCTCCCAGGTGGGTCCAGGGGCCCAAGGACTTGGGCCATCTTCCACTGCTATCTCTGGCCACAGCAGAGAGCTGGACTGGAAGTGGAGCAGGCGGGACTCGAACTCGCATCCATATGGGATGCCAGCACTGTTGGTGGTGGCTTTACTCACTAAGCTACAGCGCCAGCCCCCAACAGTTGTTTCATATACCAGTTTTCTAGTGGTTTACAGCCAAAGGATAAATTCTGTCCCAGCTACCATCATGATCCAAAATCAGATCTAGAATATGTATTTTTGACAAGTTCTAATTAGGTAAAAATAAACAATTAAATGTAAAACTGCTGCCAGACAGGAAGACTCCCCATACCTATTTGTCATTAATTTAGCCAATTTTTGCTGAGCACCTACTAAGTGCCAGGTGCTCTGCATGGCTCTGCAGATGCAATCATGAACAAAGGAGATAGGGTGTCTGCCTCTTCTGCCTCTTCAAACTAACATTGATTACATCACCTGGTGATCTGTACGGGCAAGTGCTGTAAAGGAAAAAGTGCTGTGTTAGGAAAGCGTAGGAGGACTGCTCAAGTGGGTGCAATCCAGATGCTAGGGAAGACTTCCCAAGAAAGTAAACTTGGCCTGAGATCAGAAGAAAGAACAGGAGTTGATTAACAAGAGAGAAGGTAGGTGGTTAGCCTCAGGGTGTGTTATACACTTAACGCACACATTGGAGTGCCTGCTCTTTATACTCGCTCTGGGCCCCTGATTGCAGCTTCCCAGTAACGCAGACCCTCGGAGGCAGCAGGTAATGGCTCACGTAACTGAGTGCCTGCCATCCACATGAGAGACCTGGATTGAGTTCCCAGCTCCTGCCTTCCAGGCTACTGTGTGCATTTGGGGAATGAAGCGGCAAATGAGAGTTCTCTGTGTCTGCTCTGTGTATGTGTTGCTCTGCCTCTAAATAAAAACTAGAAGTAAATAGGAAAAGGATCAGAGGACATTTTTTTTAAAGATTTGTTTTATTTATTTGAACAACAGAGTTACAAAGAGAGGTAGAGATGGAGAGAGAGGTCTTCCAACCGCTGGTTCACTCCCCAGAAAGCCAGGAGCTTCTTCCAGGTCTCCCACGCAGATGCAGGGGCCTAAGGACTTGGGCCATCTTCTACTGCTTTCCCAGGCCATAGCAGAGAGCTGGATCGGAAGAGAAGCAGTAGGGACTAGACCTGGTGCCCATATGGGATGCCGATGCTCAGGCCAGGGCTCTAACCCGCTGCCCCACAGCGCTGGCCCCCAGGATCAGAGGACTTAAGCTGAGGCTTTGGTGGTAGAGGGAGCCCGAAAGGAAGCCGGGCCTTGATCGTCCTCTTGATCCTCTCTGAGTGGTACAAACTGCTGAGATGCTTGAGGGAGACGGACATGAGTAGATTTGCCTTTTGAATAGGTAACTGTGCCATGTGTGTGTTCACACAAGGAGAAAATTCTGCTGCATTTGTAATAAATGAGCTGTGATGACATGATTCCACATGACACGTCAGACACACAGGAAATTGAGTGGGGTGGGAGTAGGGAGCTCATATGGATGCATTCAAATGTCCAACTACATGCATAGGTGGGTACATGCAAATAAAAATATAAAGGCGTGGAAAATGAGCAATACCAAAATCAAGACAATAGTTTGAAGTAAGGAGAATATGATTACAGAGGATTCTAAGAAACAGCTATGTATGTGTTTTTATTTTTATTATTGGTATTTTGTATGAGTTGGATACATAAATATCCATTGTATTAGGTTTTCCAGAGAGCCAATAGGATATATGAACAGCCTTCAAAAAGTTGATGGGAAATGTGAATTATCTGAAGACTATCCATGGATTTGAAACATTTTTTACACCAAAATGTTTCCATGAATTTTTAAAAATTGGTGAGGCAGGGGGCTGGCGCTGTGGCGTAGTGAGTTAACTCCTTGGCCTGAAGCACCGGCATCCCGTATGGGCGCCGGTTCTAGTTCCACCTGATCCTCTTCTGATCCAGCTCTCTGCTATGGCCTGGGAGAGCAGTGGAAGATGGCCCAAGCCCTTAGGCCCCTGCACCCATGTGGGAGACCCAGAAGAAGCTCCTGGCTCCTGGCTTCTCATTGGCACAGCTCTGGCCATTGCGGCCATCTGGGGAGTGAACCAGGAGATGGAAGACCTCTCTCTCTGTCTCTACCTCTCTCTGTAACTCTGTCTTTCAAATAAATAACAATAAATCCTTTAAAAAAAAAAAAAAAGGCATCAGCTGCCTGAACGGTGGGACTTAAAAATTAGTGAGGCAGAGAGGTCAGCTTTGTGGTACATCAGGTTAGGCTGACATCCTATATGGGCACTGGTTCAAATCCTAGTTGCTCTACATCTGATGGAGCTCGGATTGCCTAAGTATGCTAGCCTCTGCCCCCCACATGGGAGACCTAGATGGAGTTCCAGGCTCCTGCCTTCAGCCTGAGCCAGCCCTGGTCATTTCAGTCTTTTGGAGAATAAACAGGCAGATGAAAGATCTCTCTCTCTCTCTCTCTCTCTCTCTCTCTCTCTCTCTCGGAGTGAACCAGTGGATGCAAGATCTCTCTCTCTCTCTCTCTCTCTAAGATTTATCTATTTACTTGAGAGGTAGAATTACAGACAGAGAGAAAGGTCTTCCATCTGCTGGTTCACTCCCCAGATGGCCGCAACTGCCAGAGCTGCACCAGGAGCCAGTAGCTTCTTCCAGGTCTCCTACGCGGGTGCAGGGGCCCAAGCTCTTGGGCCATCTTATGCTTTCCTAGGCCGTAGCAGATAGCTGTGGATCAGAGGAAGAGTAGCCAGGACACTAACTGGTGCCCATATGGGATGCTAGCACTGCAGGTAGAGGCTTAGCCCACTATGCTACAGCGCTGGCCCTCACTGAATCTTCTGATACTGTCTTGATGATATTAAGTTCTGTCCTCACAGCCACTGTTATTTCCCACTTTCACTGCTGCACCAGCTTCATAACCAACTGCCGAGTTACTTCTTCCTTTCAGTCTATTTTCTATATATCATCATGTCACTGCCCTATTTGAAACCCATTCATGAGGGCCCTATTAGTCATAGATAAAATATAAACTCTATTTATCTGGTCCTTATCTAATTAAAACAAATTGTTGTAAATGATTCACTATTAGATTTGAGTCATAGAAAATTACCTTCTGTATTTCAGGAATAGTTGGTTAGTAATTTCATGCCAAGCACTTTCCTCTATATAATAACTAAACATATTCCTGTTAAGTCCATTGAATCTTTTTTTTTTTTTTTTTTTTTTTTTGACAGGCAGAGTGGATAGTGAGAGAGAGACAGACAGAGAGAAAGGTCTTCCTTTTTGCCGTTGGTTCACCCTCCAATGGCTGCTGTGGCCGGCGCATCATGCTGATCCGAAGCCAGGAGCCAGGTGCTTTTCCTGGTCTCCCATGCGGGTGTAGGGCCCAAGGACTTGGGCCATCCTCCACTGCCTTCCCGGGCCATAGCAGAGAGCTGGACTGGAAGAGGAGAAACCAGGATAGAATCCGGCACCCCAACCAGGACTAGAACCCAGTGTGCCAGCGCCGCAAGGTGGAGGATTAGCCTGTTAAGCCACGGCGCCGGCCATGTCCATTGAATCTTCAACACAACCTGTAAATCGATGCAAACTCAGAAACTGCAAAAGTAAAAGGACATTCACTTTGGGAGACATGAGATCAGATAGCTTCGATCCAGTGGATGAAAGAATTCTTTCTCTGTGTCTCTGCATTTAAAATAAAGAAAAATATTTTAAAATATTTATTTATATTTTTGAAAGGCAAAGTTAGAGACAGAGAGGGAGAGGTAGAGAGAAAGAGATTGATCTTGCCTCTGCTGGTTGACTCCCCAAATGACCACAACAGCAAGGGTGAAGTCGGAAGCCTGGAATTCTATCAGGGTCTCCTATATAGGTGGCTGCTTTGCCAGGCACATTAGCAGGGAACTGGATGGGAAGTGGAGCAGCGGGGACTCAAACTGGAAGTCATATGGAATGCTGGTCATGCAGGAAGCAGCTTAACCCACTGAGCTACAATGGAGAGAGAAAGAAAAGACAGGGGCTCAGAGCCTGTGCACTTAGCCACCACCCTCTAATCTCCTGTGACCTCCGATCTTTCTTCTGGCTCATGGTTCATGGGGTATGGAGATCCAAACTGACCCAAATGTCATGCTGAGGAAACTCAAACTGCAGGCATCTTCGTACCCACACCCACTTCCTACCTCTTTGTCTAAGGAATCCCTACTAACCTTGACTGACTCAGCTTAAATCTCAGAACTTATAGAAAGACTTTTTTTTAAGATTTATTTATTTTACTTGAAAGTCAGAGTTACATAGAGAGGAGAGGCGGGGGAAGAGCACACAGCCAAGTGTAGAAGATTTGACTACGTTGGGGAAGGCAGGTTAGACATTTGGATGCTGAGGTGGGGATGTGTGTCAGGTGCTCTGCTGCTATCTGGCAATACTGTCCAAGTTTCCCACACGCAGTACATTGTCCCACTTCGCCTTGTCCTCGGAGTGGTACCAAAGGCATTGGTCCTTTCATCATGGGCTTGCAGGGCCCCTGCAGCCAGAGGACACCACTGAGAGGCTTTACAGCATGTGGAGAAGGGTATTTCAGCACCTACAGCCAACCTCATGTGGGGCAGCTTGTCTTTAATGCCTACTGCCTTTTAATTAAGAGATTAACCGAATTCTGGTCTGTTAATGTGATGTTAATAATAGATCTTGCGGCCAGCGCCGTGGCTTAACAGGCTAATCCTCCACCTTGTGGCGCCGGCACACCGGGTTCTAGTCCCGGTTGGGGTGCCGGATTCTATCCTGGTTGCCCCTCTTCCAGGCCAGCTCTCTGCTATGGCCCGGGAAGGCAGTGGAGGATGGCCCAAGTCCTTGGGCCCTGCACCCGCATGGGAGACCAGGAGAAGCACCTGGCTCCTGGCTTCAGATCAGCGAGATGTGCCGGCCGCAGCGGCCATTGGAGGGTGAACCAACGGCAAAAAGGAAGACCTTTTTCTCTGTCTCTCTCTCACTATCCACTCTGCCTGTCAAAATAAATTAATTAATTAAAAAAAAAATAATAGATCTTGCATTGGAGTTACAATGAAAGCTCACAACTCGGTATTTGTTCATGTCATTTTTAAGCTTATAGCTCAGCAAAGGTATTTATTGAATTTTTTAAAAGCATGAGCATGGTGTCTAGCATCTATTTACAATAGTGGTGACACCTAGAATCAAACATGTTTTTGAATGATGCTAGTATGAAATAATTAATAACCAAAAAAACCTCCTTCAAGCCCCCACCACATTCCTGGCATTGTGCTATGTGTTGTGTAAGTTGTGTAAGACATGGTTGTGAGAGGCCAGCATTGTGATGCAGTGGGTTAAGCTGCCGCCTACAATGCCAGCATCCCGTATCAGAGTACTGGTTCAAGTCCTGGCTGCTCCACTTCCACTGAGCTCCCTGTTAAAGCACCTGAGAAAGCAACAGATGGCCCAAGTACTTGGGTATCTGCCACCCACATGGGAAACTGCTCGGCGCCGTCCTCGTCCAGCAAGAGACAGAGACCGAACACTTTGCACGGGGTTCCTTTATTGCTCGGCAAGCAGGAGATCCAGCTTCGATCTCTTCTGGGCAGGAACTTCCCTTACACCCGCGTAGCAAGGGTTTATATGCACAATACACGTCACAAATCAGGTGATAGGCTAGAAGCGCGGGGATAGGACAATCTCGTGGCAAGGCGGGAAGGAGCGAGCTAGAGCGGGAAATCTAAGGCGGGAAGGAGCGAGCAAGAGCGGGAACTCCCTGAGATGAGGAAGAACCCGGAAGCAGGGAGTCGGCGCCATCTTAGGGGCACGGTTCCTCCGGTCTGGTTCCCTACATCTCCCTCCTTTTGTTTTTGCACAAATCACATCCCCGACGGCCCTGGCTCATGAGGGCCGGGAGAATATTTACTAGGCAGAGAGTAGAGGTGCATACCCAGCGTGCTTGTGATCCGTTAGTTACGGAACTTCAAGGGCCTGGCCACAACCCCTGATGTCTCCGTTAGGGATCAGTTTTTATTCCCTTTTGCTGGGGCAGGCTGGGAATTGAACCTGCATGCATATGCATATGCTCTCCCAGGACCCCCGGAACCCCCGGGTGGACTCCTGCTGCAGTACCTTTGGTCTCGCATACCCAGTTTTCGCTCCCCGTCAGGGATGGGTGATACAGCCCAATGAATGAGAGGGGGAACAAGACAACTCGAGGAAGGTGTGTGCCTGATGGAGGCATTGTCCATATGTGAGGCGTGAGTAGGGATGGGGGGACGAGGGTTTTAATCGCTTTGTTAGCTGTTGGTGGCGGAGCTGGTCCTGTGGGCCTCCGCCATCAGAGATATGCACGGGTGCCGTAGTGCGCCAGCACGCCCACTGTCCAGGCGTACCAACACAGGGGGCTGAGAGGTAGGGGGATGAATGGACTACCTGTGGCAAATGGTCAGGACTAGAGGACCTGCGAGTACTTTGTAACTGGGTGGCATAGTACGACTGACCGCCAGAAGTGCATTGGAAGTATGAGGAATCGCAAGAGCTGTGCATGGATTCTTGAAAGGTCGAGCAAGGACAGGAGTGGTTTTTGCTATGGGGATCAGAAACGCGGGGTTTGGGCACACATATGTAGCCGCGTGGTAGGCCGGGGATCCCCTGGAGGGGCAGATATGCAGTTTTGTCCCCACAATCAGCTGTGGCGATGTGAGTACGCTGCAGTACGGTGTTGCTGGTCCCCCCCTTGCAGTCGCAAGGGTTGCCTACGTTCTGCAGTAAAGCAGTGGGGTTGGAGTTAAAGCCCGCATAAGAGCCAGGGAGCAAAGCCGCTGCCAGTATGAAGAAGCGGAAGGGGTGCATCTCACGTCTCGTTGTTTTGTTGCAATTTGTCGTCCTGTGAGAGCGTGGTAATCTCGGTTATCTCGGGGGAGATGTCGTCCGTAGGTGATAGAGGTGTATCTTGCGGCGGCGGGGCTGTTTTTCTGACCAATCTTTCCGGTATCCAGAGAGGTTCTCTTCCAGATTCCTGTGGGAAGACACAGACCGCGCCTCGGTTCCAGCATAATACCGGATCCGGGCCGTACCACTTTCCCGTGAGGACATCTTTCCAACGGACATAGCCTCGTGAAGATGGCTCCTTTAACATGTGTCTCTCAGCGGGGGACATAGAATGATCTGTCAAATTCAAAAAGTTTATAGTAAACAGTGCAAGGGAGAGGCGCATTCGAGGGGTTTTGCCCGTGGCAATTCCCTCCTTTTGTTTTAAGAGAAAAGCCTTGAGGGTTCGATGAGCCCTTTCAATTATGGCCTGTCCCTGAGGGTTATAAGGGATTCCAGTTTTATGTTGTACCTGCATACGGGTGCAGAAATCTTGGAATGATTTACTTGTGTATGCAGGACCATTATCTGTTTTTAAAGTTTTTGGTTTGCCCCAGGCTGCCCATGCAGCAAGGCAGTGATTAATGACATGGGTGGTACGCTCACCCGTCTCCAGAGAAGCAAAAATTACTTGGGAACAGGTGTCAACTGACACATGAACATACTTTAAGGTCCCAAACTCGGATATGTGGGTGACATCCATCTGCCAGATATGTCCTGGTAGTAATCCTCGGGGATTAACCCCCACCGAAGGCACAGGGGTTAAAGTAGGGCATGCGGCACAATGGCGAACAATATCGCGAGCGGCAGCACGAGAAAGACCGAATTTGGCGGCAAGGGTTTTTGCGTTTACATGGAACTCTGAATGAAACTGGATAGCCTGCTCTTCTGGGGAAGAAAATTGGAGTATCCAAATGGGGCGTGTGGCTTGATCAGCTATAGCATTGCCTGTGGTCATGGGTCCAGGTAAGGAAGAATGAGCTCTAATATGAGTAATAAAGAAAGGAGCAGACCGATTCCAAATAGATTTTTGCAGGGTGAGGAAAACTGTCGCTACGGAGGATGAAGAATTGACTAGTCCTGCGGCCTCAAGGATAGACACAGAATTAACCACATAGCGTGAATCAGACACAATATTGACAGGTCCGGGGAAATCAGAGAAGACTTGGTTAACTATAAGAAGTTCAGTTACCTGGGGGGAGTTAGTAGCGAATTGGAATGTTTTTGGCACAGATCCTGAAACAACATATGCACCGACTCCTGTTTTAGAACCGTCGGTATACACTACTGGGGCTCCCTGTAAGGGCTTTTGGGATGTGGACTTTGGAAAAATAACTGGGTGAGACTGAACAAAGGTTAGCAAAGGATCAGAGGGTGTTCTGTTTGTAATAGTTGCGGAAGTGGAGCAGACTAAAACCGCCCAAGCATCAGTACAAGCGATTAGCACACGTACCTGTTCCATGGAATAGGGGACAACAATGGTGGATGGTTCGCGTCCAAAATGTTGGATAGCCCTCTGAATGGCTAGGAGAGTTATCTCCGCCACTGCCACGGGATAGTAACTAATAGATCTAGTAGATGACATTGAGGGATGGATCCAGAGGAGAGGCCCATCCTGCCATAGGACCGCGGTGGGCTGTTTAAGGGTGTCGAGGACCCAAAGAGTAAGGTCTCCCGCAGGGTCCCAACGTTTTAGGGCGGCTTTACTAAGGGCATCGTTGACAATTGACAGTGCTTGTTTGGCCTCAGAGGTGAAGGTTCGGGGGGAAGCAAGATCCGGGTCTCCTTTAAGTATATTAAAGAGGGGCTGCAATGCAGCATTAGGAATGTTAAGGTAGTGCCTAATCCAATTGATATCCCCTAAAAGTTTTTGTAAGTCATTTAGAGTGGAGATAGCATTGATTTTTATTTGAATTTTTTGAGGTCTAATTTGAGTAGGGGCGACTATAGCCCCAAGATAAGAAACTACAGACAACAATTGCACCTTATTAGGTGCAATATGCAGCCCTGCCCCTTCCAGCACTTGTTGGAGTGTACTGTATAAGGCCAGGAGCCTCTCTGCTGTGGGGGCTGCACACAGTAGGTCGTCCATATAATGTAGGCACCTGCAGTCGGAATATCGGTCTCTAAGAGGTTTTAGTACTTGGGCTACATAGACTTGACACATGGTGGGGCTATTAGTCATACCCTGAGGCAAGACTGTCCACTCCCAACGCTTGTCCGGTTGTTCCTGGTTCTGGGTGGGGACAGTAAAAGCAAAACGTGGGGTATCCTTTTTGTCCAATGGAATGGAAAAGAAACAATCCTTAAGATCTATTACAATAACAGGCCATTGGTTGGGAAGTGCCGAAAGCAGAGGAAGACCACGTTGCACAGGGCCCATAGGCTGCATCTGTGCGTTGACTGCCCTAAGATCATGTAAGAGTCTCCATTGACCTAATTTTTTGCGGATGGCAAAAATAGGCGTATTCCATGGAGAGGTGGATGGGATCAAATGACCAGCGTTGACCTGCTCCAAGACCAGAGTGTTGACTGCCTCCAGTTTCTCCTGAGATAGGGGCCACTGTGGAACCCAGACGGGTACGTCCGTTAGCCACGAGATGGGTAAAGGCTCCACTGGTTTAGGAGGCGAAACAGTGACCCCTAGGAAAAACCCAGGCCAACTTTACTTGGTCTTTGTTTTGGTTCAATGGGGGAAGGGTGGCCCTGGAGCTGGACACCGAGTCCCTTGCCTGGGACGTAACCCATATTTTGTAGCATAGATCGTACTGCAGGGGAAGTGGTGACCAAAGCAACATCCATTTCGGCCAGGACGTCTCTCCCCCAAAGGGAAATGGGTAGAGGTAAAATGAATGGAGAAAACTGTCCTCTATGACCCTCGCTATCCTGCCATGACAACAAGGCTGCACTGATTTTTGGGAAATGAGCAAAACCAAGTCCTTGCAAGGTTTGTTCCGCCACATTTGTAGGCCATGTACTAGGCCAGTCCTTTGTTGCTATAATGGATTTGTCGGCTCCTGTGTCTAAAAGTCCCTTAATGTCCTTGCCATTAATCTGCAACACTAAAGTGGGACGTTCATTTAAAAGCATATGTAAGCCGGTAAAATTAATGCCAGAGGACCCAAAGTTACCAGCGCCGCGAACGTGGTTTTTAGCTGGGATTAAAGAGTGAAGACTGGGCAGTAATAACATTTGTGCGATACGGTCTCCAGGATTGATTACTAAAGGTCCCTGAGGGGCCTGAACCATGATCTTTACTTTACCAGTGAAATCAGAGTCAACTACCCCGGGGATCACAGCTAGCCCTCGGAGGGCGGCGGAGGACCGACCCAACACTAATCCAACCGAATCCGGGGGCAGAGGACCGGAGCAGTCGCTCTCCACTAATTGTACCCCCATCTCCGGAGTTAAGAGGAGAGGGGAGGTGGCGCGGAGGTCCAGGCCTGCGGACCCGTGAGTGGCACGGGCTGAGGGTGCACTGGGTGTAGCGCAGACACGGGAGGTGGAACCTGAGAGTAGATTTGATTTTGGGGGCTCCTCGCTGGGTTGGGGAGCCCCCTCTGGCCGTTTTTTGGCCCCTGGGCGCTACCTGTAAGTGGGTTGCCATCGATATCGAAAGCAGAACGGCATACCTCTGCCCTATGAGGGCCCTTGCGGCAACGGCGACAAGGCTCTATGCCTGAAGGCTGTGCCGTGGAATACCCATGGCTGAGATTGGGGCAATCGCGTTTTCTGTGACCCGGTTGATGACATTGGAAGCAAAGTCCTGAAGATATGGGGGGTCGGGTCGATTTAGATTTTGGACTGTTTTCTTTGACTTTTGCCAGCATCGCAGCTAGGCCCGCATTAGTAAGTGGCCCACCGGTATCTCTGCAGTATTTTAACCAGGAGTCCAGAGATTTATGTCTATATTGTCGAAGAATGTTTTTGCACTCTTTATTAGCCTGCTCAAAAATAATTTGTTTGACCAGTGGCTGAACGTCAACCTCGGAAGGGAAAATACGCGACGCAGCCTCAAGTATGCGAGCGACAAAATCAGCGAAGGGTTCGGCCGTGCCCTGAACGATCTTGGTGAGGTGGCTAGCTGAGTCACTTGGATTGGACGCCTGCCTCCACGCACGTTGGGCACAGTTGGAAATTTGCCTGTATACTTGTCTAGGGAATTGGGTCTGGTCAGCCTGATAAGGTCCACGCCCTAAAAGCATATCAGCATTCCACGTAGGGTGGCCGTCCTCAGCATTTTCATCTGCCTGGTCATGACAGCACTCTGTATTCATAGATTGCCACAAAAGAAAGCCGCCTGGACTTAAACAGGCCCGAGCCAATTGGGTCCAGTCGCTAGGTGTTAAAATGGACTGGCCGACTGATTCAAGGAGTGACAATGTGAATGGGGCTGTGGGTCCATAGTCATGGACCGCAGCCTTAAGTTGTTTTAATACTGTCATGTCCAATGGTTCGTGCCGGGCCTCTCGCGTGCCCAAAGCCAAAACAGGGTAAGCCTGAGCGGGGGCAGCGGGAGCGCCAGTTCGCAACTGTTTCCAGGCTTGTTGATGAAACTGTCTGCCTGAAAAAGGTGGCACATTTGGGACGTTTAATGGCCATGGCGGCACGGGTGTTAGATGGGGCTGAGGCACGCCTACATGACCGCCAGTAGGAGGCGCTGCGTCTTTAATCTGATGGGCGGGCACGACATCGATAGGAGGAGCCGTAGGCACTAGAGGGCGTAAACAGGCATCTTTTAACTTTTGCCGCAGCTGCGCATACGTAGGAGGCGGGGATTTAGGATCGCCGTCCCCTTCCCCCTCAGACTCAGAGGAGGCGGAGCCACATTCGGAGCCTGAGGCCAGTGAGGAAGTCTGGCATCCCGTGTCCTTAAATTGTATGAGGTCCCGGGCGCCGTCCGAGCTCTGAGAACGAACTTCCTCGAGAGCCTCGCGAACCGCCGTAAGAGTCGGGCGGTCCGCTCCCACCGACCTCTCCTCTTGGAGGCACGCCCGCAGTAGTTCCCATAAGGGGAGAACAACGGGGTCGATATCGGGTTCCTGGGGATCGTTAACTGTGCGCCGGAGATCCTTTCCTAATTTCTCCCAAGACTCAAGAGTTATTTGGCCCTCGTGGGTGAGCCACGGCGCAAAGAAATCAACACTTCCAAGGAACCTGACAAGTGTGGTCTTAGAAACCTTAATCCCTTTGCTACGCAATAATGCTTTTAACGGATTAAGCAACATTGAATGGCTAGATGAATTTCCCATTTTCAGTTTAAAGCGGGAAGACACGTCCGCTATCTTATTTTCAGTTTAAAGCGGGGGAACAAGTCTGCTATTCTTTCAGTTTAAAGCGGGGAAACAAGTCTGCTATTCTTTCAGTTTAAAGCGGGGAAACAAGTCTGCTATTCTTTCAGTTTAAAGCGGGGAAACACGTCCGCTATCTTAGGGTGCGTCCACCCTCCAACCACGAGATATACCTCACTCGCGGGGCCCAGACGGTAAGACTGACCTCGCTTACCTTCTACTTACCGGGCAACGTAGAGGAAGCTCCCCGTACGGGCCACCAGCTGCTCGGCGCCGTCCTCGTCCAGCAAGAGACAGAGACCGAACACTTTGCACGGGGTTCCTTTATTGCTCGGCAAGCAGGAGATCCAGCTTCGATCTCTTCTGGGCAGGAACTTCCCTTACACCCGCGTAGCAAGGGTTTATATGCACAATACACGTCACAAATCAGGTGATAGGCTAGAAGCGCGGGGATAGGACAATCTCGTGGCAAGGCGGGAAGGAGCGAGCTAGAGCGGGAAATCTAAGGCGGGAAGGAGCGAGCAAGAGCGGGAACTCCCTGAGATGAGGAAGAACCCGGAAGCAGGGAGTCGGCGCCATCTTAGGGGCACGGTTCCTCCGGTCTGGTTCCCTACAGGAAACCAGTATGGTGTTCTTGGCTCATGGTTTCAATCTGGCCTAGCCCAGGCCATTGCAACCATTTGGGGAGTAAGCCAGTAGATGGAATCTCTCTCTCTCTCTCTCTCGCTCTTGCTCTCACTCTCGCTCTCGTTCTCGCTCTCGCTCTCTCTCTTGCTCTCGCTCGCTCTCTCTCTTTCACTTTGCCTTTCAAATAAATAAATCTTAAAGCAAAAGACATAGCTGATTAGACATGCCTGCACAAAGTGACACCACAACTCTGTCACTCTTCTTCACTCTCTTCTGCAGGCATGCAACAATGATCCCTTCATTTCGCTCCTCCTACTGGGACCAGTTCCTCAGTGCATTGCTGGAAATCTTGGCATGAACCAGACTGTCTGGCCTGCCTAGTGTACCCAACCCTGCCCGCCCACAGACACCCTAACTTCTCTCAGCATTTCTTCACCTATATAAATAGGAAGTCAGGGGAGATACCTGGTACTGTCTGGGCCCCAAAGAGGCTCTCAAAGAAGGCTAGTTCTCTTCTCTCCCTCTCCTTCCTCCCAGGAGCTGTGAGGGGAAAAAAAAAAAAAAAAAAAAAGGTGCTCAGGAAGTCTACATCCAAGTTTTTTTTTGTTTGTTTTTTTGTTTTTTGACAGAGTTGGACAGTGAGAGAGACAGAGCGAAATGTCTTTCTTCTGTTGGTTCACCCCCAAAACGGCTGCCACAGTCGGAGCTACGCTGATCCGAAGCCAGGGGCCAGGTGCTTCCTCCTGGTCTCCCACGCTGCTGCAGGAGCCCAAGCACTTGGGCCATTGTCCACTGCCTTCCCAGGCCACAGCTGGAGAGCTGGACTGGAGGAGGAGCAACCGGGACTAGAACCCGGTGCTCATAGGGGATGCCGGCACCACAGGTGGAAGATTAACCAAGTGAGCCAAGGCACCAGCCCTCAACCATGTTCTTTTTAAAAACAGCTTTCTAAAATATATTGTTTGAGAGGGAGAAAGAGAGAGCTATTTGCTAACGGACTCCCCAAAGGCTTACAATAGCCAGAGCAGGGCCAAAGCTGAAGCCAGGAACCAGGATTTCAAGGTAGGCCTCCCGAGTACTTGAGCGATCACCTGCTGCCTCTCAGGGTATGTTTTTTAGCAGGAAGCTAGAGTTGGGAGCAGGAAGAATCATCAAACCCAGGCCCTTTGATATGGGACATCTTAACCTCTAGACCAAAACATCTACTTCTAAAAGAATGGTTAACTAGACACTTAGGAAAAGAATGCCTCTTTGTGTAGAAACTTGGCTTGTAAGTTGTTTGTTAAGGATATTTAGGGTTAATGGCATTATCCTGATTAGAGGATTAATATCTCTGTCAGGCCAAAAGACACTACTTTCCCTTGAGGCAGGACCATTACAAGGCACTTTCTAGGTTAACAACAACAACAAACCTTTTAAAGACAAAAAAAAAAGAGGAAAAAAGAAAGGAAGAAAATGTTCATCAGAAAATTTTTTTTAAAAAAAGCCACTTTCTCCACCCAATTCTCATTTCCTTTCCAGGGATTGCACTCCACCCAAGACTGACTTTGCTAGTTGTTTCTGCTGCCTGTTGAGTCTTGCCTATGAAGATGACAAGCAGATTACACATGAATGAAACGTAGTCTTGCTGTCAGGATGGATGGGTACCATGGATTACAATGGCTTTAAAACTCTGAATGTTCAGCAGTTCTCAGTGGTGACCTCCTGTTACAACAAGGACACTGACTCAATAAAATGGAGATCAATTCACAAATTGGAGGAAAAACATTTTTTTTCCTATCCCTAGTATCTCACTTAAAACATTCAGATGTGAAATAATTGCTTGAAGTGGAGAGTCAGGACTAGTTCACTCAGCTGGTTGGACTCTGGTGTCAATGAGGCCAAGAGCTTACCCCCAGGGGGCTAGAGATTCAAACAGAGGCAAATTTTCTCCCATCATTGACTCCCCTAATCCTACTTTGTCATCTCAAAAAAAAAAAAAAAAGAATGCTATAAATTCCCAAGGGATTTTAAGGAGGCAATGCAGACAGGAGCTTTTCAACATTGTGGGGGTGGGGGGAAGTGCATCTTTTTATTTTTGAGATGTTGGGTCAATCGCCTAACCTTCACATTCAAGGGACTACCTTATCCAAAAAAGTAAACTTGAGAAACTTAGATGATGTGAATACTGTTGAAGTTAATGTTCAAAGACAGCGTGGCTCTTAACAAAGGAGACTTGGACACACAGGACATTTGTAAGGGCTTCAGATCCTGAATTTTCCTGTTAGGTCACAGGTCTCTCTTCCCTTGCCAACCTCATACATAATGCAATGGCATCCGCTTTTGGTGAGAGCTTGATTGATTCCTTCTCTTTCAAAAGCAATCAGGAGAATGAAGCAATTAAACTTAATAACACACACTAGACAGAAAACAGCTCTGTTTGTGTTCCAGTCCTACCTCAGGAAGATCATGTGGTTTTTGCATAATTTTGCAGGATTTTATGACAATAGTTATATGAGGGTTTTTGGAATATGCCTGATTGAATCAACTTGTTCAAGCAGCTCACAATTTATGAAGGTAGAGTGTGCTTAAGTAATTGAATAGGAGGTTTCTTAGTAGAATATTGAAGGGCATTTTAAGAGAATAAGGACAGGGCTGTAGACATAACTTATGACTTGGGTTCATCTTATAAATAGGCAAACATTAACAACCCACTGTCTTATGTCTTCTCAAATTATATAGAATAACAAATTATTGTCATTTATTTTAATCAACAAAGATTAATAAACTCTTGAAATGGTCCTTTAAATTTTTTTAACTAACTCCCTCACTTAGGTTTCCTTACTAATCAACCTGCAGATTTACTCTGTTCTTCACCTTTTTAACATGCCAAAGTTGTGCTTGTTAGGAAAAATGTCAAGGGGGTGGGTGCCATGGCACAGCTGGTTAAGCCTATGCTTATACCCACATCCCATAACTGAGTGTGTCTCTGTGTCACTCTGCCTTTTAAACAGATAAATACATTAAAAAAAAAAAAAAAAAAAGGAATACCAAGAATATTTTTTTCCTTACTAACTGGAACCAAGTAAATGCAACCTAAATTTCTGTATCTACATTTAATTTTTCACAAAGTCTTAGAAGTTTGAATTTGGGGTTTTCCTACAAGGGGAATTCTGTGTAATTCTGAGCTCTCAGGTACTTCACAGACCTTGCCAATAAATATAACCCATAGAAAACAGTTTTTTTAAAAACAACATTGTGGCCATTCTAATATATGTGTAGGGTGCTGGTAAGGAAGTGGAACAATCAGAACTTTCAGTCATTGCTGGTAGGAGTGCAAAATGGTACAGCTGACAACACTCCATGTACTTTTACCATGGGATACAACCTCACTCTCCTTGGTGTTTACCCAAATGAATTGGTAATGGATGTCTACCCAAAAACTGGCCCATATCTGTTTATAGCAACATGTTTCATGTTTGGCAAAACTTGGAAGCAACCAAAATGCCTTTTAGGGGGCAAGCATTTGACTCAGTGGCTAACTAGCCATTTAGGATGCCCACATTTCATGTCAGAGTGCCAGGATTCAGTCCTGTTTCTTCTTGCAATTCTATTTCCCTACTAATGAGTACCCTGGAGGCAGCAGGTGATAGCCCAAGTAGTTGGGAAATTGCGACACATATGAGAGACCTGGATTGAATTCTAGGCTCCTGGCTTTGGCGTGGCCCAACCCTTAGGTGTTGTAGCCATTTGGGGAATGAACCAGAGGATGGACAATCTTTTCTATTTGCTGCTCTACCTTTGAAATAAATAAATAATTTTTTTAAATAAAAGATTAAAAGACTCCATTCCTCAATCTGTTATGGACCACATTACAAAAGTGAAGAGAAGAAAATTTGGTCAAGTTCATGAACTCATTACCCACCCCATGCTTGACCCTACCTTTTGTCACTTGATAATCTGTCCCTAGGTGATCTCATCTATACCACAGCTGTGTTCCAAGTGACTAGTCAGAAATATCTAGAATAACATCATTGTCCCAAATGGATAGATATCTCTTTGTATATATATCCAGTTGAAAGTTTTAAAGCACATTTAATATAAAAATGCTGAAAACTGAATTTATACACTTTCACTCTAAAGCTCATCTTCCTCCAGTTCCTAGCATCACTGTCTTCCCAGCTGCAGAGACAGACCCTGAAGAGCTCTGCCTGAAGTGTCTCTTCCCACCTCCAGCTGATCTCCCAGCACCTCTGGCTCTGCTGATAGACCTTCACACCCCTCAAGTGTATGCCATGGTCTTCGTCACTTCCTCCCTCTATCGGATCTACCTACTGTCACCACTCTCCCTCAGTCCGTAATCCCACCCTGCAGAAGGATATTTTCAGAAATGGAAACCTGAGCATATGCTTCCACTTAGACCCCTTCAAAAGGCACCAGTGACCACCATCCATTAAAGGTCCATAATGTACTGGTACTCTTCAACTCATGCCTGCTGCTACAGACTTCTGTGAGCAATTCCTCTTTATCATCAGTGCTCTGGGCACCCTGGACTCATGTCAGTCCCTGAACATGACATCTCCATCACTCCCTTCTGCAGATGTTGGCTCAAATATCAAGTTCTTCACCAGCTTTGTGATGCAGTAGGTTAAGCTGCTGCCTGCAACACCAGCACTGGTTCAAGTCCTGGCTGCTCTTCTTCTGATCCAGCTTGCTGTTAAAGTGCCTGGGAAGGCAGTGGAAGATGGCCCAAGTGCTTGGGACCCTTGCCCCAACATGGGAGTCCTGGATGGAGTTCCTGGCTCCTCGCTTTGGCCTGACCTGCCAGCCATTTGGGGAGTGAAACAATGGAAGGAAAATGTCTCTCTCATTCATTCTCTCTCTTTTTTCTCTCTCTCTTCTCTCCTCTCTCTTTCTCTCTTCTCTCTCTCCTCTCTCTTCTCTCTCTCTGTAACTGCCTTTCAAGTAAACAAAGAAATCCTTTTTTTAAAATCAACTTTAAAAAAAATATTTATTTATTTGAAAGTCAGAGTTATGGGGAGGGGCAGAGAGAGAGAGCATGTAGCTGGGACAGGAACTTACACCTATGTGGGATGCCAGTGTCACAGCTGACAGCTCCACTGGCTGTGCCACAATGCTGGCCCCCCAAAATGTCAACTTCTTAAGGGAGTCAATTTCAATACCCCCTGTACCCCACTCCACAAGACTAGACCACTGCCCTGACTCATGCTGTCCTATCACCCTATAACTTTCCATTAGAGCCATGATTACAACTCATAAATAACTGGGGGGACTACTTGTTAATGTCTGCCTCCCCATTCTGCCGCATATGCCCATGGCTGTCGGCTTTGTTCACCTCTGTAGCCCAGCTCTTTTTAAATATATGTTGTCTTCTCCTTTTTAATGTTATTTAATTATTTGAAAGGCAGAGTTACAGAGAGGCAAAGCCAGAGAGAAAGAGAAAGTCTTGCATCCACTGGTGCTCTCCCCAAATGGCTGTAGTGGCTGGAGCTGCCTCAATCTGAAGTCAGGAGCCAGGAGTTTCTTCCAGGGCTCCCACAAGGGTGCAAGGGCACAAGAATTTGGACCATTTTCTACTGCTTTCCCAGGCCACAGCAGAGAGCTGGACTGGAAGTGGAGGAGCTGGGACTCGAACTGGCATCCATATGGGATGCCAATATTGCAGGTGGCAGATTCACCCTCTGTGCCACAGTGCCGGCCCCTATAGCCCAGCTCTTATAATAGTGCCTGTTCTATGACAAATTGGTAATACAGATTAAGTTCATAGTGATTTGAAGAATACTGAGGAGAAAAGGTATCTAATTATTTTTTGTATAAGTTGGGCCCTTTGTAATGCTGGAATGAAAAAGGGCCACTCTACGATTTTCTAAAAAGCCTAAGAACAATAATAAATTTTCTTATGAAAGAGCTCCATGGGTTAACTAAAATGTCATTTGCTTTGACTGAAATGACATGGGTCAGTAATGGTACCTCTGATGAGCTCATCCTCACCAGGAGCTCTCAATGAGAGATTTATTTGTCTTTGACTAAAGATCAAATGTGTGAGCCTGTAAACAATGCTATGTGATAGATAAAGGAGATACAGCAAGGAGTCATGGAAAGTAGTTAAGCTTTGGAATACCTATCACATCAGGACTGGCTATGTGATCTAAGTCACATTACTTAATTTCTGTCAGCCTAAATTTCTTAATACACAATATACAAATATACAAAATGAGTTTAATAATTTTTAATTTGATGGAGCAGTAAGGATTCATGAAATGAAATAATACATTTTTTTTTTTTTTTGGACAGGCAGAGTGGACAGTGAGAGAGAGAGAGAGACAGAGAGAAAGGTCTTCCTTTTGCCGTTGGTTCACCCTCTAATGGCCGCCGCGGTAGCGCGCTGCGGCCGGCGCACCGCGCTGTTCTGATGGCAGGAGCCAGGTGCTTCTCCTGGTCTCCCATGGGGTGCAGGGCCCAAGCACTTGGGCCATCCTCCACTGCACTCCCTGGCCACAGCAGAGAGCTGGCCTGGAAGAGGGGCAACCGGGACAGGATCAGTGCCCCGACCGGGACTAGAACCTGGTGTGCCAGCGCCGCAAGACGGAGGATTAGCCTGTTGAGCCACGGCGCCGGCTGAAATAATACATTTAAACACAGTGTTTAGGGCCCATGTTGTGGCATAGCAGGTTATGTCGCTGCCTGTGATGTCGGCATCCCTTATGCTGCTCTTCTTCCAATCCAGCTCCCTGATAGTGTGCCTGGGAACCAGTGGAAGATGGCCCAAGTATTTGGGTCCCTGCCACACAGGTGAGAGACCCAGATGGAGTTCCAGGCTCCTGTCTTCAGCCTTGCCCAGCCCCAACCGTTTATGGCCATTTGGGGAGTGAATGAACAGATGGAAGTGCTCTTTCTTTCTGTAACTCTGCCTTTAAATAAATAAAATAAACATTAAAACCAAAACAAAACAGTGTTTGGCAACCGGTAGTCAATAGGACTTCAAGAGGAAGAACCCCACAGCTTAACTGCTACTTCCTGCCTGCACTATTCTCTTCCTGTGACTTTGAGCAGGTAACTTCTCTGTTTTTAGTTTATCCAATGATGATGATAGTATAGATTTCATCATAGGGCCAAGTATTTGGCGCAGCTGTTAAGATACCACTTGGGATGCCTGCATCAAATATTTCAGTGTCTATGTTCAAGCCCTGGCTCTGCTTCCAATTCCAGTTCCTGTTAATGTGTAGTCTGGGAGGCTCCAATGGTTGGGTCCTTGCTACTTGCGTGGGAGACCCAGATTGAGTTTCAGCTCTGGCTTTAACCTGACCCAGATCCAGCTATTTTAGGCATTTGGAGAGAACCAGCAAATGGAAAATCTCTCTCTCTCTCTTCTTCTCTCTCTGTCACTCTGCCTTTCAAATAAATAAATGTTTTGGTTTTTTTTTTTTTTAAAGTTTTCACCAAACCCATGGTTATCTAGATTTTCTTCTGTTATCTTGTAGTTTTATAGTTTTGTGTCTTACACTTGGGTCTATCATCCATTTTTTAAAAATTTTATTTATTTATTTATTTGAAAGGTAGAGCAATACAGAGGAAGGAAGAGACAAAGAGATTTCATCCTATGGTTCACTCGCCACATGGCTACAGCAGTCGGGACTGAACCAGGCTGAAGCCAGGAGCCAGGAACTCCATCTTGGTTTCCCACATGAGTGGCAGGGGCCCAACACCTGATCCACCCTCACTGCCCTTCCAGGCGCATTAGCAGAGAACTGGATCAGAAGCCAAGTAGCTGGGATTTGAACCAGTGCTCCAATATGGGAGTGCCACAGGCAGCACCCCCTGGGCCAGAATGCTGGCCCCTATCATCTATTCTGAATTAATTGTTGTGAGAGATGTAAAGTCTGTGTCTAGATTGCTTTTTATTTTTTGGCATGTGAACTTCTGGTTGATCAATACCATTTTCTCCTTTGTCGAAGATGACATACGTTTTTTTTTTTCCTCCAGCTGCTCCATTTCGAATCCAGCTCCCTGCTAATGTGCCTGTAAAAGCAGTAGAGGATGGCCAAACTACCTGGGCCCCTCCCACTCACACAGGAGACCCTAATGGAGTTCCAGGCTCCTGACTTAGGCCTGGACCAGCCCCAGCCATTGTGATGTTTTTGGGGAGAGAGTCAGCTGATGGAAGATCTCTCTTTGTTTCTCTCCTTCAAATAATGAAATAAATAATTAAGTATCAAGCCACAGATTAATATTAAGCTATGTTACCTTCTGTGTAAAATAAAGATTGGGATGTGTTGTTTAGCCCAACACTTGACTCTTGTGGTTCCATATTGCAGGACCTTAATCCACCCAAATGAGGATGGACTGGCTCGGAAGAAAGGTAAGTGCGCCACTCGCCCGTTCCCCAGCCTCCCGATCCCAGAGACAGTCAGACGCGGCAGAGAGTTAAGTCAGACAAGCAAGAACTTGGTTTATTGCAAGTGGAGCAAAGCCTTTTAAAGCACAAGACCGCAGGATTACTGGGGCAGGGCATAAGGACCAACCAATTACTTAAAAGGTCATTTTACGGGGCGACTTTTTACAGAACCAGCCATATGTCTGTACACTCATCATCAGTTGTCACTTCCCCTGATGCTGCACGGCCAATCAGCTTTGGTGGTAAATGACTTTGGGTACCGCCCACCTTACTTCCTTTGGGCGCCATCTTTGAATTGTCACGTGTGCCTTATTTCCCCACACCATATAGCAGTGACTGGATTGAATCTCTGGCTCTGGGTCCTGATTCTGGCTTCCTGCTAATGTTGAGCCTTGGAGGTAGTAGTGATGGTTCAAGTAATTGGATTCCTGTTGCCCACATGGGAGACCTGGATTGAATTCTCCAGCTCAGACATTCTGCAAACATTTAGGAAGTGAAACAGTAGGTGAGAGCTCCCTCTCTCTCTCTCTCTCTCTCTGTCTCTGTGTGTGTCTCTGACTCTTAAATAAATTAAAAAAAAAAAAAAGATTAGTATTTAGAGAATACATATACATAGTTGTTATGGGAACCATGAAGGTGGTCTTGGTTCTTATCTTGTAGGGAAGAACTATTTTCTCGTGGATAGGTTCAGTGACCAAAGCAAGATTTATTGAAGTGAGAAACCTCTTGCTGCAGCAGTCAGGAGGGAGACTCCAAGGGAAGAGCTGCCCGGAACTCCCACTAGTATTGGCTCTTTCATGCATAAAATCTCTGATAGACCCTAGATTTAACCAATCAAGGGAGGGGCAGAGTAGCAGTTAACAACCAGTCTGAGGGCTAGAATAACAACCGATCAAGAGGACTGGAATTGGTAATCCTGCCCAACCTGTTCTCATGATAAAACTAGGTGGATGTTGTGGGCCTGTACTGAAGCATAGGGCAGGTAAAACTGCTGCCTGCAGTGCTGGCATCCCATATGTGTGCCAGTTCAAGTCCCAGTCCAGCTTCCGGCTAATGTCCCTGGGAAAGCAGTGGGAGATGGTCCAATTGCAGTCACTTGAGGAGTGAACCAGAGGATGGAGGATGTCTCTCTCTTTCTGCCTCTGCCTCTCTGCAACTCTGCCTTTCAAGTAAATAAATAAATCTTTCTAAAAATTTTTGTTTATTTATTTGAGAGGGAGAGTTACAGATAGAGGGAGAGACAGAGAATATTCTTCCTTCCGCTGGTTTACTCCCCAGATGGTTGAGCCTAAGCCAGGAGCCAGGAGCTTCTTTCAGGTCTCCCTCAAGGGTGCAGGGGCCCAAGCACCCAGGTCATCCTCTACTGCCTTCCCAGGCCTTAGCAGAGAGCTAGACTGGGAAGAGGAGCAGCCAGGACTAGAAGTGGTGCCGATATGGGATGCTGGTACTGGTAGCTTTGGGATCCGCAAGGAGGGAAGGCCTACACTTCCGGGAATGGAGAGGCCTACTTCCAGGGAAGAAAGTCCTTGTCAAGGTCCCTGCGGGTGCCTAAAGGTCAACCAATGAGGATCAGACCCGCCTCAACCTTTAACTCCCATTCCCCGAATCTATAAAGGGAGCTCTGCCAATCTCTGACGCACAACTTCCCCGGCCCCCACTCTGTTGGGACCATGGAACCTCGCCCGGGAGTGGAACCCCAATAAAAGCCTATGAATGAATTGATTCGTCGGCCTGGGAAGATCTGTTACGCGCCGGACACCTTACAGGTACAGCAAGCAGAGGATTAACACACTATGCCATAGCCCTGGTCCCAGTAAATAAATCTTTTTAAAATATATATATATATATTTATTTGAAAGGCGGAATTAGAGAGAGAGGGCTTCCATCTACTGGTTCACTCCCCAGATGGTTGCAATGGCTGGCGCTGAGCCAGGAGCCAAGAGCTTCTTCCAGAACTCCTTTGCAGGTGCAGGGGCCCAAGGACTTGGACTATCTTCCACTGCTTTCCCAGGCCATGGCAGAGAGCTGGATTGGAATTGGCGCTCATATGGGATGCTGGCACTGCAGGCAGCAGCTCTACCCATTATGCCACAGTGCCAGCCCCACAATAAATAAATCTTAAAAAAAAAAAAAAAAACAAACCAGAGGCCAGCGCCATGGTGCAGTAGGTTAATCCTCTGCCTGTGGTGCTGGCATCCCATATAGGTGCTGGTTCTACTCCCGGCTGCTCCTCTTCCAATCAAGCTCTCTGCTCTGGTCTGTGAAAGCAGTAGAAGATGGCCCAAGTCCTTGGGCCTCTGCACACGGATGGGAGACTGGGAAGAAGCATCTGGCTCCTGGCATCGGATTGGCATAGCTCCGGCCGTTGCGGCCACTTGGGGAGTGAACTAACGTATGGAAGATCTTTCTCTCTGTCTCTAACTCTACCTCTCAAATAAAGAAATAAAATCTTAAACAACCTAAGTGTTGCTAAAGTCAGACTCTGGAAAGAAGCAAGTGTCTGGTCTACTCTTCAAGATACTCTGCACTTTTTCTCATTCCAACAAGGACCTGACCTAACAGCCTGTTAATCTGTCTAATTCCTCACATAGTTAAGTAAATATCAGTGTCTCAAGAGTTAAATTCCTCAGGGCCAGCGTTGTGGCACGAGCTTTGAGTCCCTGCCACTCATGTGGGAGACCTGGAAGGAGTTCCAGGCTTCTGATTTCGACCTGATCCAGCCCTGGCCATAGAGGCCATTTGGGGAGTGCACCACTGGTTGGATGGAAAAATTTCTTTCTCTGTCTCTCCCCCTCTCTATAATTCTACCTTTCTAATAAATAATAAAATAGGCCAGCGCCTTGGCTTAACAGGCTAATCCTCCACCTTGCGGCGCCAGCACACTGGGTTCTAGTCCAGGTTGGGGCGCCAGATTCTATCCCGGTTGCCCCTCTTCCAGGCCAGCTCTCTGCTATGGCCCGGGAAGGCAGTGGAGGATGGCCCAAGTCCTTGGGCCCTGCACCCGCATGGGAGACCAGGAGAAGCACCTGGCTCCTGGCTTTGGATCAGGGAGATGCGCCAGCTGCAGCGGCCATTGGAGGGTGAACCAATGGCAAAAAGGAAGACCTTTCTCTCTGTCTCTCTCTCACTGTCCACTCTGCCTGTCAAAAATAAAAAAATATATATAGAGAGAGATAGATAGGTAGATAGATGTATATTTTTTCTAACTGTGAGAGAGTTTGGCGTAGAATTAGGGAGAAACTGAGGCAGGAAGACAGATACTGAAGTAGGCAGGCATACAGGTTAAAATCGATTAGGTTTGTGAGCTGGAAGACCACGCCTTTGCCACATCCCTGGGTGACCTCATGCCCCTACCTGACTACACCTGGGTGCCCATCAGACAATCAGGTTAATTAACCACTCCCCTTTGGAAGTGGGTTAAAAGCCAGGACATGGTGTATCCAGCCCTTTTCTTCCCTGGCATCTTGCCAGGAGGGGGCTGGCTGTAGCCCTGCGCCTCCCACGCCCTAGGCCTCCTGGCCTAGATGCTCCTCCATGTGGCTGGTTCCGGGTGCTCAGTATGAACCCAGATTTATCACTCTCTTAAATAAAGCTCTCACTCTCTATGCATCTTTCACACTAAATAAAAGCTTAAAATATACCATGCTGCCTCGTTTATCTGTGCCGGTATTTAGAATTCTTTAAATATTAGGCAAGAACCCTCTCAGGCTTATTAATATTGGGGATTTATTAATAAGCATATGGTGATATCATATGGCACCCCAAAGTCCGATGACATATGTGGCATCCCAGATGGCACTTCTGGGTAAATTTAAAGGGCAACATTTTGATGTAGATTTAGGGGGTCATTCCTAATACCAATACCCCAAAAAGAATCCAACTAGGCTCCAAAAGCTAGCAGTCCTGAATTAGTGATTTTTAACTGGTTTTCAAAATTTTGCAATACTGGAACAAAAATACTTTTTCCTGTATGTGATATACTTAAATTGTTTTTCTGGCAGCTGACTATAAAATAATCTTGGCTCAATTATAGAACTTACTATTATATTAGGCATAGCTATTTCCCTTGTGCCCTAATTAAATAAGGTTGAATCAGTTTTCTGCCTACAGCATTAATGCTAAAAAAAAAAAAAAATCCCCATTCCATTATCCTATATACCCTTGGAGAAATACAAAGTAGAAAAGCAATATCTTTCTTCTCCGAAAGAGTTAAAACTTCAGAAATTATATATTTTTTAACTCACTGGAAAATGGCTTCCACATTCCAAAGGATGGGGAAGGAAAACTATGAAATCATTTTGAACGGATTTGTTCAGAAAGGCAAGAGCTGTCTCATTTTCCACGTGGGCTGCCAAGTTCACCAGCCGTAGGGGGAAATGGTTTTACTCTTACTTTCTTACTTCACACACATTTTTTTAACTGCACTCTTATGGAAATGAAAATCCCATTTGGAGATCAGATTCTTCAGATGGATTTAATTCATAAACCATTTGACCAAGTCAATCAGACCAGGCTTAGGAGATGGCTTTTTTCTTTATAATGCTGTAGGCTTTGTGTATCAATCTTCTTACAGAAAGTCACTTTAGCAAGTGCTGCTTTGACTTTAGGTTTTGTACCTCATTACTTTGGGCCGCATTAAAATTTCCTTCTGAACAATGATTAGACTGCTTCTCTTAAAAAGCAGACTTTCTGAGTCAGTGTCTGCTTTAACCTCCTAGGATCTAGAGTCTCCCGCAGCCAGATTCACTGGTAGCTAAAGATGCTCCCAAGACCATTTTCAGCCCATAGCTTCGTTGCGTATTTGTCAAAGATGTGCAAGAACTGAGCAAGCAAATAGAACAAGCACATCTCTCACAAGAGCTCTCCTGCCTCCTCTCACTCTGAGACAGGGCCAGTGTCGTAACTTTCCTCCTCCCAGGCTTACTGTTGGAACGTACACACAAATTCCTTTATGGTACAGAACTGAAGCCTGTCGGATTTCACAGACGGCTGCATACCAGCACGCGCACCCACACTTAATACATACCCTGGGACTCGTGGAAGAAACTTCTGTTTTCAAGGGAAGCAAGAGTGAGCCCACCTTTTGCCACTTCATTATGTCAGAAGTTTGTCTCTCCCATTAGTAAATCCACTGAAAGCAGGGACTTCCTGCCAGCCAAATGGTGTAGATGGAAGGGATTCAAATATGTGAGACAGAACTCGCATTGTGTCTGGTCCTTTATAGAAGTTTTCTCTAGCCAAGAGAGCCGATTCTAATGTCTAGCTTTCTCCCTAGCCTGTTGTACCCCTAAGAACTGCTTCTTGGCTTTATCTACCCTTTTCCCCAGCCCAAAAGATTTCTGTACTCTTTGCCAGAGGCCCTACAAATCTTTGCATACGGTAGGTGTTCAATAAATACTTGCCAAGTAAATAAAAATACCAAATTTCATGACCTGTTTGCCAGACTATAGGAAATTATGACTGTGTCTGCCCACATGGATCTTGATCGGCTGCATTGAGCTGGAAGACACTTGTCAGTGATATGCTAATAGTGTAAACAGCTGCACTAGAGGAAGGAGGGAAGCTTTTAACATGTTTTGTAAGTGCTAAAATGTGTAATTTGTTTTGGGTAAACTCATTTTTGTTACTTAAATTAAACTTCACTTCCATCTCAATGGTAGGGAAATTGGTGAAAACCCGCAATGAGAAAGTTCACTGAAAGTTCTCGTGGAGGGTGGCTATGAAACGACACCCATTTTACTGCTAGATAAAAAAAGAACACATGCACTATTAAGTCTTCGGCCATAAGGTAAAGGACTGGTTCTCTTGAAACTGTTTAACTTCACAAAACCAGCCAACGGTTATGGGAGAATTGGTGGCAGTGAAGAAAAAGATTACCTTGGTACTTTGTCTCACATGGAAGAATTTCCAGGCCGACAAGGCAGAGAGAAAAGTAAGACTTATTTAAGTCAGAGATCTCCTGGTTGAGTGGCCAGCAGGAGTGCTCCAAGAGAGGCAAAACCCAAAGTAGCTGGTGGTAGTGGGGTTTTTCAATGCTCAATTTTTGGGAGGAAAAAAACCTGATCATCAGTTACAAGGTGGGGACGAAATCCATCAAAATAGCTGATTTGAAATCTTTGCCCTGTCTGGCTTGCTCCTGATGAAAAGAGACATCAGGAAGGGTGGGATAGGTAACTTGTTTTCATGGTAAATGGGGAACTCAGAAGGGTGGAATCACTTTCTATTGTTAGGATAAAACTGAAAGCTCCCAGGGAGTGGGACTGGCACTTTGACCTTGCTAAAGATTGAGAAAGGCAAGCATTTTGTACTCTTAGACTCTGGGTTTCCTCATTTTCCACCGGGACCAACCTGACTCTTTACACAACCAAACAAATTGTTCTCTTACTTCACAAAATAAGAATCTAGTGTTATCAGCTGTAGTGGTCCAACTCCACAGCTCCTTTGATAATTCACTGTGTTAACAAGCCATTGATCAAGGAGGAGAGTGCAGTTCATCTTAGCATGGGAAAAACACGTGCCCTGGTAGACACATCACAATAAGGAGACCCAGCCTGGCCAGAGAGTCATGGGGACCAAAAATGCAGACAAAAGGCAGGCGTTTGGTGCAGTGGATAGGTCGCTACCTGGGAAGCCTGCATCTCTTAGCGAAGTGCCAAGTTTGAACGCCAGTTCCTCCAGCTTCCTGCTGATGTGCACCCTGGGAAGGCAGCTGTTGGGTCTGTCACCCACATGGGGAACGAGGATGGAGTTCCTGGCTCCTGGTTGTGGCCTGGTTAGGTCCCTTCTGTTGTGGGCATTTGGGAGAGTGAACCAGTAGACTGAAGCTCTCTTTCTATCTCTGTCTCTGCCTTTCAAATGAGATGAAAATAAACAATAAGTGAATATTTAAAAAGCAGGCAACTGCACAGAATTTCCTCTTCTGCCTTTGGTTCTTCACTCTTACCAAGCCAGATGAGTGGAAGGCCTTTCTGGCAGGGCTTTTTTGCATCTCTGAAAGGAGATTTTACAAATTCCTACCTGATAGGATTGGAGGATTAAATGAGTTAATCCATGTAAAGTTCTTAGAACAGTGCCTGGCACAAGTAGGGACTCATACTAAATACTTGTTTCTCTTGCTGTGCTTCCTCTCTCAGGCCCTGGCAGGGCAGGCACCTCCTCCTATGCTGCAAGGATTCTTGAAGGAAACAGATTCATTAGAATTCCTCCCATTTACTGGCATTTACGGAGCACCAAGGACACTGCAGGAGGAAAGCACTTCATGTGGATTCACTCGTGGGCTCCTCATAATAACTAAAAATATTACCTACATTTTAGAGATGGGGAAGCAGGCCCCTTGAAACCAAGTCAAGTGAATCTCCCAGTTACTGGCACATGACTGGTGTGGGTTGGAAAAGGGGTGTGTGTGTGAGTGTGTGTGTGAGGCTCTAAACCTGACGCTCCTTTCTAGCAACCACATGAAAGGCATATATCCCAAGGACTCTAGCCAGCTGGGTTTTGTATCTGCCCTGACATAGCACCTTTTGAAGATGCTCAAAGGCCTGGCTTCCATTCTTGGCTCCTGCTCATGACTCCAGCTTCCTGCAAATGCAGACCCTGGGAGGTAATTGGGTTCTTGCCACCCATGTGGGACATAAAGGTTGGGCTCCCATTGTGGGCATTTGGAGAGTGAACCAGGTGAATAGGCAGATGGGATCTCTCTGTCTCTCTGCTTCTCAAAAAAAGAAAAAAAAAAGTCACTTATGAACACGAGCCCTGCTATCAAGTATTGGGGCCATCTTTTAGTGCAGCAGTTAAGTCACTGTTTGGAATGCCTGTGTTGTAAAGTTGCCACAAAACACACCAAGCACTGGAGTAAGGGAAAGGGTTTATTGACGGGGAAATCCAACAGGTCAAAGGGAAGAGGTGAAGAAAGATTTGGGGGGGGGAGAGGAGAGGAGAGAGAGAGAGGAGGTGAAGAAGAAAGAAAGACCTTGAGAGAGAGATGGCACCTGTGTGGAAAGCAGGTCCTGTTAAACTTTTGTGGGGGGTCAGGGAATCAGGGTGGGGTGGAGCTGACACCTGTGGTTGGGCCATCTGGTCACCTGGCTCCCAGCGATGGTGGTAGGGGCTACAGCCTAGGGTCCTGTCTGGGGCGTAGATGGTGTCACAGATAAGACTGTACCATTTTACTAGCATTCCTTCCATATCAGAGTCTCAGCTTCACTTCTGATTCCAGATTCCTGTCAATGAGCACCCTGGGAAGCAGCAGGTGATGGCTCACGCACTTGGGTCCCTGCCATTCACATGAGAGACCCAGATCGAGTCCTGGGCTCCTGGCTTTGCCCAGCCTGAACCAACCCCAGCTATTTTGGACATTTGGGGAATAAGCAGGAAGATGGGAGTGCTCTCTCTTTGTCTTTCTTCTCCCTACTCCCTTTGCCTCTCTAAAATAAAAAATAAAGCAAAGATGTCCTGAGTGCTTGGGTCCCTGCCACCCACATGGGAGACCCATGGAGTTCCAGGCTCCTGACTTCAGCTTAGCCCAGCCCAGTCATTTGGTGGGTGAACCAGTGGATAGAAGATTTCTCTCTCCCTCTCTCTCTTGCCCACTGTCTTGCTCTTGCTCTCTGTCACTCTGCCTTTTGAATAAATAATAAATCCTTAAAAAAAAAAAAAAAAAAACAGAGAGAGAGGACCTTCTATCTGAATTGGAAGCAGAATCTGAGGCAGGACTTGATCCCAGGCACTCCAGTATGACATGTGGGCATCCTAAGCAACAGCTTGACCTCTAGGTCCGAGTTTTAAAAGCCAATTGTAAAAGACAAAGGCAGAAATTTGAGTACAGTCTGAGTAATAGAGGCTTTTGGGGGATTAATGTTAAATTTTGTTAGTGTTGTGGGAAAATGGCAGAAGAGAAGTTATTATTACCTGTTTCCAAGCGGACAAGCCAAAGAGAAAAGCGAGATTTAAAGGTCTAAAAGCAAGATTTATTAGAGTCAAAGACTCCAGCCAGAGTGGCATGGACCAGGGCTGCAAGAGAAGCAAAACCCAAAGGATCCAGTGGCACTGGGCTTGTTAAGAACAATTTTGAAGGAAAAAAAATTGACAATCAGATTGGCATTCAGTTACCAGGCAAGGACAAAACCCTTCAAAAGGCCTGATTTACAACCCTTTATCATATCTGACTTGCTCAGGATAAAACAGAAAACCTTGCAGAAGGGTGGGATTGGTAACTTGTTTTCACAATAAATGGTGATCACTACTCCCTTGCTATTCTCATGGTGAATGTGGGGATTCCAAAGGAAGGACATTACATTCATGCTAAAGATAAGCTCTTGGAGGGAAGCAAGCATTCTACACCCCAAATTCCACTGGGACCACCCTGACTGCCTATTAACCCATCTAACTCCTCACATTAGGCGTGATAATGGAATTACGATTATAGGGAAGGTTATTTAGTTTGTTAGAAGTGCATATGAAAATATTTCAGGTTGAAATGTTGTGATGTCTAGAATTTATAATGGTTCAGCAAACATGGTAGCATATTAAGAATTATTAAATCCAGGTGATGACTACTATGGGTATTCATTATGTTACTCTATTTTTCTGTATATATAACTTTTTTTTTCCATAATAAAAAAATTAAAGGAAATGCATATTCCAGAGGTGGTGGTTTTGTAGTATGCAGCAGCAACTTTTACAAATGCTTCTTTTGCTAGTATTTTTTAAAATTAAGTAATTATATTTCGTTGAAAGAGAGAGCCAGATGGAGAGACAGACACCTGCTATCCACTGGTTGATTCCCCAGATGCCCACAACATTCCTGGCTAGGCCAGACCAAAGCCAGGTCTGCCACGTGTGTGGCAGGGACTCCACCACTTAAGCCATCACCTGCTGTTTCCTGGAGCACACTGTCAGAAGGAAGCTGGAACTGAGAGTGGAGCCGGAGTTGGAATGCAGACACTTCTGTTTGGGATACAGATATCCCAAACTGTGTCTTAGCTGCTGCACCAAATGCCTATCCTTTGCAAATTTATTTTCTTTAAAAGGTTAGACATAAAGTAGACACCAATAAATACCATACTACCCTTGAAGACACATTCTATATTCTCAGAAGTTGATGTTACTAATGCTATCTTAGTCCATTTGGGCTCCTGTAACCAAATTCCTAAGACTAGATAATTTATAAACAAACAGAAGTTTACTGTTCAAAGTCCAGGATCCAGGATCCAGGCACCAGCAGATTCAGTGTCTAGCCAGGAGGGCCTTTTCCTCACAAATGACATCTGCTATGCACCCTCACATGGTAAGGGCAACAGAGATGAACAAGCTCCATCAGGGTTCTTTTTTTTTTTTTTTCTTTTCTTTTTTTTTTTTTTTTTTAATTCTGCTTGTTTGTGAGGCAGAGAGAGAGAGAGAGGGTGCTCTCAGCTGCTGGTTTGATCCCCAAACACCTGCAATGGCTGGGGCTAGGCTGGGGCTATGCTGGGGCTGAAGCCTGCAACTGGGAACCCAATCCAAGTCTCCTATGTGGATAGCAGGGAGCCAACTACTTAAGCTATCACTGTGTGTGCATCAGTAGGAAGCTCTAATAGGGAGCAGAGCCAAGACTCAAATCCAGGCAGTTTGATATGGAATCTGGGTGTCTGCACTGGCAGTCATATGCCCCCCTGTTCCCAGGCCTACCTGGGAACCAACACATTAGGGATTACATTTCAACATAGGAATTTTGGAGGGGCACAATATTCAGATCATAACAGATGTATGTTTCATTCTCCTTATGATTATACTACGTGAAAAATAATTATGCTTTAAAGTAGCAGTGATTAACACTATCAGATTTTCTGTGGAAATACCTGTATATTTGCATAAGATGACCAGAACCTATAACATTTCAAATATATGTCAATAGCTCTTTATTCTAGGATTTAATAAAGCCCTGTTTTTATTTCCTTTTCTACCCAACTTGCTTTGCATCATCCACTGTCCTGCTTACACCTTCGGCTTCTTTGGTTCTTCCACCTTTTGGTTTAATGACATTGGGGCAATCTGTTATACCATCACAGAACACACTGAACACCGGAGTAAGGGAAGGGGTTTATTGGGGAAAACCCAACAGACTGGAGGGAAGGGCGAAGCGGGAAAAGGAGAGTAAGAGAGAAAGAGGAGAGAGGAGAGGATAGATGGTAGGCTAGACAGAGGAGAAGAGGAGGCTAGAGAGAGAGAAGAGAGACAAGAGGAGAGGAGAGCTGATGAGAGGCGCCAAGAAAGCTGGAGAGAAGAGCCAAGAGAGCCACGTGTTCAGGAACAGGTCCTTTTAAAACTTTGCCGGAGGACGGGAAGGGAAGCAGGAGCAACGAATCCCATTAGGATGGGGGTGGAGCTTGACAACAGTGGTTGGGCCATGTGGCCACCTGGCTTCCAGCAATGGCAGTGGGGGCTAGGGCCTAGGATGTAAATCAGGGTGTAGATCACACCATAGATAAAACTGCGCCATTTTCCTAATACAATCCAGTATGCTCAGAGTCCTCAGAACGCCTGTAAGCACCTCTATCACTCCATCCTACAAGCAGCCTCTTGTGGTAGGGCCTAATGGGCCAGCCAGTCAACCAATTCTTATGTGACTCCTAGATCTCCTAGATCTACTTGGGATGACTGTAACTTCTTCCCAAGGTGTTTTTTTTTTTTTTTTTTTTTTTTTTTTTTTTTTTTTTTTTTTAAACAGGCAGAGTGGACAGTGAGAGAGAGAGAGACAGAGACAGACAGGTCTTCCTTTTGCCGTTGGTTCACCCTCCAATGGCCGCTGCGGCCAGCACACTGCACTAATCCGAAGCCAGGAGCCAGGTGCTTCTCCTGGTCTCCCATGCGGGTGCAGGGCCCAAGCACTTGGGCCATCCTCCACTGCACTCCCGGGTCATAGCAGAGAGCTGGCCTGGAAGAGGGGCAACTGGGACAGAATCCGGTGCCCCGACCGGGACTAGGACCCGGGGTGCCGGCGCCGCAGGCGGAGGATTAGCCTTTTGAGCTGCAGCGCTGGCCCCCAAGGTGTTAGGAGTTGAGAATCAGAGAGACTTGCCAATTCCTTTCTGCTTGAAGATTTGAACAAGAGTGTTATTTAGAACATTTGGTGATTGGAATGGCGTGGGCTCTGGGCATTCAGAATGGATGCAAACTGTGTTACAGTAGGAGGGGCTTGGAGGCCCCTGATGTGGTTATTGTTGTCTTTGCAGTTGCTGGATCATAGGGAGGCTTTGGCAACCCTGCGAAAGGAACTGGTTTGGATATTAGTTTGGTGGTTGTATATCTGCTGAAGACCCATGTGTTAAAGGCTTGGTCTCCAAACTCTTATATTATGGTACTAAGAGAATGGGTGTTTTTCTGGCTCCTGGCTTCAGATCGGCCCAGGTCTGGCTGTTGTGGCCCATTGGGGAGTGAACCAACGGAAGGAAGATCTTACTAACTCTCCCTCTGTAACTCTGCCTTTCAAATAAATAAATAAATAAATAAATCTTAAAAAAAAAAAAGTGGATGAGAGCTTAATGTAACTCGGGGGTTGAGATGTGGAGCTTTGGGAAGTGATTAAATTGGGTTAGGTTGTTAGGCGGTGGGGCTGTAAGGAAAGACTCGGACACGGCGTTCCTTCTTCCCGTGTGAAGCTCTGCACTAACCTGGGGCTCTGACTGAAAGTCTGCAGTCCTCAGATGCTAAGTCAGTGGGGCTGCCTGATGTGAACTTCCAGAACTGAGAGCTGTAATGTATGAATGAATAGTTTATCTCTGCTATTTGGTTGTATTAAGGAAAAGCTAGTTAATAGAGGTACCTAGGGAACAGGAGGCTTTTTAGGGAACTTGCACAAAAGCAATTTACTTGCAGTATAGATATCTTTCAGTATTTTTTAATTTTTTATAAACTGAAAGGCAGAGGTATAGAGAGAGGGAGAGAGGAAGAGAGAGAGACAGAGAGCAAGCGAGCAAGTGATCTTCCACCCTTTGGTTCACTCTCTTAATAGCCACAATGTACAGGGCTGGGCCAGGCTGATACCGGGAGCCCAAAATTCCATCCCAGTCTCCCACAGGAGTCCATGGGCCCAAGCACTTGTGCTATCCTTCACTACTTTTCCAGGTGCATTAGCAGGGAGCTAGACCAGAAGTTTAGCAGTCAGGGGCCAGTGTTGTGGTGTAGCAAGTAGTTAGCACTGCATCCCATATGGGTGCCACTGGGGAGTGAATCAGCAGATGGAAGATGTGAGTGTGTGTGTGTGTGTGTGTCTCCCTCTCTGTAACTCGGACTTTGAAATAAACAAATAATTATTTTTTTAAAAAAGTGTAGCAGTCAGGTCTTGAACTGGCATCCTTACGGGATGCTGATATTGCAGGCGGCAGCTTAACCTGCTGAGACCAAACACCTGCTAGCTCAGTATTTTATTTTAAAATTTATATTTAAATAAATAAAACTTTATTCTGATTTGTTTGAAAGGCAGAGTGACATACACAGACACATACACAGAGATAGAGACAGACACTTGTTTACTACCTAAATGCCTTACAACAGTCAGGGCTGGGCCAGGTTAAAGCCAGGAACCTGGAACTCCATCCAGTTCTCCCACTCAGGCAGTGAGTACTTGAGCCATCACCTGCTTCTTCCCAGAGAGCACATTAGTAAGAACTGGATTTGGAAATAGATCCTAGATTCCAAAGCAGGCACTCCCTATATGCAAAGTGGGAGTTCCAAGCAGACTCTTCACCACTTCACCAGATGCCTGCCCCATTGTTCAGTATTTTCAACAATGGCTTGTGATGCTTGAGAGCTCAGGGCAAGCAAGCTTCCTGCCATGTTGTTACAATGTCTCTCTTATAATTTCCTTTAAAATGCTTCCTTATAAACAATGTAATGTGCTTGTGTGTAAATTAACTTTAATCTACCCTCTAGGGAAGTTAGTTATCATTAGAGTTACCCTATTAGGAATTCATACTCCAGGGGTGGTTAGTTATAGTTTGAAGTGCCCTAATCAGGAATCTCTACTCCCTAGGTGGCTACTTAAGCATTTCAAGGATCTTTATTGAAATTTATAACAGAAGGTTCATTAATTAGCATGAAAGATGTTAGAAATACTTTTTTCATTGGTGAAATGAATGGTGTCCCATATATACGGCTGGCTAGATATCACTCTTATGTGAATGAGCTCCATGAAAACCTGACAAGGGCTGGTGTTGTGGCGTAGCTGATTAAGCTTCCACCTGTGATGCAGATATCCTACATAGGTGCCAGTTCGAGTCCCAGCTGCTCCACTTCCTATCCAGTTCCCTGATAATGCACCTAGGAAAGCAACAGAAGATGGTTCAAGTGCTTGAACCCCTGCAACCATATGGGAGACTTAGATGAAGTTCTGGGCTCCTGGCTTCATCATGGCCCTGCCCTGGCTGTTGGGGATGGAAAATCTGTCTGTCTTACCCTCTCTCTGTAACTCTGCCTTTTACATCAATAAATCAATCTTAAAAAACAAAAAAGGAAAAGAAATTTGACCAGAGTATCATGAGAACAGGATATTTATGGGGTCTATGCATAACTATATACCCAGTGCATGAGATGGTAGACAGTGTATTCAATATATAGTGAATAAGTTGTTAGAAAACCCAGCAAACTACCACCTTTTGGGTTCTATACCAATCTGTGTTGTTACTCCTTCTGCTTAGTCATCAGTTCTACTCTAGGAGGCCTGTGCTAAGAGACCTGAACAAAAGGCTGGCTGATAGAGCTGTTGTGTTGGCTGTTGCTGCAGCCACCTCAAAGTGGACCTCTCACAGGAGATGCTCTGACATGCGGGAGGCAGAGAGGAAGCATTTTCCTAACATCATAGGAGCAGGTTGTATGACTATTTCTTTTGTTCTTTAAAAAAATGATTATTTATTTATTTGAAAGGCAGAGTTACAGAGAGGCAGAAACAGAGAGAGGGAGAGAGAAAGAGAAAGTCTTCCATCCACTGGTTCATGCCCCAAATGGCCTCAATGACTGGAGCTGGCCCGATCTGAAGCCAAGAGCCAGGAGCTTCTTCTAGGTCTCCTATGCAGGTGCAGGGGCCCAAGGACTTGGACCACCTTCTACTGCTTTCCCAGGCCATAGAAGAGCTGGATGGGAAGTAGAGCAGCAGGGACTCACACTGGAGCCCATATGGATACCGGCAATGCAGGCAGTAGCTTTGTTTGCTATACCACAGCACTGGCCCCATCTTCTATTAATTTTTAATTAATTATTTTGTATCTGTTTGAAAGGCAGAAAGAGACAGCAGAAGTCTTCCATCCATTGATTCACTCCCCAAATGTGCACGACAGCGGGGCTGGGTCAGGCCAAAACCAAGAACTGGGAACTCTAGGTCTTCCATGTGGGTATCCTGGACACAAGGTCTTGAGTCATTATCATGGCTGTCTCTGAATCAGGAACAGAGCCAGGACTGAAACTCAGGCACTCTGATTTGGGCTACAGGTGTCTAAAGCAGTCTCATAATACCTGCCTCCCTTTTTCTCATTTTTAGGAAACAGAGTCTGTCATAGCAGAATGCTAAGGCTTGCATAGAGGAGGAAATAGCAGAAGACATAGGTGAGCTTATCAATGGACAGACAGGAAATTAAAGGATTTTGCTTCTTAGGGTTTTAGTTTTTGGGGAAATGGGCAATCATGTTTCTGTATTTGTTTACGTACATTGATTAGGAAATATATATATATGTATATATACATATATATATATATATTTTAAAACTTGGTCTTTTAAAAAGCTTTTATTTATTTGAAAGGTAGAGGGATAGACAGAGACAGACAGGCAGACAGAGAGATCTCTGATCTGCTGGTTCACTCCCCAGATGCCTGTGATAGCCAAGGCTAGTCCACAAAGTCAAAGCCGGGAGCCAGGAACTCAATCCAGTTCTCCCGCATGGGTGGCAAGGACCCAAGTACATGAGCCATCACCCATCCCTCCCAAGGTGCTCAATAGCAGAGAACTACTAGAGTCCAGTATCTTGAACTCAGCACTCTGATATGGAATGTGGATGTCCCAAGGGGCAGCTTAACTGCCGGTGCCTCAATGCCCACCCCTAATTAGGGGATTAATTTGGCTAGTTTCAAAAAGACTAACTCGGTAAAAGATTTCTTCTGAGTTTTTATCCATGGGGATAGGTGGCACTGCAAAATGAGGTCATTTAAAGACCCAGGTTCCTCTTCTTTGTGACTCTCATCCTAGGACATGTCCTTGTCATGGCATGCTTGACTCACACAGCTTCACCCCCACCTGTCTGTGTCCCAGCCCTTTACACGTGGGCAGGAAGAATGAGAGAAGGGAGAGCAAGCAGTTTCCTAATGAGGATGTGACCACTTCTCCTCTCAACTTATTGGTCAGAACATAGTCACATGGCCTAATCTAGCTATCAGGGATGCTAGGAGGAAGTGTTCCCAGCAGATATATGTGGTGGTAGTGACAGAGGAGGAGGGTTAGTAGGTTCTGCAGAAGCAAAGCAACCCAACAAAACACACTTTAAAAAATAACTTGGGGGGCTGGCATTGTAGCACTGTGGGTTAAGCTGCTGCCTACGACACCATCATCCCTTATGAATACTGGTTCAAGGCCAAACTGCTCCACTTCTGATCCATGTGCCTAGGAAAGCAGCAGAAGATGGCCCAAGTGTTTTGGCTACTGCTACCCACATTGGAGACTAGGATGGAGTTCCAGTTTCCTGGCTTTGGCTTAGCCTGGCCCTGACCATTGTGGCCCTTTGGGGAATGAACCAGTAGAAGATGACTCCTCTGTCTCTCCCTGTAACTCTGTCTTTGAAATAAATAGATCTTTAAAAAAATAAGTTGGATGTGTGTGTTAGGCTTAGTGGTTAAACTGTAGTTTAGGATACCTGCTTCCCATTATCAGAGCGCCTAGGATTAAGTTCTGGCAGTGCTCCAAATTCCAGCTTCCTGCTAAAGAGCACCCAGGGGGATAGCCCAGGTGATGACCCTCGTAATTGGTCCCTGGCAACCACGTGGAAGACCCAGATTGAGTGCCCAACTCCTGGTTTCAGCCTAACCCAGCCCCAGCCTTTGCAGCCATTTGTGGTAGTGTACTCTCTCTCTCTGCCTTTCAAAGAAATAAAATTTTAAAAATACATAAGCAAAAAAGTTGAGGTAATTTATTAAGATGCAGATAGGATAAGGTAGATACACAGGCAAGTAAAGCATTAAGGGACAAAGAGAAAAATAAGGGTGTTAATAAGGTTAGTAGTCAAAATAGCTGTCATCTGTCCTTATGGGTGGAATTTACTCAAGGTACTTGCTTTAATTTGGTTTGAAACCAAGTTAATTTATCCAAACTGCTGATAGACTTTGAAAACATTTCACTCATTAAATATCAACTTAGATTCTTCCCTGCCTTCCCAGGGATTTATGCAAAAAGTATTAACTGATTTGTACGCTACCATCTGTAAAATTCAATTTTAATAATTGAGAGTTCTGAATATTGAATACAGCTTTTTTGGCTAACAAGTCAGATATAAACTGCATGAAAGGACAAAATAAATGTGGTGGTCATGCTATTCCACTTTCGTATTTTGCTTAACTTTTGATCTGTAATTGATAGAGAAAGAATTTTACTAAATTGAAAATGAGAAAGTGCTAAAAATACCACACATGCCTCTGACCTCTTCATTGTGGAAGGGCAGTCAGCCAAAGCAGTTAAGTCTCAAAATGGTTAGACTGACAGATTTTAACTCAAAAACGATAATTATTGGGTTGCGTTTTGGTTGGATTATAACCTACAGGATGGGAAAGCTTGCATCCGATTTCTAGTTCATGCCAGCTAAGCTCCTGTCATTTCTGTCATTGGATAAGAAGTTCTCTCTTTTCATGCATACTTTCCCTCAACTCCCAATCACCCAGAGAATGAGGTCATTATGCTGCTATTGATCTTGCTCACCATGGCAGTACCAACACACAGAACCCAAATAAAGGAACCTACACTCAAGGTGCCAGATGGAGCAGAGCTGCCAGCTTTCGCGACTTTTTCAGAAGCATCTCATTGGTAGCCAGCAAAAATCTCAGCAGGGTGCCTTGCTGGGGTTCAAGCAAGTCTGGGCACGTCCTGCAAACTGGAGAGGCAGGACTGAAAGAAACCTGTCTCCATGGGGGCTCAGAATGCTTCCTGGAACAGAACTCACTTCAGTGGAAGACTGACTCAGAAAGACTTAGTCACTGGATGGAGAGTCATAAATACAGCGTGGGGTAGCTGTTACTCAAACCTGTCGCCAACCGAGGCCCATGAAAGCACGGCTGAATCCGTAAGAGAAACAGCTCTGAGTAAGAACATAATGAGCTGATTCACTGAAAACGATATAGTTTTGGGCACAAGCAACCGGCCTCGGGGTTCCCCTGAGAGGTCAGCACAATGGTTGTGCCATGGCTTTGACTGTTTTGTTTGTGTCACACATCCCAGTAGGGGTCCTGCATTGCCTGGGACAGCAGACCAAGTGAGGGGGGACACTGGAGGAGCAGTGTGAGCATAATTTCTTGACCCCAGGAGCTCCCAGGGAGCTGGAGGTTGTCCTGGCTACCTTGGTAGGCTAGAGAGGTAGAACCAGTGGAATTCAAGTTATTAGTGCTAATTGGACCTCATTAGTACTATGGTTGATGAGTTTAAATAGGATTCTTAATCAAATACCCCTTATGCAATGGTGTGCTGTTGGGTAATTTATGATTATATATAGAATAACATTCTCTAAACTGGAAAGAAAAAAATTGTAGAATCGTTATTTTACTGTAGAAAGACCAGTAAATTTTAAAAAGAAATATCAGTACAGTGATAACTTCTGTAAAATATAGTGAAATGAATGACCAGAAAAACAAAATTTAAAAAAACATGACTTTGGAGTCAAGCATTATAGCACAGCAAGTTAATCCCTACCTTTTACACTGGCATCCAACATGATTCCTGTTTGCTCCACTTCTGATCAGCTCACTGCTAACATGCCTGAGAAAGTAGTGGAGGATGGCTAAAGTGCTTGGATCCCTGTATCCATGTGGGAGACCTCAATGGAATTCCAGGCTCATGGCTTTGGACTTGCCTCGTCCTGGCCATTGCTGCCATTTGGGGAGTGAACCAGTGGATGGAAGATTTTTCTATCTCTGTTACTCTGCCTTTCAAATAAGTAAATAAATGATTAAGTTAACTTTATCAGAGTTTAGAGAGTGAATATTAAGCGTATGTGCCAGGTACTATGTATAGTGCTAGAGATTAGGGTTCACTTTTGGCTGAGTTGATCCAGGAAGGCTCCATGAGATGTTAACAGATGGGTAGAGAAAGACAGAGTAATGTACCCACGTAGGGAGTGAATCAGCGGATGGAATATATCTCTGTCTCTTTCTGTCTCCCCCTCTTTTTTTTGTAACTCTACACTTCAAATAAATACAATAAATCTTTTTTTTTTTTTGACAGGCAGAGTTAGAGAGAGACAGAGAAAAAGGTCTTCCTTCTGTTGATTCACCTCCCAAAAGGCCACTACAGCCGGCGCACTGCGCCGATCTGAAGCCAGGAGCCAGGTGCTTCTCCTGGTCTCCCATGTGGGTGCAGGGCCCAAGCACTTGGGCCATCCTCCACCGCACTCCCGGGCTACAGCAGAGATCTGGACTGGAAGAGGAGCAACCGGGACAGAATCCAGCACCCGGACCGGGACTAGGACCCGGGGTGCCGGTGCCGCAGGCAGAGGATTAGCCTATTGAGCCCCGGTGCCGGCCTAAATATAATAAATCTTAAAAAACACCTAATGACATAAATAAGCCTTAGCTGTTTATTATGGCATTATTTAATTTTATGTGGACATGAAATTCCCTTGTCAAGTTGTTAGAGATTTCCAAACACTTATTATTTATTTATTTATAAGATTTATGTATTTATTTGAAAGGCAGAGTTACAGAGAGGCAGACGCAGAGGGAGAGAGGTCGGTCTTCCATCTGCTGGTTCACTTTCCAAATGACTGCAACAGACAGAGCTGAGTCGATCTGAAACCAGAAGCCAGGAGCTTCCTCTGGGTCTCCCACATGGGTCAGGGGCCCAAGGAGTTGGGCTATCTTCTACTGCTTTCCCAGGCCATAGCAGAGAACTGGATGGGAAGAGGAGCAGCCAGGACTCGAACCTTCACCCATATGTGATGCTGGCACTGCAGGCAGTGAGCGGCTTTACCTGTGACGCCACAGTGCTGGCCCCCCACATATTGTTTCTTAATCCCATAGTTCTCTTTCACATAGAATTGTTTTGTTCATTCTTTAAGATTGAGCTTAAAGGGGCCAGTGCTGTAGTGTTAGTAAGCTAAGCCTCTGCCAGTGGCACTAGTATTCCATATGGGCACCAGTTCAAGCCCCGACAAATCCAGTTCTGATCCAGCTCCCTGATGATGGCCTGGGAAGGCAGTAGAAGACGGCCCAAGTCCTTGGGCCCCTACACCTGTGTGGGAGACCTGGGAGAAGCTCCTGGCTCCTGACTTTGGATCAGCCCAGTTCTGGTCATTGAGGCCACTTAGGGAATAAACCAGTGGATGGAAGACCTATCTTTCTCTCCTTCTCTGTCTGTAGCTCCGCTTTTTTTTTTTTTTTTTTTTAAAGAAGATTGAGCTCAAATAACATTATTAGTGCAGTTACTCTGTCTCACTCTACCCATCTCTTCATATCCTAAATGCTTCATGGAGCCTTCCTGGATTAACAGTCAAAAGTGAACCCTAATATCCAATGCAATATATAGTATCTGCCACATATATTTAGTATGCACTTTTAAAACTCTGGTAACTCTTATTTATTTATTTATTTATTTGAAAGGCAGAGTGACAGAGAGAAAGAGGCGAGACAGAGAGATATTTTTCACCTGCTGGGTCACTCCTCAAATGGTAGCAATGGCCAGGCCAAAGCCAGGAGCATGGAACTCCAACTGGGTTTCCCATGTGGGTGTTAGGGACCCTCTGGGCCATCTTCTGCTGCTTTCCCAGGTGCATTAGCAGGGAGCTGGATCAAAAACTGTGCAGCCAGGCCTCAAAATGGTGCTCATATGGGAAGCCAGTGTTGCAGGAAGTAGTTTAACCTGTTGTGCCACAATGCTGATCCCAAACTCTGAGAATTCTTAATTTACAATACATTATGATCATACCAGGGCATATCAGGAGCAGGTGTTTGGTGCAGTGGCTAAACTGCCTCTTTGGTTGCCTGCCTCCTATACTGGAGTATAGGATGTAGCTCTGCTTCAGATCCCAGCTTCCTGCTAATGGGTACCCTGGGAAGTCAGCAAGTGATGACTTGAGTACTTCAGTCCCTGCTCCCTGTGGGAGATCTGAATGGAGTTTCTATCTTCTGAGTTCTGTCTGGCCAGCCCAGGCCATTGCATACTTTTGGGAAGTGAACTAGAGGATGGAAGCTCTCTGTCTGCTTTCAAATAAGTAAAATTAAAAGGACTTAAAAACAGAGAAATATGTTTAAAAAAGATGTTTATTTTGGTGCAAAAATATCTTTGAAATCCATGCGATTTTTTAAAAAAATACTTTTTGTTAATGTGCATTGTATTTCTTTCTTTCTTTTCTTTTTATATATTTATTTGACAGGTAGAGTTACAGACAGTGTGAGAGAGAGACAGAGAGAAAGGTCTTCCTTCCATTAGTTCAGTCCTCAAATGGCCGCCAAGGCCGGCGCTGCGCCGATCCAAAGCCAGAAGCCAGGTGCCTCCTCCTGGTCTCCCATGTGGGTGCAGGGCCCAAGCACTTGGGTCATCTTCCACTGCCCTCCCGGGCCACAGCAGAGAGCTGGATCGGAAGTGGAGCAGTCGGGACTAGAGCCTGACGCCCAAATGGGATGCCCATGCTGCAGGCGGAGGATTAACCAAGTGAGCCATGGCGCCAGCCCCTCTTTATTTATTTTTAAAGATTTATTAATTTATTTGGAAGGCAGAGCTACAGAGAGGCAGAGGCAGAGGCAGAGAGAGAGAGAGAGAGAGAGAGAGAGAGAGAGTCTTGCATCTGCTGGTTCATTCCCCAAATGGCTGCAATGGCCGGAGCTGAGCTGATCCGAAGCCAGGAGCCAGGCGCTTCTTCCAGGTCTTCCAGGCAGGTTCAGGGGCTCAAGGACTTGGGCCATCTTCTACAGTTTTCCCAGGCCACAGATGAGAGCTGGATCAGAAGTAGAGCAGGTGCCCATGTTGTGGCACAGCAGATTAACACCCTGGCCTGAAGCACTGGCATCCCATATAGGTGCCGGTTTGAGATCTGGCTGCTCCACTTCCCACCCAGCTCTTTGCTATGGCCTGGGAAAGCAGTAGAAGATGGCCCAAGTCTTTGGTTCCCTGCACCCACGTGGGAGACCCGGAAGAAGTTCCTGGCTCTTGGCTTCGGATTGGTGTAGCTCCAGCCATTGCAGCCAATTGGAGAGTGAACTAGTAGTTGGAAGATTCCTTTGTCTCTTTTTTCATCTATCTCTGTTACTGCCTTTCAAATAAGCAAATAAATCTTAAAAAAAAAAAAAAAGACTTTCCAAGGTATGTATGAATACAGAGAGGAGAGTCTTTTAAGGCAATCAGTTGCGCAAGCAACCCTGCCTTAAAATGTGTGCTCCAGTCAGAGTGTAATTCAGACTCCTTTCCAGCATCCCGCATCCCTTCTGTTTCTCCCCTATCTTACAAAAACAAAAGCAGAACTCTTCCTCATCCTAAAGCTTAGTATGGTGCAATACTTCAGTGTGCAAAAGCCTCCAGGACATGGAAGAAAGGGATGAGTAGCAAGTCCTTTCACAAATCAGGTGGTTTTCAGTTACCTGTTTTCAACTAGGTTGAAAAAGAACCGAATCAGAGTTGTTATCTGATGGATCATTAGAAGTATTTTTAAAAAGATTTATTTTTATTTGAAAGGCAGAGTTGAGAGAGAGAGAGAGAAAGAGAGAGGTCTTCCATCTGCTGGTTCACTCCCCAAATAGTCACAATGGCCAGAGCTAGGCTGATCTGAAACCAGGAGCTGGGAGCTTCTTCTGGGTCTTCCTTATGGGTGCAGGGGTCCAAGGACTTGGGCCATCTCCTACTGCTTTCCCAAGCATGGCAGCTGGGACTCGAACCGGTGCCCACATGGGATGCTGGCACTTCAGGCGGCTGCTTCACCCACTGTGCCACAGCGCTGGCCCCTGCTTATTTCTTCGAACAAGTTTTCTCAATGCTGATATTCATGGAATTGAAAACTTGTAATAGAATTGACACTGAGCTTGTTCTCATTGTAATAACACCCATTGACAGACTAATTGGAAACAAATCCATACAACTACATCTCTATGAGATGCATTTTCAGTTTTTTATTTCTTGCAGTTATTTTCAATTACTTAAACTATGTTTTGATCCACTGAAATAAGATGTTGTTGAAGCCGTAAACCTTTATGATAGCATAAAATGTAAAAAAAAACCCTGCAAATTTCAATTCATACACACATTTTTATGACCAGCAAACTTGATAAGGTGATCAGTACAACAGTTTAAGTATAAAATATATTTTTAGGATAAAATTCTGGAGGTGAGGTGGGACGCACCTAGAAAGTGAAGGAAGTACGTTAACGGTTCACATATAAAAGGCGCTGGCCTTGTGATACCGCCGGTAAAGCCTCGGCCTGCAATGCAGCGCCAGGCCGCTTGGCGTCCCGGCTGCTCCACTTCGGATCCAGCTTCCTGCTAAGGCTCCTGGGAAAGCAGCGCGCGCCCCAGAGCTCGGGCCCCAGCCCGCACGCGGGAGACCCGGATGCAGCGCGTGGCGCCGGGCCGGCCCTAGCCATCGCGGCCATTTGCAGAGCGAACCAGCTGGAGGAAGAGCTCCGTGAACTCTGCCCTTTACATAAGAAGGGGTTGCCTTCGCTGGAGACCAAACCCCTGAGGTATGTAGGGTCCGTTGGCTGTGTTTAAAAAACTGTGGCAGAGGGGACGGAGGCGACCTCACCGTAGACTGAGCCAGGAGGCACCTGCCGGGCCGAGGCGGCTCTCGGGGCTCAGGTGTGGCGACCGCGAGTCAGCGACGACGTCGGCTGGGTCTGTTCCGCTCCCGCCGGCGGCGCAGGGCTAGCTCATCATTTTGTATTTATTGTCCCCAGCGCCTGTCCTCGCGGACTGGAAGCGCCCAGGCGGCCAAACGTGCTCGATTGCTGGCGCAGCGTGCGCACCCAGGGGCGCTCCCCGAACATCCCCGCGGGGCCGCCGACCGGGTCGTGGGGACTCGGAATCCCCAGGTCAGCGTCCCGGGCTTTCCGGCCGCGTGGCCCGCTGGCCGCGACGCCCGCCGGGGCGTGGGAAGGCCCGGAGGAAACTCCGAGCGGCCGGCCGGGCCCGCGCGGGGGGCGCGGCCCGCGCAGCCGGGGGCGGCGCCATTGGGGCCGCCGCGCAGGCGCGCAGCCGGCTCCGCGTGAGTGCGCGCTGTCCCCGCGCGGGCTCCGTAGCGCGTGTGCAGGCTGACGCAGCCCGCGAGCCCTCCTCCTGCTCTGCAGCGGCGGCCGCGGAGTTTTGGGCGTTGGGGAGGGGGCGAGCGAGCGAGCGCGAGTCGAGAGAGGGAGGCGGCGGCGGCGGCGGCGGCAGCGGGGAGGAGGAGGAGGAGGAGGAGGAGCAGGCGCCGCCATGGCCGCCGCTATCACCGACATGGCCGACCTGGAGGAGCTCTCCCGCCTGAGCCCTCTGCCCCCCGGCAGCCCAGGGCCGGCGGCGCGGGGCCGGGCTGAGCCCCCCGAGGAGGAGGAGGAGGACGAGGAGGAGGAGGAGGAGGTCGAGGCCGAGGCGGTGGCGGCGCTGCTGCTGAACGGCGGCGGCGGGGGCGGCGGCGGCGGCGGAGTGGGGGGCGGCGAGGCGGAGACGATGTCGGAGCCGAGCCCCGAGAGCGCCAGCCAGGCTGGGGAGGACGAGGACGAGGACGAGGAGGAGGAGGAGGAGGAGGACGAGAGCAGCAGCAGCGGCGGGGGCGAGGAGGAGAGCAGCGCCGAGAGCCTGGTGGGCAGCAGCGGCGGGAGCAGCAGCGACGAGACGCGCTCGCTGAGCCCCGGTGCCGCCAGCAGCAGCAGCGGGGATGGGGACGGCAAGGAGGGCCTGGAGGAGCCCAAGGGACTGCGGGGCAGCCAGGGCGGCGGCGGGGGCGGCAGCAGTAGCAGCAGCGTCGTCTCCAGCGGCGGCGACGAGGGCTACGGGACCGGGGGAGGCGGAAGCAGCGCGACCTCCGGGGGCCGGCGAGGCAGCCTGGAGATGTCGTCGGACGGGGAGCCTCTGAGCCGCATGGACTCGGAGGACAGGTCAGTGCCGCGCCGCGGCCCCTTCCCTTCCCCCCGCTGCAGCTCCCGGGCCCCTCGGCGGGCGCCCGCTCACCTCCGGACCCCGAATTCGCGGCCCCTCCCCCAGGTTCTGGTCTCGGAAATCCCTGGCGGCCGCCGACGCCGCGCGGCGCCGCGCCCCTCTCCTCGCCGCGGCGAGCAGCTCCAACTCCGCAGCCGTCTCCCCCCGACTCGGCGCTTTCCCCGCCCTCTTCCCCTCGGCTCGCCGCGGCGCTCGGACCTGAGCGCGGCTCTCCCTCGGAGGCGACCCCCGGCCGGGCCCGGGGCGGCGGGCGGAACCGAAGAGGGCCCTGAGGCGCGCCGGGCCGGCAAGGTCAGCCTCGTCGGGCCGTGCTGGGCAGCACTTGTCACCCCGCGTTGACAAACGCTTCTCCAACATGGCTGGTCTCGCCCGGGTTCGGCAGAACTTCCTTGTCCAGCCGGGAGACCCCGGCTGGCACTTGGCTCTACTTAAAAAAAAGAGAAAAAGAAATAGACTATTCTTTTATCTGTAACGATTGCTTTCCCCAATCCCTCATTGCTAGTCGGGAATGTGGTCTCCAGCGTGATTTTAGTCTTTTTCTCCTGTTTGTTTTGTTATCAAACCGGAGAGAAAGTTTAAAACACGTATAAATCATTGTGGGAACGAGTAGTGGATTGATTTCCTTTAAAATAACTTTGCAGAATTAGAGAGTTGGAATCAGTGGTACAGCATTAGTGTGTGGCTTAAAATCTTAATTATGTAGCAATGCAGTGATTTTTAGATATTTAAAGTCTTGTATCGGGGAAGTCTCTGAAGGAATTAGTGTTACTTTCCTAAAGCTTGTTAGAGTGGAGACTTAACAATATGCCCTCCCTCCTTCTTTTTAGGGACATTTAAGGGATTTATTTTAGTATATTTTTCGATTGTTGCTACCTTTATTTTCGATCTCTGGAAAACTTGAAACTAGTTGGTTTTGATGTACTTTTTTTGGAACTCACTTTTTGCTTATATTGCTTCTAAAGTATAATAGCAATTATTTTGACCATGCTAATGTTTTGACAAGCAGAAATTTTAAGTTAGTAGTGATTTTTATTTAAAAGCTCTTTCTAAAGTTCTAGGAATTTTGATTTTTAATTGATGAAAGTGAACACTGAGATTTATATGCTTCTAGGAATACAAGAGCTGGAATATTTTGAACATTAATCTTAAATTCTGTTTTTAGCATCTAGTTAGAAAAATATCCTCGCTGCAGTAAAATAGACTGTACAGACCTTAGGAAAATTGTGCTGAACTGTATAGGTATGGGTAGGAAGGAGGACATCTTTAATAAAAACTTAACAGTTGATGCAAACTGAACCGTGAAGCATCTGCCATTTATTGTTTTCCTATATCCTCTTCCATTAGTAACAATATGTATTTTAAAGTTTGTGTTAAGTTTATACAGTGAGCATCTAATCCAGTATATACACGGGCACATGCTTGCCTAACAGTGCGTGGTTTAAATGTCTTCCTTTCATTCTCACAATTTCTTGTAGGATAGGTGTTATTTTTGACTACTATTTAACAGATGTAGAAGCAACTTGGATGATTTACTCAGAGTAAATGTAAGGTGGAAATGGTGGAGCTGGATCTGAACAAATGTTCTCAAGTCCCTTGTGATGTCCGTTTCACAAGCGTTAGGATAATTCACCTTAAATGAGAAGTGTTGTGTGTTAGAGTTTTGTTTTGCTTTAGTTAGCAGTCTGTCCACTACGTCCCTTCAGGAGACCATGAATTATTGATTAAGTAATATTTCAAGATGTGGAGTTTTGGTTTCATTTGCTATTTATTATACTTACTTGAACTTGATGTAATTTTTCATCATACAAGAATTCTGAGAGTAAGGAGTTAAGAAACTGGTCTCAGAGGTCCAAATAAGCGTACTGGTTTTCTTGAGATTACAGAATGTAGTAATTGTGTTTCAGGGTGATATTGTCAGCTGTATGAAAGCCTTGCTTATGAAACTGCTTTGTTGTCTTCATAATCTCAGTTCTGAAATAACTTCCTTGTTAACAAGCTTTAATTTTTTTCCCCCCTTACGTTTGGAAAGGCTCCATAATTTTTATAAACTATCCTTGAGATTACAGCAGTGTTTGTGGATTTGATAGGTTGATTTCATAGCAGGAAGTCTATTTTTGTGACTGATTGAATATTTTAGTTTTAAGATGCTTTTTAAAAAATTTGAGGTATTTTTGTTAAAGTAATTCCATTATCAAAACCGTTAGAATGCATATTTAGTTTTTCTGTCATTTTGAGATAATGTTGTACTTTTGAATTTATCTGATATGGTTTAGAATTTGTTGAAATCAAAGTTAAGTGTTCTTTATTTTTAGTACTACTTTTAAAAATGATTAAATACAAAAAATTAGATAGTTTGTGACCTTTGTCATTTACAAACATGTATTAGAAGTGTTGGGTGATGAAAAGGAACTAATTTTTAAAATTGAATGACACTTGGCACAAAAAAGTTGCTCATTGTCCCCAGGAGAAAGTTTATTCAAAACCAGTATAAGTTTGTAAGCAAGTTTATATTAGTAAATTTAGAAAATCTTAAAAATTGGCATGCAATTTTACTTCTACTTTGGTTATAATACAGATAGGATTTTCTTTGGGAGAAATGTTTAGCTGTATGAGACCATTAAAATCTAGCTTTTCTTTGACGTTCAACTTAAGCTTTAAGTACTTTTAAAAAGTTAACATGTTGCAGGCCAATTTCCTAGACTAACTTTGAAAAAGTTTCAAAACGTGTTTTAAACCATCATTTCCTTTTTATTTCTGTTTTCCAATATTATATCTGTCATTTAAAGAGTTTAAGAGGGGTGGGCATTTGGTGCCGTAGTTAAGATTCGCACATGGCATAGTGGAGTGCCTGTATTCTAGTCACAGCTGCTCAGTCTCTGATTCAGCTTTCTGCTTACGCGCATTGTGGGAGACTGCAGATGATGGTTCAAGTACTTGGATCCCTGCAGGCTTCAGCCTGGTCCAGGACTGGTTATTTTGGCCATTTGGGTGAGTGAACCGTAGGATGGAAGATCCATCCCCTTTTGCCCTTATTTCGCTGCCTTTCAGATGAAGTGAAAATAACCTTTAAAAAATTAAAAAAGGTTAATGGGGCTTGTGCTGTGGCATCATGGGTAAAGCCAGCTGCTGCCTGCGGTGCCGGCATCCCATATGGGCGCCGATTTGAGTCCCGGATGCTCCACTTCCGATCCAGTTATGGCCTGGGAAAGCAGTAGAAGATGGCCCAAGTCCTTGGGCCTCTGCACCTGTGTGGGAGACCCAGAAGAAGCTCTTGGCTCCTGGCTTCAATTTGGCCCAGCTCTGGTCGTTGCAGCCATTTGGAGAGTGAACCAGTGGATGAAAGATCCCCTCTTCCCCCATGACTATGACTCTGCCTTTTAAATTAAACAAATTTTAAAATATTAAAAAGTTAAATACTTGTTGCGTATTTGAGAATGCCACAGTTGTACAGAACATCCTCCTTTATCAATGCCAAGAAAATATGACATGGTTTCAAATTCCAGGTAGTAAATTTTTATAGAGTTTTAGGACTTAATGTCTATAAAGTTTTTTAGTCTACATCTTACCTGTCTGTTGAGTCAGATTATACATGAAAGTACTACCTTAATTTCTTATCTATGTAGTGAATTAGTGATGGCTTCTATTTTGTGGTTATTTGTCTTTATCTTACGCTTTTCTAGAATATGTCATGACTTATCTTGAAAAAGCTGAGATCACTTTTATCCACTTTATTGACCTTTTTGCATAAACCCAGGTGTCAAGGAAAAAGCCTGTGTGAAAGGGTGAAGGTGATGGGAGAGGGCATATTAGTGTTTGGCTTCCCAGCCCTGTGAGTTGCAGATTTTAAGGTATTAGGCAAGATTGCTTTGGCATTGAGAAAACTGACATATTACCCAGTTTCCCATTTGTTTGATTGGGGAGATTTTTGCCTAGTGTAGAGGCTAAATATTTAAATCAGAGAAATACTTGTTTCTTGAGGTTTATCATCAAGACTTATTAAGGATCTTTATGGTTGCAGAAAATAAAATACTTTTTTTAAAGATTGATTTGAAAGGCAGAGTTGGTGGGGGAGGGAGATGGGAGATATCTTCCATTCTCTGGTTCACTCTCCAAGTGGCTGCAATGGCAGAGGGCTGTGCCAGGCAGAAGCCAGGAGCCTGGAACTCTCATCTGGGTCTCCCATGTGGCTAGCAGGGGCTCACGTACTTGGGGACATCTTTGCTGCTTTCCCAGGCACATTAGCCAGAAGCTGGTGGTGCTCACATGGGAGGCGGCATCTTAAGTGGTGGCTTAACCATGGCACCACAACACCAGCCCCAACGATAAAATACTTTCGTGTGATACAATATTTTGTGTTCCTATTTTATAGTGGAACTCCCTTACACTAGGAACTCTGAAGCCGCTCTATGTAATACTGCTTTTTTGTATTATATATTTTTCTTCTGATGTTTGTTTTTTTTTGAGTGGCAGAGAAAGATGGAGATAGGGTGAGAGGGGAAGGGTATCTTCAAATACAAAGCCAATGCTTGGCCAGCCTGAAACCAGGAGCCCAGAACTCCCTCGGGTCTTCCACGTGGATGGCAGGGACCAAATAGCAGGAAGCTGGGAACAAAGTTGAGGCTGACCTCACATCCAGGCACTGTGATGTGGGATGGGATATGGGCATACTAAGGTAGTGTCTTAACCACTGTGCCAGATGCCAGCTCCCAGGATCCCTTCCCTGCTACTTTTTTATTTTGATGAACTTTAGGGAAAAGAGCTTTTGTTAGGTCTCAGTTTTCATAGATGACATGTTGTAGTACTCTGTTGAAGTGTTCTATCCTAAAACTGAAACAGAGAAACAATAGAACTGTAGATTTCAAGGTCGAACTTACATGGAGAGGTTCTAAGGAGCCATTTTACTTTTAAGAAACAGACTGTTTTGTTGGTTCAGTTAGGGAATCCTGTGTGTAGCTAAGTTGCTACCCAAAACAGGTGTTAACTCTGTATGGGACTTTTTACTGGATATTATGGGAGGTAGGAGGACAAAAATGCTTCCCACTTCATCCTGCATATTACTGTTATGATTTCTAATTCCCAGTTGTGGGTTTTGCCACAACTCCTAGCAGAAAATGTCTAACTGTGAAGAGTTAGATTTCTTACCCTATCTGTTGTATTATTTTTAATTATTTTTATTTGAAAAAGAGAGTGGGAGAGACAAGAAAAAGAGAGATCTTCTGTCCTCTGGTTTACTCCCCAGATGGCTGCAATGACTGGGACTGGGCCAGGCAGAAGGCAGGGAGCCAGGAGCTTCTTCTGGGTCTCCCACAAGAGTAATAGGGGCCCAAGTACTTAGGCCATCCCCAACTGCTTTTCCTAGTACATTAGCAGGGAGCTGGACCTGAAGTGGAGCAGCAGGGACATAAATCAGCACTGATACGGGATGCCAGTGTTGCAGGCAGCATTGCTGTGTCACAGTGCTGGCCTCTGTTGTGTTATTTTTGGCTGGGTAACAAATTTCCCCAATATTTGACAAACTTAAGCCTCAGCGTTCGTGAAGTTTTAGTGAAGATGTTGGCTGTCGCTGCAATCACCTGAAGGCTTGATGGAAATGGGAGATGCTGTTCCAGGATGGCTCATTTATGTAGATCTGGGCAGGAGGCCTCAGTTGTCTCCTGAACTCAAGTGTCTTTGTAGAGCCCTGTGTGTGTGTTTCCTCATGGTATGGCAGCTAGCTTCCCCCAGAGAAGGTAATCTAGAGAGAGTAGGTAGGAGGAAGCCACACTGCCCGCCTACCACCTAAATATACCTAGGTATTCCCTGTCATAGATTTTTACTTCACAGATAAATGATTCCTATTTTTCCTCTAAGTCATATTCTCTGATACTCCAGCATTACTTCAAATTTTTGTTGCCTGAGACAACCCTTTAAAACCTTTCATGTTACCACAATGAATGCTTTCATGACCTTCCGTAAAGTTGGTTTTAATTTCTTTGTCATTTTAATTCTCATGTTCTTTCCCCTTCTCCCTTCTGGCTCTGTTCTATGGATGGAGGGTTATAGAAAATATTGTAGTACAAAGAGCTAGTAATGTGGAGTCAAAGGATACAGTTCAGATCTATCTGTAGTATGTTTTTTTTTTTTTCTTTTTGACAGGCAGAGTGGATAGTGAGAGAGAGAGACAGAGAGAAAGGTCTTCCTTTTTTCCGTTGGTTCACCCTCCAATGGCCACTCCTGGCCGGTGCATCGTGCTGATCCGAAGCCAGGAGCCAGGTGCTTCTCCTGGTCTCCCATGGGGTGCAGGGCCCAAGCACTTGGGCCATCCTCCACTGCCTTCCCGGGCCACAGCAGAGAGCTGGACTGGAAGAGGAGTAACTGGGACAAAATCGGCGCCCTGACTGGGACTAGAACCCGGTGTGCCGGCGCCGCTAAGCAGAGGATTAGCCTGTTGAGCCATGGCGCCGGCCCTCCAAATGCTCTTAACAGCTGGAGTTGGGTTACGCTAAAACTGGGACCCCAGAACTCTCCCACGTGGATAGAAAGAACCCACTCCAAGTCATTACTGCTGTCTCCCAAGGTCTGCATTAGCAGGAAGCTAGAGTCAGGAGCTCGAGCAAAGAAGAGAACCCATTCACTCTGATGCAGGACACAGGCATCTTTATCACTAGGCTAAAAGAGTTCTTTTTAGTAAATCAGTTATTAATAAAAAAAACTTTGGAATATATTTTCCAGTAATGATAAGGAAATTTTCTTTGATCTAGCCACATGTTCATTTTTTTAAAAAAAGATTTTATTTATTTGAGAGGTAGAGTTACAGACAGTGAGAAGGAGAGAGAGAGAAAGGTCTTCCTCCCTTGGTTCACTTCCCAAATGGCTGCAATGACTGGAGTTGTGGCGATCTGAAGCCAGGAGCCAGGTGCTTATTCCTGGTCTCCCATGTGGTTGCAGGGGCCCAAGGACTTGGGCCATCTTTCTACTTTCCCAGGCCATAGCAGAGAGCGGGATTGGAAGAAGAGCAGCCGGGACTCGAACCGGCGCCCATATGGGATGCTGGTGCTAGAGGTGGAGGATTAACCCGACTGCGCCACGGAGCTGCCCCTGCCACATGTTCATTTTTTTTTTTTTTTTTTGGACAGGCAGAGTAGCTAGTGAGAGAGAGAGAGACAGAGAGAAAGGTCTTCCTTTTTGCCGCTGGTTCACCCTCCAATGGCCGCTGCGGCTGGCACATCTCGCTGATCCGAAGCCAGGAGCCAGGTGCTTCTCCTGGTCTCCCATGCGGGTGCAGGGCCCAAGCACTTGGGCCATCCTCCACTGCCTTCCCCGGCCACAGCAGAGAGCTGGCCTGGAAGAGGGGCAACCAGGATAGAATCCGGTGCCCTGAACGGGACTAGAACCCGGTGTGCCGGCGCTGCAAGGTGGAGGATTAGCCTGTTAAGCCACGGCGCCAGCCACATGTTCATTTTTATGAGTGTATTTTTAAAATAATTCTACTGGCCTTAGAACTAAATGGGCAGTTTGAGGCATGGGTAGGTGTGATGTTTGTATGTTTAAAAAAAATTAATGGTTAGTATGGTGCCCTATTTAGTGATAGGAAAGAAATGAGATGGTACCTCCCCAGATACTTAGTTTTTAATGAGAAGTCTAAGGTAATAATTGCCTTATTTTCTGTCTTTTGTTTCCTGTAACTTGTGACACAGAATTTTAAAATTAGAACTGGAGAATATTGTATAGTCAGTGACTAAAGATTGGGTGGAATTGAGAGGGAATTGCATTTTAGTGTTAGGTGAGTGGTGAAGAGAGAATTCTAGAAAGCCTGATTAAAATATATTGGCAAGAATGAGCTAAGCATATTGAGGGGACTTCTTACCGAGGTCTGAGGATCTACACTAGAACTGGGAAGTAGGAATTGAAGGCTAAAGTGGGTCCTTTTTGCTGACACAGTGTACACATCTCTTTCAACACAGGCTTTTGAATCACAGTGCTTTGCATCTCCTGAACTCCTGTGTAAAGTGTTTTCTGGGGCACTCTGCTCCCGGTTGATAAACATACTGCTGGTACTCCCAAGTTCTTCATTGTCCTTAATACCATTTCAGTAATTGTGTTCTTCTAGATTTTGTGTTGTCTGAGAATGGAAGCCTTGTCTGTCTTGATTGGTGTTCTCTTTGTAGTACCTGGCATACATTTATGGTTTTCTTAAATGTGTTTTGATGAATGATGGAACTCACATATTGCAGGAAGATTATTATGTGGTAAAGTTAGAGAAGAAAAGTTTGGGAATTGAAGACTAGTTAGATAATAGGAGTAGTACAGGTGTGAACTGAAGTAATTCAAGCCAGAGTAGAGTGTGGGGGAGGGGAGGGAGAGTTTTAGTGCTTGGTGCTGTGGTTTGGACATGCCTGCAGATGTTTAGTCCCTGAAACTGTAAGTTGAGGGTATGGAAGAGACTTGATCCAATTATGGCATTTAGGAGTTGGGCCTACTGGAAAGACCTTATGTCATTGAGGTCATGCCCTGGGAAGGTAATCTCAAAGAGGGTTAATTATGTAAGCCTGAGCTGGGCCTACCCGCTCTCTTTGATTGCCATGTGATCCTTTCTCTGGGTGAGTTCCACCATCCACTGCCTTTGTCAGATATGAGACCAATGGGGCCATCCTGTCTTGGAATATGAACCTACGTAACTGTAAGCTGAAATAAACCTCCTTATGTAGATGCTCTCCAGTATTTGTTACAGTGACAAAACTTTGATTTGGAAGCCAAATCAAAGGAAAGTGAAAGCCCTTCTCTTGGAGCTGTATATGAAACCATGATATTATTTCTGAATACAGTTTTTTTTCCTGAGGATTTCATTGGAACATTAGTTTGCCTTATTTTTCTAGATACAGCCATCGTTAAAATAGCTAAATTAAAGAACATTGAGTAGTGACAGCATGAGCTTTTGGGACAGAAAGCCTTAGGTTACTGTAATTTAGCTTTTCAGAAGTTGCTTTCTTATCTGTAAAAGAGGAGCAGAGTTTCAGTGTTAGGATTAAGGGCTGGCCTGTATGAAGGGCCAAGGGCTATATTTAATTCAGAGTCCTTTATTCTCCCATTTCTCATTCTCTACACATTTCTCATGTATGGGGTCATGGTGGAAAGAGTATTCTCATGAGAATACGTGATCAATACTGTTGTCAAACTGCCTGCAAGAACTTTGGCAAATCATTTAATTTTCGTGGAACTCAGATTGATTCTTTTTCTTAAAAATGGGGGGTTTTGACACAAAAATACAAAGTAATTTGGAGTTCACATGTGAAGATTCTGTTCTAAACTTGGCAAGTCCTCCAAGTACTAAGTCAAATAGATAATGTATTCTATCCTTTGGACAGAGTCAGGATATTGATCACTGCAGCCTTGCTCCATCTAGGATAGCAAGGATACTTTAAATTGAGTTCTTGTAGGTTCAAAAATCACCATATTTCTCTTTCATATTTATGGGATTGTTTTGAAATACATGTTTGTTCTGTCTCCCCAGGCTATAATACTTCTAAAATTAAAGATCCTGTCTTATTTATCCTTGGACTGCCAGAACTTCCTATCACACTCATCTAATGCACTGGCTGTACTCAATAACTCAGGAGTTGGTTGGATTGAACTGAACGTGGAAGTACCCAATGTGTATTTTTTTTTTTTTTTTGTCAGTGTTAGCGTGGTTACAGGAAACGAAGAGAGCCATTCTTATATTAAGTACCTCATGTAAGTGGAATTGCACAGCTTTTGTCTTTTTGTGACTGGTTCATTTTCATTGAGTATCATGTCCTCAAGGTTCATCCATGTTAAAATATGCCAGAATTTCCTTTTTAAGGCTGAATACAATTCTACTGTATCTATAGCACATTTTGCTTATTTATTCATTTATTGGTGGTCGCTTGGATTGCTTCCAAGTTTGAGCTTTAATGCTGTTATGAACAGGAGTGTACAAATGTCTTTGAAATCCTGCATTCAACTCTTTTGAGTACCCAGAAATGGTCAACTTGTTTTGTGTGGAGTAACCTAGGTATATGAGCTCGTTTACATTTCCGAGCCTTATCTTCATGTTTTTTATTATTTTTTAAAGAGTTACAGAGAAATGGCCGGCACCGTGGTTCAGTAGGCTAATCCTCTGCCTTGCGGTGCTGGCACACCGGGTTCTAGTCCTGGTCGGGGCGCCGGATTCTGTCGAAGTTGCTCCTCTTCCAGGCCAGCTCTGTGCTGTGGCCCGGGAAGGCAGTGGAGGATGGCCCAAGTGCTTGGGCCCTGCACCCACATGGGAGACCAGGAGAAGCACCTGGCTCCTGCCTTCAGATCAGCATGGTGCGCCGGCCGCAGCGGCCATTGGAAGGTGAACCAACAGCAAAAGGAAGACCTTTCTCTCTGTTTCTCTCACTGTCCACTCTGCCTCCCCCCCCCCCCCCCAAAAAAAAAAAAAAAAGTTACAGAGAAAGGGAGAGAAAGAGATATATTCCATCTGCTGGTGCACTCCCCAAATGGCTGCAACGGCCAGGGCTGGGCCAGTCTGAAGCTAGAAGCCAGGAACTTCATCCAGGTCTGCCATGTGGGTGCGGGGGCCCAAGCACCTGGACCGTCTTCTGCTGCTTTCCCAGGCACATTAACAGGGAGCTGGATTGGAAGTGGAGCACCTGTTCTTGAACTGGTGCCATATGGATGCTGGCTTATCCTGCTATGCCACAATGCCGGTCCCATCATCTTCATTTTTAATAGAGGAAGGGTTAGAATGTAGCCTAGATCCCTCCTAAAGACTGTGAAATACAAAAGTTAGTTGTGGAGTGTTGTAGCTATTTAGTCTTTCGGAGAATAGAATCTTTGGATTTTTTTTTTTTTTTTAACAGGCAGAGTAGACACAGAGAGAAAGGTCTTCTTTTTGCCATTGGTTCACACTCCAATGGCCACCGCGGCCGGCGCACCATGCTGATCTGAAGGCAGGAGCCAGGTGCTTCTCCTGGTCTCCCATGGGGTGCAGGGCCCAAGCACTTGGGCCATCCTCCACTGCACTCCCAGGCCATAGCAGAGAGCTGGCCTGGAAGAGGGGCAACCGGGACAGAATCCGGCGCCCTGACTGGGACTAGAACCCGGTGTGCTGGCGCCGCAAGGCAGAGGGTTAGCCTACTGAGCCGTGGCGCCGCTTGAGGTTTTACTTCTTTAATCTCAATACTTTTCAAGTCCCTGACTTGCTTTCTGGCTTTCATTTATATTTCAATGTCCTAGAAAGATGAATGTTGCAAATTAGAGAAAACACCAAGATCTTTGAATGATATTAGTATTTTTCAGGAATATCATTTACTAGTCTATTTCTGCTTTATAAATTTTTTGGTCATTTTTGTATTTTTTTAAAGATTTATTTATTTATTTGAAAGAGTTACAGAGAGAGAGGGAGAAACAGAGACCTCCCATCCACTAATTTACTCCCCAGGGGGCTGCATGGTGAGGGCTGGGCCAGGCAGAAGCCAGGAGCCTCTTCCAGGTCTCCCATGTGGTTATAGGGGCCCACAGACTTGGGCCATCCTCTGCTGCTTTCCCAGGTGTATTGGCAGGGAGCTGAATTGGAAGTGGAGCATTTGTGACATAAACTGGTATCCATATGGGATGTTGGGCATTGCAGGAGGTGGCTTTACTCACTACACCGTGCCAATTCCCATTTTTTACTTTTTAAAGTAGTGAGTAGGTGAGTCAGCAATAGGATTTTAAAAAATTTATTGTTAAAGAAAAAAATTTAAATTTTATTTGACAGGCAGAGAGAACACATCTACTAGTCCACTCCCCAAATGCCTACAACTACCTGGGCTGGGCCAGGCAGGAACCTAAGTCCTTGAGCCAGCATCTGCTGCCTCCCATGAAGAGCATTAAGCTGAAGCTAGATCAGAAGAGAAGCAGCCAGGACATGATTTAGGCACTCTGATATAGGCATGTGGGCATATTCAGTGGTGACTTGACTGTGTGTTACCCACTCACCCCAAGTTTTTGGTTTAAAATTCATTTTGTATATTACTTACTTGAATATGGCTTTTGAGTTTTTTTTTTTTTTTTTTATTTGACAGGTAGAGATAGACAGAGAGAAAAGTCTTCCTTCCATTGGTTCACCCCCCAAGTGGCCACTATGGCCGGTGCTGCACCAGTCCGAAGCCAGGAACCAGGTGCTTCCTCCTGGTCTCCCATGTGGGTGCAGGGCCCAAACACTTGGGCCATCCTCCGTTGCCCTCCTGGGCCACAGCAGAGCTGGACTAGAAGAGGAGCAACTGGGACTAGAACCCAGCGCCCATATGGGATGCCGGCACCGCAGGCGGAGGATTAACCAAGTGAGCTAAGGCGCCAGCCCGGCTTTTGAGATATTATTGGAAACAAGTATACTGAAATCATCTGATAAAATAATTTTTTTTTAAACTTAAAAACCCTTCAAATAAATAAAATTGCCTTGTAAAATGGGAGTAATACTTTGTTAGCAGATTTTTTTTTTTTTTTTAACGTTCCATCTCTGCTTATACACATTTGTCTGGAAATATTTTTAAGGAGGTAAAAGATGGCTCCGTATGGTGTAATTGTAGTGAAATAGAACGTTTCTACTATTAACAGTCTTTTTGGAGATAATTGTTTGCTGATCTCTTAATCTTAAGCTGGCTGAAAAATGTGGGTGGAATAATTGGAAAAAGCTATAGAGTTGAGATGAGAAACAAATTTAAAGTGATGTGCACAGTACATAGTGGTGGTAAAAGAACATAGCCTACTTGTTTTCCATAGACTGTATTTCATCATTATTGCATAAAGTCCCTTTTGGCCAATTTAGTCAACACTTCTGGGTATTGGGGAGAAAAATCTTTTGTCTTTATCCAGAGAAATAATTGTGGGGATAGACACTAGTCTTTTTCTTGATTAGAAAAATCCATTTTAGCTTTTTAAATTATAGTGATAGTAGCTTGTAATTACAGTAATAGTAATAATATCTTGGTTTTGCCTAATGATTTTTAGTGTGCCTCTAATTAATTTTTTATGATTATCTCAGTTGACAAAGCCATATATTTTATTTGCATAAAGAATCCTACTTAAATTTGTCACTGAAAGACCTGTGCTTTTACAGTATGCAAGGCTAGCCTGGTTTGGGAGTTTACTCTGAGAGGTTTATGGGCAGTTCACAGTACAAATTAATTGGATCATAGGGGAGCAGAATTCCTTCCACCTGAAGTGAGTTGGAAGGACCTTAGGGAAATTTGACGAATTTATAACCACATGTGTATAACACATACAACAAAATAGGTGCTTGTCTGTACTTTTTTCCTAATTGTTTCTGAGTTTAAAGACCTAAAAGCTGCAGAACTAAAGCAATTTGGAAAGTAAAACCCATCAGCCTTAAAGCATTCTAACGTGGTCTAAATGCATTCATTTTGTTTAAGAACAGTTTCATAACTTTTTCCTTGATAAATAAAAAGTGACTACCCTCTATCCCTGGAATGAATGTATCAAGATGTATTTTGGGTTGACATTGTTACACTGAAGGGCTCAAGTTTTAAATTTGGGACAATTTTTACATGAGGACAATATTGCTTTCTGTGACTGACCTTGAATTAATTTTTTAATGAAGCTAATTGACTCATAGGAATTAAATTTAATAGTTTATCTTAATAGGAAAACTGCCCAAAGGAGTTTAATTATGTAGGTGTTAATTTTTTTTTTTCTGTATATGCACTATAGGTGTACAAAAGAAAGTTTTGTTTGTGTGCACACTAGGTAAAACAGTGTCAGTTATTTTGGTGAATATAATAGACTGTTTCATTAGTTCCTTTTTTTTAAAAGAAAGATTTTACTTTATTTGAAAGGCAGAGTTACAGAGAGGCAGATATGAGAGAGAGAGATTGAGATTGAGATTGATTTTCCATTTGATGGTTCACTCCCCAAATGGCCACACTGACCAGAGTTGGGCCAGACCAAAGCCAGGAGCCTAGGGACTCTTATCTGGGTCTCCCATGTGGGTCCAGAGGCCTAAATATTCGTGCTGCCTTCTGCTTTCCCAGGTTCATTGGCAGGGAGTTGGATTGAAAGTAGAGCAGCGGGGACTCTGATCAGTGTTTATTTGGGGTGTGGGTATCACACATGGTGGCTTAACCCGCTGCACTACAATGGCAGCTCCTCAGTTCCTTAATACCTCATTCAGGTTTATTTATGGCAGTGTGGCAGTTAAATTGTTTGGCATTACTCTTTTTGCACTGATTTGACTTTGGGCAGGTCACATAAATTTTGTGTTTTAGTTTCTGTTTATAAGATGAAGATGTAAGTGGTACTCCTGAAGCTGTTGGAAGCATTAACTGAGTTAATACATGTGTAGCATTGTCCTGGTTATCATGGCTACCTGTTGATTTATGCTTTCTCATGGTTCAAAATGACATTGTTTATTTTGCTTACGAATCTACAGTCTGGGCAGGGCTCACTGGAGTCTGCTCATTTCTGTTGTACTTGGTGTCAACTTGTAGAATGTCTTCAAGGATGAGGATGGAAGGCTTTACTAACACCTCATGTAAAGGGTAGTTGAAGAGGCTTGTAGAAAAGTGGAATTAAAATATAGTTTCGGATGGGCATTTTGGTGTAGAAGTTTAAATTGCTGCTTGGAATGCCTGTGTTCCATACCAGAAAGTCCTGGCTACTCTGCTGCTGATCCAGCTTCTTGCTAATGTCCATCCAGGGTGACAGTAGACTGTGGCTCAAGTACTTGTGTCCCTGCCACCCTGGAATGGAGTTCCAGGCTCCTGTCTTGCCTGTTCCAGGCCTATATATTTTGGACATTAGATGAGATATCTTTCTGTGTTGCTCTCTATCTTTCAAATACATAAATAAACATTTAAAGAAAAATGTGTTTATTCTAGTAAAAATTTTTGGAATGTATGCATAGTTTTTGTGTAATACATATTTTTCATCTCTTTTTTTGAGGAATCCTTTGTAATCGGGATTTCAGGTTGTTTTTCCACATTAAAGTCACATTTAATAATGTTTTCTATAACCGTTTTGAAATTCCTGCATATCTTAAGTCTGGTGCCTGAGCTAGAAAGACTGAAAACATCTATGGGCTAGAAAAGTAAAAACCTTCTCATGCTTTTCTCTCCAGCTCTGTGTATATTCTTTACAGGATCTTTGTGACATGATTCTTTGTTGGATCCAGATTACTTACTTGCTGCTTAGGGCTCCCAAGTGTGTGTCCCCAAAGAGAGGCTGGTTGAAACTGAATTGCCTGTTATGACCCAGTTTCGGAAGTCTGGCAGCATCACTTCTGCGGTAGTCTCAGGCCTGCTCAAATTCAAGGGATGATATCAGACCCACCTGTTTTTCAAGTTTTAGTTGAAAGGAAGAATGAAACAAATCTTTCATCTTCTGGTTAACAGGGACTCAGGTGCTTGAACCTCAGGTACCTGCTGCCTCCCAGGATGTGCATTATCAGGAATCTGGGTTGGAAGCGGAGTACTCTTGGTATGGAATATAGGTGTCAAGCAGCAGATTAACCTGCTGCCCCACAGTGCCTGCTCCAGATCCCACCTGTTGATGCCACATTGCAAGAAAAGTGGCATGAAGCAGTCTGTAATAAGCAGATAACACAATACAGTACATAGAACAAACTGTGTGTTAGCTATTATTATGCAGAATAGGAATTCAGATTTAGAGTAGCTTTTGTGATAAAATGTTTTGTAAAAGATTTATTTATGTGAAAGGCAGAGTGACAGGGAAAGGCATCTTCCATCCTCTGGTTCATTTTCCCAAATTACCTCAATGGCTGGAGCTGGCTCAGGTCAAAGGCAGGAGCCTGGAACTTCATCTGCTTCTCCCACATAGGTGTCAGGGGCCCAGGTACTTAGGCCATCTTCTGCTGGTTTCTCAGGCACGTTGACGAGAGTTGGATCAGAAGCAAAGCAGCCAGGACTTAGAAAACCCTCATATGGGGTGCTGGCCTTTGCTAGTGGTGGCTTTATCCACTATATCACAGTGCCGGCCATGTGATACACATTTTGATACAGTAAGTTACATAATCCCCATTTTTCCTTAAGAGAAAGTCATAACATGTGCAAGGCAGGCTGTTCATGATTTTTTCTTTCTTTTTTTTTTTTAAAGGTAAATTTAGTGATTCTTGTTTTTGAGCTCTTTTTAAATTAATTTTTAAAGATTTATTTATTTATTTGATATGCAGAGTTACAGAAAGGCAGAGAGAGGTCACAATGGCCAGAGCTGCACCAATCCAAAGCTAGGAGTCAGGAGCTCCTTCCAGGTCTCCCATATGGGAGACCCAAGGACTTAGGCCATCTTCTACTGCTTTCCCAGGCCGTAGCAGAGAGCTGGATCTCAAGTGGAGCAGCTGGGTCTTGAACCAGTTCCCATATGGGATGTTGGCACTGCAGGCGGCGGCTTTACCCACTGTGCCACAGCTCTGGCCTCTACTTTGAGCTTTTAAAGCCTTTTGTCAAACCTGGAGTAAGCAGGGCACGTAGTTATAGTCTGTTCCAACTAACAGATGAGGAATGGATAACTCAGGTAAAGAATTTTCACTCTTGTATAATCTCAGGTATATGTCTTCATATTTTTCAAGACAGAGGTGATTCTTAAGTGCTTTGCTCAGTTTTGGATTGTAATCTCTAATAATTTTGACTAAGTATGGGAGAGACATAGTGTAGTCTTTCTAATAATGAGTGGCAGTTTTATTACAGACAAAAGGAACATCTATTGAAATAGTTAGCCAAATGATAACTTACTTTGTTATACCATAAGATTATGAATCTTTCCTATATAGCTGTAACATTTATCTACAATTTTATAGACATACTTTAAGGAACTGTGTATATTTTTATTCAAAGCTTATTATCAGTTATGAAGTTTGTTTAGATTGCTAACTCTGACCATCTGCTAAATGTTCTTTTTCGAAAGCAGTAGAATTTTTATCTTTCTAACGTCTTATTTTACCTTGTGCATTCTATGTGAAGGATTATGTTCCATTCTTGAAAACTTAGAATGTTAGAGTATTTTATAATAATTTGTTTTATAATAATTAGAATACAAACTGAGCTGAAGACTTCTTAAAGAGTATGTTTTCCTTTGGTGGAATAAAAATTAAACAGCTTTGATCTATGGGAGATTAAGGAGGAGGTTTTTATGTAGAATTTGAGATCAGTACTTTCCAGATTCTGAAGAAAGTAGCTAGCCACTGTGATCATTCTGTGTTTTTTTTTTTTTTTTACCACATTCTTTATCATACATTTTACCTCTCTGTCATTTAATTCATATGTAACATAGTTCAGTATTTTATATTTCACAATTAGTAGTTGAAAATTTTGATGTCTGTTGAGAGAATGAAGAATCCAAAGACAATTTACAGGGTACAGTGTTAGTGTTACATAGGAGGAGTTTGATATTTGCTGTACAACAGCATGATTAAGCTGGGAGACAGGATTTTGAATGTTCTCACCACTGAGAAATGAGAACATTTAAAGTGATAGATGTGCTAATTACCCTGATTTGATCATTCTACATGTATACATGTATCAAAACATCATATAGTACCTCATAAATAGGTAACAATTGTGATAAGTCAGTCAAAAATTCATAGATAATGGTAGTAGATTAAACTTTCTTCGCCCTTTTCTTCTTTTTTTAAAGATTTATTTTATTTGAAGGCAGAGTGACAGAAAGGGAGAGCTAGATAAAGAGAAATTCTGTCTGCTAGTTCACTCCCCAAATGGCTTCAATGGCTGGAACTGGGCCAGGCCAAAGTCAGAAGCCTGGAACTCTGTTCTGGGTTCCATGTGGTGGCAAGGATCCAGGTACTTGGACCATCTTCCGCTGCTTTTCCAAGCACATTACCAGGGAGCTGAATTGGAAGTAGAGTAGTCGGGACTTGTAAGTGGCTCTGATATGGGATGCTGGTGTCGCAGGTGATAGCTGCACTATGATCTCCCCCCCCCTCCCCAATGAATTTTTGTATGAAACCTTCAGGTATAAGGCAGATAAAAACAGTATCTTATTAAAATTTTTAAAAACATGTTTATTTATTTATTTGAAAGGCAGAATTACGCAGAGGCAGAGAGGGAGAGAGGTCTTCCATCTGCTGGTTCACTCCCCAAATAGCCACAATGGTCAGAGCTGGACTGATCTGAAGCCAGGAGCCAGGAGTTTTCTTCTGGGTTTCCCATGTGGTGCAGGGGCCTGAGCACATGGGCCATCTGCTGCTACCTTCTCAGGCCCTAGCGGAGAGCTGGATTGAAAGTGGAGCAGCCCACATGGTATGCTGGCATTGCAGGCAGCAGCTTTATCCGCTACGCCACAGCACTGGCTCCAGAATTTATTTGAGTTCAAAATAGTTTATAAAGTCAGAACAGAAAGACTTTTTAGATGAGTTTCATATTGAAACGTTATACTTGTTCTTTAGAATTGGTTTGAGGGTATGGACAATGTCTTTCTGTCTACATGTCACATAGTTCTACTAATCTCTAGCTGTTAAAGGGGATTTTGTTTGAAAAGCAAAATGGTTGTCTTTACTTACTATCACAGATGTAAAAATGGGCAGAACCTTACACTTCATCACTAAAATGCCAATACAAATTTTAAAGTTTTTATTTATTTATTTATTTATTTATTTATTTATTTATTTATTTTTTGACAGGCAGAGTGGATAGTGAGAGAGAGAGAGAGAGAGAGAGAGAAAGAGAAAGAGAAAGGTCTTCCTTTTTGCCACTGGTTCACCCTCCAATGGCCGCTGCGGCCGGCGTATCGCGCTGATCTGAAGGCAGGAGCCAGGTGCTTCTCCTGGTCTCCCATGCGGGTGCAGGGCCCAAGCACTTGGGCCATCCTCTACTGCCTTCCCGGGCCACAGCAGAGAGCTGGCCTGGAGAGGGGCAACCGGGATAGAATCTGGCGCCCCAACCGGGACTAGAACCCGGTGTGCCGGCGCCGCAAGGCGGAGGATTAGCCTGTTAAGCCACAAGTTTTTATTTTTATGAGAAGGATGTGAGAGTGGGTGAGGGGCCGCAGAGAGTTGGGGAGAGAGAGAGAGATTTAGAGAAAGTAAGACACAGCAGATTCCCATCTGCTGCTTTATACCTCTGAGTGACTGCACAGCCCAGGGCCAAAATTGGAGGCAAAGCTATGAGACAGGAAAGCAATCCAGATCTTCCCTTGTGGGTGACAGGAACCCAGCTGCTTGAATCCTTACCTCTGCCTCACAGAGTCTGTGCTAGCAGGAGATTGGAGTCAGGAGCCAAAGCCAAGTTTGGATCCTGGGCATTGTGAATGGGATGCAGGCATACTAACTGGTGCCTTAACTGCCAGTTACCTGCCTCAAATTAATATTGTTTTATGTCAGCCCTCTAATTTTTACTGTGCTGCTGACTAGAACTACAGGTGAGGAGAGCATGCAGCAAGTAACCAAGTCTTCTTGGAAGACATTTGATTGGTTAAGACATAAGGTGTGTGATTTACAGACATAATTTTACATGACTGGCTATAAGAAGACCTAAATTGTGGTGAGGGAAACACCAGTGCAGAGCTGCAGCCTTCCTAATCAGTGACATGTTTATAGTAAATGCTGAAATTCATATATTTTCATTACTTTACTTTTCATGCTGAGAGTAAATATACTTTTTTTTCTTTTAAGATTTATTTGAAAGGCAGAATTACAGAGAGGCAGAGGCAGAGAGAAAGAGAGAAAGGTCTTCCATCCGCTGGTTCACTCCCCAGATGGCCACAGTGGCCAGAACTGAGCCAATCCGAAGCTAGGAACCAGGAGTTTCTTCCAGGTTTCCCACATGGGTACAGGGGCCCAAGGACTTGGGCTGTTTTCCACTGCTTTCCCAGGCAATAACAGAGAGTTGGATTGGAAGTGGAGTAGCCCATATAGAATGCCGGCACTGTAGGCGGCTGCTTTTACCCACTATGCCACAGCGCTGGTCCCAAGAGTATATATATATACACACACACACACACACACTCTTGATTTTAGATTATATACTATATTGCCTTTTCCCATCCCGGTTCTCAATCCTCCTTTAAAAGTGGAAGTTTTAGCAGCCTAGAAAGAACTAACTACTTCTGTGAGACAGGGAGAAGATGAGAGAGACCCAGAGTTACCAAGGAAAATCGAAAACACAAGAGAATTTCCAGACATAACTGAGAAAGTATCTGGCTATTGGGCTGCCCCTACACTTTGAGTTTCACATTCCAATAATTAACCTCAGACTAGCATAAAAATACTCCAGGTAGGTCAGAAACATACTTTTTCCAGTCTATTTCAGGGGACATTTAAGCTTTTATTCCAGCTATTGGCAAGATGAATATTTCACAAACTTTATGGTTTTAGAACTTCCTTGCTTTCTAAATATTATTGAGGAACATGAATCACATCTCAAAAAAGCTTTTTAAAATACTTTTGAATAAACCAAAGAGGTTTTATTTATGTGGGTTGTATTTATCACTTTTACAGGATTTGAAATTGAGATTGATATTTATTAATTAAAAATTAGAGACAGGCATTCTGGTACGGTGAGTTGCTTAACTGTTTGGGATGCCCGCATCTCATATTAAAATGCCTGGTTTTGAGTTTGCCTGTGCTTCCAATTCAGCTTCTTGCTAATGTGCATGCTGGAAGGCAACCAGATGATGGCTGAAGTACCTGGGTCACTGCCACCCACATAGGATACGTGGATGGAGTTTCTGGCTTCTGGCTTTAGCCTGGTCTGGCCCCAGCTGTTGTGAGCATTTAAAGAGTAAACCAGGGGATGGCAGATAGCTTTTTTTGTGTGTGTATGTCACTCAACCTTTGAAAAATAAAAATAAATAAGTAAACATTTAATTGAAAATTAAAATCAGAGTGGGCATTTGGCATAGTGGTTTAAGATGATGCTTGGCACCACCATCATCCCATGTTAGATTGCCTGGGTTTGAGTCTTGTCTCTGCTTCCTATTCTAGCTTCTTGTTAATGTGCACTCTGGGAAATGGTAGGTGATGGCCCAAGAAGTTGGATCTCTGCCACCCACTTGGGAAAGTTGTGCAAGTTGGCTCAAGTGTTTGGGACCCTGCACCCACCCACATGGGTGACCTGAATGGAGTTGAAGGCTCCTGGCTTTGACCTGGCCCAGACCCGGCTGTTATAGGCATCTGAGGAGTGAATCAACAAGTGGGAGCTGTTTATCTTTGTCTTTGCCTTTCTAACGAATAGGTAAAAGTAAAAACGAAACAAACAGAAAAAATCAGTTACACATAGCACATATAATGCATTTAAAAATTTATTTATTTGAGAGGTAGAGTTACAGAGAGAGGGAGAGACGGAGAGAAAGGTCTTCCATCTCTGCTGGTTCACTTCCCAAATGGCTGCAATGGCTGGAGCTGAGCTGATCAAAGCTAGGAGCTAGGAACTTCTTCCAGGTCTCCCATGTGTGTGCAGGGGCCTAAGTACTTGGGCTGTCACTGCTGCCTACCCAAGCACCTTAGCAGAAAGCTGGCTTAGAAGGAGAGCATCCTGGACTCAAAGCAGTGCTCTGTTAGGAATGCCAGCATCTCCAGTGGTGGTTTAACCCACTCTTCCCCAAGTATTGGATGTTTTGATAATGTGCCCCTGCTTAGCAAGTGGTAGTTTCTTGAAGGTTTCTATAGATGTGCATCAGTGAACTTTTCTTACTTTTCTTTTTTTTAATAAGATTTAGTTATTTATTTGAAAGGCAGAGTTAGAGAGAGAGAGAGCGAGCGAGCGAGAGAGAGAGAGATCAATCTTCCAACTGCTGGCTCACTCACCAAGTAGTTGCAGCATCCAGGACTGGACCAGGCTGAAGTAAAGAGCCTGGAACTCCATCTGAGTCTCCCCTGTGGGTACAGGGACCCAAGCACTTGAGCCACCCTCTGCTGCTTTCCCAGGCACATTAGCAGGGAGCTGGATTGAAACTGGAGCAGCTGGGACTAGAATCATCACACATATTTAATGCCAGCCTTGTAGGTAGCAGCTTAACTTGCTGTTCCATGACCACACCAGCCCTGTAACTTGGTTATGTTAAGACCATAGTTTTATCCTTTGCAAAATACTATAAATATCTGTGTATTGCTTCTTTTGCTGCTGTGCCTTGTCATTTCACAAAATTATCTTTATGATGTTCTCAGTGTTGACAGCCCTGTCAGCCACCAAAGCAGATATTGGCCTGGAGGTAATTTGTGTTCTCTAAGATGGGACTGTTCTTGGGTAAATGAGTGAGTCGCCTTTAACTTCCCAGAGGAAACGGTTTTATTAAAAAGATTATTTATGTATTTCAAAGGCAGTAAAAGATGGGGAGAGAGGTCTTCCATCTGTTGCTTCACTACCCAGATGTCCACAATGGCTGGGGCTGGGCCAAGCCAAAGTCAGGAGTGTAGAATTCCATCTATATCTCTTAAGTGGATTGCAGGGGGCCACACACGTTAGTCATCCTCGACTGCTTTCCCAGGTGCAATGGCAGGGGACAAGAGTAGAAGCAGAGGAGTCAGGACTTGAATCAGAGCTCCACTGTGGTATGCCAGCTTGTGCCACGGCTTATCTCTGTTGCATCACAATATTGGCCCTAAGGGAACCATTTATTTTTAATAAAATCATATATCTAGAAGCTGCTGGAGTAAAAATCTCTTAGTCTGCCAGGTAGTTTGTAAAAATTTTCATTGTTTTCAGTTGAAAGGCAGAGATGGAGAGAGATTTTCTATCCTGGTTCACTCCCCAAATGTCTGCAACAGCCGGATGTAGGTCAGGACAGAGCTAGTAGCTGGGATTCTATCCATGTACCCCTTGTGGGTTGCAGGGACCCAAGTGTTTGAGCCATCATTTTTCATCTCACAGTGTGCATATTAAATAGCATGCTGTAATGGAAGCAGAAGAGGAAGGACTTGAACCTGAAATTTCAGTATGAGATGTGGGTGTTCAAGCAGTGACTTAACTGCTGTTCAAAATACTTATCCCCAGATTTTTTTTTTGTGAAACAAAGCTTATGGCAAAGAATAAATGTTAAGTGATAAATTTTTTACATCCCTCCTCGAATATTGCATTGGAATGTCTAACAATATATGTTTTTTTTTTTTTTTTGTTTTAAACTTAGGGCTTCTCTGTTGACATGGGGCATGCATGTATGTGTGGGTGTGGATGGTTCTGTGTGCATGAACCTGTGTGGGTGCCCTTTGCGGTTACTTGAAAAAATTTGTGGAAATCATGTGTTAGGAAAAAACTAAGCATGGGATTTTTGAACCTGGGTAAGTTTTAGTTCCATTACCTCTTGGGCTTTTTTTTAAAGATTTATTTGTTTGAAGGAGTTAGAGAGTGGGGGGGGGGAGGAGAGAGAAACAGATTACCATCCACTGGTTCCCTCCTCAGATGACTTTAACAGTCAGAGCTGGACCAGGCTGAAGCCAGGAGCTTAATCCAGGTCTCCCATGTGGGTGGTAAAAGCCCAAACAGTTGAGCCATTTTCTTTTCTTTTCCCAGGCCATTAGCAGGGAGCTAGATCAGAAGTAGAGCAACTGGGACACAAACTGGTGCCCATATGGGATGCTGGCATTGCAGGTGGTGGCTTTACCCACTACGCCACTGTGCCAGTCCCTGGGCTTTTTTGAAGCACTTTTGTTTGTTTAAAGGATTTATTTATTTACTTGTGAGGCAGAGTTACAGACAGAGGTCTTCCATCTGCTAGTTCACTCCCTAAATGGCCGCAATAGCTGGAGCTGGAACAGTCCGAAGCTAGGAGCCAGGAGCTTCTTCCAAATCTCCCATGTGGGTGCAGGGATCCAAGCACTTGGGCCATCTTCTACAGCTTTCCCAGGCCATTAGCAGGGACCTGGATCAGAAGTGGAGCAACTAGGACTGAAAACGGTGCCCATATGGGATGCTGGAGCTGCAGGCGGTTGCTTAACCTGATATACCACAGCACCAGCCCCAAAGCATATTTTTTTTTAAATGTTGCTTTTATTTTATTTTTTAAAAAGATTTATTTATTTATTTGAAAGAGTTACAGAGAGACGAGAAGCAGAGCGAAAAGAGAGGTCTTCCATCCATTGGTTCACTCCTCAATTGGCCGCAATGGCTGGAGATGTGCTGATCCGAAGCCAGGAGCCAGGAGCTTCTTCCGGGTCTCCCACATGGGTTCAGGGGCCCAAGGACTTGGGCCATCCTCTACTGCTTTCCCAGGCCACAGCAGAGAGCTGGATCGGAAGAGGAGCAGCTGGGTCTCGAACTGGCGTCCATATGGGATGCTAGCGCTTCAGGCCAGGGCATTAACTCTCTGCACCACAGCACTGGCCCCCAAAGCACTCTTTTTTTTTTTTTTTTTTTTTTGGACAGGCAGAGTTAGACAGTGAGACAGAGAGAAAGGTCTTCCCTCCATTGGTTCACTCCCCAAATGGCCACTACGGCCGAAGCTGCGCCGATCCAAAGCCAGGAGCCAGGTGCTTCCTCCTGGTATCCCATGTGGGTAGGGCCCAAGCACTTGGGCCATCCTCCACTGCCTTCCTGGGCCACAGCAGAGAGCTGGACTGAAAGAGGAGCAACTGGGACAGAATCGGCGCCCTGACTGGGACTAGAACCCGGCGTGCGGGCGCGGTAGGCGGAGGATTAGCCTAGTGAACCATGGCGCCGGTACCCAAAGCACTCTTACGAGCTGATTTCTTCAACAGTCTGGTTAGCAGCAGCTGGATAATGATGATACCATTGAGAGAGCTCTTAGATCCTTGCTACTCAAAGTGTCACAGTGGCAACCTCAACAAGTGGGCACTTGTTGAAAGTGCTCTATCTCAGGGTTTCTCCCAAACCTCTTTAAGTCAGAGCCTGCAATTAGTAAGATTCCAAGTTATTCATGCACATGTTAAAGTTTGTGAAACACTGCTTTACTTAAAACTGAGTAGAGTGAGTGTGTTGTCTAGTTTAGGTTTTTTTTCCAAATACCAGGCTGCTTAGGTATTTACATTTCACAGAATCAGTTATATATTCATTTAAAAGTAGAATTAACAGACTTTAGTATGTATGTGATTCTAGATACAAGATCCAATGGATTGATTGTCTCTACTTTTGGTCTTCTTGTTATCCAAACTATGGTGTGAAGGCTGCTGCTTTCCATGCAGGCCCTATCTAGCTCATAGCCCTGTCAAAAGAGGAAATGACCAGTCGTTTGTCCTCCATGCTCCTTTGCTGCATCAGGACTTTTGCCTGATCAGCTTTAGGAATGCAGAGATTCTGGTTTCAGTGTGGATCTGGGCTGATAGTAATCTTGAAGGCTTTGAATGCAATACTTCATAAAATTCAGAGAGGAACCTAAGAGGGGCTGTGAAGCAAGACTTCATTTGGTCCTGCTGGGCTGAGGGTAACAGACATGTGTGGGGTATGTTGAGTGTTCCACAGTCTGGGATGTGCCCATCCCCTTCTCTGCTATTACCTTTGCAGCTTAGTCCCTAGTGGTAGGGAGAGTTCATCTTAATACTTACTGTGGAGCTACACCCACATGGACCTTTTCATTTGAATGATACTGCACGTAGACTGACTAAACAATGCTTGGTATTCATTGATACTTGGACTTTGTTTTAGTAAGATTTCCCCTTCTGCGTAAAGGTAACAAACACAAGTACATTAAGCCCCATGCAGATAAACAAGTCTGTATGAGTCTTTCAAAATTATTTATTTTTAAGATTTATGTATTTACTTGAAAGAATTAGGGAGAGACAGAGAGAACTTCCATCCACTGGTTCACTACGCAGATGGTCACAACAGCTGGAGCTGGGCCAGGCCAAAGCCGTGAGACAGGAGCTTCTTCCAGGTCTCAGGTGGGTGGCAGGGACCCCAAGCAGTTGGGCCATCTTCTGCTACTTTTCTCCTACCATTATTAGCAGGGAGCTGAATCAGAAGTGGAGTAACCAGGACTCAAACTAGTGTCCATAGGTGATGTCAGCATCACAGATGGCGACTTGACCTGAAATGCCACAATGCCAGCCCCTCAAAATTATTTTTAAAAATTTGTTTATGTAATTAATTTGAAATGGGACCAACATTCTGGCACATGGTGTGAAGCTGCTGCTTACAGTGCTGGCACCTATATTTGAGTGCTGGTTTGAGTCCCTGCTGCTCTGCTTCTGCCCACCTTCCTGTTAATAATGCACCTAAAAAGGCAGTGCAAGACAACCCAAGTACTTAGGCCTCTGACACTCAGGTGGAAGATCAGGAAGTTCCTGGCTCCTGATTTCAGCCTGATCCAGACTTGGCTGTTGCAGCCATTTAGGGAGTGAACCAGTGGATGGAAATATGTGTCTCCATCTTTCAAATCAATGAAACAATGAATCTTCAAAAGATTCTTACTTGAAAGGTAGAGATAGAGATAGTTCTTTGATCTGCTGGACAGGACCAGGCCAAAGTTAGGAGCTAGGAATTCCATCTGTGTCTTTCATGTGGATGTCAGAGACCTAAGTACTTGAGCCATCATCTGCTGCTTTTCATTATACATATTATCAAACCGGATTAATAAGCGGAGTCAGAAATGGAACCTAGGCACTCTAAGCAGCATCTTTTTTTTTTTTTTTAAATTTGACAGGTAGAGTTATAGACTGTGAGAGAGAGACAGAGAGAAAGGTCTTCCTTCTGTTGGTTCACTCTCCAAATGGCTGCAACGGCCAGCGGTGCGCCAATCCGAAGCCAGGAGCCAGGTGCTTCCTCCCGTTCTCCCATGCGGGTGCAGGGCCCAAGAACTTGAGCCATCCTCCACTGCCCTCCTGGGCCACAGCAGAGAGCTGGACTGGAAGAGGAGCAACCAGGACAGAACCAGCGCCCCGACCGGGACTAGAACCCGGGGGTGCCGGCGCTGCAGGCAGAGGATTAACCAAGTGTGCCACGGCGCTGGCCCCTCTAAGCAGCATCTTAACCTCTATGTCAAACACCTGTCCCTGTGAGCCTTTTTTTTTTTTTTTTTTTACAGGCAGAGTGGACAGTGAGAGAGAGAGAGACAGAGAGAAAGGTCTTCCTTTTTGCCATTGGTTCACCCTCCAATGGCCGCTCTGGCTGGCGCGCTGTGGCCAGCGCACCGTGCTGATCCGAAGGCAGGAGCCAGGTGCTTCTCCTGGGGTGCAGGGCCCAAGCACTTGGGCCATCCTCCACTGCACTCGCTGGCCACAGCAGAGAGCTGGCCTGGAAGAGGGGCAACCGGGACAGAATCCGGTGCCCTGACCGGGACTAGAACCCGGTGTGCCGGTGCCACTAGTTGGAGGATTAGCCTGTTGAGCCACGGCGCTGGCCTGTGAGTCTCTTTTGACCTTACTTTGCCTAATTAAAAGAGAAAAACTACTGGTTTGTTTTCTACTCTTTGTGGATTTTTAAAATAAAAGCAGTATGGGTAGCTACCTGCTTCTCTGATGGTTTTGCTATCCTTCCCTTCCCATAGTTACCTACTGTGTTTTATATATTGTTCTCAAGAGACTGCCTTTAGAAGATAGCTTGATCTAGATCTCCCTATTCCATTTATTTATGCAAATACAAATTCCTATCCTGTAACTTCGTGTTGTGTATTGTATGTTTTATTTAGCTATACCGAGGAGATTGAGTTTGTACCACAACAGTTCGTTGAGGTTTATCACTTTTCCTGAAACTGTTTTTAATTGAGTATGATTGGTTGTTCACTTAGAGTTATTATGTTTTGCTTTTGGAGTTGAATTAGTGTGGTGTTTAAGTATGTGCTTACAGAATATGTAACATAAAGCAAATCATGAGGAAAAGAGACAATTTCAAGGTAAAGAGCCTCATGAAACTTGAAATCTATAGTAGTTAAATAAATGTTTATATTTCAGTATAGACAAGCCACCATTCCCACACTTAATTCCTGCAAAAACAGTACATGAATATTTAGATATTCAATAGCTGATTAACATTTGAGAGTGCAAACTTTGGGCAAACTTAAAGTGTTTAAATTTAGAATCCATGGTGACTGGTAGGTAGTAGTAAGCAGGATGAAATTAGAGATCCTTTAAAAGAAAATATTAACTGGTGGATAGTAAGTTAGATGAACCTAAAATATCTTTTTTTTTTTTTTTTAAACTTTTTGACAGGCAGAGTGGCTAGTGAGAGAGAGGCAGAGAGAAAGGTCTTCCTTTTGCCATTGGTTCACCCTCCAATGGCCGCCGCAGCTGGCGCGCTGCGGACAGCGCACTGCGCTGTTCCGAAGGCAGGAGCCAGGTGCTTCTCCTGGTCTCCCATGGGGTGCAGGGCCTAACCACTTGGGCAATTCCTCCACTGCACTCCTGGGCCACAGCAGAGAGCTGGCCTGGAGGAGGGGCAACCGGGACAGAATCTGGCGACCCAACCGGGACTAGAACCCCGTGTGCCGGCGCCACTAGGTGGAGGATTAGCCTGTTGAGCCACAGCGCCGGCCCCTAAAATATCTTTTAAAGCAAAATTTGAGACACTTTTCATGTCCAAGTCATCCTACAGAAATATTTTTACTATGTTTTTAAAAGTATGTGTCTTTGTCGCACACAAATCATAAAGCTTATTTAATAAGTTAAGAAAATTCCTGTTTGCTTTCTTAGGTGTGATTGAATAAGTTTATATTAGTATTTGGGTCAATATTCTTTAAAGAATATGTGCTGTATTTGTGATTGAAGTATTTTGACATCTGCAAGTTTCAGATGATTCAGAAGATGGTTACATATAGCAGATAGTACAGATAATTCATTGAATTTATATTTAAATGTACTCTCTAGAAATTTTTCCGATAATAAATTAGGGGGAATGAAGCATACCTGTTAAAAGTTAATGTAATTTTCATAATTTAACTACTAGTATCTCTTAAATTGCAGTCAGTCTACAGTTTTATTTATTTTTTGAATTTAGTCTGAAAATATTTTTATTGTTCTTACTGAAGCTGCTATCATGTACTCTGTTGGGAAGATACTGAGAAAAGAGTGAACTGCTTTTAAAATGAATGCAAAAGTGTGGTACATTTTATTAGATTGTGGAATCTTAAAGATTTTGACTATATAATGTGTAATTTTAAAAATGAGTTTAAAAATTACCATGTATTACTTTGTTTAGTAAATAAAAAGGGGACCAGTGCCATGGCATAGTGGGTAAAGTCACTGCCTGTGGTGCTGGCAACCCATATGGGCACCAGTTTGCATCCCAGCTCTTCCACTTCTGGTCCAGCTCCCCGCGTCTGGGAAAGCAGTGGAAGATGGCCAAGGGTTTGGGCCCCTGCACCCACGTGGGAGACCTGGAAGAAGCTCCTAGCTTCTGGCTTTAAATTGGCCCACCTCTGGCCATCACGGCCATTTGGGGAGTAAACTGGTAGATGGAAGATCCCCCCCCCCCCCTTTGTAACTCTGACTTTCAAATAAAAAGTAAAAGATATTAGCTGGCATTTTCAGTCTTTATTGGTGAATAGAGATTAATGAAAAAATTTGAGGATCAGAAAAGACTATTTGGGTTTTGGTAAAATCAGAAAATTAAGTGGACACAATTTTCTTTTCTTTTTTTTAAACAAAATTTCATGATTCTTTTGAGATGGGTTGAGGTAGGATATGGCAGAATTTTCTCAGTTTAATGAATAGAAGTTAAGATTTCAGGTCAGCCAAGTGGTTTATAGATTCTGAATTATTGACTGCTGAAAATAATTATTTGATACTACTCAGAACTATCATAGGGGTGAGGTATGATAAGCTTTTGTATGTGTGTTGTTTGCTTTTTTAAGGGTATGATATTGGGGAGTTCTTGCGCTTAAAAGTTGCTTAAATTATTACATGTCTGTTTTGAGGAACTGTTGTGTTTCTGACTTGATCTGTACTTTACTGCCAACTGTTGTTTTCTAGTGGAGATTATGGTTGGTAAGCTCTGTTTATATGGAGTAGAATGTCAAGTGGGAATCTTAATTAAATATTTATAAGATCATATTCATATTAGTGAATTTCTAGGAATAACACAGCCTTTTTTCTTCTTTTGTAGCATAAGCAGTACTATAATGGATGTAGACAGCACAATTTCCAGTGGGCGTTCAACTCCAGCAATGATGAATGGACAAGGAAGCACTACTTCTTCAAGCAAAAATATTGCCTATAATTGTTGTTGGGACCAGTGCCAGGCTTGCTTCAACTCTAGCCCAGATCTGGCAGATCACATCCGTTCCATACATGTAGATGGTCAGCGAGGAGGGGTTGGTTTTGTCATTTCTTTTATTCACCCACCTGTTGTCATTAGTTTTATTAACTCATAGTTGCTAGTTAGGCTTTTTTCATGAAAGTAATTTGGGATTATTTTTGTGTAGACTATATATTCAAATAACCGTTTTCTTTTAATTACATCTCACATACTTGAAAGAATCAAATGAAAGTAGGATATATTATGTGTTGGACTTCAGTTTGTCCTTAGATGATAATGGGGCTGGTGCTGTGGCATAGCAGGTGAAGCCCACCACCTGCAGTGCCAGCATCCCATATGAGCGCTAGTTCGATCCTAGCTGATCCACTTCTATCCAGCTCCCTGCTGTGAAAGCAGCTGAGTATGACCTAAGCCCTTCTTTGCACCCACATGGAGACCTGGAAGAAGTTTTTGGCTCTTGGCTTTGGACCAGTTAAGCTCTGGCTGTTTGTGGCTATTTGGGGGAGTGAAACAGTGGATGAAAGACCTCTCTGTCCCTCTCTCTTGTAATTCTGCCTTTCAAATAAAATAAACAAATATTTAAAAAAAGAAAATTAGATTTTCTAAAATTAGTAGAAATATTATAAATGAATAATTTATTTCACAGTTCTAATGTTTTGAATTGAGAGCATTTAGGAATTAACCATGTCCTGGATATCCCTTGTCAGTCCTAGATGATTCGATGCTGAAGTTACCTGGAGAAACTGATAGTAACAGAACTGGAACGTGCCATACTCTTAAATGTCAACCTGAACTCATTATTTGGGAATGAGAATTCATCATCTTTCCCAGTCTTGTCAGAGCTGACCCAGATAGTTCTGATTTAATCAGTACCAATCCATGCCCTTTCATGAATACATTTAATTATGTTCGCTCACTCAAGTAACTTTTATTGGATAGTGTATAAAGAGCTAAGCAAATTAAGTGAGTCAGTATACAGTGGGCCAAGGTACTAATTTATACTTTTTTTTTTTTTGTTTCACCTTGTCTTGTAGTGTGTTTTATAGAAATTTATATTCTGTTGTAATTACAGATAAATTATTAGGTCATGCCTCAACTTACTGTCATTATACGCAGACACTAAAATGGTTAAAATCATCACGGTTTAAGTAACATTTCAAAGATTATATTGATATTTAGGTTATTTGATCTTTTCTTAAAAAAAGCATGCAGCCATGTAAACATCTTTTTTTTTTTTTAAAGAGGTTTTTTGTTTATTTGTTTGTTTTTAAATCTGAAAGGCAGAGTTACAGAGAGAGAGACAGAGACAGAGGGTAATCTTCCATCCTCCGGTCTGCTCCTCAAATGGCTGCAACAGTAGGATCTGGCCTGTCCAAAACCACGAGCTTCATCCATGTATCCCACGTTGGTGCAGGGGCCCATGTTCTTGGACCATGCTCCACTGTTTTCCCACAGAGAGCTGGATCTGAAGTGGAGCAGCTGGGATTGAACCGGCGTCCATATGGAATGCCAGCACTGCAGGTGCCGGCTTAACCCTCTGCGCCAAGATGCTTTCCTCAACCCTAATATTTTAATCAGTTGTAATGTTTTTAAATTTTCAGAAATACTTGTCCGTTTTACATTATAGCATGTCAGAAATCTTACTCAAACTTGATGAGGAGGTAGATGTCTTATTAAATTTAATATGAATGATGTCTGAGTAACTCAGTAAAAAATGTGATACTTCCTCAATGTCTGTTAATGAACTTTGTCTTTCATACTGCATTTTCGCTGTAAAACCCAGATCAGTACTTAAAGAGTGGTTAGTTTGACTCTCAGCCCCTATATATCAGATATGTAGTATGAATTGTTTTACTGACTTGATTGCCTGGTTGTTAAAGATCTGCCTTTTGTGAACCAGTGCTTGGTATCACTTGGTATATACCACTTTTGAGCCAATACATATGCTTTGTTTTGGTCACTTAGTAGCCATACATAGATTCATATATTATATAGGTCCCTGGAAATCTCTTAGTAGGTGTGGCAGAATCTTACGTTCAGAAACTCAGAAGTCTTGGCTCCTACAGATTGAGTTGGCACATAGCCTTATGAGAATGTTCTCAGCCCTTTACATATTTGTAGAAAAGATGTAGTTATAGACCGAATTTTCTAAATTATGTGTCATATAATGTTTGCCACTGCATATACCTTATTTATATTACAGAAGTAGGCATGAAATCGTAGTATTTCTACCTAAGTATAATCTTGCTAAACTGAAAATCCTTATCATTTGTTTAACCCTTACTCAGAGTAATTACTTTATTGCAAATTATGAGATTTCTTAGCTAATTTTAAGAAAAATGCTATTTGACCAAATAAAAGAGTACAGATTTTTAAAGGATATTAATTGCTAAACTATAAATGTAAAGGATCAAAGAAATGCAGAAAACGCACTCCAGTCTTTTCTGTGATAAAATGTGACTGAGAATTTGAAAAGATGGCACTACCATAAAAAATATTGTGGTCTCATTTTATGCTTTGAGTTTGGATTTTGTGTTTTGAGGAGTAATTTTTGGTTATAACATGGGATTTCTCTTTTTTTGAGATGTTCTCTTTGAAGCTATCCTAATTTTCTGACTTAATTAATTTATTTTACCCTTTTTAATTGAATAGCTTACTGGAATTAAGCAAAATCATATTGTTATGCAACCATCATCCCCTTCCCCTGCTCCCATCTCTAAGACTTTTTCATCATTTCAGAGTGAAGTCTGCACTCACTGAACTTACTGTCCTCACATCAACCCCTGTTATCCAGTGTTTTCCTTTCTGTTTCTGTCTTTGACCCTATTTCTATAGGCTTCATGTAAGTGAAGAATACCGATTTTGATGGTTAATCATTTTATTTTTGTAATTTCTTTTTTAATTTTTATTCTTTTTAAGATTTTATTTATTTGAAATACAGAGTTGTAGAGAGGTAGAGAGAAAGAGGTCTTCCATCTGCTGGTTCACTCCCCAGATGGCCACAGTGGCCGGAGCTATGCTGATCAGGAGCCAGGAGCTTCTTCTGGGTTTCCCACGTGGGTGCAGGGACCCAAGGACTTGGGCCATCTTCTACTGCTATCTCAGGCCATAGCAGAGAGCTGGATTGGAAGAGGAGCAGCCGGGACTAAAACCGGTGCTCATATGGGATGCCGGCGCTTCAGGCCAGGGTGTTAACCTACTGCGCCATAGCGCCAGCGCCTGTAATTTCTTTTTTAAATTGTCATAATGGAACAGAAACTGATGAAAAAGTTTTTATTTTTTAAAATATTTACTTATTTCTTTTTAATTTTCTTTTTAAACATTTATTTATTTGAAGTCAGAGTTACACAGAGAGGAGAGGCAGAGAGAGAGAGAGAGATGTCTTCCATCTTATGGTTCTCTCTGCAGTTGGCTGCAACGGCCAGAGCTGCGCTGATCCGGAGCCAGGAGCTTCCGGGTCTCCCCCGTGAGTGCAGGGGCCCAACGACTTGGGCCATCTTTTACTGCTTTCTCAGGCCATAGCAGAGAGCTGGATCGGGAAGTGGAGCAGCTGGGACTCGAACCTGCGCCCACTTGGGATGCCGGCACTACAGGCCATGGCTTTACCTGCTATGCCACAACACTGGCCCTGAAAAAATTCTAAGCCTAAATTTTATGCTTCTAATTACTGAAAGATGTCAATGTTACTGGATCAATAAGTTAGCAAGATCTAAATACTATATTAATTCCTGTTCTTTTTCTCATTCGACGCTAATCTTCACCCTGGGAAAAACAAGAAAAATCATCATACAACTGCTTAGAAATGTTGCTTCCTTCTTTAAGCAGCATATTGTAGTCTGCATGTAGACTTTGGAAACTAAAGTGAAGTTTACCTTTTCCTAATCTTTCCATATTAAAGTAGATACTTGTTTCTGCATTAAAATGAAGCTATTTAAACACCAAATTATGGGTATGATTTGGTAAAAAGATTATGAGAATGTTTTCTACAATTTAAGAAAAACATGCAAAATTAAAATTTATCCTTTTGTATTCAGTTTAATAGAATTGTACTGTTGATCCATGCTTCTGCATGTTACTGGATTCCCACAACTCGTTTGGGAGCTATTTCAGTAATCAGATTTCAGATGCTAGTGTCTGCTTATTATATACCTAAGATTGGGTGGGTGAGGAACTTCATGTTGTAGGGACTTTGCAGTTCAATATAAGATTCATTAGTGTTCTTTTTCTTTTAATTTTTTGGAGTTTTTTTTTTTTTTTTTTTTTTTTTAAAGAAATTTGAGAGACCGAGAAAGGGAGTTCCCACCCACTGGCTGTTACTCCCCTAGTGCCTGCAGTGACTTGGCCTGAGCTGGGCCAAAAGTAGAATCTAGGACCTCATTTTTCCCACATGCGTGGCAAGAATCCAGTTACTGTAGAGCCATCATCACTGCCTCTCAGGATCTGCATTAGTAGGAAGTTAGAGGCAAGAGCTGGGTTTTGAGCCCAGATACTCTTGTGTAGGGTATTGGCATCTTAATGGTGAGAGTGAATACCTGCCCCTATCTTTGTTCTTTCTTGAATTAAAAAAAAATTTGTATAGAAAGAAATCAGGTTTCTTAACACAGGATTTATTTGTCTCATTTTATATATTCTTCAGTGTGTTTTTTTTTGTTGGAGGGTGGAGGGAGGAACCTTTTAGGCCTAGGGTGGGATAATAAAAGTATTATTTGAAGTCTTAAATGCGGCCAGTCACTGTTAAATATTTTATAAAATGACACGTGTGTACTAAATTTTAAATTAAATGGGAGTGCTGCTTAGTATGTGAAGGCAACCTTAAGAGGTCATTTGGGGTTTTGATTGGCAGTCTGATAAGTCCTAAGCACAGCATGAACTTGGTCATATCTTTTTGAGAAACACTTTATTCTTATAGTTGAATATTTTAAATATTTTTGTCCTCATTAAATATTTAACAGAAAATTGAACACGTCAATCTAGTTAATATGGCTAAGACTAACAGAATTGATAGAAGATTAGATTTGTTATTTTTAAACATACTTGTCACTTTTGCATCTTTTTTTTTTTTTAAAGATTTACTTATTTGAAAGTTAGAGAGAGAGGTCTTTCATCCACTGGTTCACTCCCCAATTGTCTCTAACGGTCAGAGCTGTGCCAATCCGAAGCCAGGAGCTTCTTCCAGGTCTTCCATGCTGGTGCAGGGTCCCAAGAACTTGAGCCGTCTTCACTGCTTTCCCAGGCCATAGCAGAGAGCTGGACTGAAAGAGGAGCAGCCAGGACAAGAACCGGCGCCCATATGGGATGCAGGCACTGCAGGTGGCTGCTTTACCCGCTGTGCCCCAGTACTGGCCCCCATTTTTGCATCTTGAACAAACTGACATAAAACAAAATAATTGAATCAAAAAATTTCTTTTGCTTCTCTTCGGTATATTTATATCTTGTAAAGCGTTTTATTTTCATAGAAATATTCAAACTTAAAGTTACCATGAGTAATGTACCCATCCCTTTACTGATATTAGATGTTATTATCGCATATCTTTTTTTGTCAGTTAACTGCCAGAGGAATCTAATTACTTATTATAATTAATCTTTTATTTTGTTTTGGCCTGTAAATTAAACTGCTAACCTGCTCTGCATTTAGGATTCTTTTGCCTGGTTTTAATTCATTAATAACTGAACTTCCTTATGCATCCTTAACTTCTGTCTAGTTGATTAGGCAGCATTCCTCTGCTGTTGGATTTTCATTTACAGAGTATTTGAATGTATTCACTTGCATACTTCAGGTCTGAAATGTTAGTGATGAGATAAATGGAAATGTGTTTATCTGTATTTTATCACATCAGTTCTGTTGGAATGAGCCATGTAAGTGAAGGAGACTAAGACTAACTTTGGTTCTCAGGTTTGTCTAAGTTGGTTCATGTTGAGCATTTAGAAGGTATGACCCAACCCAGCAAAACTCAGAATTCTTAGCAGAAAGCTTAGCATTTTAGACCTGTACATCTTAAGTTAGCTCATTGTTGAAATAAGAAGATTGATTGTTTAAAAATAGGGGAAAGCTGATGCCCATATAGATGCCGGTTCGAGTCCAAGCTGTTCTGCTTCCAGTCTGGTTCTCTGGATTGTGCCTGGGAAGGCAACGGAGAATGACCTAAGCCCTTAGTCCCCAGTACCCATGTGGGAGACCTGGATGGAGTTCCAGGCTCCAGTACGTTTTTGCAGACATTTAAGGAGTGAACCAGCAGATGGAATATATTTGTCTCTCCTCCTCTCTCTGTAACTTTTTTTTTTTTTTTTTGACAGGCAGAGTGGACAGTGAGAGAGAAAGAGAGAGAGAGAAACAGAGAGAAAGGTCTTCCTTTGCCGTTGGTTCACCCTCCAATGGCCGCTGTGGCCGGCGCATCGCGCTGATCCGAAGCCAGGAGCCAGGTGCTTCTCCTGGTCTCCCATGGGGTGCAGGGCCCAAGGACTTGGGCCATCCTCCACTGCACTCCTGGGCCACAGCAGAGAGCTGGCCTCCTGGAAGGGGGCAACCAGGACTGTAACTCTGTCTTGCAAATAATTAAAGAAAATACACTTAATGGATTTGTTGGTTGTGATGACCCCCCCCCAAAGTCCTGTCACACCCCTACATGGACAGTCTGGCAGAAAAATCTTTTGGCAGTGTTTTTTTTTTTTTTTTTTTTTTTTTTAAGATTTATTTATTTGAAAGAGTTAACACAAAGAAGAGAGGGAAGGAGGGGGGCCCTTCATTCGCTGGTTCCCTCCCCACTCAGGTGCAATGGACACAGCTGTACTGATTTGAAGCCAGGAGCCTGGAGCTTCTTCCTGGTCTCCCTTGTGCACACAGGGCCCCAAGAACCTGAACCATCTTTGACTGCTTTCCCAGGCCACAGAAGAGAGCCAGAGTGGAAGTGGAGCAACCAGGCCATGAACCGGTGCCCACATGGGATGCCGGTACTTCAGGCCAGGGCATCAATCCGCTGTGCCATAGTGCCGGCCCCACCGATGGCTGTTATTTTGAGAGTGGACATCCAGTGTCTAATGTAAACCAACATTTTCTGACTACTCTTTCTGTGAGAATATGTTGTATTTTTGTAGCGTTTTGGAGTTACCAAGTGTGTACTCGCAGTATCTTTGTTGAAAAATTAGAGAGACTTCTTCCATGCTTACAAAGCTATAAAGTGAAAGAGCTGGATTTTTTTTTTTTAATACCATTTATTTATTTGAAAGGCAGAATTACAGAGAGGCAGAGGCAGATAGAGGGTTCCTCAATCCTCCGGTTCTCTCCCCAGATGGCTACAATGGCCAGGGCTGTACCGATTCGAAACCAGGAGCCAGGAGCTTCTTCCTGGTCTCCTATGTGGGTGCAGGGGCCCAAGGACTTGGGTCATCTTTCACTGCTTTCCCAGGCTATAGCAGAGAGCTGGATTGTAAGTAGAGCTCCCAAGATTCGAACCGGCACCCACATGGGATGCTGGCACTGCAGGCAGTGGGCTCACCTGCTACGCCACAGCACCAGCCCCAGTTTGATGGTATTATCTTTTTTCTATTTCCATTGTGTCTAGTATCAGCTTTTTTTTTTTTTCCCTCCCTCAAAAGATTTATTTATTTATTTAAAAGGCAGCATTACAGGCTGGCGCCGTGGCTTAACAGGCTAATCCTCCACCTTGCGGCGCCGCCACAGCTGGTTCTAGTCCCAGTTGCGGCGCCGGATTCTATCCCTGTTGCCCCTCTTCCAGGCCAGCTCTCTGCTATGGCCCGGGAAGGCAGTGGAGGATGGCCCAAGTGCTTGGGCCCTGCACCCACATGGGAGACCAGGAGAAGCACCTGGCTCCTGGCTTCGGATCAGCGCGATGCGCCGGCCGCAGCGGCCATTGGAGGGTGAACCAGTGGCAAAAAGGAAGACCTTTCTCTCTCTCTCTCTCTCTCTCTCTCACTCTCTCACTCTCTCACTATCTCGCTATCCACTCTGCCTGTCAAGAAATAAAAGGCAGAGTTACAGAGAGGCAGAGCTGAGAGGGAGGGAGAAGTCTTCCATCCACTGGTTTGCTACCCAATTAGCCACAATGGCTGGAGCTGCGCAGATGCAAAGACAAGAGCCACATGGTGCCAGGGGCTCAAAGACTTGGGTCATCTTTCACCGCTTTCCCAGGCCATTAGCAGAGAGCTGGGTTGGAAGTGGAGCAGCTAGAACTCAGTGCCCATATGGGGTGACCATGCTGCATGTGGCGGTTTTACCCGTGCCACCGCGCTGACCCCTGGAAATTTCAGCTTTTTGAACAGTTTTGTCATTTTTGTAGATTCCTCAGTGGGTCTTTGATGTTGGTTTTGTCTATCAAGGCCATCCTGTGGCAGTTGAGTGCTCCCCTGCTCTGCATCCAATAAATTTTTAAGTAATTTGCTCAAAGGTAGTTAAACATAGTTAACTTTGTGTCTGCAGTGATTTCATCTATAGAATTCGCTAGGTTTAAAGGATTTGAATCTGAACGGTACTGCTTTTATTGTGTCACTAGACATTATTCCATCTAGACTAGGAGTGGGAAAGTTTGTCCCGCAGGCCTTATAAGGCCTGGGAAATCATTTGGTCTGGCCCTGCCAAGAGGGCCCCAAGCAGGACTCGAAATTCAGTCAATCTATTGGGTGGTTCATAAATGATGTTACAAATATCCAAATTACCCTTAGTGGAAAAAAAGGTTTCCTACCCCTGGTCTAGACCATAGCTACTCAATAAGTAAGGCTATATCTGATGGTATTATAAAGCTGCCATTGCCTCCATAATCATGTTTGCCTACAAGAAAAAAAAAATTAGATTTTTACAGGGAAAATATTTAGATGTCAGAGATTGTTATTCCTCCTAAATGTGGGAGAAATTAGGTAGAAGCAGTGTTTATGTAGAAGGAACTTAAGTTCTGCTTTTTCTTTTTTCTTTTTATTTTTTTGTAAATTTTATTTACTTTTCATCTACTGGAAAAGCAGAATGAGAGAGATTGGTTGATCTAGTGATCTTCCATCTGCTGGTTCACTTCACAAATAGCTACAATGGCAGGGACTGGGATAGGAGCCTAGAACCCCATCCTGGTCTCCATGTAGGTGCTAGGGGCCCAGGGATATGAGCCATCATCTCCGGCCTCCCAAGGTGCATTAGGAGACTGAGTTAGAGGTGGAATAGTGGGAACCCAAACCAGTACTTTGGTAAGGGATGCAGGCTTCCCAAGCAGCAACTTAACCTGTGCCACACAACCTGTGCCCCTACCGCTTTGATTTGAGAGTAATGCAAAGCAGGGGTCACTTGGTAGTTATTTCAGTAGAATTCCTTATGGGCATAAAAGTGACGTTAATTTTGTTACCGCATATGTGATTTAAGGTAGTTCTTTTTGTGTGATATGACTCTAGAGAAAACCAACCTCTGATAACCTGTTAATTGCTCAGATTGAAAAATCACGATCCATTGAATTTAATATAGTCAGGACATTGATAGCACTGATTATCAAACAGTATTGGATTAATTTGTATAGCATATAAATATAGTTTTTGAAATTTTTGTTTTTCTGGATTTATTTTTGAAAGTAATGTTTAACCCTGGATATCTCAAGTTTTTTACTTGATTGATTCGTGCCAAGATCAGAAATTTTGATTATGAAGGGTGAGAAGTAATGACTTCCTGTATTTGCTTATCTATAAGAAAATAGCAAGTCTTGTGGAATCGAGATGTGTAATGATAATCTAAACAGCCATGTCCATTTGCGATAATGGTGTTGTCTTTTTAGACTGACATAAAAGGTTTAGCTTTTCAATAAAAATTTTTCTAAATTATTTGTTTATAGACTGTTGCTTTTTTCTGTAAAATTTTTATTTCAGACTAGTTGTTTAAAGAATGTGTCCTCAGTTCTGGGTATATCCTTGTTTTCTACATGAAGTACCCTGGGGTCTTCTAAGTGTGACTCCACATAAAATTATTCTTACCTTAGTAAAGAACTAAGGCCTTAAATGGTTCTTTGGAAGTAATAATTGTGATAGATTCAGGAAGAGTTGTCTTCAGTGTTCAGTTTGTTGGAAATATGAAAGTTGGTGTCTCACTAGTTGGAAGATAATAATGATTGTAATGTTGGTCTTGATGGTTTCCAAACCTAGTTAGTTGCCTGACCCTAAGAATGTGGATCTGTTATGGTAATGGAATAGGTTATGCCTATTGATTTTTTGCCACTGTGGTAATTGAATGTTTTATATTGAATTCTGCTTCATAATTAAGATGATTAAGAGAAATATAAGAATAAACAATGTTAGTATATATGCAAGAAGAAATCAAAATAATATGTTCTGTTATGTAGTAAACATAAAAATATAAATGAAGGCTTATAGTCCCAATTCCTCAGTGTATATTGTGAATATTTTATATATTTCCTTCTGAAGGACACTTTGTGATTAGTATGTCAATTCCTAATTGAGGGAGTTGTCAGCAGCCTGTGGGGGTGGGGGAAGGGTGGGGTTGAAACTGCCTCATATTGACAAGTCTAACTTTTGATAACTCATACATTAAATGGCTCTTTTTGTCAATTGAAGACTTAACAACAAACTCATTTAAACTTACAAGGACTCAAACTCTTTGTAGAGATAAATGACGACAATTGTTATGTCTCTTGTTTTAACAGGTATTTGTTTGCTTATGGAAAGGTTGCAAAGTATATAACACTCCATCAACCAGTCAAAGTTGGCTACAGAGGCACATGCTGACGCACAGTGGAGACAAACCTTTCAAGGTAAGTGAGTATGTGTGCTTGAAGAGTTTTTAAAATTAAAGTGAGTGTTTCTTAAGGGCCATGCTTTTACCCTTCTAAAACCTTTTAAAAGAACCATTTATTTTAACTTCTTATATATGTGTGGAATCTGAAAAATAAGTGGAGATATGAAGATAATAAAATTTTTTAGTTTGAAGAGCAGAAGTGGGTGGATCAGTGACCCTCTGTGTAATCACTGGGCTGTTGTTAATCTTGTGGTTTGATTATCCAATCCAGTCTTCCCCCCGCCCCCCGAGCTTTCAGTCATAGTAGCAAATAGCACTGTTGTATGAACATTGAGGGTTTTGATTTCTTCTAAGTCGTCATATGACTACTTAGTTGTAAGTCACTTTGTCAAGTAGATGTGTTCTGGGAAATCTTTATAGAGAAGTTTCTGTAAAATTATTTTTTCCATTTATCTTCATTAAGAATTCAGCAAGATATTTTGGTTTCTAATTATGGAACACATACACTATGGAGTTTGTGTTTAAAGAAGTTTAATAGTTGTAAAAACCTTAATACCTATTGGAACATAAATACTGTGCCAGATACTTCCCTTTGGTTTTGTTAGAAAATGAGATAATTCTTGTTGTTAAAGGCAATAGTTGAATTAAATAAAACAATTTTATTAAAAAACTGAATACACTGAGAAGTCTTGCCCCTTATCCTGTTCCTATACCTTCTTTCCCTTCAAATCTGTAATTATTGCTACTACCATCTTGTGATTTCTTCTAATATTTCTTTGTGGAATTACAGCAGATAAATATGAAGTCTTGTTCTTTCCTTTTTCTTTCTTTCTTTTTTTTAATAAGATTTATTTTATTTTTTCGAAAGAGTGACAGAGAGAAAAAAGCATTCTTCAGTTCAATGGTTTACTCCACAAATGGCCGCAACATTTGGGAATGGGCCAGACCAAAGCGAGGAACCAAGCACTCCAACCAGGTCTTCCCCATGGGTTGCAGGAACCCAATTACTTAAGCGGTTACCTGCTGCCTCCCAAGTTGTGCGTTAGCAGTAAGCTGGCATTGGAAGTGAAACAGCCGGGACTTGAACCAGCTCCCTGATATGGGCTTCTGGGGTTCTACGTGGCTTAACTTGCTCTGCTACAGCGTTGGCCCTGTCATTTCTTTTTTTTTCTTTTTTTTTCCTTTCTATCCCTTTATTTCCATCTACTTTGATGCAGTTCTATTCCATTCCCGCCAGCATGCCAACCCCCCACAAGCTGTCTCTGAACTTCTCCCAGTAGGAGCCCTGAAGCCACTGTGGTGTCTGCGACTTCGCGGCCACACACAGCCACAGGAAGCAGGCCCGCGGCTGGCCTACACCTCACAGAGGAGCAAAACGCTGCGCCCATTCCTGTTTTCTTGTGTACAATATAGTAAACTGTGTGAATTGTATTCTGTTTTTTATAAAACTTTCAATTTTAGAGCAGTACAATTTTTATTTATTCCTTTTTTTTTTTTTTTTTAAGATTTATTTGTTTGCTTGAGGCAGAGGTTGAGACACAAAGAGAGGTCCTCCATCCTCTAGTTCACTCCCCAAATGGCCTCAATGGACAGAGTTGGGCCGATCCGAAGGCAGGAGTCAGGAGCTTCCTCCGGGTCTCCCATATGGGTGCAGGGGCCAAAGCACTTGGGCCATCTTCTACTGCTTTCGCAGGCCATAAGCAGAGAGCTGAATTGGAAGAGGAGCAGCTGGGAAATGGACTGGCTCCCATATGGGGTGCCAATGTTGGAGGCAGCAGCCCCAGCATAGTTTTTTTTTTTTTTTTTTGGACAGGCAGAGTGGACAGTGAGAGAGAGAGACAGAGAGAAAGGTCTTCCTTTTTCTGTTGGTTCACTCCCCCAATGGCCGCTGCAGCCGGTGCACCATACTGATCCGAACCCAGGAGCCAGGTGCTTTTCCTGGTCTCCTGTGTGGGTGCAGGGCCCAAGCACTTGGGCCATCCTCCACTGCACTCCTGGGCCACAGCAGAGAGCTGGACTGGAAGAGGAGCAACTTGGACAGAATCTGGCACCCTGACATGAACTAGAACCCGGTATGCTGGTGCCGTAGGCGGAGGATTAGCCTGTTGATCCGCAGTACTGGCTCCAGTATAGTTTTTAAAAGTATTTTTATTAATTTGAAAAAGCAAGACAGAGAGGGATTCCATCCAAAATACCTGCAGCATTCCAGGCTGTGCCATGCTGAAGCCAGAAGGCAGGATCTCAGTACAGGTCACCCATGAGGGTGGCAGGACCGCAAGTAATTACACCATTACCTGCTGCCTGACCCCCAGGTTATGCATTAGCAGGAAGTTGGCATTGGAAGCAGAGCCAGGACTTGAACCTAGGCATTCCATCCAATCATACAGGTATAGGGAACCCTTCTTCTGCCAAGGGCTATATGGATATTTATAGCATCATTCACAGGCCATACAAAATTATCAACTTAAGCAAAAAGTAGTCTGCTATGGTTTTATTGAGTTTTGAGTCCCTTCTATGGTTGCCATATGTTCCTCCACCTGCAAGAGATGCCAATGTGCAAAGCAGTGTCTTTTTTTTTTTTTTTTTTTAAAGATTTATTTATTTGAATGACAGAATTACAGAGAGGCAGAGGCAGAGAGAAAGGTCTTCACTCCCCCATATGAAGCCAGGAGCCAGGAGCTTCTGGGTCTCCATTATGTGTGCAAGGCCATCTTATACTGCTTTTCCCGGCCATAGCGGAGAGCTGGATTGGAAGTGGAGCAGCTGAGACTGGAATCAGCGCCTCTATGGAATGCTGACACTACAGGCGATGGCTTGACCAGATAAACCACAGCTCCAGCCCCTCCATGGCTTTTTAATGATTTTTAGTAAGGAAAGTCCAAAGATAATTCTCAGATGATACTGCTTTGCCTGTCCTCCAACTGTGGTTTACTTGGTCTTGTATCAGCGGAGTCTTCAAGGAAGATACACATTAGAAAAAAACCTTGAATGGATTAAAAAATTTTTTTTGCACCCAAATAAACGTTAATTGCATTTCCCCATGAGCTTTTGAAGTACCTCATACTAAATACCTCTAGTTTATATGTGCACTTAGAGGTGTGCCACCCTTTTGTTAAGAATAGTGAAACATTTTAATTATTAAAGGGTTTGAAAAGAATGTATTTTTGTAATTCTAGGATTTTGACGGTCTTTAAATCATTGCTTAGCCTTTTTTTAAAGTTGTGATTTTTGATTCTTGTTACTAATGTTATGTAAGCTTCATCATAGCTGTGTGGCAATCAGTCTTGCCAGGCTTACAAATATTCTACATAACTGAAGAAAATAAGCAGTAGTTATACACATCATATAACTTGACTGTTTTGATTTCTTTTCTTTGCTTGAGTTGCCAGTATTGCAGTGGTTTGGATCAATGTATACATATTAGAAACTATATGGTTGCAGTTTTTGAATTAGCTTTAATTTCTTTCTTTCCACATACTTCCTTTGACCTTTTTTTTTTTTTTTTTCTTTCTTTGAATACTGTGTTTAAGATCATTAAATTGTCTTGGATCAGCTTGTGACTTTTCCTCAGCGACTAACTAGTCTTCTAACACTGACATACTTAAATAACTTTTCCTTGTGATATGATCATATCTGAAATATTCAGACTTCCTTTACAGTCTGAGACTTGAAATAGCTAATCTGTTTATGTGTTTTGGGATTGTTGAAGTTTTAGTATATGTGCTGTGGAAGTGAGCACATGTGTTGGGACCAAGAACATGCCCTAAATTGCTAGTAAAGAAAACAGAGGGGGCTGGCGCTGTGGCGTAGTGGGTAAAGCTGCTGCCCGCAGTGCCGACATCCCATATGGGTGCTGGTTTAAGTCCTGGCTGCTCCACTTCCCATCCAACTCTCTGCTATGGCCTGGGAAAGCAGTAAGAAGATGGCCCAAGTTCTTTGGCCACATACACCCGTGTGGGAGACCTGAAAGAAGCTCCTGGTTCCTGGCTTCGGATTGGTGCAGCTCTAGCCATTGCGGCAAATTGGGGAGTGAACCAGTGGATGGAAGACCTCTCTTTCTCTCTCTGCCTCTCCTTCTCTCTCTGTGTAACTCTGACTTTAAAATAGAACAACAAATCTTAAAAAAAAAAAAAACAAAAACAAAAACAAAACAAAAACAAAACAGAGGTGCCAGTGTTGTGGTGTAGTGGGTGAAGCTGCCACTTGAGACACCAGCATCCTCTATGAGATTCAAGTCTGGCTGCTCTGCTGCTGCTTTTTTTTTTTTTTTAATTAATTAATTTATTTGAAAGAGTTACACAGAGAGAAGGGAGGGTGGTCTTCCATCCGCTGGTTCACTCTCCAGATGGTCGCAACAGTTGAAGCTGCGTTGATCCGAAGGCAGGAGCCAGGAGCTTCCTCTGGGTCTCCCATGTGGGTGTTGGGGCCCAAGGTTTTGGGCCATCTTCTACTGCTTTCCCAGGCCATAGTAGAGAGCTGGATCGGAAGTCGAGCAACCGGGACTAGAACTAGTGCCCATATGGGATGGTGGTACTGCAGTCGACAGCTTTACCTGCTACGCCACAGTGCCAGCCTCTGCTCTGCTTCTAATTCAACTTCCTGCTGACTCACCTGAGAAGGTAGTGAAAGATAGCCTAAGTATTTGGACCCCTACCACCCATGTGGGGAGACCCAGACTTTTGGCTTCTGCCTGGTCCAGCTCTGCCATTGCTGCTGTTTGGGGGAGTGATTCAGCAGATGGAAGATCTCTCTTGTCACTCTGCCTTTCAAATAAATTTAAAAAATTTTTGAAGAAATTTTATCAAACCAGAGTTTAGATTTTATATCCTTTTTTGCCTTAGATATCAAGTAGTTGTATCTATAGATAGGTATTGGTAATTGATGGCTTTTCGATATGACGTGATCAGTGGTACTTATCAGTCACTGAGATGAGCTGTGAAATAGTTTTCTTGTTCAGTTACTTTATGACTTGATTAATAGATGATACTTTTTAGATTTTTTTTTTTTTTATTGGACAGGCAGAGTTATAGACAGTGAGAGAGACAGAAAGGTCTTCCTTCTGTTGGTTTACTCCTTAAATGGCCTGCCACGGCTGGTGCTGTGCCCATCTGAAGCCAGGAGCCAGGTGCTTCTTCCTGGTCTCCCATGCGGGTGCAGGGGCCCAACCACCTGGGCCATCCTTCACTGCCTTCCCAGGCCACAGCAGAGAGCTGGACTGGAAGAGGAGTGACTGGGACTAGAACCCAGTGCCCATATGGGATGCCGGCGCCGCAGGCAGAGGATTAACCAAGTGAGCCATGGCGCTGGCCCCAGATCTTTGTTTTTTTTTTCCAGCAGACATTCTCTGTAGTCCAAAGCCAGCTGTTCTATTCTGGTACCTTTCTTGAACTCCTTTGTCATTTTGTGTATGAGTGTGTGTCTATCTGTGTGACTTAAGCTATTTTCTTCCCTAGCCTCTGCAACCAACTTTCGGAGGATGTCACTGAGTATAGATGGGCAGTTTGAGTATCAGGATAATGGTGTCATTATATAATCAAAAACCAGAAAGTTAATTTCCCTGTTGCAGAAAGAACTGCTTGGGAAATCTTGGAAGATGAGAGGAATCTTGTTTTGACAGCTGGTAGGAATCAGTATTTAGTTCTTCATATATGAACTGTACCACCAGGAATTAGAATGCTGATGTGTGAATCTTACCAGTGGCCAGTTAAACCAGAATCTCTGGGGACAGTTGGTGGGTAAATGCTGTTTATGAAAAAAGTGATTCAGATGTGTATGCAGGGTTAAGAACCTTGTTCAGATATTTATCATATGGAATCTTAAAGTTAACCTAATGATAGAATAGCTGATACTGAACAGCATTTCTGTGGTACATGTGGTTACCAGTATGGTTTTCTTCAAAATAAAGCATTGAAGACAGTTCTGTAGGATCCTTTTTTTGTTTTTAAATATTTATTCATTTACTTGAAAAGCAGAGTTACACAGAGAGAGAAGGAGAGGTAGAGAGAGGTCTTCCATCCACTGGTTCACTTCCCAGTTGGCCGCTGGAGCTGTGCTGATCCAAAGCCAAGAGCCAGGAGCTTCTTCTGGGTCTCCCACATGGGTGCAGGGGCTCAAGGACTTGGGCCATCTACTTTTGCTTTCCCAGGCTATAGCAGAGAGCTGGATGGGAAGTGGGGCAGCTAGGATTTGAACCAGCGCCCATATGGGATGTGGGCACTGCAGGCGCAGCTTTTCCAGCTGCGGCCCCAGATCTTGTTTTTGACTTCTCTAGGGCTCCCTGTTAGCACTCTTCCGTGTTTCTGTATTCTCTCCCCTCTCCTATCCCTCAGTGGCTATTCCTCTGAGTCTGCTCTGCTGGCCTCTTTGTGGTCAGCCTTCTAAGTGTTGGCAAGTGTTTTGTTTTCACCCTAGATCTAATTACCTAGTCCTTCTTTTATTTACTTGTTTGAGAGACTGAGAAACTGAGCTCCCATCCACTAGTTCACTGCCCAGATGCTCTCAGTGGTCAAAGCTGAAACAATCCAAAGCCAGACCTGAGAATACAATTCAGATTGCCTGTGTGTATGGCAGCAACCCAACCACGTGAGATATCACCCACTACTTTTTGAGTGTGCTTAAACAGGATGCTGGAATGGGAAACTAGAGCTGGGATTTAAACCTGGGCGTTCTGATATGGGACATAGTAGTCCCAACCTGCGTATTTTTTTCTTTTTCTTTTTTTTTTTGAAGATTATTTATTTAAAACTGTTACAGAAAAAGGTAGAGATAGAGATAGAGAGAGGTCTTTCATCCACTGGTTCCCTCAGATGCAGATAACTGCCAGAGCTGAGCTGGTCTGAAGCCAGGAGCCAGGAACTTCTTTTTGGTCTCCCATATGGGTGCTGGGGCTCAAGGACTTGACCCATTCTCCAATACTTTCCCAGGTGCATTAGAAGAGAGCTGGATCGAAAGTGGAGCGGTTGGGACTCAAACCAGCACCCATATGGGATGCTGGTGCTACAGATAGGGGTTTTAACCCTTCTGCAGCACATCACCGGTCCCCCAACCTGTATCTTAACTTCTAGGCCACAGGCCCATCCTGGAGTCTTTGGTTTTAGTGCCGTTCTGATAACTACCAAATATTCGTCTCCAGCCCGAATTTTCTATCTAAAATGTCAGAATAGAATGCTCAGCTTGGATATCTAATACAGTCTTAATGTGTAAACCAGTTGATTGGAAATTTGTGTGTATGTGTCTCCATTCCCCCTCTCTCTGTCACTCTTTCAAATAAATAAGTAAATAAATCTTTAAGGAAAAATAGCCATTTTAATTGAGATGAGATATACCTCATCATGGTTTTGAAATTGCGTTTCCCTGAGAATTAGTGGTGTTTACCAGTTTTCTATGTACTCTTTGGGCATTTGTGTATCTTTCGAGAAATGTCCCTCTTTTTTAATTGGATTATTGTATATATAATATATAACTAAACATAAATATATAGTATATATAATATATACAAATGTCATTTATATGTGTTTAAACAGAAAGAGCGCTATTGAGTTATTTGAGTTCCTCTTATACTCTGGCTATTAATCTCATGTTGGATGAATAGTTTGCGAATGTTTTCTCATATTTTGTTGGCTGTCTCTTCACTGTTAATTATTTGCTGTTTAAAAGTATTTTAGTTTCATGTAATCAATTATTTTTTTTTTGGTGCCTGTACTTTTGGGTTCTTACTCAAAAAATTTTTTACTCAGATTAGAGTCCTGAAGCCTTTCTCATGTTTTCCTCTGTAGTTTGATATTTGTAGATCTTAAATGTAAATCTTTGATTCATTTTGAGTCAACTTTGTATATGGTGAGAGGAAATTGAGTTTTATTCTTCTAAATGTCTATCTCCAATTTTTGTTGCACAATTTATTAAAAAGACTGACCTCCAATGTAGTGGTGCCTTTTTGAAAATTAGTTTGCTATACATATGTAGAATTATTTTCAGCTTCTCTATTCTGTTTCTTTGGTATTTGTTTTTATGCAAGTACTGTATTTTTATTACTGTAACTTTGTAGTATGCTTGAAGTCAGGTACTGTGGTGTCTACAGTTTTGTTCTTTTTGCTGAGGATTGCTTTGGTTCAGGGTGTTGTATGGTTCTGTATAGATTTTTTAGAATTTTATTTCTGTTTCTGTGAAGAATGTGTTTGATAGTTTGACATTTGGGATTGCATTGAATATGTGGATTTTATTTATTTGAAAGAGCCATAGAGAGAAGTAGAGACAGAGAGGTTCTCCATCTGCTGGTTCACTCCCCAGATGGCTGCAACAGCCAGAGCTGCGCCAATCTGAAGCCAGGAGCCAGGAGCTTCTTCCGGGTCTCCCATGCGGATGCCGGTTCCCAAGGATTGAGCCATCTTCTTCTGCTTTCACAAGCCATAGCAGAGAGCTGAATAGGAAGAGGAGCAGCCGGGAGTAGAACCGGCACCCGTATGGGATGCTGGCACTTCAGGCCAGGGCTTTAACCTGCTGCGCCACAGCGCCGCCCCCCAACAATGTTAATTTTTTAAATTGTGAATTGAATAGTCCATTTTAAACATTTGGTAATCTATAAAGAATCCATACCGCCTAAGCAAACATACCTTATGAAAACCAAGAAGTGTTTCATTTTAAATATGTTAACATTTTACAGAACAAAAAGATAAGTAGCATCTTTAGAAAGTGAATGATCTTGTATGTTTTTCATAAATGATAGTTTTGTTTCGAAAGATTTTTTCACATAAATAAAGAGTTACACAGAGAATCAGGGGGAGACAGAGAGCAAGAGATCTTCCATCTGCTGGTTCTTGCCCCAGAGGGCCACAAAGGCTGCAGTTGGGCCTGCTGAAGCCAGTAGCCAGGAGTTTCTGACATGGATGGCAGGCGCGGGGCCCAAGTGTTTGATCCATCTTATACTACCAGGCACGTTAGCTGGTAGTTGGCTCAGAAGTGGAGCAGCTCAGCTTGAACTGGTATCTATATGGAATCCCAGTTTTGCATGCACTGGTTTAACCTACTGTGCCGCCACCACACCAGTCCCTCCTTTCTAATTTGGGTGTCCTTTCTTTGTCTTGCCTAATTGACTTAACTTGGAAAATTCAAATTTGTTACTTCATTGCATCCTGTGTAATGAGATCTTCATTTCTAACATATTTTCTGCTCCTCAAGTCTCATATCCTCATTATCCCATCACAGAAAGTTGTGGTCCTCGTGTAACACACTATTTGTCGTTCTTTAATGAAGTGTGCTTTGTGCTCATTGTGGTTTTATACAGAATGTAATTGCTACCTGGAATTTTTAAAGGCTTATTCTGGAATAACCTAGATTTATAGAAAATTTGTAAAGATGGTGCAGAGTATCTGTATCCTCACTCAGTCCTGTGATGTTCTCCACTTTCATTACTGTGGCATATTTGTCAAAGCTAAGAACCAACATTTTTGTCTGGAAGTTTTGTTTTCCCTTAGACTACCTGCTGATACCACATCTGTGAAATGGGTACTTTTTACTCTGTGTTCCAGTATGCACTGTAGGTCATCACATCACTTAATATAATTTTGAATACCACAGTGTTCATACCACAAAGACAGTCTTAATGCTGCTTCATTCCAACAAATCTGAAAACGCCCTTTAATTCCACCTTTCAGATTTCAGGACAACTGCTTGACCATTGTAGCAACTGTCATTAAAAGGTGTTTTAGTGGATTTGAGAGGTAGAACATATAAAGCAGTCAGTTCAGTGTGTTATGGTTCTTAGTGGTTGAAACAAGTTGTTTTTTTTCATCAGAATACCATGTGTTGTGTTCCGTTTTTCATTGTTATATATGTGAGTGAAAATATCCAATGAATATTTGAACAGTGAAACTACTGAGTACTGTGAAATGCTCATGTCAAGAGGAATGAAGCTACTAAAGACATTGAAGCAACAGCCATTCTGCCTCTTGGTTCACCTCCTCTGGGATATGTGTTAATGGGTGGAATTGTGATTAAATGACATCTCAAATTATTTTCTCTTTGGGAGGAAAAGAGTTTGTATTTAGTTTAAGCGTGTGTGTGTGATTCCATTCGTGTGTGTGATTCCATTCATGTGTGTGTGTATTTAAAGATTTATCTTTCATTTGAAAGGCAGAGTTAAGAGTGAAAAACAGAGTGAGTTCATGCTTCCATCCACTAGTTCACTCCCCAGATGGCTGTGACGGCCTGGGCCAGACCAAAGCCAGGAACCAGAAGGTTCATCTAGGTCCCCTGCTTGGACAGAGGCCCACGTAGTTGGGCCATGTTTCATTGCTTTCCCAGGCACATTAGCAGGTGGCTGGATTGGAAGTGAAGCTGCTGGGACGTGAACTGGTTCCCATATGGGGATGCCAGTGTCACAGGGGGCTTAAACTGCAATACCATGATGCTGGCCCCCATTCTGTTTCTTTTAAAAGGATGTTCTCATTCTAAATTTTTTTTATTAACTTTTAAAAATTTATGATTTTTTGGTTGATGAATGACCAAAATCTGAGATGAAGCAGTTCTCTATTCCCATTATTGATTTTGTTTTAGAAGTCTTCACTGATGAAGATAAACCTTGGATGATTACTCTGAGTTCTAGATGCTGCTAGAGTCTTTCTTGTTGAGTTGAAAAAAATGATTTCCAGAACCTACTGGGACTGTTTATGATAACCCATGGTGGAGTGATCACAAAATCTCTGAATTTAAACTGAAGGGCTTGGATCTGAACTGTTACTGTAATACCTGCCTTGGTATAATCAAGTAGCTAGTCCAGTATTTGAAAGTATGAGCTTTTTTCAGTAGATTTGTTGAATAAACCAATGCTGGACAAAGATTACAAAGGCAGAAGTACTATCTTCTTCTTCTTCTTCTTCTTCTTCTTTTTTTTTAAATTTACTTATTTGTTTGAAAGGCAGAGTTAGAGAGCGAGAGAGAAATATCTTTAATCTGCTATTTCACTCCCCAAATGGCTTCAGTGCCCAGAGCTGGGCTGATCCGAAGCGAGGATCCTGGATCCTGGATCTTCTTCTGAGTCTTCCATGTGTGTGCAGGGGCCCAAGGACTTGGTCCATGTTGTATTGCTTTGCCAGACCATAGCAGAAAGCTAGATTGGAAGTAGAGCAGCCAGGACTTGAACTGGCATCCATATGGGATGCTGGCACTGTAGATGGACTGGCTTTACCCGCTGTGACACAGCACTGGCCCCAGAAGTACAATCTTAATTGTACTTTGTATTCCCATAAGTAACTGACACATCAGCTGTAATAGATGTTGATTTAATCTATGATTTTAGAAAAGATGTTAGGAAATACAGGGATGATATCTTTAAAATTTTAAAGTGTGAAAAGTAAGTATTGTGTTTTGTGTGGCTGTGGTGTCCCCCCACCCCCACCCCCGGGGATGGTGTGCGATTTTTTTATTTACTTGAGAGAGAGAGACACCTTCTATCTGCTGTCTCAGTCCCTAAATGACTGCAGTGGCTGAAGATAGGTTAGGCCAAGCCAGGAGCCTGGAGCTCCATGAAGATCTCTCAAGTGGGTGGCAAAGTCCCAACTACTTAGGCCATCTGTGACAGGTTTCCCAGGCACATTAGCAGGGCTCTGGATCAGAAATAGAGCAGCCAGGACTCAACTGCTATTCCCAGTAGTATTGCTGGTCCACAATGTTGATCCCCTGTATGGGTTATTCGATGATATAATTATCTAATAGAAATATATACAAACCACGCATTTTAAGTTTTCCTGGGTCAGATTAATATAAAATTGAAAGGAAAAGGATGAATAATTTAAGTATATTTGATATATATAGTGCAATACTTTTCATTGTTTTCAAAATTAATAAAGCTGGAACATACTTTTTGATAATGAATTTTCCAAATGTGGTATATGTTTCTTATCAGACTGGTCTCGTTTCATAGACTCAGTAGCTTCATGGATTCATCAGCTAAATATATTGTATGTGGCAGAACCAAACCATTAAAACTCCTGTACTTAAAATACTCTCTTCAAATGTTGAGCAGTTTGTTGAGATTGCACAAACGTTGCAGTTGAAGAATTAGATTCAGAAACCCAACTTATCCCAAACATACTTAATTTAGCCACTAAAGACATCTTATGTATCAGATTATAAATTGAGATTTAAATTGGTTATTACAGAAATGTACTGCAAAACCATGAATGTACCATGTCACACTTAGTAGAATTTTTAAAAATATTTATTTATTTATTTCAAAGGCAGTTACAGAGAGGCAGAGGCAGAAAGAGGTCTTGGATCCACTGGTTCACTCCCAAAGTGCCCAAAATGGCCAGAGCTGGGCTGATATGAAACCAGAAGCTTGGAGCTTTTTCTGGGTCTCCCATGCAGGTGCAGGGGCCCAAGGACTTGGGCCATCTTGTACTGCTTTCCCAGGCCATAGCAGAGAGCTAGATTGGAAGTGGAGCAGCTGGGACTCAAACTAGTGCCCATATGGGATGCAGGTACTGCAAGCTGCGACTTTACCTGCTATGCTGCAGTGCTGCCCCCCATCCCCTTAACATTTCTTTCATATTTCTTGTAACATCTGAAAGTTGTACATTTATTGTTGGAGTGGCAGATCTGCCATGGGATTTCAGTAGTTAGCCTTTTGATTGCTTAGTCTTGCAGGTATCAGAGGCTAAAGGAGTAGTATTTAAAGGAACTGGTGGAGGGCTGCCTGAGGATAATACAACATGCTTTCTCTAGGAGGGTTTAATAGTTTTTTTTTTTTTTTTCCTTTTTTTCTTTCTTTTTTCAACAGGCAGAGTTAGAAAGACAGAGAGAAAGGTCTTCCTTCCATTGGTTCGCCTCCCAAGTGGCTACCACGGCCAGCGCCCTGTGCCGATTTATTTATCTGAAAGTCAGTGCCATAGAGAGAGGGAGAGACAGAGATCTTTCATCTGCTGGTTCACCTACAGTTAGCTGCAGTGATGGGCTGGGCCAGACTGGAGCCAGGAACCTTCTCTGGGCCTCCCACATGGGTGGCAAGTACCTAAGCCCTGGGGCCATCTTTGCTGTTTTTTTCCCAGGCCGTTAGTAGGGAGCTGAATCTGAACAGCACCCAGATGGGATGCTGGCATTGCAGGCACTGATTTTACTTGCTTTGCCATCATGCTGACCCCTAGTTTTAACTTGTTTGTAAGAACTATTTTTAAAGACTTAGTTATTTGAAATGCAAAGATAGAGTTATCTTCCATCTGTGGTTTGTCCACAAATGCCTGCAACAGCCAGGGATGGGCTAGACTGAAGCAAGAAGCATGGAACACCATAGGGGAGACAAAGACTCTTGCGTATGGGCCATTATGTCTTGCTTTCCCAGGTGCATTAGCAGAAAGCTGGGTCAGAGCTGGAGCAGCTGGGACTTAAACCAGCACTCCAGTATGGGATGTGCGTATCCCATGGCTTAACCACTGTGCCACTACATCAATCTCTGTAAGAAAATTCTTTGAAATAGAGAGGGAGAGACAGTGATAAGGTGTGAGATATCTTCCATCTGTTGATTCATTCCCCAAATGGCTACAAAGGTCAGGGCTAGGCCAGACTGAAGACAGAAGCGTGAAACTCCATCCAGGTTTCCATATGGGTGGCAGGGGCCCAAGTGCTTAAGGTATCTTCTGCTGTTTCTCCAGGCACATTAATAGGAAGCTGGGTTGGAAGTGGAGCATCCGGATCTCAAACCAGTGCTCATATGAGATCTGACATCACAGGTGGCAGCTTAACCAGCTTCGTCATAATGCCGGCCCCTAAGATGAAAATAGTTTTAAAAATCCAGGAGTACCTGGCTGGCGTTTGATGTAATGGGTTTAGCTACTGCCTGCAACACCAGCGTCCCATATGGGGGTGCAGGTTCAAGTGCCAGCTGCTCCACTTCCAATCCAGCTCCCTGCTAATGAGCCTCAGAATGTAGTGGAAGAAGGCCCAAGTGCTTGTGCCCCTGCACCCAAGTGAGAAACTTGGAAGAAACTCCTGGCTACTGGCTTCAGCGTGGTCCAGCCCTGGCTTTTGTGGCCATTTGGGGAGTGAACTAGCAAGCAGTTGGATGGTCATTGTCTCCCTCCCTCCCTCCCTCCCTCCGTCCGTCCGTCTTTCTCTCTCTTTCTCTGCATTCCAAATAAATAATCCTTTTTTTTTTTTTAAATCCAAGAATCCAAGTAATTGCCAGGTTATCAAAAGCAGTTACTGTTCTTGTTATAGAAGTGATTAATTCGAAAACAGTTATTCCTGTTATACAAGTGATTAATCCAAAAGCCAGGTTTTTCTGGGAAGAAAATCCCACTCTTTTGTATATAGTGGAGAGAGCAGTAAACTGTTGAGTCTGGAAGCTTGACTTTCATTTTCCTGTTGTGCTACTTCCTCATGTATATTATCTTGGGCAACTTGGTCTAGTTCTAAAATGAAAGGCCTATATTAATCTTTTGAAGCCGCTTTTCTGGAATCAGTTCTTTTTGGGCTACCAGTCTACTTCTGAGATACTAAATATCATCTCATTGAAATTCTGCTCATGCTCTGCACAGTATCACTGACATCCTTTTCCTCTTTTATTCTCATTCAGTGTGTTGTTGGCGGCTGCAATGCCAGCTTTGCTTCTCAGGGAGGGCTAGCTCGCCATGTACCCACACACTTCAGTCAGCAGAACTCCTCCAAAGTTTCTAGCCAGCCAAAGGCCAAAGAAGAATCTCCTTCTAAAGCTGGAATGAACAAAAGGAGGAAATTAAAGAACAAAAGACGACGTTCATTACGTAAGTATTTCAACCACAAAATCTGTGGGTATTCAATGGATTTTGTTTATATCTTGGGTATTTCATGCAAATACAGTATATACTCTTCTTCAGCTTGGGTTATCTATTTCTCTTAACTGTAATTAACTGGTAGGATGCCTGTCTGTCACTGAGAAATCTGTGACATAGTAGCTGAGGGAATATATTTATGAATGGCTTAAACATATAAACTCTATAAAGTTATATTTTGGAGGCAACTTTGTTCTGTATTAAGAAAATTTGAAAAAAAAAATCTGACATACAACAGAGGTTGGTGTTTCTAAAAAGATTTTAGGAAGTTTGTACATACTAAAGGTAAAAAAGTAAAAGTAACTAATTTACTCCAAAGCAGGGTGTCTGTACAGCAAATAATTTAGATGTGGTCTGTGTTTCATTACCTATAATCTGTTTTAATACAGGCATGCATTGATTGTGTTTTTAATCACCATATTTTTAAAGCCAATTTTATTTATGTGAAAGGCAAAGTGACACAGAGACAGGTTATAGGATATATCTATAAGTGGCAGCGCTGTGGCATAGCGGGTAAAACTGCTATCTGCAGTGCCAGTATCCTATGTAGGTGATTGTTCGAGTCCCAGTTCCTCTACTCCCAATCCAGCTCTTGGGTTTGGCCTGGGAAAGCAGTGTTAGAAGGCCTAAGTCCTTGGAACCCTGCCCCCACATGGGAGACCTGGAGGAAGCTCCTGACTCTGGATGGGGGCAGCTTCAGCTGTTGCTGCCATCTGGAGAGAACTAGCGAATGGAAGACCTTTTTCTCTCTCTCTGTAACTCTGCCTTTCAAATAATTCATTAAAAAAAAAAAAAAAAAAAAAAAGCTGCAGCTGTGATGTTTAGGGTAGAAAATAATCAGATGATAGGCTTGTATATACTACAGGCAGCAGTTGACTTGGAAACCCTGGATCCTGTCTTTGCATCAGTGGGCTAGTCTCTCCTGAATGAGGCAGTGAAGCTGTTGCTGAGAAAGTATGCTTTGCTAGGGTGAGCTTTAAAGAAAAGAAAAAAAAAATGGTTTGTGTTTTACTATTGGGACTTCCTTTTCCAAAATGAAGAATAGCATCCTGTTTTTTTTTAGTTGAGTATCAATTTTAGTAGCTTGCTGTTATACACAGAAAATTGGCTAAATAGGGGTCAGTGTTGTGGCACAGCAGGTTAAATTGCTGCTCTTGATGCCTGCATTTTATACTGGAGCAGTGATTCAGGTCCTAGCTGCTCTGCTTGTGATTCAGTTTCCTGCTGATGCTTTTGGAAAAGCAATGGAAAATGACCCAAGTGCTTGAGGCCTTGCCACCTACATGGGAAACTCAGATGGAGATCTGGCTCCTGGCTTGATCCTGGTTCAGCCTACTGCATTGTGGCCATTTGGGGAATGATTTTCTTTCTGTCTTTCCTTCTCTGTCAATCTTATAAATAAAATAAATATTTGAAAAATAAAAAAGGCTGGGGACTGGCGCCGTGGCTCACTTGGTTAATCTTCTGCCCGTGGTTGCTGACATTCCATAGGGGCGCTGGGTTCTAGTCCCGGTTGCTCCTCTTCCAGTCCAGCTCTCTGCTGTGGCCCAGGAGGGCAGTGGAGGGTGGCCCAGGTGGTTGGGCCCCTGCACCCACATGGGAGACCAGGAGGAAGCACCTGGTTCTTGGCTTCAGGTCGGCACAACACCAGCCGTAGCGGCCATTGTGGGAGTGAACCAATGGAAGGAAGACCTTTCTTTCTGTCTCTCCCTCTCACTGTCTAACTCTACCTGTCCAAAAAAAAAAAAAAAAAAAAAAAAAAAGAGGCTGATGTGTAGTGGGTGGATTAAGCTACTTCATGTGATGCCTGCATTCCAGGCAGTTTGAGTCCCAGCTGCTCTACTTCTGATACAGCTCCCTTTTAATGCATCTGGGAAGGCAGCAAAAGATGACTGTAGTGCTTGAACTGCTGCACCCATGTGTGAGATCCAGATGGAGTTCCAGGTTCTGCAACCATTTGCCCTGGCCCCGCTGCCTTCCTCTCCTTGTAGCTTTGCCTTTCATGTAAGTAATAAATTTTCTTTAAATATTTATTTTGTTATTTACTTGAAAGAAAGAGTTACACAGAGAGAGAAGAAAAGGCAGAGAGAGGTCTTCCGCTGGTTCATGCCCCAACTGTCCCCAGTTGCTGGAGCTACTCTGATCTGAGATCAGGAGCCAGGAGCTTCTTCCCAGTCTCCCACATGGGTGCAGGGGCCCAAAGACTTGGGCTATCTTCTACTGCTTTCCCAGGCCATAGCAGAGAGCTGGATCAGAAGTGAAATAGCTGGGACAGTGCGCATATGGAATGGCGGCACTGCAGATGGCAACTTTATCTGCTATGCTACAGCGCTGGCCCTGTAAGTAATAAATCTGAAAAAAGGAAATTGCTGGGGCCGGCGCTGTGACTCAGTGGGTTAATGCCTTAGCCTGAAGCGCCGGCATCCCATATGGATGCCAGCATCCCATATGGGCTCCGGTTCTACTTCTGGCTGCTCCTCTTCCGATCCAGCTCTCTGCTATGGCCTGGGAAAGCAGTAGAAGATGGCCCAAGTCCTTGGGCCCCGTTGCTGCCATCTGGGGAGTGAACCAGCGGATGGAAGACCTCTCCTCTGTCTCTACCTCTCTGTGTAACTCTGTGTTTCAAATAAATAAAAAATAAATCTTTACAGTACTGAAAAGCAAGTGTAACTTTGACCATTGTTTGTCCTCATCTTGTTAATTTTTGTCTCTGTACAGTCATAATTTCATTTATTGACTTGTTCTTATTATATGCCTTTCAATACTTGCACAGTTTGTTACTCTGTTGCAGAAAGTTCAGTTAAATATGCATTTCTTGCTTAGAAATGGAGGGGCAGTGCTTATGTAAGTATTTGTGCTTTTAGTAATGTTTTCCCCAATATTAGCTAGTAAGACAGGAGTCCAAGAAGAGAAATAGGGATTTAAAATAGCTTTTTGTTGGCTCTCTTATTGGGGAGAATGAAAGTAACTGAATAGAATACATTTTGAACTTGTAAGTTTCTTGACTTTCTTTTAGGTAGAGCCACTGTTTGGTCAGTGGTGCCATCTAAATTGGTGTACTTGTGCCATATAGTCCCTTCTTCCTCTAAAATGCATGTTGACTTGCTAATTAATCCATTTCATGTAGTTTAAGGTCACTTGTACTTACCTAGATAAAAAAATATGTCATAAATTTAACTACAATTTAAGTAATTTTCTGTTTGATAACATTTAAAAAATTTGGGGATCTGGTGCTGTGGCGCGGTAGGCTAAATCTCCACCTGCAGCATCGTATATGGGTGCTGGATCGAATCCCAGCTGCTCCTTTTCTGATCTAGCTCTCTGCTATGGCCTGGGAAAGCAGTGGAAGATGGCTCAGGTGTTTGGGCCTCTGTACCTGTGTTGGAGACACAGAAGAAGCTCCTGGCTCATGGCTTTGTATCGATCCAGCTCTAGCCATTTGTGGTCCATCTGGGGAGTGAACCAGTGGATGGGACTCGTCTCTCTCTGTCTCTCCCTCTGTTTGTAACTGTGGCTTTCAAGCAAATAAATAAATCTTTAAAAAAATTTTGGAATGTTTTCTAAAATTTTGACATACTTACATGTTGCAAGAATAGTACAGTGAACATTTGCTCTTTACTTGAGATTCCCCAGTATGGCACATTGGCACTCTCTCTTGATAAGCTTTTTATTCCTAAATCCAAAGTTCTTAATGTACCTCGGATAAAATTTTTTTTTTTTTTCTGTATAACCCTACATCATCATTAAAGCTAACAGAAAAGTAATCATATACTAGGTAGGATTTTTCAGCTATAGGAAAAGAGTCTTTATTTTTGGGCATATTTTCTTTATTCTGAGCGGTGTTCTCATTAGGGATAATAATAGCACAATTTATAGCAGATAAAAAGTAAACTTTGAAAAGTATTCTCACCAAATGAAATTTTCAGTGTATAGTTTAGTTTTATATACTAAATGATTACCTACTTTGTGAAACAGTTTATTATTTGTAGAAGTTACATAAACTTATTAATATAAATATAAACTGCTTTATGGATTAGAAGGCACTTTTCATATGCACCTGTTTTATTTAATCATTCTACAGTGGGTATGATATTTCCATTTTATAAATATAATCTAATGTAGCTTGAGCAGTTTGGGTCTAGTTGCACAGCTGCGAATTGGTTGAATATAGAGAGTTAAAATAGGTTCACTGTCATTCAAAAATGCTTTTGTCTGGACCCGCTGTGTGGCGCAGCGGATTAATGCCCTGGCCTAAAGCGCCGGCATCCCATATGGGCGCCGGTTTGAGTCTCCGCTGCCCCACTTCTGATCCAGCTCTCTGCTATGGCCTGGGAAAGCAGTAAGAAGATGGCCCTAGTCCTTGGGCCTCTGCACCCCCGTGGGAGACAAAGAAGAAGCTCCTGGCTTCCATTTGGTGCAGTTCTGGCCATTGCGGTCAACTGGGGTGTGAACCATCGGATTGAAGACCTCACTCTCTCTCTTTCTCTTCCTCTCTGCTTCTCCTCTCTCTGTGTAACTCTAACTTTCAAATAAATAAATAAATAAAAAATGCTTTTGTCTTTTTCCTTCTTTTTTTTTTGGACAGGCAGAGTGGACAGTGAGAGAGAGACAGAGAAAAAGGTCTTCCTTTTGCCGTTGGTTCACCCTCCACCCCCACCTCCCAATGGCCGCTGAGGCCAGCACACTACACTGATAAAGCCAGGAGCCAGGTGCTTCTCCTGGTCTCCCATGTGGGTGCAGGGCCCAAAGCACTTGGGCCATCCTCCACTGCCTTCCCGGGCCACAGCAGAGAGCTGGCCTGGAAGAGGAGCAACCAGGACAGAATCTGGCGCTCCAACTGGGACTAGAACCCAGGGTGCCAGCGCCACAGGCAGAGGCTTAGCCTAGTGAGCCGCGGTGCCGGCCGCTTTTGCCATTTTCTTCCATTGTGTTAAGTTTCTTCATAATTGAGAAGTACTCTTCAAAAAGCTCAATAATAGTACTTGGAAATATTTTGATTATGTATTAATATGGAATGTTCATATTTAATATTTTTGACTGGTTGAAACTTCAGTATATCATACAGATGGAGATGTTGATCACATTGGTGTAAATGCAGGACTGGTGCTGAGAGATGTTGGCGTAAAGGGGAAAAAAATGAAACAAAGTATAATGTGGAACAGTGAGCTCTGAGGTTAGAGTGTCCTGTGCTGAGGTGTGGAGTTAACCTTCATTTACTCCTTGGGTTCACTTTTGCTTTTGACCAGTGAGCTAGTCTGTGCTTTGAAAGCAAATAGTATCTTAAATTTAAAGAGAAGATAGATACTTGGGCATTGCTTGTTTAATAGTCTTTCCTACTCAGTACTTACTTTTGTGGAAAATGGACTTTTTCTGTGTTCAGAAGACTGTTAACATTTTTCTAAGTAATCTCTATCTTTTTTGTGTTGGCTTTTAGCGCGACCACATGATTTCTTCGATGCACAAACACTGGATGCGATAAGACATCGAGCCATTTGCTTTAACCTCTCAGCTCATATAGAAAGTTTAGGGAAAGGCCACAGTGTTGTTTTTCATAGTACTGTAAGTATTCCTTTTCTTTAACTTCTGTATACATATATGTATATACTTAGGTTTACAAAAAATGTATTTTGACTTTCAGAGTCCATTTCTAAACTCAAATCAAAATCTTTTGCTGTTATTTCACAGTAACTTGTATTATAAAGCAAGTAGTTGCCATGTTTACCATTAAAATGAATATTTTATAAAGCCTTTGGTTTGAACTTTTTAGAAATATTGGTATATTATCATATACTAGAAGTAGATTGGACTCTGACCGCTTTTCTGCCCTGTGGTTTTCTCATTTGTAAAATTAGAGCATTAGACTCCCATTCTGTGCTGTATTCACTTTTCTCAGCCTCCATGCATATTTGGAACTTGCAGTCAGTAGAAATTAAGGTAATGTTGGCCAGTACCTTCCAGCTTTATGGGGGAAGAGTTTCTTATTTGTTCCAGTGGTCTGCCTCACATTGCCCAGCATAGTTTTTAGGTGATGTATTTTCAACACAGAATAAAGTATCAAATTTTTCATTTCAAAGCCAATGAAATGTTCCAATAATGTTTTTTTTTTTTTTTTTTTCATGGATAATACCATGTAAATTGATCGGTAAAATATAGCCACTTACTAAAAAAGAAGATTGAGAGTGTTTCTTTCCTTTTTTTTTTTTTTTTTTTTTAATTTATTTATTTGGAAAACAACAGTCAGGGGAGGAATGTGTGTAGGGAATGTGTGAACCATCCTTTGGTTCACTCAGAATGATCACATCAGCCAGGGCTGGCTGGGCCAGGTTAGAGTCAGGAGCCAGGAAATTCGAGCTTCATCCCTGTCTCCCACATTGGTGTAAGGTCCCAAACACTTGGGCTGTCCTCTGCTGCTTTCCCAGTTGCCTTAGGGAACTGGATCAGAAGTGAAACAGCCAGGACTCAAACTGGCACCCGTATGGGATGCCAGTGTCACATGCATCAGCTTTACCCATTACACCACACTGCCAGCCCCTAGTGTTTCCTTTTTATGTGATACTTTCTAAGTCTAGGTTAGACTGGACTCTCGGAAATGTAATTTTATAAGGTCATTCAATTGAATGAAACAAAGTAATCAATGCTGGATTGTGCTTATCGAATAAATGGAAATTAAGGCATACTAGACATGATGTAAAGCATCACCATAGTTCAGATACAGAATGTCCTTACCACTTTAAAAAGTTTTCTGATTGGGATTTGCTCTGTACTGATAGTTGAAGTCCTCCTTCTAAGTTTGTGAGCATAGGTTGTTGATGCAGTAGTTTGAAGTGTTTCTTTTATTTATTTTTTTTAAGATTTATATATTTGAGGCTGGCGCCATGGCTCACTAGGCTAATCCTCTGCCTGCGGCGCCGGCACCCCGGGTTCTAGTCCCAGTTGGGGTGCCGGTCCTGTCCCGGTTGCTCCTCTTCTAGTCCAACTCTCTGCTGTGGCCCGGGAAGGCAGTGGAGGATGGCCTAAGTGCTTGGGCCCTGCACCGACATTGGAGACCAGGAAGCACCTGGCTCCTGGCTTCAGATCGGCGCAGTGCGCTGGCTGTAGCAACCATTTGTGGGGGGTGAATCAACAGAAGGAAGACCTTTTTCTCTGTCTCTCTCTCACTGTCTTACTCTGCCTGTTTAAAAAAAAAAAAGATTTATATATTTGAAAGGCATAGTTGAGCAGGAGAGAGAGAGAAAGGGTTCACTTCCCAAATGGCTGCAACAGCCAGAGCTAGGCCAATTGGGAGCCAGGAGCCAGGAGCCAGGAGCTTCTTCCAGGTCTCCCATGTGTGTGCAGGGGCCCAAGGACTTAAGCCATCTTCCACTGCTTTCCCAGTCTATAGCAGAGAGCTGGATCAGAAATGGAGTATCTGGGACTCGAACTGGTGCCCATATGGGATGCTGGCACTGTAGGTGGCGGCTTTACTCTTACACCACACAACAGCGCCAGCCCCTGAAATCTTTTTTACAAAAGGTAAGATGTCACCAGAACGTGAGATTGGCATTAAGGCTAATTTGTTCATTCCTTTAAATGTCAAGGGGGAGGGTGTGAAGGCACAGTGGTTAAGTCACCACACTGGGAATACCTGTACCCTATATCAGAATGGCTAGGTACAAGTAGTCTTCCACCCCTGTCCCACTTCTGATCGTGCTAATGTACACCCTTCGAGGTAGCAGGTGATATCTCCCATAGTTGGGTTTCTGCCACCCATGTGGGAGACCTGAATGGAATTGCTGGCTTTGGCCTGTTCCAGTCTTTGCTGTTGTGTACATTTTGGGAGTGAACCTGCAGATGGATATTTGGTTCCCTCTCTCTCTCTCATCTACCTACACATTACCTGGGACAAACAATGGAAGATGGCCTAAGTGTCTGAGCCCCCGCCCCCCACATGGAGACCTGGATGGAAGCCCCTGATTTCAGCCTGGTCCAGTTCTGTCTATTGGGGCCATCAACAGGGTGAACCAGGACATAGAAGATTCTCTCTCTCTCTCTCTGCTTCTCTGTTTTTGTCTTTCCCTGTAACTCTTTCAAATCATTAAATAAAAAAAGTGACATACCAGCTTAGATATTCTTTTGAAGAAATTTGTAGACTTGTCATGGGAGAAATAGAGATGGTTCAAAAAAAAAATACAGGAAAAAGAAGGAGTAAAAATAGTGGTCAGGATACTAAGAGGCTACAGAGAAAAGATTTACTGAGGATCAAAATGGTCTATGAGATGAGAAGTGTTCTAGCTGTAGAAGCATCTGGGGGAACTTAAGTTTGTGTTACTTATTATGTTGTAAATCGAAAAATTGAGGTTTGAGTGTTGAGAATCCTTAAATGACACAGAGGCAGAGGTACTTTGAGAAAAAGTCATAAAGGCGAATTGTAAACTGCAGAAGAAAGGTGGAAGGCAGGCATTCCTATTGGGATGAGCTCTTTGTTGGACATAGTGAAAAGGACAGGAGCTAGATGAGCAAGTGCTCCAGAGTTCCATGTGCCAGGATTTTGGTTAAGGCAGTGTGTGTTAAACAGAATCACTTCTGTTGTCAGAAATGTTCAAAACTAACTGTAAATTTAGGTTTCCTCGTTATCAAACCAACATAGGAAATAACCACAGTGAAAATTAAACACTTCACAAAGATAAAAACCTGTGAGTCAGGATCCTGTGCAGTTTGTGTTGAAACTCAAGCCTTCTCCAGAAGAGGTCAGCAGAATTCCTAGCCAGTAGCCGCTCACAGTGTTTGCTTGGCCTACGTTGTTAACAAGTTATCCTGGAGATACTTGGTTCTTAGCACCTTCAGATAAGACCTTGGGCTTTTTATTTAATTTTGTTGCCTTATCTAGAATTTTAGACATTTATTTAGAATTGGAGTTTTCGTATAAAAGTTTTTTTTTTTAAAGTTCTGATTTTACATAGTCTGTGTACTATCAGAATCTGATAATGGGTGGCAAGTACATTGTTTTTTCTTAAACTTTTCCGGGTCTTGTTCAGATTAATCTATTTAACTCCTTAAGCTTGAGCCCGAAGATTTATTGACTTATCTTTTATTTAAAATAAAACCAACAAACCACAACACTACAAAACAAAAAAACCAAGGAAGCAACAAATACATTAGTTGTAGGTTATAGACCTTTTCCTTCCTGGCAGTAGTTTTTTCTTTATTGTTTTTTATTTGAAAATATTCCAACTACTGTAGATGCTTGGTTGTCACTCTAGCTAAGCTGCAGACTTAGTAAATAGTTGACAAAGCAGTTTCATTTCCTTTAAGGATATTGTGTACTTTATGTTTGACTATACATATCTTTTATTTTTTTCTTTTGTGAAAAATACGATTAGAAGTGAATTTAATAATTTTTAAAGATTTATTTATTTATTTGAAAGTCATAGAGAGAGGGGTCTTCCATCCTCTGGTTCACTCCCCAGATGGCCGCAATGGCTGGAGCTGTGCTGATCCGAATCGAGGAGCTTCTGGATTTCCCTCATGGGTGCAACAGCCCAGTAACTTGGGCTGTCTTCCACTGCTTTCCCAGGCCATAGTAGAGAGCTGGATAGGAAGTGGTTTACCTGCTAAGCCACAGTGCTGCGCCCCGGGGCCCGGTCTCTCCCCCCCCCCCTTTTTTTTTTTTAAAAGAAATGATGTGATTAAGAATTATAGGAATAAGAAAAGGAAGTAAAAAAAATGTTAACAACATGCTTTTCACTGCCAAACAAAGCATCTTTTTTTGGTCTGAGGAATGGTAGTACAAAGACTTTATTCCTATCAACTCTTTTGTGGTTTGAGTTACCTACAGTAGTACAGATTTCATTGTTACAGTTGATGCTTTTTTCCCATAAATACATCCATCGAATATAAATTTTGTTTTAAATTAATCGTATTAAACTTTGCCTTTCAGTTTCCATCTTAGCATTTTCACTTGCTCTGAATATCTGTAAACCTGATTTTAAATGACTTGATAATAATCCATTATAATGATTTGTTTTTACTCTAAGTTTATGGTGAATAATTTTGGTCAGTCTCTGGTAGAGGTGATTGACAGTACCCTACATTCTGTGAGGCAAAGTGGGCACCTTGGGCAGGTCCCATTCAGTATTATGTATGCTGATGGATAGTAAGCACTTAGCAGATGAAAGAAACACAATGGATTTCTTCATCCACTGCTGGAGTTTGGGAGTCAGAAGGAGATGGGAATGCCGTAGGTTCCTAAGAAGCATACACGTTAAAGAATATGACTGAATATGTAAATAAGTGTTAATGATTTATTTTGTTCAAGTATAGCATCAAATTTATACTTCATAGAGTACAAGTATGGGTGAGTCAGTTAGGATTGCCAGTCACATTTCTTGAATAAATCATACTTACATATATACTTCTAGGGATTTGTTCTCAGTCATTTACTATAATTCTGTAGCACAGCCTTACTTTTTAGGGACCTTTCTTTAGAAAGCCTTCCAAAAGCCATTAACTGAAATTTCATGGGAACAATCTATACTTTTGCTTTACTGATGTGTGCCCATCTCCTAGGACAGAGTATGATCTATGGCAGCCCTATTCTGGGAAGCTTTGATGACTTTGGTACATAGAAAAGCCTAAGTTCTGCTTGTCTTAGTAAGAGTTTTGTGGACCACACTGATTTTACTTGAAGTCCTCACTCAAAATTTTGAAAAAGTTTTATTTTTTTTAAACATTTGTTTATTTCAAAGGCTGAGTTAGAGAGTGAGCAAGACAGGCAGACAGACACTAATCTTTCATATGGCCATAGAAGCTAGAGCTAGGGCCAGTGTGAAAGCAGCCTGAAGGTGGTCTAATGTCAGGAACTCCATCTTGATCTCCCAAATGGGTAGTAAGGGCCCAAGCACTCGGGCCATCTGCTGCTGAAAAGTTTTAGTGTAAAAGGTGCTTTTGTAGGGCATAGCACTTAAGGCACTGGTGGGACATCTGTATCCTGTATCAAAGTGTCTGGGTTGCAGTCCTAGCTTTGCTCCTCATTCCATCTTCTGGCTAACGCAGACCCTGGAAGGCAGCACTCAAGTGGTTGAGTTCCTGCTGCCGCTGTTGGAGATCTGAATTGAGCTCTCAACCCTGGCCCATGAAGTCATTTGGGGAATGAATTAGTGAATGGGAGCTCTATGTCTTTTTGTGTCTCTCTGCCTCTAAAATAAAATGAATACAGTTGAAAAAAATAACACTGCTGATCTATCAGTTTAAAAAACAAATGCTATTGAATTTGTGTTTTGGAGCAAGCATTCTGGATACTGAGTAGAAAATGGCTTTGGGGGTTTGAGAAGGTCCAAGAAAGTGGGGATGTGCAATTAATTAATTTGATACAGAAGAGCACTTTGGTTCGTGGGACACTGAAGTCTTTAGAGTAAGATTTCTTGGACCTGAGGTTTGAGTGCTACAGACATATGAGGGGCAGGACATTGTGGTGGTAACAGCTCACCCACGGAAGGAATATTTTTTTCATTAAGTTTTTCATTAGGTGCAAAGTCCTTTTTAACAACATCAGAAAATGATCTTTTACAAATGTTTTTTATGATTTTTTTTTTTTTTCATGTCATTACCAGGTAATAGCTAAGAGAAAAGAGGATTCTGGAAAGATAAAACTTTTGCTTCATTGGATGCCTGAGGACATGTAAGTATTTGAAATACTCTATGTAACTAATAGGTTTATGCTTTAGTTTTATTAAAATCTGACATTCCAAAATGATTTAAGTAACTAAATTAAAGTACAAAGCATTAGAGAGGTGAAATCATACATTTTGAGGTTGTCAGGATTAGTGAGATTATCTGGAAGCTCTTTGAGTATGTGTCTCAAGTTTAAAGCCTCAATACTTAGATTTTTAATTTTTTTTTCCCTTTTTCTTTTTAAGGATTTGTTTTATTTATTTGTAAGTTAAGACTTACACAGAGAGAGGAGAGACAGAGAGAGAGAGAGAGAGACAGAGACAGAGACAGGTCTACCATCCGTTGGTTCACTCCCCAGATGCCCACAACGGCTAAAGCTGCGCCGATCTGAAGCTAGGAGCCAAGAGCTTCTTTTGGGTCTTCTGGGTCTCCCACGTGGGTGCAGGGTCTCAAGGACTTGGGCCATCTTCTACTGCTATCCCAGGCCATAGCAGAGAGCTGCATTGGAAGAGGAACTTGAACTGGCCCCCATATGGGATGCCTGTACTTCAGGCCAGGGCTTTAACCCACTGTGCCACAGAGCTGGCCCCTTTATTTCTTTTTTAAAAATAATTTTTTTGAAGATTTATTTATTTGAAAGGCAGAGTTAGGAAGGAGAAGAGGCAGAAAGAGATCTTCATTCTGCTGATTTACTCCCCAGAAGGCTGCAGTGGCCGGAGTTCGGCCAGGCACAAGTCAGGAGCTTCTTCAGGGTTTCCCACTTGGGTGCAGGGGCCATCTTTGGCTGCCTTATCAGGTGCTAATGCAGGAAGGTGAATCAGAAGTGGAGCAGCTGGGATTCAAGCCAGCGCCTATAAGGGATACCTGTGCTGCAGACAGCAGCTTAACCTGCTATGCTACAACACCAGCCCCTGTTGTTTCAAATAAAAATACTTTCAATGATTTTTAGTCATTGTTAGAGTGTGATTATTTTTAGGATTTTTTTTTTTTTTTTTTTTGACAGAGTTAGAGACAGAAAGGTGGTCCTGGTGGTCCTTCAGTTGGTTCACCCCCCTAATGGCCGCCACGGTTGGCGCCGATCTGAAGCCAGGAGCCAGGTGCCTCCCCCTGGTTTCCCGTGTGGGTGCAGGGCCCAAGCACTTGGGCCATTCTCCACTGCCTTCCCGGGCCATACCAGAGAGCTGGCCTGGAAGAGGGGCAACCGGAACAGAATCCGGCACCCCACCCGGGACTAGAACCCGGGGTGCCGGCGTCGCAGGCGGAGGATTAGCCTAGTGAGCCACGGCGCCGGCCTATTTTTAGGATTTTTAATGACCTATAAGAAGTATGTACGTGGGTCCAGTGCTGTGGCGTCGCAGGTAAAGCTGCCTCCTCCAGTGCTGGCATCCCATGTGGGTGCTGTTTGGAGTCCCGGCTGCTCCTCTTCTGATCCAGCTCTCTGCTATGGCCTGGGAAAGCAGTAGAAGATGGCCCAAGTCCTTGGGCCCCTGCACCTGTGCAGGAGACCCAGAAGAAGCTCCTGGCTCATAGCTATGGATCTGTGCCACTCCAGCCGTTGTGGCCAGTTGGGGCATGAACCAGTAAATGGAAGACCTCTCCTCTGCCTCACCTCTCTCTGTGTAAATCTGACTTTCAGGTAAATAATAAATAAATTAGCCATGCCTTTATTTGAATTATTTATTTTAAAAAATTCCTTGATATTTTCCAGCAACACTAAATGTTACAAAAAAGTCACTTGACTATAATTCTGTAGTGGCCATTACAGTTCTCTTTAAGAACTCTTCTTACCCAGGTGCTCCTCAATTTAAATATTTCATATTTAATTTCCTTTTTATCTTTTTACTTAAAATTTTCTTATTAACTGGCTGGTGTTGTGGCTTAGTGGGTTAAGGGTCCTCCAGCGCTGGCGTCCCACGTGGGCAGTAGTTCTCGTCCTGGCAGCTTCTCTTCCAATCCAACTCTGCTATGGCCTGGGAAAGTAGAAGAAGATGGCCCAAGTGCTTGGACCTCTGTACCCATGAGGGAGACCCAGAAGTTATTTCTCTGGTTTATTATTGACATTGCCTCTTATCATGCCAAGTTAGTTTTGTTCCTTTTTGTTTTACAAGTACAAGACATCTTAAACTGTTTCTGTCTTCAGTGACTTGATAGGTTTTTTTTTTTTTTTTTAAAGATTGATTTTATTTGAAAGGCAGAAGGACAGAGAGACGTCTTCCATCTTTCTGTCTGTTGGTTCACTTCCCAAATGTCCCACAGTGACTGAGCCTGGGACTAGCCAAAACCAGGAGCCTGGAACTCCATCTGGATACCCAAATGGTTGCCAAGTGAATGGCAGAGTCCTAGGTACTTGGGTCATCCTTCACTGCTCTCCCAGGCACATAGTCAGAGAGCTGGACTGGAAGTGAAGAAGCAGAGACTTGAATGTGCACTTACAGTGTGGGATGCTGGCATCACAAAGGGCTATTGAACCAACTGTACTGCATCACCAGCCGCGAATTTGATAGTTTCTGTTCCTTCTTTCTGATTATCTCCCCCCCCCCCCCCCCCCCTTTTATTTGGAAGAGTTACAGAGAGATCTTCCATCCACTCGTTCGTTTAGTCCCCAGGTGGCTGCAGCAGCGGGAGCTGAGCGGACTTGAAGCCAGGAGCTAGGACTTTCTTCTGGGTTTCTCACCTGGGTGTAGTGGCCTAAGGACTTGGGCCATCTTCCACTGCCTTCCCAGGCGCATTAACAGGGAGCTGGATCAGAAGTGGAGCAGCTGGGCTTTGATCTGGCACCTGTGTGGGATGCTGACACTGCAGACCAGGGCTTTATCCCACTGCACAACAGCACAGCCCCTCATTATCTTTTTCCTCAATGAGTATTCATTGTACTGAGCTCTTTTTACATTACAGGTATAAATATTTTATCTTTAAAAACGGGTTCTGTATTCCTAGCCTTTTGAAAATTGATCAGTCCAAATAGCAAAATACTTATATTTGAATTTCGTTGAAGGATGAAATTTCCTTTAATTCAGAATTTTGGTTATGCATGTTAAAAAACTGGATTTCAATCATATGTAATTTCTTTGTTCATGTGAAACTCATGTGCAAATTTCACTTCGTTGAAGGCTGGCTAGTTTTCTGATAAATGTTTCTAAGTATATTTATGGCTTTGCCACTAAAAATTAACTCATTCCTGAGTTCATGTTGAAGATTTATTCATGTCCTGATGCCTGAACTTCTTGGTTTCTGAGAACCTCGTTGAGCTAGGTGGCCCTATAACACTAAGGGGCTGATTGTGATGCATATTAAGGATAAAGCTGAAATTCTTTTTTCTTTTTTATCCCTAGTCTGCCAGATGTCTGGGTGAATGAAAGTGAACGACATCAGTTAAAAACTAAAGTAGTTCATTTATCAAAGCTACCCAAAGATACTGCCTTGCTTTTGGACCCAAACATATACAGGTAATTTAATTCTTGTTGTTAAGTTTTACGTTATGAATTATAATCTTAAAATTTCCCTAACCCTTGGGGTGGTTAGACCTGCCTTTTTTTTTTTTTTTTAAATATTCTTGCTGAGTATCCCTTACCCAGAAATCTTGGATTCATAAGTATTTGCTATTTTGGAGTTTTTCAGATTCTTGGGGTATTTTCTTAGACTTTAGTGGTTGAGCATCCTTAATCCAAAACTCCAAAATCTGAAATACTCCAGAATCTGAGGCTTTTTGAGCTCTCTCTTTTCACTCAAATAGCTTTAAATTTTGGAGTATTTTGGATGTGGATTTTTGGCATAAGGATACTCAACTTGTACTTCGTTACAAGCATACCTTGTTTTTTGGTGCTTTTTCTATGTATAGAAATTATGTCACAGAGAGTTAAAATTATGGAGTTCAGAAAGATTATTTTTTGTAAAGGTTTATATGCTATTTAATTTCAGCTTTAAGTAGCTTAAATTGCAACACGAGTGTTTTGAAAATGAGTTCCATTTGTTTAAGTACATAGTTGTTTTTGTAATGTCAGAGTTTTGTGGGCCTGGGAATATTTTGCATATGTCCTAAATATGGTAACTAGTTGGGACTAGTTGGAATTTTTTAAACTTGTACCCTCTGCAGACTTTGAGAGATCAGTGTAAATGTTCAGTTTGTTGAGGGGCATGTCAGAATGTTCACTTTTCTAATGATTTTCTGATCTGACCTTAGTTTCAGTGTGCTTTGCTTGTGAAGGTATAGGGGAAGCAAGAGGAGAAACCAGCATTTGTATGTGCCGAGTCCTTTGCTAGGTGCTTTCATACACTTCGTCCTCATAGCATCTCTGGGATATAGGTGTTGCTATCTCTGTTTTACAGATTGGAAAACTGAGGCAGGATGCTAAATAAATTTACTTTGCCTGAGGTTACACAGATAGCATGTGGCTAAACTCCAAACTGCCTCTATCCAAATGACATATGCTAGGGTGATTAAAAAAATTACGAGAATCTTCAAAACCAGGTTTGAAAAGGATCTCTTATTGAAAGAACTTATTTTTAAATGAAATCTTAATATGTAGTATGCATAGGAACTGGTTGGAAAAAAATAAGGTGATGTACAGTAATTGGCAATCCCCAAATACGAGGTTTTGCTATAACAAAGATAGTTGATTTTATAGTTATCAAACAGCTGGAAGGTTCCATTCATTCCAGGATTCAGCAGTTTGTAATGTTACTCAGTGTAAAGGCAGGATTTCTGTAATTTGAAGCATTGTTCTGAGAATGAAATTCTAACATAATGGGTCAGCCTTACAGGAATGTTGAGACTTGACTTTTCCCTGTTCTATTAACTATTTCGTGTAACATCCTTTGGTGAAGCTGCAAAATAATACAGTAAGACTTGTTCTTTTCACGATGGGATACATTACCAGAAGAGGATTGAGGAAAATTCACTAGCAAAATTAGGGGAAGTCACAAACTATCTTTATAAAGAAAAATAATTATTCTTATTAGTACTTAATTTAGGATTTATTTCTGTTGTTTATTTGGAGAGGGGTGTAACTAAAGTTAGCATCCTAAAAATGCATTTGACTTTCCGTTTTCTAAGGGTTTTCCTTTATCCCAGAACATGCTTACGTTTGCTGCATTTGTGCTGTGTAGCAAGTGATTTCGATGTCTTCGTATAAGTGAATTTGAAAAAATTTCATTCAACCTTAGCGCTGATGTTCAAAAGTACATAAGAGTAGTACTGAATATTATGAAAGTGTGTGATTCTGTAGTTCTTAATTGATTTCACTATTGGGAATTGATATCCTTTAGGTGTAATAGGTGTTTCTGTAGATTATTTTCCTTAATTCTACTAAAACAAAATATTTAATCTTGACTGTAACCGTCTATGCTTCTACTATTTTGGAAATTAGCACTGTGCTAATTCTGTGTCCCAGAAGTGTGATCTTTGTGCTAGTATAGCTCATTTGCTTAATGTTTGGCATAACTAGGAAAATGTGTGGAATTAAGTTAAAGGGAAAAAGCAATTATCCTAATTTGTTTTTAGGAGAAATAATTTCCCACTCATGCATATGTCAAAATGAAAGTATGACAGAATTCCCAAATATGTATCTAACTTCAAATGAGACTAGAACTTTTTTTGGGGGATTTAAAGACAGTTTTCATCTAGTAGTTGGTCAAAATACATGTATTAGATGGTGAATTCTTACATACATGAATATTTATTAAAAAGTTGTGTTATGTAACTAGATTGTGGGAATGTTTTATAAATACCTTAGTGGTTGTTTGATCCCTGATCATATTGCCTGTATCTTATAAACAGTTTTGATGTCACTCTTTTGAAATTCTCAGTGTGTCTGATTCAGTTGAATAAAAGGAAATTCCTTTTTCTCTTTTTCTAGAACAATGCCGCAGAAGAGGTTGAAGAGGTAAAAATAAATAAATACATAAAAAGCAAACAAGCGGGGACACCTGCAGTCTTAGTCACTGACAATGGGTTTAGGAAAAGTTGCACATTAGAATCAACCCCTTTCCCTCTCCTCCACCCCCCCTTTTAAAAAAATCCAGTATTTAGAATAATATTTATGCTTAGTGTAAACATTCTGTGAATGAAGTAGGGTCTTTGGTGGAATATATTAATATATTACTGTATGTCCACATTTTCATGGAATGGTACTGTGGGAGACTGAGCAAACACTCTGCTGGCAACTTAGTGGAACAGCTTCTAAAAGGCTTTGCATGCTTGCTGCTTTAAGCTGCTTTTTTTTTTTTTTTCTTCCCTTTAGTGATTACAATAGTTATACTGAAAAGAAAAAACGACATGTGCCCTTACAAATTCCAAAAGCACTGTAAGGATATTTATCTTAACAGTGGCTATTTGTTTGGAATTAAATTAGGAAATATTTAGGCAGTGAAAAATTTTCAAGAGATAATTAACTTTTCAGTTATGATAAATAGATGTGATTGGTTGCCATTTGTGTTCTTTTGCAGAACTCTGATAAGAAAAGTGTTCAATTTGTATTTAAGCAAACAGTGAAGGACATTTGCAATCAACTAAAAATTCGTCTATCGAATTAGGGCTGAAAATTACTGTTACAGAGTGTTGCAGTATGTATGGTGGCTCCCTTTTCAGGACTAGGGTTTCCTCATGGAGTACAGTATGTTAATATTTACCTATATAATTCATCTGTTAACGGTTTTTGAAAAACCTCTATTTCAAATTATTTGAATAGTCTTTGTATTTTCATTTAACCTATATGACTAATTTTTTCCTGAGGAGAGCAGTTTGGTTTTTGAGTTGTTTTTATCAATATAAGAAAAATTGTATTTTTTTTAAAGTATCTTCAAACTGAATCTTTTATGCACCAAAGTTGGTTTTGAAAAGGAAAATAAAATCATTTTCTTGCTTGCTAAAAGCAAGAAGCCATATGGATTTTTGTTTTTTACTTACAGAAATGGAAATATGTGTAACTTGTTAGTATTGTATCAGACAAATGTTGCATAGAGATAATAGAACATTGCTTGTAAATAATTCAGCAGATTTGTAATATATTTTTATATTATGAAATGTACTGTAGATGTTTTTCTAGAGGCATGAAAGTTAAATGTATATATTATGGTAGAAATAATATTGAAGGATATTGTAATTCACTAGTGCTGCCAGAGGAATTGTTAATAAAGCACCTTCTTTAACAATAAATGTCTTTTGCAGACTTAAGGGACTATGTACTACTGTTAATATCTATAAGAACAAAACACATTGAACATCCTTCCAGAAAGTCTTTGAGGGAGGACCTACACCCATAATAGAATTATGGCACTCATTTCTGACAGTGACCGTGAAATCCATTATTTCCTTGCTGTTGGAAGGACATATTGTAAAGTTTGTGGTTATATGCAGTCAAACTGCAGAAAATACTCCTGATTAAGGAGTTTTCACTTTACTACAGTGATATAAAAACCAGCAGTTTTTACACTAAATTTTTTAAAAGAAAGAGTAGACAAAAATATAGAAGTAAGCCTTTGGTTCCAAAATGGGAAAGGTTCCATGATACTTAAGTCATTTCTCATTTGCTTTAAAAAATAAAAAATAAATAAAAATTATGGGAGACTTTATTAATTAACAATAGGGTAAAGAGCTATATATGTGAAATGAGTCATATAAAAGTAAATGAAGTGCAAATGAAAAGCACTGCTATAAGACATTCTGGAATGGTTGTTTAATAAGCGTATTATCCATGCCATCTGTAGCAAATGTGATTTTATTTTTGAAAAGAAAAGCAGTGTGTTTTCTTACATTTTTGTTTTCTTTTGCTTAAGCACTTCATCAGTTGCTTTATTCTGTATCTGCGAAGTAATCTGCGATCTCCTTTGTTCTTTTTAAGTTTTGATTTGTTATAACATTGCCAAATAGAAGTGTTTCAGATATATAGTTTGTACCTGTATTTTTATTTTATTGCCTCATGTTCTTGTAAGTCATTTTTAATTGACCGATGATTGTAGACCTTGCTTGAGTATTTTTTCTAATAAAACAAACAAATTGCATTTAGCTTCAAATTGTAACAATTCAATTAAAATTTAAAATGACATCTGAAAATATACAGCTAATTTTCTTTAGGGACACAGAGAATAAATTAGTTTTTTCCCATTGTGTAGAAATACTTAGGTGTCAAAACCAAATTTCCTGGTTATTGATGACCTGCTGAGTATGTTATCATTCATGATTTTTTTTCTGCTTATCTGACTTGACTTTAATAGTATTACTGTCATACCAAAAAGAATAAATACTTAAAATGTGGTTGTTTTATATATGTATACATATATACATGTATTCCAATTATGATTGGGAAATAAGTGAAAATCTTAACACGTGTAATCATGTATTAAATCTCCACCCATCTCTATTGTTCTTTCTACTCCCAAATGTGATGCCTGTAGTAATCTATCCCTATTCCAAGTCCACGTGTAGTCGGTTGCTAGGTAAACTGCAGCCCTCCTGAATAAGTGCTCTTCCATGTGTTATCTGTGACTGCCTTCTCCCTGCAAAGCCAGAAGTGAATTGGAAGCCCTTAAAGTCCACAACCTTAAAATAGTTACTCTCTGGTCCTAAGGAAAAGTTCATTGGTGCTTGGTCTAGCTTGCAAAATTTTTGAAAAAATGGACTTAGACCACACACCTTGGATTTTGATGCAGTAGTACTGATCTTGCTGACATGCCAATATAGTAAATTTCAGAGAAAACTGATAGACTTTATAGTAAATACTGCTTGTTTAAGTATCCACAACAAATGATCTTTTTGGGAAACATTTTACATTGGATTTCTTAATAGGTATTAATAGTCCACTCTTTCACCATTTGTATTTTTGTATTTTGTTTTGCAAAGTAAGACTGAATAAGAAAATCAGATATGTTTGAACCATAAGACGCATCTGCTTTATCTAAAAGAATATTGAAGTGGAAAATATTGTAAAATTTAAAGTTGTTTATTTTTCTAATAAACATTTTCATATATGAATTTTCCCTAAACTAGAACACATTACTTCCAGATTTTAGATGAAATTAAAGTTGACAGTGATTAGCTGTCAATGCATGTTTTAAAGTCCTGTTTCATTCATTAAAAGCATTGGTAATCATGTTTGCAGTCCTTTGACTATGAAGTGTTTTCTCCCTTTTACACATTAACAAAATATTTTAAATATGTAGAATTCTCTTAACATATATTTTGCCACAATTGTTTGAAACATCTTTCGTTTGCTCTTTGAATTCTTTTAAGAGATGGCTAATTTCTTAGATTTTAAAATGAAACATAAAAATGGGAAGATATTGGTGATTTTTTTTAAGATTTATTTTATTATTTACTTGAAAATCAGAGTTACACAGAGAGAGAGAGGTCTTCTATCCGCTGGTTCACTCCCTAATTGGTCGCAACGGCTGGAGCTGCGGACATCAGGAGGCAGGAGCTTCTTCCTTGTCAGGTGCTGGGGCCCAGGGACTTGGGCCATCTTCTGCTTTCCCAGGCCATAGCAGAGAGCTGGATCGGAATTGGAGCGGCTGGGACTTGAACCCGTGCCCATGTGGGATGTCGGCACTGCAGCATAGGGCCAGTCCCCAAAACTTTCTTTTATTATAAAATATTTTGTAAAAGGCTAAAAATTTTGTTAGAAAATTTCCTGTGTACATAACTTTCCTTTTTAATTTTTCTTTAAATATTCATTTATTTATTTGAAGGAGTTACACAGAGAAGCAGAGACAGAGAGAGGTCTACCATCTGCTGGTTCACTCCCCAGTTGGCTACAATGGCCAGGGCTGCACTGATCCCAAGCCAGGAGCCAGGGGCTGCTTCCAGCTCTCCCACATGGGTGCAGGGGCCCAAGGTCCTGGGCCATCTTCCACTGCTTTCCCAGGCCACAGCAGAGAGCTGGATCTGAAGTGGAGCTGGGAAGACTTGAACTTGCGCCCACATGGGACAACGGCACTGTAAGCGTTGGCTTTTACGAGCTGCACCACAGCGCCGGCCCCTTTTTAATTCTTAAAGAATCTTTTGACTTGATAGGACCTTTTGCAGTTTTAACACTACAGTTTTTAATAAGTGCCAAGTTTTCATATTTAATTAAAGGTTAGAGTATTTTACATCTCTTGTTATGAATCCCAAGATGCTTTAAAATGTAGTCATGAAATACTACATTCAAATTTTTATCTTCAAAATTTTAAAAAAATTGCCAAACTTTATTAATTCCTGAGTCACGTTGCATGTGGTTCTGCTCATCTGAAAATCAGAAAGTACTTGTTTTAAGTGGGTTTTTGCCAAGAATTTCCATGTAGATTTTTTAGGTCTCACAGTGTGAGAGAGGAAGTGTTTGTGTCTTTTAATGCCATTGAGAGGTTGTGTTCCCTGTTGCTGCAATAGCCAGTCAGTGGCATGATTGTGCATGGTATGGTATTGTCTCTAAGATACTTTCTGGACTAATAGTCCAGATGAACACGATTACAATAAGTTATTTTGAAGAACTGTAGCAAGAAAACATGAGAAAGGTTGTACTGTTCTGTATAAAGGGAACTTGGCTTCTGTTTACCTAAAGAGTCTCGGTGTAAAGAATTATCACTGTTATACATAGTCCATATATTCAGTTATAATCATTTTGGTTAATTTCACCATAAATACTTTTTTGGGGTGGAACCTGTCTTTAAATAAGAAAACTTTGATTATATTTGTTATACATAATAGTTTAAAATAACACTCTTTGGAGAAAGTACCGAGTATTTGGTTTTTTTATTTGAATGGTTTGATCTCAGAGACTGGCCACTGCGTACCTAACTTGACTTTTTTCAATACTTGTATGCTTTGGTTATGGAAAACCTACATTTTAGAAAATCTTACAAAATTTGATATGAAGTTTGCTATATTTATATGTTTCTGTTAAAACTGCTTCAAACATACTCTATATTTGGGTGCCTGGTAAGTCTTGTGTTTGTCTAAAATTCAGTAAATTTGGGAGATTTTTTAGAAAAGCATTGGGTTTTCTGAGGGAGATTCCATAGCTAGGAAATGACAGTCAAAGGATACTCTAAAGAGTTCCTGGTAAAATGCAATTAAAATGTAAATTTACTTTGGTGTAAAGAAATTTGCAATCCAAGCATAGTCTATTAAAACACACTTTATACAAACTTGTGAAAGGTTGTCAAATATAAGTTCCCCTCTGCTAAGTGGGCCCAGTGTAAGTAGTTCTGCATAGATAGCATTGAGGGTTTCATAGAAAAGCTCCCAGCAGGTTTCTTTGAATTTCATAAATTAAGACTCATAGTAAGTGTCGGACTTTGTAGCAATTAGCTTATGTAGGTTTCTCTTATGTTCATGTTAGGCCTGAAATGTCTACATTCTTTTAAAAATCTATTTTATAGTATTCAACAGTGCTTTTATAGAAAACTTTTATTTAATATGAATTTCAAAATTACAACTTTTAGATTATAGCAGTTCTTCTCCCCATAACCTCCTTCCCACCCACAAACCATCCCATCTCCTACACCCTCTCCTGTCCAGTTCTTCATTAAGATTGATTTTTTAAAAATTATATACAGAAGTTCAGCTCTATACTAAGTGAAGATTTTAACAGTTTGCTCCCACACAGACACACAAAGTGTAAAGTACTGTTTGAAGACTAGTTTTACTGTTAATTCTCATAGTACAACACATAAGGGATAGAGGTCCTACATGGGGAGCAAGTACACAGTGACTCCTGTTGTTAATTTAACAATGACACTCTTATTTATGAGGTCAGTAATCACTCAAGGCTCTTGTCATGAATGGAAGCCTCTTGAGATCACAAACTCCGACCCTATTTTGACAAGGCCATGATCAAAGTGGAAGTTCTTTTCTTTTTCTCTTCTCTCTCTCTCATTTATTTATTTATTTATTTGAAAGTCAGAGTTACACAGAGAAGGAGAGGCCGAGAGGGGTCTTCCATCCGATGCTTCACTCCCCAGTTGGCCACAAAGACCAGAATTGTACCAATCTGGAGCCAATTCTCCCATGTGGGTGCAGGGGCCCAAGGACTTGGGCCATCTTCTGTTTTCCCGAGCCATAGCAGAAGCTAGATTTAAAGTAGAGCAGCCAGGTTTGGAACCAGCGCCCATATGGGATGCCCCCCACACTTCTGGCCCCCAGCAGTGTTTTCAGCATTTGTCCTAAACATCAGTATTTAAAAAAAAAATTACTTTGTATTAAATTGTTTGCCAAATGAAGAAATTAATATATTTTTTCCCCAAAAGAAGCCTTTTATTTAATGAGTATAGATTTCATAAGTACAACTTAAGGAATATAGTTATTTTTGCCACCATACCCACCTTCCCACCCCCACTTGTACCATACTTCCTCCTCCCTCTCCCATTCCCAGTCCCATTCTCCATTAAAATTCATTTTCAATTAACTTTATACACAGAAGACCAGCTCTATACTAAAGATTTCAACAGTTCACACACAGAGAACAAGTTTTACAGTTAATTCTCATAATACAACTAATTGAGGACAGAAGTTTTACACGGGTAGTAAGTGCACAGTGACTCCTGTTATTAATTTAACATTAGCACTTTTATGTATGATGTCAGTGATCATCCCAGGCTTTTGACATGAGCTGCCAAGGCTATGGAGGCCTTTTGAATCCAGTCTCCTTCAGTATTTAAACAAGGCCACACCATAAGCAAAGTGGAAGTTTTCTCCCTTCAGAGAAACATACATCCTTTGATGGCCACTTCTTTCCACTGGGTTCTCTCCCACAGATATCCTTCATGTAGGACATTTTTTTTGCCACAATGTCTTGGCTTTCCATGCATTAAATGCTTTGATGGCCTTTTCAGTCAGACCAGAATGCCTTAAGGGCTGATTCTGAGGTCAGTGCTACTTAAGACAATTGTCATTTTATGTTATGAGTCTGCTGTGTGGACTGCTTCCTATGTTGGAGCATTCATTCCTTTTTAATTTTATCCATTTTTATTACCAAACACTAAATCCTATATATGATCACTTTAATGCTTAATCCTATCCATATGCTCACATTAACACTTAAAATGCTGTTTTTGCCACCTGGCTTAAGGTAATTTTTGGATCCCATGGCAAGTTTTTAAAATGTAGCCTTAAAAGTAAGTCTCTAGGAATGTATACAAAACTATACAGCTTTACAGTTAGAAACTTCCTCCTCCCTCTCTCATTCCCATTCTGTTTATTTTTTAGAATTTTTTAATATTTTTTTGAGAGTGGACAGAGAGACAAAGGTCTGCCTTTGCCATTGGTTCACCCTCCAATGGCCGCCATGGCCAGCGCATTGCACTGATCCGAAGCCAGGAGCCAAGTGTTTCTCCTGGTCTGCCATGGGGTGCAGGGCCCAAGCACTTGGGCCATAGCAGAGAGCTGGCCTGGAAGAGGGGCAACCGGGACTAGAACCCGGTGTGCCTGCGCCACTAGGCGGAGGATTAGCCTGTTGAGCCACGGCGCCGGCCTCCCATTCTGTTTTTTTACTGATACCTATTTTCAGTTGACTTTATTCACATGATTAAATCTATGTTTAGCAATGAGTTACACAAGTAGTATGAAGAAACAAGAAAACTTCAAGTCAAGACAGGGCTTTTTATGTTATTAAATTTATGCTTACCAAATGAAATTAATACAGAAGATAGAAATAAGAATGAAGCTCTCTCATCTAAGGATCCCTGCCTGAATGCTATTTGAATCCTTCCAGAATTTTCTTTTGTGTTTGCTATGCACCTGGTTCAGTTATTTTTTTAATGGTAAGATGTTACATAATATCAATTTGTTACAAAGTCAGATTGCTGATAGGTTTTTCTGTCATACAAGTAAGACATAGCTTCCTTGAAGATATTCTTGGTGTTTGCACAGTCTGATTTCCTGGAAAGGACTGTAAGCTGACTTAAGGAGTTTGTGAATTGTGTATGTTAATAGTTTTGTTATTGCCAGAATGTTTTCTCAAATAGGTGGTACTAACAAATTTCCAGCAGCTGAATGTGAACGGTCTTTTCTCATACCATATTCTGAAATATTAACCATTAGTCTTTTAATTTTAAGGTGCACAGGTGATATTTCGTTAAAATTAAGGATTGCCTGGATTTAATTCTAAGTTGAACCAAAAATTGGCTGTGGTTTTGGGCACGTTTTACTTGAGCTCTTTATTGGTTTTTTCTTTTTTCTTATTTGTTAAACCTGTTCTGTGTCATCGTCTATTAGGAATACTTACTGGATAAGCATGACTTAAAGTACCTTCACTTAGAATCTCTTCAAACCCAGCCTGGAATTGGGCCCATATTTGACATTAAAAGGAATGTTAATAAAGCTTCCTTAGTTTTACTGGTTATTTTTGAGTAATCAAAAGCTCTCCACTTGCAGTCATGGAAGTCCAGATTTTAACACATTATTAGTTTTCATAAGCATCTTTTAATCTATTAATAGATTTGAGGAAATGTGCATGATGTCACCGAAACAGTCAAGATGCAGAACATTCCCGTCACCTCTGCCATCTCAGGCTTGCCCGCAGGCTGCCCGTGCACACTGTCAATATAGATTTCCTAAAGTTTATATAAATGGAATCCTGTAAGGTTTATGTGTCTGATTTCTGTCAGCATAAAAAGTTTTGACATGTATCAATAAATAGTATAAGTGTTAACTTTTTCTACTTACCTGTTGATATTGAACATCCTTTCCTGTGATTTTTGGCTATTTGAAGTGGGTCTTGACAGCTGTACCGAAAGCACAGTACATGCAGACAGCGCATGGACAGAGGTACCTGCTTGTGCCAGCTCCCCTGCAAGCTTCTCCCTTCGTGTCTCTTCCATTTGGTTGCTCCTTCGTCATACCTTTTATAATAAAAATGGCGTCATAAGCATAAGTACATTAAAAAAGGGTCTTGAGGACCCTAAAGAATTACTGAACTCCTCGGTTTTCAGATGGACTCTATAAAATAGGGAGTAGGGTGCTGGTTTTTCTGGTTACTTCCTGCTAATAATGGGGTGCTGATGCAGGGTTTGGTACCTATACTCTGCATTGGGTTGATTGAAAAAGAGCGGTCTTGTGGTGTTCGTGCATGGTGGCTTGGGATATAGCATTCATTCATTCTTGGAAGAACTTTTGAAATTCATGAATTATACATGGTAGGAAGAGAAGCACTATGATTATGAGGATAAAGGGAGATAGTAGAGACATTGCCATGGCTGAATAGATGACCCAAATTAGGATTATTTTGGGAATACATTTTTTTTAAAGATTTATTAATTTTACTTGAGAGAGTTACACAGAGAGGAGAGGCAGAGAGAGAGAGCTCCCCTATCCAATGGTTCACTCCTCATTTGGCCACAATGGCTGGAATTTTGCCGATCCAAAACCAGGAGCCTGGAGCCTCTTCCAGGTCTCCCACATGGGTGCAAAGATAGCCCAAGTCCTTGGGCTCTCTTCCACTGCTATCCCAGGCCATACCAGAGAGCTGGATGGAAAGTGGAACAACTGGGACTAGAACCGGCCCCCATTTGGGATGCGGGCACTGCACACGCCACAGCGCTGGCCCCAGGGAATACATTTTTTTAATACATTTTTTTTTTTATGCATCTGATCCCTTCTCTTAGCCACACTTGACTTGTGTAAAAGCAGTATTCTTTACCCAAAAAGATGTCAAGCCCCCCGCGGTTCTGAAGAATTGTCAATTGAATCCGCTTGATCCTGGACATGAGACAGTTACTTTGCTAGGTCGTTCCTTTTTAGAGTGAGGGATAAGTCTTCAATTTTATTTGCTTGGTTACCAAGATGGCCAGTGTGGCCATTCCTGTTTCAGTTACTGCCAAGACACCCAATGAGACCAGCAAGGGGGCGAGTCCAAAATCCCTGTTGATGTGGTGGGTTAGAGGATGGAAAATAGCAATTGGTCTAGAGTGTAGGGCAAAGGAGGAAGTGGGATGCTAAGAGTACAAGTCCCCATCCAGTTAGTGGGATGACAGATGTAAACTTGATTGCCACAGAGAAAGAACACCCCTGTTTCTGGTCCTGTACATATGATCATATGGTAAGTGACAACCTTTGCGTTTCTTAGTGGCAGGGGAACGTGATGAGTGATTGCTATAGCAGCTGATGCCATTAACTTTGTAGTAGTGATGGTCAGTAGGAGGTGGGTCTGGAAGAGTGCTCATTAGGTCACAGGTGCCAGGGGGATATGAACCCACATCATGGAAAAAAGGAAAGGAAGAGGGCATGATGCATAAAGGGGCTTGACAGATCTGTGACTCTGTAGCAAAAACGCTTTTGACAGGCATAACAGGTGGTCCCCCCCCCCCCCCCCCCCCCCTTTGCCATGTTGGTGTCATTTCCTGGGAACTCCAGAAGAGATACATCTTTGGGTTCTGTCAGGAAGGTTCTGGTACAGGTAACAAACAAGTCTATGGGCCTCTTCCGAGATTGGGAGGGAGTTGGGAGGGCATGGCGAGGAGTGTGTACAGAGGAGACATTGGGTTTATACTTAAAGAATAGGCTAGAAGAAATGTTAATGAGATAATAAGAATTTTGGGAGGAAGTGTGGATGAGGTATGTGGGGACTTGAGACCACAAAGTGGGGGACCAGGTTAGAAGCAGCAGACAGTAGTAAAGCTTCCTTCCAGGAACAGGAGTAAGGGTGCTAAGAGACGTTTGGTTGGGACAATCGCTGCTAAGCCTGCAGCCATGATCAGGGCTATGGCTGACTGCAGACAGGAATAGAGGGTCAAAAAGGGTATCTGTGTAGGACTGAAGTCCCAGAAATCTCCCTGGAGCCGACAGTCTGAGATGAGGTAGACTGGTGGAGATGGATCCCAGTGGCTCTTCTGTAGAACGAACTGCAGAAATTTGCAGTTCAGAATTGTCAGGGGCATGAGAAGGAACGTGCTTCTGGTATCGGAGGGAGCTCTGTCAACCCTGGAGCGGGAAGAGACTTACATGAAGTAAAATATACCTGGGGCGTGCCCCTGGAGGTGGCTACTTAAGACTGCTTTAGGGTGGGGACAGAAGTGGAGGGGGGCTAGAGAGCCGTGTTGAGCCTGCCAGGACAGGGCAGGCGGTTGGAAGCCAGCTTTCATTCCATTTGAGCAGCAGGTGGAGTCCCTTCTTCAGCTGCTTGTTGGGGGAGGTGCAGAGCAGCACATAGACCCTGATGAGGTGGGGAAGAATACAGGGTGTGGGTTTGAGCTAGTGGAGAAAGAATGCAGGAGCTAGGGAGCCCCTGGATGGCGGTGGGGGTAGGAAAGGGGGGTGAGGGTGTGTCTTTCAGTCAGGGAGCTAAAATGGCCCTGAGGCTTATGTTCTTAGTTCTGTCAGAGACGATCAGGATGACTCCAGGATTTTAACTTGATCTACGTAGGGAGGAATGGCAGTGAAACACTGATGGAGAAGACAACAGTGTGCAGAGATTGGAGAGGGGTGCATCTGGGATTGAAGCTTTGAATGTTTTGTGTTTGGTAGGCCGCAAGTTAAGGAGGTAATTTATGTTGGAAGTGATTTCAGGTAAAAGATTGAGGATGTAGTGTGCATGTATTTTTAGGAAATCATGTTAACTTGGCACATATTCCTAAAGGTAAGTCTGTCATCTCTCTCTAGCACAGAGTTACTGAGCTGCTTATAAGTCTGGGTGTGTATGAGAAGGACTGTAGACACTTTGGGAATCAGCTGCACACAGCAAGGAATCAACCTAAGACCTCTGGCTACAAACTTTTTAAATAGGTTTTCAGCTCCCATGATGGTAAAGAAAGGATGAATCCATGGTTCAGTTTGCTGGGGATAAAAGATACAGGAACAGAAAGGCAACTGCTTAACCTTTGTATTCTCAGGCATCAATTACCAATTTAAATTAGCCACCATAAGTCCTTCCTGGAGTACTGTGGGATCATTAGTTTCTGGGAATCATGGGAATTGGGAATATTTATCAGCCACCACATGCCAGACTGTTGTGAGCACCGTGGACACCCCACAACTCAGTGAAGTCTTGGAAACTGTGAGGCTGATATTCTCCTGTCCCCATTTTATGGGGGAAGGAAATGAGCACAGAGTGGTTGTGTTCTTGAGGTCCCACTTGGGAAAGTCACTTGGAAAACCTGTGAATGAAATCCTAGAGGGAGTGACTTTGAAACGATGCAGGACAGGTGGAATTTGCCAGAGGAAATTCAGCAGGGTGAAAGAGAACAAAGTGGGATTCAATCTTTTGAATATTTGGTCCTTGGTGTAAAAATGAATAAGGTGTTCATACTGCCCATCCCCAGGAGTAGGGAGCTGACAGTATCGCTGCCATCATTTCTGGCCTTGCGCCGTGGCTAAGTCTGGAGCATTGTGGAGGTGCAGAGGGCGCTTGGCCCAGCTGTGGAGCCTTGGGGCAGGCCCCCCCCCCCCCCCCCGGAGAATCCCCAGGTAACCTTTCAAAGAATACTTACAACTCAAGACTTAGGATGGGTGTGGAGAGGAGTTGTTGGGCAGAGCAGCCTGGCATCCAGGTGGGGAGGGAGGTATGAAGAGGCAGGCAGGCTAGCTGTGGGGATGGGGAGTGGGGCCTTGTGGGCTTTATGTGCTGAGATGTGGGAATCACTTAAGGCTCTAGGAAGGGAGCTGGTTTGTTGGTTTTGGTAACTGCAGAGCAGGCAGGGCAGTGGAGGCTGAGGGAATCTAGCCCAAAGGCTGCAGCTCTGCCTTTCTCCCCACAGAGGGGGAAACGGGAAAAGGAATAAAACCGTTTTCATAAACATTCAAGTTTTACTGAAAAGTAATTTAACAATGTGTGAAAATACTGAATTCATTGCTGGGGAAATTAGTGTTTTTAATAATTCTTGAATGTCTTAATTCAGACGTGCTTTGGAGTACAGGGGGAGTACAGTACCTCCCTTTCTAGCTGTCCGTTGATCTGATGGTACCAGTGCATTTGTTGTTTTTATAGGGAATGTAAAGGGGCTTGAGGAAGACATTCATGTGGTTCAGTAATGCACCTGTTTCATATTTTTGAGGAGCATGAGATCAAAACATCCTTAACATGCATATGATTACTGCCTTGCCGTTATGGAATGTCATATTCAAACTGACAGAGAAGACCTGCGGAGATGTATTTCCAAGTGGAAGACAAAAGCCTGGTTAACATAGGACCAAGCCATCTTCCGGCATGATGGCATATTTTGTGACATTGTGTGAATTACATAGGAATTTATCAACTTAGAGGCTGTTACTTGAAATAGAGAATGACATTTGGCATAGATGTTAGTTGGTATTATTGTTTATAAGGAAATTTGAATGTGAAACATTTCTCTAGCAGATTTAAGAAATCTTTGACAGGGAAAAAGGGGAAATTTAAAATACAGAAGTGAATCATAATGAGTAGCAGATAGTATGTGTGTGAGGCATTCCCTGTGACCGGAAGATGGACTGGCAAGTCTGTCTTTGTCTTGGATGCTGTACTACGAAGAAGACAGGTTGAGATATTTCTTCAAGGCACTTGCTAGGATAGTATTGTTTGTCCCTTGAAGAAAATGTGAAACTGAAGTTTGACCTTTCACTTTTTTTTTATTTATATATATATATATATATATTTTTTTTTTGACAGAGTGGACAGTGAGAGAGAGAGAGAGAGAAAGGTCTTCCTTTTGCTGTTTTGCTGTTGGTTCACCCTCCAATGGCCGCCGCGGTAGGCGCGCTGCGACCTGCGCACCGCGCTGATCCGATGGCAGGAGCCAGGGGCTTATCCTGGTCTCCTATGGGGTGCAGGGTCCAAGGACTTGGGCCATCCTCCACTGCACTCCCTGGCCACAGTAGAGAGCTGGCCTGGAAGAGGGGCAACCGGGACAGAATCCGGTGCCCCGACTGGGACTAGACCCCGGTGTGCCGGCGCCGCAAGGCGGAGGATTAGCCTAGTGAGCCGTGGCGCCGGCCAACCTTTCACTTTTATCCGCCATGCCCACCCTCTGCTCTAAAAGATTGCATGATATAGTGAGGTAATTTTTTTAGAACTAAATGGTTGCAACAGCCAGGGCTAAGCCAGCCGGAAGCCAGGAGACAGGAACTCCATCCCGATCTCTCATGTGATTGGCAGAGGCCTAAATACTTGGTCCTTCCTCCTCTGTCTTCCCAAGCCCATTGGTAAGAAACTGAATCAGAACTGGAGTAGCTGTTCTCATTCCGGCACTTACGTGGGATGCTGGAATCACAGGCGTCAGCCTTAACTCACTGTCACAATGCCTGCTCCATCTCTAACATATCTGATTCTTTTGAGGTTTTTTCCTTTAAGTAATTTATCATTTCATTTGAAAAGCAAGGGCTGGTGCTATGGCATAGTTCACCACCTGTGGTGACAGCATCCCATATGGGCACTGGTTCAAGTCTTTGCTGTTCTGCTGCCAATTCAGATCCCTGCTAGTGCACCTGCGAAAGCAGCAGATGGCCCAAGTGTTTGGGCCCCTGCACCCATGTGGGAGACCTGGAAGAAGCTCCTGGCTCATGGCTTTGGATCAGCTCAGCTTTGGCCATTGTAGCCATTTGGGTAGTGAATCAGCAGATGGAAGACCTCTCTCTCTGTCTCTCCCTCTGTCTCTGTGTAACTCTGCCCTTGAAGTAGGTAAATAAATCTTTAAAAAAAAGAATAAAAGGAAAAGCAGAGAGAGAGAGAGAGAGCTGTTCCAGCCACTGGTTCACTCTCCATAAAAGCAGAATGGCCGGGGTTAGGTCGGACCAAGGCCGGGAGCCTGGAACTTCATCCAGGTCTCCCACATAGAGCTGGCAGGGGCCAAGCACTTGAAGCATCTTTCACTGCTTCCCCAGGTGAATAGCAGGGAGGTGGATTGGAAGCAGAGTAGCTGGGACTTGAACTGGTACTCTGTTAGGGGATGCCTCTGGCCACCATTTTTAAGTTTTTAACTGAAGAAAAATGGCTGCCATGTCAAGTTTTTTTGTTTGTTTTGTTTTTTGAGTTTTATTCGAGACAGTTAGCTTCCTTATGCTTGTTCACTCACCGTATGCCTGCTATGGCTGGGGCTTTTTAGGCTGAAGCTGGAAGCCTGGAACTCAGTTCAGGTGTCCCACACAGGTAGCAGGGACTCAGCTGAGCCACCACATGCTATTTCCCAGCATGCTTATTTAGCTGGAAGCTGAAATTGGGTGCCCAGCTTGGATTTGAACCCAGTCATTCCAGTATTACAACCCGAGGCAACTGCCAAACCAAATGCCTATCCCTAAATATGTTTTAAGAACAGGAAAGAAAAGTCAGGAGGAGCTGTCAGGACTGTCAGGTGGATGCCCAAAGACTTCCCATGGAAACTCTCCCAACCTTGACCTTGTTTGATGAGAGGAATGAATAGGAGCGTTGTTTTGGTACAGGGTTTCTGGTGAAGCTTTCCGAGGAGAAAACTCAAACTTTGAATTTTTCAAAACATTGTCCCAGTAACCAGATGTTATCATTCTTTGGCACCACCCACTCTCACCTCAGCAAGGTGGCTAATAAAATGTTTGGAGCATCCCAGAAAACTGTTGCTGTGACCTTTGCTCTTGATCTGTTTGCTTTTGCTTTTTTTTTTTTTAAAGATTTATTTGTTTCAAAGGCAGAGTTAACAGAGAGAGAGAGAGGGAGATGTCTTCCATCCAATGGTTCACTCCCCAGATAGCAGCTGGAGCTGTGCTGATTTGAAACCAGGAGTCAGGAACTTCTTCTGGGTCTCATGTGCAGGTGCAGGGGCCCAAGGACTTGGGCCATCTTCTACTGCTTTCCCAGGCCACAGCAGAGAGCGGGATTGGAAGTGGAGCAGCTGGGACATGAATCAGCTCTTATATGGGATGCTGGTGCTGGAGGTAGCTTTACCCATTACGCCACAGTGCCACCCCCTCCAGTATTTTTTCTTTAAATTTTATTTTTTTTTATTTTATTTAATTTTTAGAAACTTATTCTTAAAATTTTATTTGAACGAGAGAGACAGAGATCCCATCTACTGATTTACTTGCCAGACATCTGCAACAGCAAGAACTGGGCCAGGCTGAATCCAGGAGCTGGGAATTTGATCCTGGTCTTCTGCATGTGTGGCAGGAACCCAGCTCCTTGAGCCATCACCCACTGCCTCCCACGGTCTGCATTAGCAGGAAAGTAGAATCGGGAGCTGAGCCAGAACTTGAACTTAGGTACTGCCGCATAAGATGTGGGTGTCTTATACACTTGTGTATACACTTATGCACTTATATACTGCACCAAACTCCTACCTCTTATTTCCTGTTGATAGACAGCAAGGCTTTTCTTCTGCTAAAATCATGCTGTGGAGCGAATTCCTGTGTATTTACCCTTATGTACTTAAGTATGTCGGGATGTTTTAGGCGTTTTATTTGAAAGGCAGAGAGACAAAAATCTTGCATCCACTGATTCGTTCCCCACAATGCCTGCAACAGCTAGGACAGGGCCAAGGCCGAAGCTGGGAGCTAGGCATTCAATCCAGGTCTCCCATGTGGGTGGCGGGAAACCAATTACTTGAGCTGTCAATGCTGCCTCCCAGCATCTGCTCTAGCAAGCAACTGGAGCTGGAAATCAAACCCAGGCTCTCGCATGTGGGCTGTTATCATCTAAACCATTGTTGTAACTCCTAGACCAAACACTTGCCCCTATAGCTATTTTTTTTTTTTTTAAGATTTATGTATTTGAAAGAGTTACACAGAGAGAGAGAGAGGTCTTCCATCCAATGGTTCACTCTCTAATTGGCTGCAGCGGCCGGAGCTGTGCCGAGTCGAAGCCAGGAGCTTCATCTGGGTCTCCCACGAGGGTTCAGGGGCCCAAGGACTTGGGCCATCTTCTGCTTTCCCAGGCCATAGCAGAGAGCTGGATCGGAAGTGGAGCAGCCGGGTCTTGAACTGGCGCCCTTATGGGATGCCGGCGCTTCAGGCCAGGGCTGAACCTGCTGCACCACAGTGCCAGCCTCTTGTTTTTCTCTTTTCATGAAAGTTTTTGAAGCATACAGGTCAGTTGATTTGTAGGCTGTCTTTCCATTTGTATCTGTCCAGCAGCTCTCATGATTCAGCTGGCAATGCAGAGGTGATGTTTTGGCCATTTTCTGGTAGTACACAAGGAGTCACATGACACCAGTTTGTCGAGTTATTGCTGATGTTGAGTTTGATCATTTGGTGAGCTGCTGTATCCCATGCTTCTCTATACCCTATTTTCTTTCCTTTCATTGAATGATTTTAGCGTCCAGTGATAATTACAGTCTGAATCAGTTATTGCTTTGAAAGTTAGAAAATGTTAGTTTTCTATTTCTATCATTTTTGTGTTTGTTGGCTGGCATTCCTCCAGCCTCCCTCCCCCTTCTTTTTCACATTAGTTTTCCTCCTGAGACAAGTTGTTCTAGGCTTATCTTATGTTTTCCCTGACCATTTTCCAATGAACCCTGGCTTCTCTTTAATGAAAATGCATATTTAGAAAATAAGACCCAGATCTTTGTGTAGAACATTTCCATCATCACAAAGTTTCCATGTGTCCTATTCCTGTCTCTCTCACCCCAGCCCCATGCAATCACTTACCTCCTGTCACCGTCGTTTCTGGATTTTTATATAGTTGGAATCATGTTTCATGTGCTCTCTTGTATCTGGCTTCTTTTGTTCAGCATGCTTGATACGCTCCGTATTGTCATTATCAGTAGTGTTCCATTGTTTGATTATAATGCAGTTCCCGTGTTAATGGACATTTGGATTGTTTCCGGTTTGGGCTGTTGTGAATAAAGCTGCCACAAACATCTGTGTGGGAGTCTATGTGTGAACATGCGGATTTTTCATTTCTGTAGGGTAAATACCTAGGTTTGGAATTGTTGGCACATATGGTAAGTGTAAGTAAGTTTAATTTTACAAGAAATTGCCAAACCATTTTCCAGAGTGCTTGTATTGTTTTCACCATCAATACATGAGATTTTGTTTGTTCCATCTCTTAACCAACACTTGGTGTTCTTTGCATTTTTCAGTTAAGCATTCTAAGTAGTGAGTACTCTGATTTTATTTCGTGTTTTTCCAGGTAATGATGTTGATCTTTTTCATGTGCTTATCTGTCATGAGGAGGTCTTATTGAAGTTTATATTCATATTTTCCACCCATTTTGAAATAAGCTGTTTCTTTTCTTTAAGATTTATTTATTTATTTGGAAGTCAGAGTTACACAGAGAGAGAAGGAGAGGAAGAGAAAAAGAGAGGTCTTCCATCCACTGGTTCATGCCCCAGATAACCATTGCAATGGCTGGAGCTGTGCCAATACGAAGCCAGGAGTCAGGAGCCTCCTCCAGGTCCCCCATGTGGATGCAGGGGCCCAAAGACTTGGGCCATCTTCTACTGCTTTCTCAGGCCACAGCAGAGAGCTGGGTTGGAAATGGAGTAGCTAGGACTCGAACTGGCGCCCATATGGGATGCCGGCACTGCAGGTGGCGGCTTAACCCACTATGCCACAGGCTGGTCCCAGTGATTCTTTACTTGTTAAGTGACTGACAGTTATGGATTGTTAGTTCCTGCAACATAACCTATTTTTCTTGACTAACAAAGTGAAATTAGTTTCATGGTAAATGTTGGAACTTCAGACCTAAAGAATTGGACTGGTGCTGGTTCTGTGGCGTACTGGGTAAAGCCACCGCTTGCAGTGTTGGCATCGCATATGAGCACCAGTTTGAGACCCCGCTGCTCTATTTCCGATCCAGCTCTCTGCTATGGCCTGGGAAAGCAGAAGAAGATGGCCCAAGTCCTTGGGCCTCTGCACCTGCATGAGAAGACCCGGAGGAAGCTCCTGGTTCCTAACTTCGGATTGGCACAGCTCTGGCTGTTGTGGCCAACTGGGGAGTAAACCAGCAGATGGAAGACCTCTCTCTCTCTCTCTCTCTGCCTTTTCTCTCTCTGTGTAACTCTTTCAAATAAATAAATAAATAATTTTTTTTTAATAATTGTACCAACGGGGTGTCTGTGAACACAGATGTTGAAGTATTGAGTTCAGTTTTGGGCTGTAACCAATCAGTAATAACAGTCTGAGAGTGAAAAATATATTTATTTTATTTATATATTTATAAATATATTTCATATATATTTATGGGGGGTATGGCATTTGGCCTAGTGGTTAAGATGCTATTTAAGACACCTGTTTCTCAAAAAATAAATAAAAGGGGGCCAGTGCTGTGGTACAGTAGGTTAGAGTCCTGGCCTGCATCTCTGGCATCCCATATAGGCACCAGTACAAGTCCTGGCTGCTTCATTTCGTATCCAACTATCTGGTAATGCACCTGGGAAAGCAGCAGAGGATGACTCAAGCGTTTTGGCCCATAAGCCCACGTGGGAGACCCGGAAGAAGCTCCTGGCTCCTGGCTTCAGCCTGGCCCAGCCTTGGTTGTTGCTCCCATGGAGGGAAATGAACCAGTGGATGGAAGATGTCTCTCTCTGTCACCACCTCTCTCTGTAACTCTGCTTTTTAAATAAATAAAATAAAACTTAAAAAAAGACACCTGTGTCTCAGATTGTAGTACCTGAGTTGGATTTGTCACTCCAGCTTCCTGCTGTGTACAATCTAGGAAGCTGTAGGTCATGGCTCGAGTAGTTGAGTCCCTGCCACCCATGTGAGAGACCTGGATTGAGTTCCTGGCTCCTGGCTTTGGCCTAACCTTGTCCCAGCCATTGTGGGTGTTTGGGGAGTGAACCGGTGGGTGGGAGCTCTCTCTTTCCTTCTCCTTCTCCAATTAATAAATTAAAGCAAGTAAAATACTTTTCTTAACAATTTCCTTGGTATTTCATGACTGTGAAGACGTATTTACGAGCATCTCTCCATGAAAGAATTTCTCCACAAACCAGTAACGATCTCCACACACGTGTGATCAACATAACCCTGACCTCAGTTTCCTTCCCACCCTATTTCAGCTGGCCGTGGCTGTTTGTGTTCATTCACATTCTCGGTACAGGTTTACGTAATTAATCCTCTGACACTTCTTCCTTCAGCCCCCGCCCCCTTCAGGAGTCCTGACTTCATGCAGGGATCTCAATTCTAACTCCCTAAGTCAGCTAGGTCGTCCTTAGCTCCTGCATGCTCCATGGGTGGCAGAACTGTAACTTCTGTCTAAATCATCGGGATCGCCTCACCTTCCTATCCCACTCTGTTCCCCCACCTCCACATAAAGTTTGGAATCCACACATACAGGTTTTCTATGATACATCTTTCCCCTGAACTCTCTGAAGACACCTCATATGCATGGATTTTAAAATTTATTTACAGCAGAATAAATTTGCCTTTTATTTCCATTCTCCATGAACTTGTTGAAATCCCTTTGCAAGTACTAGCAACAGAAATCCCTACCACTACCACTCTCCAGGATATGAACTTATGCTGCAAGGATGTACAGGTTAGTCTAGCACCTGTCTGTATCTGTACCCATCTGTTTTGCTGTCTTCCTGCTGTTGAAGCCATGGTTACTGGAGATTTTGTCTTCCAGCCTGCTAGGGGACATACTGTTATCTCCCTCATTTCTGTAGCTTCAGCCTTTACTCACTCCTTCCCACCCTGAGAAACTGAATTTTAGGCACATTTATCTATCTGCAATAGTAAACTTATCTTTTATTTTTTAAGTTTTTATTTATTTGACAGAGCTCTCATCCATTGGTTCACCTCTCCATATCCACAAAATGGCTGCACATTGACCAGACTGAGGCTGGGAGCAAGGAGCTCAATCCAGGTCTCTTCTATGGGCGACAGGTGCCCAACTACTTGAGCAACCACCACAACCTCCCAGAATCTGTGTTAGCAGCAATCTGGAGTCAGGAGCAGAGCAGAGAATCATACCCAGGCACTCACGTGTGGGATGGTAGCATCCTAACTGACGTCTTAACCTCTCGTCTTGTAATTGATATTTTGGGTTTTAATTTTGCAGCTCCAGAGTTGCCCAGGAAGCAGAAGGCATCTCCTATTTCCTGTCTTACTCCTGAACATGGGCCTAATGTTGTTCCTCAAAAATCTAAAAGGTTCTACAGCCTGGTTTCCCCTCTTGGCCCTGGTGAAGAGAGGGCTGGGTTTTGTTACTTCAGGCCCATTGGTGGGGATCAAAGTTGGTGATGTAAAAAATAAGATGGTGGAGACAGGGTTGGTTGAAGGCTCGTTCTAGAAGAGATTCCTTCATGTTTGGGAGAGCAGTGAGGCCTGGTATGTACCCATATGCCCACAGTGAGCAGACTCCTGATTGTGGAAGAGCAAGTGTCGAAAGCTGGTGAAGACTGGACACGTGGTCTTGAGAGTGGTACTGAGAATCTCTCTAGCAGAGCTCGAGGAAAGAGGAAGACGGCTGGGATTGCCTCTAAGAGCCCCTCGGTATGATGGGGGCCTGCATTTGTCAGCAGGGAAGGAAGAGAGACAACCATGACAAGCACCGCAGACCCTCGTCACATTCTCCAAGCATTATGTAACTCCCACGATTCTGGGATGACCCCAGAGAATCTGGTGGGGGTAACAGGATAGGGACCCTTTCCCTCTAAACCAGGCCAACGTGAACTTTCCATTAACACTACCAGGTGAGGGAAAGTTGGGACCAAAAGCAAGTTAGTTGGATTTATAGAAAGAAAGAGATGATTACTGAGCATCATGAAGTAAATTCATACAGTTATGAATGAATACATTTTACAGGTAAAACCTGTGGGAAGTAAATGAAAACTGTGCTGCCAGTGATGCTTTGCCAACACTTGGCTTTGAAAGTGTTCTTCTTCAGTGATTAATTATTTTCTCACATCCCTTTTCTAATGAAGAAAAAAAATCCTACTCTCAAGTATATGGCATAGTTAATTTCCATTCTTAGTCTGGTCTCTCTGTTTTCCTTGGAAATCTCTTTTGATAGACATCTCTGTGTCATGTTTCTTATTCTGGTGAGGTCTGGCTGAGTGACGTCTATCAGTAATGTATTTAGGTATTTACTTATTTATACTTAAAAATAATTTTAAAGTTTATTTATTAGAGAGAGAGACAGACACCTATCTGTTGCTTCACTCTTCAAAACCCCACAACAACCAAGCCAAAACTAGAAGTCCAGAATTCACTCCAGGTCTCCCATGTGGATGGCAGAGACCCAGGTATTCCAGCCACAGCCTACTGCTTCCCAAAGGTGGATCAGAAGCGAGTGGCTGGGACTTGAACCTGGGATGTGGGTATTCCAAGCAGTGTCTTATCCTCTGTGCCAAATGCCTGTCCCCATATGTACACGTCTATAGAACCTACTGTGCGTGTTTCAGAGTTGACAGTCCTGTTGGGTCTGAGCGTAAGGATTACATAGGCATTCTAGCTTCTCTCTTTTGTCCTCCCTGTTTGAGTACTGAGAAGCTGTGCTGGACTTGGTTCTGTTCTTCCCGCACTTGCTGCCCTATTCTGCTTCTGTGTGTGAGCATCATGTTCGTTTTTTCCAGAACGCTCTCTACCCTCTTTCCTCCTGAACACCTGGCCCTGGTCACCCATCCTGACCGTGGCTTCAGCCAGCACTGCCTCCCTTGGTGTCCTTTCATCTAGGTTAGCCTCCCCTGTTGTAGGTCAGTCTGTTGGCACCAACATACCTCTCTCGTTTGTTTTTATCTACACTGACATTTATTCTTGTGTGTGTGTGTGTGTGTGTGTTTTACAATTCATTTCTTTGAAAAATTTACAGAGAGGATGATTGATTGATTGATTCCATTCTCTGGTTTACTCCCCAAATGGCTGCAATGGCCAGGGCTGGACCAGGCTGAAGCTAGGAGCCAGCAGCTTCTTCCTGGTCTCTCATGCGAGTGCAGAGCCCAAGGACCTGGGCAATCTTCCACTGCTTTTTCTTGCCAGTAGCAGGGAGTTGGATCAGAAATGGAGTAGCCAGGATGGGAACTGGCTCCCATGTGGGATGCCAGCACCACAAAACCCACTGAATCACAGTGCCGGCCCCGTACATCACGTTTGCTCTTCATTGGATTGTAAGTTCCACAAGGCAGTGTCCTCTTCTGTTGTCCTTGTCCCCAGTTCCCCTCCCAGCGTTTGTGATGTCCCCCACCTAATGCCTGCAAAACAAACTGGAGTTGTTAGTGTTGTTTTCCCTGGTGTCCTCGCCTTTGATTGTGAAGACATTCAAAACTCTCATGTGTTCAGGGACCACAAACAACAGCAGGTGTTTTCTGACTTATTAGACACAGCTGGGGGGGGGGGGCGGGGGGCGTTGTGACCCAGCCCTGTTAGTAAGCATGGGTCTCATTAGAGTCTCACTTCCTTCCCTGTGGTAAGTTCATAGATGAGGTGATTGGAGCTCAATCTCTGATGACCTGAGCAAAGATAATAATGTTGTGGAGAGCCTGTTATTAGTTGCTGTGGAGGGAAAAAACCCCTTGTGTTGAGCTGCTGTTTAGGTTTTTTTGGATAGAGTATATGTTGGGACCTCACTAGTTGCTAAAGAACCTGGTCTGTTACTAGATAATGGGATCACCTAGGAATTTGGTCAGCCAATAGGATGTATTTGGATCTTGTTAGAAATGCATACTCTCAGGCCCCACCCCAGATTTAGTGACAGAATGGGTGTTCTAACAAGATTCCTGGGTGGCCAGTGTCTCCTTTAGCATTTGAGAGGCACTGCTTCACACAGTAGTTGAGGGGAGGGAGAGCTCTTTGTTAACATTGATTCATTCATCCACTAAATGAATAATTTTTTAAAAATTAAAACTTTATTTATCCGAAAGATAGAAGTAGAAAGAGAGCAAGAGAGAGATTTCCGTCTCCTTGTTCACTCCCCAATGGCCACGGTGGCTAGGGCTGGACCAGCAGAAACCAGGAGCCAGGAGCCAGGAACTCCTGAGTCTCCCCCATGGGTGCAGGGGCCCAAGGACTTGAGCCGTCTTCTGCTGCTTTCCCAGGCGCATTAGCAGGGTGCTGAATTGGAAGTGAAACAGCCAGGAATTGAACTGGCTCCTATATGTGATGCTGGCGCTGCAGGGAGTGGCTTAACCCACTGTGCCACGATGCCAGCCCCACAGATACCTTTTAAGCGTGTAGTTTTCATTAAGCTTTAGTAGTATTGGTCCTAATAACAAGAAGAACATGAAAAATAATGAGTCAAGCATTTCACACAGTATATATATTTTTTTAAAGATTCATTTATTTATTTGAAAGAGGTACACAGAGAAAGGAGAGAGAGAGAGAGAGAGAGAGAGAGAGAGAGAGTCTTCCATCCGATGGTTCACTCCCCAATTGGTTGCAATGGCTGGAGCTGTGCCGATCTGGAGCCAGGAGCCAGGAGCTTCTTCTGGGTCTCCCATGCTGGTGCAGGAGCCCAAGGACTTGGGCCATCTTCTGCTTTCCCAGGCCATAGCAGAGAGCGGGATCGGAAGTGGAGCAGCTGGGTCTTAAACTGGCACCCATATGGGATGCTGGCGCTTCAGGCCAGGGTGTTAACTTGCTGCACCACAGCGCCGGCCCCAGTACATTATTTTTAATTCTCACAACCTTGAGAGGAAGATGGTATGGGTTCCATTTTACGATGCAGACACTGGAGGTTCAGTAGGGAGCCTGTGACTTCTCACAAGCATATGTGATGCTTCTAGTTCTATCCTAAGAATGGAGGGTGTGAGATCTTACACTCCGAAATCCTTGGCCAGCACAAAACTCATTTTGGGTTCATTTAAGCAAATGAAATATAAACCTATTATTACAAAAATGGAAAGGAACAGAGGGGAGGAAGCAGAAATTCTTATGTAAAAATGTTAGTGCAGGGCCAGCGCTGTGGCCTAGCAGGTGAAGCCACTGCTTGTAGTGCCAGCATCCTGTATGGGGGATGGCTCTAGTCTGATCTGCTCCACTTTGGATCCAGCTCTCTGCTATGGCCTGGGGAAGCAGTAGAAGATGGCCCAAGTCCTTGTCCCCTGCACCTGCGTGGGAGACTCAGAACTCCTAGCTCCTGGCTTTGGATCGATGCAGCTCTAGCCGTTGTAGCTATCTGGGGAGTGAACCAGCGGATGGAAGACCTCTTCTCTCTCTGCGCCTCTGCCTCTCCCTCTCTGTACACTGCCTTTCAAATAAATAAATCTTTAAAAAAAAGGTTAATGCTCCTCTATCCAGATTTATTCAGTGGAATGAAATACTCATTTGTCTCACATGTTTTTGTGAGCAAAAGTAATTTCAAAATGCTGAGTCTGAAAGATCCTCGAGAACCTTGCATTTCTGTGTTTTGTGTCAAATCTTGATGGATCTCCGAAGCCCTATGGTAAATTCAGGTGAACAGCAGGAAAAGGAGTGATGCATCATGGGCATGATGATGAGCTGGCCCGAATTGTCTGAATCCCAGTGCCTGTCACTGGGTAGACAGTAAGTAGCCAGAGAACATTGTTTTGGTTGCTTCTCTGTGAAGTGAGGCAAGATGACACTTTTGATTACCAGTCGCAAATCAACTTGCTTCATGTCAACAGTATCCTTCCTGGGGTCCTGCTTCGCACCTCCACCTCCTTGTTTGCTTGGAAGGGGAGGTTGCAGCTCCAGACAGCTGATGCAATGCCATGCCTTTGATGTGTACCCTAGAGTATTGGAGCAGGCCTGTTTACTGTGCAGGGAACATCGTTTTCAGGAACAGAGGCACATTTTCCAATGATGTAGATGCAAGCAATACTATGTATGATTTTAACATACACACACACAAAAGCCCTAACAAGATTGTTTTCTTTTAAGACTAAAGGGGAAAAAAGCCATTACAAAATATTGGCCAACTCAAGCAGAGCAAGAAAGATAATTGAGGTGAAAGAATTCAAACTGTCTTCTTGATCTCTCTCTCTTTTTTAAAAAATATTTATTTATTTACTTTAAAGGCAAAGTTATAGAGAGGAAGAGAGAGAGAGAGGGAGAGGGAGAGAGAGGGAGAGGTCTTCCATCTGCTGGTTCACTCCTCAGATGGCTCCAATGGCTGGAGCTGCATTGATCCAAAGCCAAGAGCCAGGAGCTTCTTCCAGGTCTCCCATGCGGGTGCAGGGGCCCAAGGACTTGGGCCATCTTGTACTGCTTTCCCAGGCCATAGCAGAGAGCTGGATCCAAAGTGGAGCAGCTTGAACTTGAACTTGCCAGCACTGCAAGTGGCAGCTTTACCTGCTATGCCACAGCGCCAGCCCCTCTTTTTCTTTTTTAAAAATACTTATTTTATTTATTTGAAAGAATGACAGAGAAGAAGATCTTCCATCTGCTGACTCACTCCCCAAATGACCACAGTGGCTGTCCATGCCAAAGCCAAGAACCTGGAACTCCCCCCAGGACTCCCATGTGAGTCATAGGGGCAAGCACTTGGGCCATCTTCTGCTGCCTTCCCCGGTGCATTTGTAGGGAGCAGGGTTGAAAGTGGAGCAGCCGGGACTTGAACAAGTGCTTTGCCATGGGATACCAGCATCACAGGCAGTGGCTTATTCCGGTGAACCCTGCACTGGCTCCTTAGGCTTTCTTAAAGCTAGGGAACTGAGATATCCCAATGTCGCTGTGTAGAATTCTCATAGTTTCCAAGCCTTCTGTTTGCAGGAGGGAAACTTGCCTTTTGCAGAAATGTGGCACACTCGCTCTAACATAACATGAAAGGGAACGTTTTTGTGCCAGGAAATCGCTCACATGAGATGGAACCCTTTGAAATAAATCTGCTGGCAGGCTGTCTCGGTCTGTTTTCTGTTGCTATAACAAAACACCCGAGGCATGGTAATTCATAAGGAAGAGAAATTGATTTGACTCACTGTTCTGGAGATTGAAGAGCCTGGTGCCAGCTTCCGCTCAGCTTCAGGTGGGGTCTTCTACCACATCATGACGTGGCGAGAGAAGCTGTTGGCTTGGGTCTCTGTTCCTCCTCTTACAAAGCCACTGATGCCGTCCTGGGGCCACACCCGCATGTTATCCAGTCCTGCTCAGCTCCCACTGGCCCTACCTCCGGATGCCATGGACACATGAATTGGGGGATCCTGGGGAGCCCCTTCCAGCCAGAGCACAAGCTTTTCCTGAACATCTGAATGAGGACTGAAACCGTGTGGCACTGTCTGTGGCAGCCACCCTCAGCCTTTTTTTTTTTTTTTTTTTTTTTTAAAATTTTTGACAGGCAGAGTGGACAGTGAGAGAGAGAGAGAGAAAGGTCTTCCTTTTGCCGTTGGTTCACCCTCCAATGGCCGCAGCGGTAGCGCGCTGTGGCTGGTGCACCGCGCTGATCCGATGGCAGGAGCCAGGTGCTTCTCCTGGTCTCCCATGCGGGTGCAGGGCCCAAGCACTTGGACCATCCTCCACTGCCCTCCCTGGCCACAGCAGAGAGCTGGCCTGGAAGAGGGGCAACTGGGAAAGAATCCAATGCCCCGACAGGGACTAGAACCCGGTGTGCCGGTGCCGAAAGACGGAGGATTAGCCTATTGAGCCGCAGCTCCGGCCATCAGTACTTCTAGGGTGTGGTTTACCTACCAGTTCTTGTCGGAGTCATGTTCAAATTGAGAGCTGGAAGGGTTGACAGTGCAACAGGGAGGGAAACCAGCTCATTTGCAGGATTGATTTGTCTTTTTTTTTTTTTTTTTTTAGATTTATTTATTTGAAAGTCAGAGTTACACACAGAGAGAGAAGAGGCAGAGATAGAGAGAGAGGTCTTCCATCCGATGGTTCACTCCCCAATTGGCTGCAAGGGCCGGAGCTGCGCCGATCCGAAGCCAGGAGCCAGGAGCTTCTTCTGGGTCTCTCAAGCGGGTGTCGGGGCCCAAGGACTTTGGCCGTTTTCCACTGCTTTCCCAGGCCACAGCAGAGAGCTGGATCGGAAGAGGAACAGCCGGAACTCTAATTGCGCCCATATGGGATGCTGGCGCTTCAGGCCGGGGCCTTAACCCGCTGTGCCACAGCGGCGGCCCCTGATTTGTCTTTCCCTATGACCAAGGACTGAACTTTCTCCCTCTTCACATTTGGCTCTGTTCCTTTTCTTAAGCAATGACCCCATTTACAAGCAATGCTCTACCGCATTACTTATGATGTCTTGATGCTGCTGTGTGGCCTCCTACTGCCTAAGCCTCATGAAACTCATCCTTTGCATTTGAAAGTTTATTTTCTCACCTCGTGAGCACTCCCCTTTAACACGGAATGGCGTTCCCATCTCAGCCCTGCTTGCCTGATGTTCCCTATCTTCCAGGAGCCACTGGCCCTGCATTCTTTGCCCAGTTTGAGGCTGTTCTCCGTGGGGAGTCGTGGCTGCCTGTTGTGGGGAGGCCCCTTTGACCTTGACCTCTGGAGAGAACTCAGCCAAGAAATTAAACGGGGTCAAGCTTCTGAGCAGTGTCCAAAACGCAACAGTGGGGCTTCTGTCATCCTGAATAAAGACTAAAAAAACTCCTAAAATCTACTACCCCCTTCGACACAAATCTGATAGGAAATAATGGGCTGTTACTATTTTTCCCTTCATTTTTGTAAGTAACATCCTAGGGTGGAGAAAGTTACTTTGTTCATACAGAAAGTGCTGGCCATCATCAATCCTCCTTCCTCCCTCCCTCCCTCCCTCCCTCCTTTTTCCTCTCCCTCCCTCCATCCTGAATGGTATGTTGATGTCATTGCAGGCAGTGGCTCAACCCCTGGTGCCGCAAACACTGGCTCCTAGGATTCACTTTTTAAAAAGGGTTGCAGGGGCCAGCATTGCGGCTCAGCAGATTAAGCCGCTGCCTGCAATGCAGGCATCCCATATGAATGCCAGGTCAAGTCCGGGCTGCTCCACTCCTGCTAGTGCACCTGGGAAAGCAGCACAAGATGACCCAAGTGCTTGGGTCCCTGCTCATGTGTAGGAGACCCGGATGAAGCTCCTGGCTCCTGGCTTTGGATCAGCTCAGCTTTGGCAGTTGTGGCCACAAAGGGTGGGAAATTGATCTCTCTCTGTAACTCTGCCTTTCAAATAAAGAAATTAAAAAAGGTTGCTCACTGGAGTTGCAGGAAGCTTGAGTCATCCCTGCGTTTGGCTGGTGCCGCGTTGGAAGTGTCACTGCCTGTTAGTCAGGGGTGCCCTTCGCAGACCTCTTGTTCGTGGTGTGTTCTGTCAAACATTCCCTCATAATTTCAAGAGCAAAACCAGCATTATTTTGTATTTTGAGTCTGAACCTGGTTTCAGTTTGATTGCTGACACTTTCTGGGCTGTTGCACACAATAATGTGGAGACCGTGCACTGCCAAAATGAGCTCATTCAGTTAATAGAAAACAGCATCGACGCTACCTGGGACAACTAAATTACATTGGAGAGATGTCTCATTAATGAAGTCCTTTAATCAAGAATGTTATTTATAGTTTTGTTTGAGATAGGTGTATTGGAAACTTGTCTAGACAATTAAAAGTGCCATGGTAAAAGCATACCCCTTATGGAACTTACTGCTCTTATCATTATAAATAACTCTGAAAAGAGCCCATTTTAAAGGCAAAGCCTTACTAAATTTAACAGTTACTGAGTTTTTATAGTAAAACACCTTATTCTGTTTTTTTTTTTCTTTTTTTAAATTTTTTTTTGACAGAGTTAGAGAGAGAGAGACAGAGAAAGGTCTTCCTTCTGCTGGTTCACCCCCCAAATGGTTGCCATGACCAGCACGCTGCACCGATCCAAAGCCAGGAGCCAGGTGCTTCCTCCTGGTCTCCCATACAGGTGCAGGGCCCAAGCACTTGGGCCATCCTCCACTGCCTTCCCAGGCCACAGCAGAGAGCTGGACTAGAAGAGGAGCAACCGGGACAGAACCGGCGGCCCAACCGGGACAAGAATCTGGAGTGCCGGCACCGCAGGCGGAGGATTAGCCTAGTGAGCTGTGGTGCCGCCTTTTTTATCTTTTTTTAAAAATATATTTGAAAGGCAGAGTGACAGGGAGACAGACAGAGAATTTCCATTCACTGGCTCACTCCCAAAATTCCCATAATGTCTGGGGCTGCAGCAGGCCGAAGCCAGGAGCCCAGAACTCCATTCAGGTCTCACACGTGGGTGGCAGGCATCATCTGTCTCCCGGGGTGTGCATTAGCAGGAACCTGGATCGGAATTAGGGGTGGGACTGCATCCTAGGCGCTGATACAGGATATGGGCATTCTGAACTTTGGCTTAACCCATTGTGCCTCAATGCCCACTCCCTGCTAGTTTCATTTGACATAGCCGTACAAATACCTTATCTTCAAATGTCAAAGCCCTTCAGTCTGAAAATACTTATTCTGGAACTCTCCACCCTTAGTGATAAAATAACTGGTAAGTCCCCAGTTTAAAGACTACACAGGGCTGGCGCCGTGGCTCACTTGGTTGATCCTCCGCCTGCGGCGCCGGCATCTCATATGGGCACCGGTTCTAGCCCGGTTACTCCTTTCAGTCCAGCTCTCTGCTGTGGCCTGGAAGGGCAGTGGAAGATGGCCCAAGTGCTTGGGCCCTGCACCTGCATGGGAGATCAGGAGGAGGCACCTGACTCCTGGCTTCGGATTGGCACAGCTTCGGCCGTGATGGCCATGTGAGGAGTGAACCAATGGAAGGAAGACTTTCTCTCTCACTGTCCATAACTCTAGCTGTCAAATAAATTTAAAATAAAAAAGACTACGTTAAATTAGGAGCAGGTGTTGTGCAGTGAGTTAAGTTACCACTTGTGATGCCAGTATCCCATATTAGAGTGGTGGTTCCAGTCCTGGCTGCTCCATTTCTGACCCCGCTCCCAGGTGATGCACAACGGGAAGGCAGTGGAAGATGGCTCAAGTGCTTGGGCCCTGCCACCTGTGTGGGAGACACAGATGGAGTTCTGAGCCCCTGGCTTCTGCCTGGACCAGCCCTGGCAACTTAGCCCATTTGGGAAGTGAACCAGTGGACGGAAGATCTCTTATCTCTCTCTGCCTCTCCCTCTCTCTCTTCATCATTCTGCCTTTCAAATAAAATAAATGTATCTTAAAAATAAGTAAGGCCGGCGCTGTGGCTCAATAGGCTAATCCTCCGCCTTGCTGCGGCGGCACACCGGGTTCTAGTCCCGGTCGGGGCGCCGGATTCTGTCCCGGTTGCCCCTCTTCCAGGCCAGCTCTCTGCTATGGCCCGGGAGTGCAGAGGAGGATGGCCAAGTACTTGGGCCCTGCACCCACATGGGAGACCAGGAGAAACACCTGGCTCCTGCCTTTGGATCAGCACGGTGAGCTGGCCACAGCGCGTTGGCCAAGGCAGCCATTGGAGAGTGAACCAGCGGCAAAAAGGAAGACCTTTCTCTCTGTCTCTCTCTCTCTCACTATCCACTCTGTGGGGAAAAAAAAAAAAAAAGTAAATAAATTGGACAATTTTTTGGACTTTATCATATTTCAAAATGCTGCATAGACAGCTATTTAACCCCAATGTAATTACCATGAGTGTGTTACAGCAGCTACTTTTATCTAAATAACTCTTCTTATGATCAACATAGACATGGCTACAGTATCTACAAGTTATTCAATGGCATGTTAAAACAGAATTTAAAAACCCGATTCTTTTCCTCCTGTTGTGTTTTATATAACAAATCTTTGTCTTCATTTGTGTGGTTAAGCCAAAGATGGGCATCAGCAAATCCACTTTTTTTTTTTTTTTTTTTTTTTGACAGGCAGAGTTAGACAGTGAGAGAGAGAGGAAGGTCTTCCTTCTGTTGGTTCAGCCCCTAAATGGCTGCTACGGCTGGAGCACTGCGCCGATCCAAAGCCAGGAGCCAGGTGCTTCCTCCTGGTCTCCCATGCGGGTGCAGGGCCCAAGGACCTGGGCCATCCTCCACTGCCTTCCCGGGTCACCGCAGAGAGCTGGCCTGGAAGAGGAGCAACCGGGACAGAATCCGGCGCCCCGACCGGGACTAGAACCTGGTGTGCTGGCACCGCAGGCAGAGGATTAGCCTAGTGAGCTGTGGTGCTGGCCGCAAACTCACATTTCTATCCGGCTGAATTATAAAATGTAATCTTTACAGAAATTAACCAGCTATGTGTACGTTTGGATAACATCAGTGCTACTGACCAGCCTTTTGGTCCCAGTGATCTCTGGGGATGTGTGGGGATGGTTTTGGTTGTCTCGGTACCTGAGGGTACAGCAGGGTTTTCATTTTCTGGAGTTGGAGATGCTGAGTGCCTTGCAGTTGTCCTTAAATATAACTTGGACTTTGTCAGCTGAGGAGAGTATAATGATGTTTTTGTAAACGTCTGCTCAGACTTGAATATGCCCTTTTAAAAAGACATAGGGGCCAGCATTGTGGCATAGTGGTTCAAGCTGCTAGTTGTGATGTGGGCATACCATTTGGGAGTGCCAGGTCAAATCCTGACTGCTCCACTTCCAATGCAACTCCCAGTTAATATGCCTGGGAAAGCGTAGAAGATGGACCAAGTACATGGGCCCCTGCTGCCCACGTGGGACACCTGGATGGGTCTCCTGGGTCTCCACTGGCTTCAGCCTAGCCTGGCCCAGCCCTAGCTGTTGTGGCCATTTGGGGAGTGAACCAGTGGATGGAAGATGTCCCTCTCTGTCTCTCTCTCTGTCACTTTAACTTTGAATCAAAGAAATGAATCACTGGAAGCTGGGTGGGAATTGGGAAGCTGCGACGGGAACCCAGGCTTTCTGATGTGGGATGCAGGTGTTCCAAGTGGCATCTTAGCTGCGGTGCCAAATGCTCACCCCTGACTGCAGTCTGGTCGAATTTGTTTTTTCCTCACTTGTAACTTGTTTTTGGAAGATCCCGTTAAAGAACCTTCCTTCTCAGATTTAAATTTTGTTCCCGTGAGGTTTTTGTTTTTGACACTAAGTAATTTGGCAGGGAGACCTGAGTTCCTTCCTTTTGGGCTCTCTCTGTTTCATTTCCAAATCATGTAATTTGGCAGAACTATGGATCTGTTTTGTTAGATTTCACCAGCTTGACGTTCACGTTGGTTTCAGCTACACAATAGTCAAGCTGGGTGCTGGATAGTCCTGGTGCTTTCCTGCCTTCAGAGGGTACCGTGAATGTTACAGGCACTTGCTTTCTCTCCTCTGCCTTTCTTAGTGTGCTGTAGTTCGCCATCAGTTGGATATCAGAGAGTGGCAAATTGGTTCTCTTCATCACAGTCTGCTTTCCTTATCATCCCATTTTATCATATTTAATTTTTTAACCATTGATTCATTTCTGGCTTTACAGGTAATTATTTTGCTAGAATTTTTTTCATTGAAGCAAGAAGTATCTAGAAGTGAGAATAAGCCTTAAGCTTAAATAATCATTACAACATGTTTTTTTTTTCTTTTTATTTGTTTATTTTTGAATAACACATAATACTTGTACTTTTTAATGGAATGCATTGCAGTACTTTAACACACATACATGTCATGAATTGATCAAAACAGGTACCTGGGGCCAGTGCTGTGGCATAGCAGATGGAGTTGCTGCCTGCAGTGCTGGCATCCCATAGGGCACAGGTTCGAGTCCCAGTTGCTTCATTTCCGATCCATCTCCCTGCTAATGCACCTTAGAAAACAGTGGAAGATGGGCCACATGCTTGGACCCTTGCACCCACTTGGGAGACCCGGATGAAGCACCTGTTTTCTGGCTTTGGCCTGGCCCAGCCCTAGCTGTTGGTAGCCATTTGGGGAGTGCATCAGCAGATGAAATCTCTCTGTCTCCTCCCTCTCTCTGTAACTCTGCCTTTCAAACAAATAAATAAATCTTTAGAAAAAAAAAAAAACCAAACAGGTACGTGACATTTCTATTTCCTTGTCATTTCTTTATGTTTGCAGCCTAAAAGCTCCTCTCAGAACATGTGTAACTTGTCCACTTAGCACTGTTCAGCCTGCCAGGGCTTTGTGACAGGAGCATACTCTGAGCAGAAGCACTTGGGCCTCACCTGGCATTTGGTGCATTTTGTTCGTGTGTGCTTTGGTGAGTCTAATCCCTCTGTAATTTTATAGGAGAGACCACATGCAAGTCCGAATTTAAAAAGACTGATGCAGAATTACTACCTCTTCAGTGCCATGTGTCTGTGTTTATGTGTCTGTGTCAGAGATGACTAGAACAGTTCTGTTTCAAAGCCTGCCCAACCACAAAGAAACCTGCATGGAAGTTAATGAGTTGGTGGTCTCCGACGTGTGCCAAGGTGGTGACTTTAATGACATTTTCAGAAGAGTTGAAATATATCATGGCTGCTTTCGTACCAGTTAGAGCTTTCAGCCTGCCTGCTGCTAGACATCTTGGGCTAATCCATCACATTTGTTTGTTCAGATTGCTGTGTCAGTTCCAGTGCAGACCTGGCTCCTTCTGTACCCACATGGGGTCCATGGAAATTTCTGGAACTCCTCCATCCCTGCAGGAGCTGGGGGGGGGGGAAGATAGCGCTGTTTCTAGCTCTTCTCTGGTGTGTGCAGTGGAATTCTCCACTCTCTCGCTACCTTATGATTCAGAGTGCTTTGTATCACTCGACTTTCAAAATACTCTAAATTTGAAGCTGGATACAGGTTCTCTTGACTTGGGATTTCCTAGTGAATGGTTTTCCCATGTAGTATTCCCTTCCACAGTGCAAGCCCCTAAGTTATTTCCTTCTTGGAAGCTCTTCCGTGTCTTCTCTCACTGAGAGCTGATTCTTTCCCTTCTTCCCCCTGTACCCTTCTCCTTTTGATCTTCTTTTTATTATTATTATTATTTTTATTTTTTTTATTTTTTATTTTTGACAGGCAGAGTGGATAGTGAGAGAGAGACAGAGAGAAAGGTCTTCCTTTTGCCGTTGGTTCACCCTCCAATGGCCGCCGCGGTTGGCGCGCTGCGGCCGGCGCACCGCGCTGATCCGATGGCAGGAGCCAGGTGCTTCTCCTGGTCTCCCATGGGGTGCAGGGCCCAAGCACTTGGGCCATTCTCCACTGCACTCCCTGGCCACAGCAGAGAGCTGGCCTGGAAGAGGGGCAACCGGGACAGGACCGGTGCCCCGACCGGGACTAGAACCCGGTGTGCCGGCGCCGCAAGGCGGAGGATTAGCCTAGTGAGCCGCGGCACCGGCCTCCTTTTGATCTTCTAAGGAGAGGGATGTGAGAGCTGGAAGAAAATCTATTCTAGTTTGTATCTATTTTGTTTGCAATATTTCATTGTCTTATCTGGGTATGGAGGGGAAACAATTTCTTTTTGACTTTAAAAAATTTGATTTTATTTATTTGAGAGGCAGGCTTTTTTTTTTTAAGGTTTATTTATTTGAAACAGAGAGAGAGAGACAGAATGAGAGAGCAGGCAATCTTCCATCTGCTGGTTCTCTCATAGATGGCTGCAACAGCCAGGGCTGGACCAGGCTGAAGCCAGGAGCTTCATCCAGGGCTCTCATGTAGGTGGCAGGAGCCCAAGCACTTGGGCCATCTTCCACTGCTATTCCCAGGCCATTAGCAGAGAGTTGGATCAGCAGTGGAGCAGTGAGTACACAAACTAGTGCCCATTTGGGAGACCGATGTCACAGGCAGTGGCTTTATCTGCTACGCCACAATGCTAGCTCCAAGAGGCACATATTTTTGAGTAGATTTTTAAATCTAAACACGAGATGGCTGAACAATAGTCAGCTCTGTAAAAATTTCAATGAAATAATCTATAAGAAAGATGAGTTTTTTAAAGTTAGAGTGAAATGACGTGAGAAGGCAGTTTTGTTTTGAATTCTGGCTCTGGTCCCAGGGCTGGGACCTACAGTTCTTAAAAGTCCACACATTGTAAAAAGGTCTGCTGGACTCACTTGTCGTATTGAATTACTTTCAGAGAGTTTTGTAGAAAAGAGTTTTTAAAATTTCTCCCCAGCCTTCTTGTCACAGGGACAGAACCAAAGTATATTGCTGTTGTCCACAGCCTTATACCCTAGGCAAATGTGAAATGTTCTTTAGAAGAAGAAAAATTATTCTAAACCTCAACTAAGTTCAAGTTTTTTTTTTTTTTTTGGTGTATAGGTGTATAATGTCTGATTCATATATAATGTCTGACACTCAATCGCAGAGAACTGATAGACACCCAGGAGGTGGGACAATGTGACTGAAACCAAGAGAAGCAATAGATTGCAATACACAGCTCATAGGGAATACATGTAGTAGAGTTAATACAAATTTCAAAATAACAGTGTTAATTATGCATAAGCAAGTGAAAGATCAAGAAGGAGGTGGGGGATGACATTTTGTATAGTGTAAGAAACTGCTTGGGACTCCTGCATCCCATATCAGAGTGCCTGGTTCGAATCCCAGCTCTACTTCCAATTCCAGCTTCCTGCCAATGTGTACCCTGGATGGCAGCAGGTGATGGCCCAAGTACTTGGATTCTTTTTTTTTTTCTTTAATATTTATTTGACAGGTAGAGTTATAGACAGTGAGAGAGAGAGAGACAGAGAGAAAGGTCTTCCTTCTGTTGGTTCACTCCCCAAATGGCCGCTACGGCCAGTGCTGTGGCAATCCGAAGCCAGGAGCCAGGTGATTCTTCCTGGTCTCCCATGCGGGTGTAGGGGCCCAAGCACCTGGGCCATCCTCCACTGCCCTCCCGGACTACAGCAGAGAGCTGGACTGGAAGAGGAGCAACTGGGACTAGAACCCGGCGCCCATACGGGATGCTGGCGCGGCAGGCGGAGGATTAACCAAGTGAGCCACGTCGCTGGCCCAGTACTTGGATTCTTGCCACCCATGTGGGAGACCTGGATGGAGTTCTTGGCTCCTGGCTTCAGCATGGCCCAGTCCTTGCTGTTGCAGGCATTTGCAGAGGGAGACAGGCTGATGGAAGATCTCTCTCTCTCTCTCCCTTTCATAAAAGTAATAAATAAAAAATTTGAAAAAGAAAAGAAACCCAGGAACCATGCCACAGGGAGCCCAAAGCACATGGAGAGGACAACATGAGAATCAAAGTCAACAAACCCAGCTGAGTTCCAGGCCCACAATCCAGTACTAAGAGAGAAAAGATATTCAATAATTGAGCCCACTCCAACTTTTAATACCAGCCTCACAGGGAGTAGAAGAATCCCCTGGATCATCTGAGTCAAGCCAAAGAGCCATGAGAGGTAATAAAATATTTTTATTTTGATTCACTAAGTTTTGAAGTATTTTTTTAAATGCTGGAATAAATAACAAATCTCAGATGACAAAGGATATGAGCATAGTACTTGATTTTAATTTAGAAAATGAAGTCAAGTCATAATCAGAAACAATGTAAAGATATATCTTTTTTTTATTTTTAAAGATTTATTTGAAAGGCAGAGTTAGAGAGAGAGGTCTTCCATCTGCTGGTTCACTCCCCAGTTGGCTATAATGGCCTGAGCTGGGCCAATCCAAAGCCAGGAGCTCCTTCAGTATCTCCCACGTGGGTGCAGGGGCAACAAGGACTTTGGCCATCTTCCACTGCTTTTCCA